>NC_081297.1:9879423-10489038 GCF_030435805.1 Mustela lutreola | reverse complement strand
TTATAAATACCACCCTGAGTGCAGCTGAGAGAAACAAGACCTAAATAAGTGAGACTAATTAGGGAGCAAAGCACTGACAGAGGCAAGAGATGGAGAGAGGGTCAAAGCAGGGCAGTTGTGGTGGGGGTAGAGGAGAGAGGGCCTAATGGAAAGATGCTCTGAAGGGAAAACCAGATTGAACTGAGCCACTCATCAGATGCTGAGGGTCATGGGGAGAGAGGAGTCAGGTATGATGTCTGATTCCAGCTTAAGCAACTTATTAGATGGGGTGCTATTCTTTAAGCCAGGAAGTACAAAGGAGGCACTGCTTTGGAGAAATGCTTATGAATTCAGTTTGGGATACAGTGAATTTGGAGTACCTTGGAATATCTATGGGAGGAGGTGAAGGGTCCAGTTGGCCATACAGGCCCAGAGCCTGGAAAAGAGATCTGGGCTAAAGCGGAAAAAGGCATCATTATCACAGAGATGTATTCGAAGCGGGGGATTCTGAATTCTCTAAGTGTGTAAAATCAGGGGGACTTGGAGCCAGGAGCTTTAAAAGTCAGCTGACTCAGCACCCAGTGAGCTAGCAAAGGACACTTGCTTAATACACAGACTTTCTTAACGCACAGAAACAGGCACAGAGAGGCAGACAAAATAAGGAGACAGAGAAACATGCCAAATGAAAGACCAGGACAAGGCCACAGCCAGAGATCTAAGGAAATTTTATTTTATTTTATTTATTTTTTAAGATTTTATTTATTTATTTGACAGGCAGAGATCACAAGTAGGCAGAGAGGCAAGCAGAGAAGTGAAGGGGAGGCAGGCTCCCTGCTGAGCAGAGAGCCCGATGCGGGGCTTGATCTCAGGACCCTGGGATCATGACCCAAGCCAAAGGCAGAGGCCTTAACCCACTGAGCCACCCAGGTACCCTGATCTAAGGGAATTTAAACAATGATCATAAGGTTATTCACCAGACTGGAGAAAACAGTGGAAGACATGAGCGAGACCCTTAACACAGAGATGAGGAATAATATGGAAGAGATAAAGGCCTCAATAAACAGAATGAAAGCAGGATGGAGGAAGCAGAGGAATGAATCAATGACCCAGAAGACAGATTAATGAAAGTTATCAAGCTGAACAAAAGAGAGAGAAAAGACTTAAGCGAAATAAGAACGGACTTAGGAAACTCAGTGACTCCATCAAATGTAGTAACTTTCATACTATAAGAGTCCCAGCTGAAGAAGAGAGAGAAAAGAAGGCAGAAAATTTATCTGAAGAAATAATAGCTGAAAACTTCTCCAGTCTGTGGAAGGAAACAGATAATCCAGATCCAGGAGGCATAGAAAATGCCCAACAAAATCAACAAAAGTAGACCTATACCATATAAATTTAATTTATAATTAAATTCACAAAATATACTGATAAAGAAACAAATTAAAGCACGAGTCAAAAAATTATTAATTTATAAGGGAAAAATCATAAGGCTAGCAGGAGATATTTCAACAGAAACTTTGCAGGCCAGAAGAGAGTAGCATGATATATTCAAAGCATTGAATGGGAACACTGCTGCTAAGAATACACTTTACCCAGCTAAGTGATCATTCAGAATAGGAGAAGAGATAGAGTTTCTCAGACAAACAAGAACTGAAGGGGTTCATGACCACTACACTAGCTCTGTAAGAAATATTAAAAGGAACTCTTAGAGTGGAAAAGATAGACCAAGTGACAGTATAGAGGTAGGAAACACATAAGCAATTAAAAAAAAATTCTGCAAAATGCCAGTCAAGGAACTTTCAAAAAAAAGGATATAAACTATAATGGCATATACCTAAAATATGGGGAGGACAGAAGAATGGATTCAAACTGAAATAACCATCGACAATAGAGACTCTCTATATAGAAGAAGTTATATACAAATACAATGGCCTTGATTGGCACACGGGACCAGGTGGACTTAACAGATATATTCAGAGCATTGCATCTGAAAACAGCAGAATACACATTCTTTTCAAGTGCACATGGAACATTTTCCAGAATAGATCACACATTTGCCCACAAAACAAACCTCAACAAATTGAAGAAGACTGAACTCATACTATGCGTATTTTCTAACCACAACATTATGAAACTCAAAGTCAACCATAACACAAAATCTGGAAAGACCACACATACATGGAGGTTAAGGAACATGCTACTAAATAATGAATAGGTCAACCAAAAACTAAAAGAGGATATAAAAAAATACATGGAAACAATTGAAAATGAAAACACAAAGATCCAAAACCTCTGGGTTGCAGTCAAAGTGGTTCTAAGAGGGAAGTTTATAGGAATAGCTCAATACCTTCTTGCTACCTTAAGAAGCAAGAAAAACCTCTAATAAACAACCTAACCTAACACCTAAAGAAACTAGAATAGGAATAACAAACAAAACCTGAAACCAGGAGCGGATTCTTTGAAAAAAATCAATGAAATCGATAAACTTCTGGTCAGACTTATCAAGAAAAAAAGAGAAAGGGCTCAAATAAAATCACAAATAACAACCAACACCACAGAAATATAAACAGTCATAAGAAACTATTATAAAAAACTATAGGCCAACAAACTGGACAATCTAGAAGAAATGGATAAATTTCTAGAAACACATAAATTACCAAAACTGAAACAAGAAGAAATAGAAAATTTGAGTAAAGCAAAGAAATTGAGTCAGTAATCAAAGAACTCCTAAAAAACAAAAGTCCAGGACTTAAAGGCTTCACAGGCAAATTCTACCAAACATTTAAAGAAGAGTTAATGCCTATTCTTCTCAAATCATTTCAAAAAATAGAAAAGGAAGGAAAACTTCCAAATTTATTCTATGAGGACAGCATTACCCTGATACCAAAACCAGATAAAGACACAGGCCAATGTCACTGATGAACATAGATATAAAAATTCTCAATAAATGCTAGCAAACTGAATTTAACAATGTATTAAAGAAATTATTAATCACAATCAAGTGGAATTTATTTCTGGATTGCAACAGTGGTCCACTATTTGCAAATCAATCAGTGTGATACATTATATCAATAAGAGAAAGGACAAGCAAAATATGATCATTTCAATAGATGCAGAAAAAGCATTTGATAAAGTACAACATGTATTCATGATAAAAATCCTCAACAAAGGTTTATAGGGAACATACCTCAACATAATAAAGGTCATCTATAACAAAACCCACAGTGAACACCATCCTTAATAGGGGGAAACTAACAGCTTTTTCCCCTAAGGTCAGGAACAAGACAAGGCTGTCCACTCTCACTACTTTCATTCAACCTAGTCTTGGAAGTCCTAGCTGCAGCAATTAGACAGGAAAAAGAAATAAATGCCACCCAAATCCGTGAGGAAGAAAGACTTTCGCTATTTACAGATGTCAGGATACTATATATAGAAATCCAGAAAGACTCCACAAAAAACTGCTAGAACTAATAAACATGGGGTGCTTGGGTGGCTCAGTCAATTGGGCATCCAACTCTTGGGTTTTGGCTCTGGCCATGATTTTGTGGTTGTGGGATTGAGCCCCACTTTGGGCTCTGCACTCAGTGAGGAGTCTGTTTCAAATTCTCTCCCTCCATCTCTTTCTGCCCCTCCCCCTCCCACTCACAGATGTATTTTTCTTTCTCTAAAATAAATAAATAAATAAATCTTAAAGAAAAAAAAAAAGCCTAATAAATGAATTCAGTAGATTACAGGACACAGAATTGATGTATAGAGATATGTTACTTCATTTTTGACAAAGGCAGCAAGAATATTCAATGGAGAAAAAAAAGCCTCTTCAACAACTGGTGCTGGGAAAACTGGACAGCAACATGCAAAGAATAAAATCAGACCACTTTCTGACACTATACTCAAAAACAAATTCAAAATGGATTAAAGATCAAAACATGATTGTTGAAACCATAAAAATTCTAGAAGAGAACATAGGTAGTATTTTTTCTGACATTGGCTATAGCAACCTCTTTCTAGATATGTCTCTGAGAGACATATTGAGAGACATTGTTTCCTGGGAAATAAAAGCAAAAATAAACTGCTGGTACTACATCAAAATGAAAAGGTTCTGTATAGTGAAGGCAACAACCAATAAAACTCAAAGGCAACTTATGGAACAGGAGAAGATATTTGCAAATGACATAGTCAATAAAGGGTTAGTAGTCAAAATATATAAAAAACTTACACAACTCAACACTCAAAAAGCAATTAATCCAATTAATAAATGGGCAGAGGACATGAGCAGACATTTCTCCAAAGAAGACATACACATGGCGAAGAGACACATGAAAGGATGTTCATCATCACTTATCATCGGGGAAATGCAGATCATAACTACAATGAGATATCTCACACCGGTTAGAATGGCTAAAATCAACAACACAAGAAAACAAAAGGTGTTGGCAAGGATGTGGAGAAAAAGGAACACCCACGCACTGTTGGTGGGAATGCGATGTGGAAAACAGTATGGACGTTCCTCAAAACGTTGAAAATAGAATAATAGAATAGAATTAACATGTGATCCAGCAATCACACTACAGGCAATTTACCCAAAGAGTACAAAAACACTAATTCAGAGGGATATATGCTCTGCTATGTTTTGCAGCGTTATTTGCAATAGCCAAAATATGGATTCAGCCCGTGTCCAGCGATATACACACATACACGCACACACAGAGAAATATTATTCTGCCATAAAAAAGAATGAAAGCTTGCTGTTTGCAATGATGTGGATGGATCTAGAGAGTCATATGTGGATTTAAGAAACAAAACAAAGGAAAAATAGAAAGAGAAACAAACCAGGAAACACTTTTACCTATAGAGAAGACACTGCTAGTTACCAGAGGGGAGGGGAGTGGGGGAGGGATAAAAGAAGGGCTTAGGGGGCACCTGGGTGGCTCAGTGGGTTAAGCCGCTGCCTTCAGCTCAGGTCATGATCTTAGGGTCCTGGGATCGAGTCCCGCATTGGGCTCTCTGCTCAGCAGGGAGCCTGCTTCCCTCTCTCTCTCTCTCTGCCTGCCTCTCTGCCTACTTGCGATCTCTGTCAAATAAATAAATAATTAATTTAAAAAAAAAAAGAAAATAAGAAGGAATTAGGGAGTACATGTACCGTGATGAGCACAAGGTGTTGTGTGGAATGGATGAATTGCTCTATGGCACACCTGCAGCTAATACAACCCTGTATGCTCACTAACTGGAATTAAACCAAAACCATAAAAGTTACCATGCAGTAACGAAGACCTGACTTCGATTAGGGACTTTGAGTCTCTGGCAGCACCGATCTTGGCGAATTCTCTCCATGAGGGTAGAACGTGGTGAGTATAGCACTGACCCCCAGTCATAGTTTTACAGTAAATCTTGGGAGGAAGGTGATGGAACAGATGGGGGGCTGTGGTCTGGGCCGCAGCAGGAAAGAAGTAAAGAGAGAAAGGCAAAGTTCTCGACAGGGGAAGGTCAAAAGTCAAGGATGAAGAATCACAAAATGGGGGGCAATCATAGCGATGTCTGTGTCCTCACTCAATTCTAATATAGGGCCAGGGTTGAAAACCACTGAAGGCAGAGAACAAATGTATCAGATTGACTGGGTTAACAAGGCACGCTGCTCAAATAGTTGGCCCTGAGTTGTTCCGATGGCTTATTTTTCTGATGCAACACACTAAGCTTTAAATCAAAGGAGTAAGCTCATATATGTGTAAAGAGTGTTCAATGTCATAATTAAATCAAACTGCAAAAAAAATAATGCTGGATTTGGAACTCAAAAGGAAGCAAAAGGCTTTCAGTTCAAAGTTATAGGAAAATTTCTCATTTTCAGTTTTTATACCTCTATTTTGTGTGTTTTAATGCCTACAGTGATGGGTTCTTAGACATTTGCATGGGCACACACACACAGCGCAACAGCCCCTTGACCGAGAGCAATCTTAAAAGGTAGGTGAATATAAAAGATGGGTGTTATTTTTTCCCCTCCCTTGTTCCACATTTCATTGAAACCTACATAATATTTGGGTTGAAAGAGATGTTCTATATATTTCTCAGTAAGCGGTAGATCCTGTTTACTGAATAAATGCTCCATCAGCATGTGTCAGTTTAAACTTCCTTTAAACTTCAGTCTCCCCAATTCAAATTTGATAAGACAGATATTTAAAGATATACCTTTTAATAAAGTGTTATCATGCTGCTAAATTTCCTTCTACTATATAGAAATTAAAAGCAACATTTCTCTGGCCTAGAGCTAACTTTTTATGACTCCCTTGGTACTCTCTTTTTTATCTTGATTTTTTAAGATGTTCAAATAAGTGAGTTTTCTTTTTGCTTGACACATTTTCACATATGTTGCCTTGATCTTTCACATCTTTTACCCATATGGGAGACTGCCTAAGAAATAAAGGATCTGTGTTTAATTATCTCATGGGGACAATTTAAAGGGAAATCTAGAGCTTCTCCTCTCTAGTTCTGCCTTAAAGAGGAATAAGAAGCAATGGTGAGTTTATAGCTTTTGGCTGTTGATAGAGATTTCTCAGAGTTCCCTCTGTGAGAGTACTAATCCCACCTGTTCACTTGGGTATGTCCCAAGCTCATTGATTCAGACCCTAATTTGTGAACATTCACATTGGGACTGGGCTGACAAAGATGGCATGCATTTCACAAAGGTTTGCTTTGCAAATTTGCAAAATATAAAAAAGATAAAAGAGAATCTGAATTGAGGCCAAACTAATTTTATGCACCTTTGCACATTTAACAATTATGTAATGTTTCTATCATTTAGCTTTACTACTGAAAGCTGATTTTTTAAAAATCTAGAATCATATAGTTGACATTTTACAGTTCAAATAGGACAGAGAGAACTTGAACGATTTACCTAAGATCATGTGTCGGGGTAGTGCCAAAACCAAGGTTGGAAGGCAAGTTCACAGTTTCATTAATAGGCTGACTTGCCTTTGCATTTATTCACCAAAAACACATCCCTGGGAAACTCTTCACTACTTCCAGTTGTTTCTGCTCTTGAATGTAATAATGCTTCTCATAAAATATATTCTACCATCTAGAACTTTTGCCCCAATTTCCCTTCCTGTTGGCCAGTCACATTAATGAGAGTCTACTCTATTCTCTAATATCAGATGTGTTATTGTAAAAGGCTTTCTCATCCATGCAAATAAATGAACCAAGAGAAATGAATAATAGGTTGATGTTCTCAGGAAAAATTTGCCTTCCATGTATATGTGTTAATCAGGATTTTTTCTCTTCTAAGAGACTGAAATTGCTATTTTTGGCTCTCATACATGGGAAGGATACTGGGGCAGCTCACAGGACTGAAGGAAGATTTCCAGGAACCAGAGACAGGAATAGGTACTCATATGTCATTTCTGCTTACCTTTGCTTGGCTTCATTCTGTAGGCAGACTCCTACCAATATCTGGGAAGATGGCCACTGGTGGCTGGAGAGTACACTGAATTAGCAACACCACTATAAATGATGGCTCCCAAATCTATTTCTGAATCTCAAAAAAAAAGTCTCTGATGAATTCCTCTTAGGTCATAAATCTCATTGTGTCCAGAGGAAAATGACACCAAAGTTGTCTTGGATATAGCAAGATGGATCAGAAATGAATACAAAAGTGAAAAGATGAGGCACAAAGAAGCTTCACAGAGAGATAGCAACAATGACCACCAAAGTGAACTACATATAGAAGGAGTTATTGATTTGAAGAACTGGAAGAAGGCTCATCTATTCCCCAGTGGTTATTCCATTGGCCTATCTCTTTAATGGAGATATTTGCAAAAATTCAGATGTTCAGTTCCCATTGCAGAGCAACTGAATCCGAATTTCTGAAGTTGGAGCCCAGTGGGAGCTTATTGTTGAAACAGCACGGCAGGAGACTGCTATGTCCCTAGTTAAGAACCACTGTTTTAAGTCATTATCATCAGGAGTCTATTTTCCGGGATGGATAACATACCAAGCATTCATCAGCCATCAGTGTCTTATCATGATTAGTTCAACAGATTAGCCTAATTCATTTAACTGAATTTCCAAAGCATGGGATACAGGATGAATACAATTTGATGAGGAAGAGAAGAGGAACTGGGGCTGGCACTAATGGGGCTTGGCCTGGGTACAGAGAGGTGGGATGTGGCATTACAGGGAGGCCCTGTGCAGTCGCAAATGATCTTAACTCCTATTCCAATTTCTGACCAGAGTCTATTATTCTAACTCCTTCACTTCCTCGTTCTTTGAAACCTCTTCTCAGTCTTAAACTTCCAGCTCATGATTTCTCAGGTTTTTTGTATTGTTTTGTTTTGTTTTCCTAAATTAATACCGGCTTCATTCTACTTTCTCATTAGTCTGGACGGTAGAACTGATTCGACTCCTTTTTAACTTCGTTCTTCTCGGACCGCTAGCCCACCAGACCTCAGTCCTTGATCAGTATTGTATTTTGCTTTATTCCCTCTTACTTGCCAGGTGCTTCTCACTGTTGAGGAAATTGTACAATGATACTCCAAAGTTTTAATTTATTATGCTCCCTCTTTATCCTATTACCATTAGGGACTAGGCCATACCTGCCCTGTTCTCATCAAGCCAATCCACTCAACCCTCAGGTCCACCATGCCCCTCCTTCCCTACTTCACTGACACAAAATTAGGGCCATTCAGCCCCACCAACCTGAACATCAAATTTCACTGAATCTAGACATGGATCTTTACTTATTTCTTTCTCTTTATTCTCAGAGAATGAAGCATTCCTCTTTTTGTTCATGGTAGCCTCGCAAGCATACCAAGAATTCTTCTGTGGGTCCTGTTTTCTCTCTATATATTCCTTTTCTTTCTCTTTGTGCCATACTCATTGTCTGCCTCTTGCTTACACGTTGGACCTAGTTATGGATCTATTCATGGTCCATTCATCTCCTCCCTTTAGATTGCTGCCTTGGGTGATCTCTCTTATAGTTTTAACCACAAATTTCAGACTGATGATTCACAAATATTTCCAGCCCTAGCTTCCTTCTAGATAATCCTTGGATGTTCCATGGGCATGTCAATCTTAACATATCCAGAACTGATTATATCATTTTTTTCTGCCAAAGCTGTATCTCTTTTTATATTCTCAATCTCAGCTAATTATACCCCATCCTCTTAGGAATTCAAGTTCAGAAACCCTCAAGTTACCCAATGTACTTCTGTTCACTTCAATCACCTCTGCTCACCTCAATCTCTATATCTAATTGCTTATGAAATCTTACTGATAACACCACTTAAACATATCTTTAACTTCTTTCCTTCTCTCTGACCCTCTGTAACCACTGGGTTAGACCTTCATTGCCCTCTGCTTGGACAACTGCAGTAACATTACAACGAAGTCTCCCTCATGTTATAAACTGATCCTCGGTTCTTCATCCAGAGTGATGTATGTAAGAGGTAATTCTGATTTTTACTCTTTCTGTTTAAATTTTACAGTGGGTTGACATTACCTACTGAATCACCATCTGGTTTCTGATTATGACATAAAAGATCTCCCATGATGTACTAGTCCCCAGCCAGCCACTATATCACATTTTATGTGCAAGTAACATAGAATGGATTGCAGTTCTATCTGTGCCCTGTGCTAGTCTCCATGCCATAATCAGGTGATTCTCTTTTCCTGGAATTCCTTTCTCATTATTTGCTGGACCAATTCCTACTCTTCCTTTCAGACTTAGCTCAAGAGTCATCTTTTTCAGGAAAACTTGGTTAGTCCTCCAGGTTAGAAGTGCCCCCAGTTTTGTAGTGTCTCTCCTGTTAGATTGTAAACTTATCAGGACAAGGGTCACTTCTTTAATCTCTGTCTAAATTCTTGTTCCGTAGCACAGATGCCAAGCATGTAATAAATATCTGTTATACTGAGTTGATAATAACTTGGTGAGATAATCCCAAAGGAAGTAGTAAGAAGGAAGAAGACAAAAACTCGCTGTGCTTATTTTGTAGTTTTGTTTGCAGTGGAGCATATATTTGGTGGGCAGAAGGAAGGATGGAGAGGAGAGGGCATTATTAGCATTGTAGATGACAGCTATGGGTACGGATACAGACTCTAGTAGAAAACAAAAATAAGGAAAGAAAGATTAGGACCTAGAGAAGGGGAATGGCAGAGGTAGAAAGCTTGTATCAGACAGATGCCTTCTTCAAATCCTCTTGACTTTCCTGGTTTCCTGGGCCTTTGGCTACTTGTTCCTGCCCAGAAGTTGCTTCAGCAAACTCTTAAGAGCTCTGACCTGCCAGCACTTTGCATCATGTTCCTACCACATTACTTCTTATGCCCTATCCTCAGGTTTTGCTTTTGATGCTTGAGGTGTGAGATGCCTCTATGCAACAAGGATCTGTGATTGTCTCATGGGTATTCACGACTGCCCCATGGGTATTCGTGATTGTTCCATGCCCCATGCATGCACAACCCTGGAAAATTGAGGGCAACTGCTACATGGACCAAATATTTGACCAATTGGTTATGGAAGCTGGCAGATAAATTTTTACCTCCTACTTCCCACAGCTGGATTTTTTGAAGACGAAACTATTCATACAGCCCTTTCAAAGACACCCCCCAGAGACTGAATAATCAATCATACTGAATAGGAAGTAGCAGTCTGCTTCCTAACACTCTCTGCATGGGCTCTCTTTTTCTATGCCTCACTCCCTCTGTCCCTCCTCTTGCTTCCTTGCATTGTACTCCCTAATACAGCAACATATCCTTTTAAATTTATTTTATTATGATTGTTTTAATTCTAGGCTCTGCTGTCTCAGGGACCCAGGATAAGCCAGTTGGTACCAGGTATGGCCCTTGAAAATACACCATAAGGCTATTGTTTTGGAAACTCTTGATTTGGAATTAGCCCCAAGGAGATCCAGAAGACATGATTAAATTACATGAACAAGTGGCTTGATCTACCTTGTCATCTACTTCTAAAGTGCTAATACTTGTCCTTCAACTCACACATATAGCATCATGGTGGTGGTGGTAGGGTTTTGTACGATCAGTTGAATGTGTTGGGGCTGGTTTATAGTTCACTGATAAGTCAGCATGATATACTGATACTGGTATGTATTAGACTAGTGCTACATTTTAGCTCCAACCAAGCATAATCCCAAAAGACAGTGATGAAAAGAAATACACCCACTGGGCAGGACTTCTGGCAGTATATTTAGTTGTTCCTATTGGATTGATGGAGAAGTGGTCTGAGATATGGTTATATATGGACCCTTGAGAATAGTGAATGAATTGATTGTTCAGGGACTTAGAAGAAAAAATATTGGAGATCAGGGACAAAGAGGTCTGGGGAAGATATATGTGGATGGGCATCTGCAAGTTGGCATGAAGCATGCAGGTCTTTGTGTCTCATGGTAATGCCCAAGGGAGACTATCCAGGGAATTAAAGGATCTCAAAAACTAGGGAATAGGATGACTCATTGTGTGTACTCAGTCTTTCCATCTTTGGCATCCCCAGTGCAGGTGTAATGGACCTATGAACAGAGTAGCCATGGCGGCAGGGATGGAAGTTCAACATGAGCCCAACAGCATGGTCTCCATCTCACCAAGATGCATCTAGATATTGCTACGGCTGACTACCCAGCCTCCCACAAATAGAGCTTGGTGCTGAGCCTTCCTCTGTACCATTTCTTGAGGAGCCCAGTCAGATGCTAGTACAGGTCCCTTACACTAGACTCTTCTATCTTGATAGAGATAGCAGTTTGTGGTTCACCTTCCTTCTTGTCAGGGTCTCAAACTACTGACCTACCCCGTATAAGAACATCTTTGACATGTTTTATGACAAAGGAAGTGCAGCCTTGGGCATAGAGCGAGATAATTCTCTCATTATTCTATACAAACCATTACCCAGAAAGAGCTTGTTCTATGGAGCAAAGGACTGGCCTGTCAAAGGCTCAGCTAAGGCACCAGCTTAGGGAAAACATCTTACAGGTCAGTATGTGATCCTATATATATTAGTATACAAGTGGTTCTTACTAACCAGTGTCTGATATGTTATGTTCTTAGTATCTAGAATATAAGAACCTGGGAACCAAAAAGACAGAAATAAGATTGGCCCCTCTGGCCATCACCCAAAGGCCAAATTATCACATTTATGGTTCTGGCTCCTGCAATCTTAGTTTCTACTAGGTTAGAGGCTCTGGGTTTCCAGTATTGGTGGCCAGAACACGTCCACCAGCATTCTTGGTTTCTCAGGTCTGTGTGTCAAAAGCCAGTAAAGCAGTTCTTGTAAATGGGTAGCTCGAGCCTTTCATGCCGTGCTAGGCGGGGCAGGGAGAGTATGTCTGGAATCCAGGGATGAACTGTAGTGTCTCCTGGTGCTTTCGTGTAGAGTGGGTATGAAAAACAGACAATTAAAACAACTATAGCCCAACAAGGGAAAGCCAACCAGTGCCTCAGCCATGAAGCTCGGGTCGGCCCTTCTGGTAAGCAACACAGATGAGCCACAGTGCTGGGTGAGCATAAGGGAAATCCAGAACGGGGGTGGGGAATGATCTATCATGGCTTCAGGGCCCACTGCAAGAATGGGGTTGGAGTACTTCTGATAGACTCGTCTCCCTCTGGGGCCCTAAGCCACTGGCTCTGGCTTCGCCACTGCTGTCTATCCAGCCCTGCTTGGGTTCTAGCCACCTTCTTGCAGGCACCACCCAAGGGCAGCTTTTGTCTTTGCTGCAAGCATGCCTGCCATCATGCCCTGGGCCTTCTATTTTTATAAGAACAAAAGCAAGAGAGGCCTTGAGACTTGCTCATGGCCACACTTCAGCAACTCAGATGTATGGGGGCAGTTATCCCACGAAGAGGCACTTGACCGGTGAGAGATGGGAGCTGGCGGATAACGCCTTCCTTTCTCCGTCCCCAAACACGTGGTCTGAAGTTACACTTGGACGTCAGTCCTATGCAATCAAGCGACCAGTGCCACTCAGTTCCAAAGTGGCCAGCTTGGAATGATAGCCGGCCCTATATTGGGTCTCATCCTTCTCGTCTTCCCCTTTTCCCTTATCCCGCTTTCCGAAGATTGTGCTCTCTAATAAAATACTACACATAAGCTTTTGCCTCGGGCTTTGCTTTCTGGGAAGCCTTGCCAAGGCTGAATTGAGAAGAACACAGAGATTGGAGATAGAGTGAGCTTGTACAGAGGATCCAGATGCAGATGTTTAGCAGGGCCGTGGGGGAGGGGGAGATGTGCCTG
Source organism: Mustela lutreola (assembly GCF_030435805.1). Taxonomy (NCBI): domain Eukaryota; kingdom Metazoa; phylum Chordata; class Mammalia; order Carnivora; family Mustelidae; genus Mustela; species Mustela lutreola. The sequence continues at coordinate 10,475,840 of NC_081297.1, read as the reverse complement.
AGAGGTGGGGGAATGGTCTTTTTTTTCTTCTTGACTGTTTTCCAATTCAAGACATTTTGAAATATTGGCACGAGGACTTATAATATTATTAAAAAGACATTAGGAAGAGTGGAAAGTAACATTATGAAATACATAAAGAAGGGGACCAATTCATTTGTGATTTCCCTGACATTAACACCTGGCCTGGTGCCTACCTCTCCAGAGATACTCATCTCCGGGCTCTTTCCTCCTCTTGGAAAATTTGGCCTTGACTCTTCTCAGAAGACGCTTTGAGCAGAGCACATGTGCAGTGCGACGTAGTGCCACTCTATTGTTTGATTAGGGTTATTATTGTCTACGGCCATACCACCCTGAACGCGCCCGATCTCGTCTGATTAGGGTTATTATTATTTTTTTTTTAATTTTTATTTTTAGAAGGTTTAATTTCTTTATCCAAGAGACAGCGAGAGTGCACAGTGGGGGGAGGGACAAGCAGGCTTCCTACTAAATGGGATGCTGGGGTTCCACAGAGATCCCAGGAGCCTGAGATCGTGACCTGAGCCAAAGTCAGACGCTTAACAGACTGAGCCACTTGGGCATCCCTTTGATTAGGTTTTAATGAGCAATTGTGTTGGACCCTTAAAATGTTCTGCCACAAGCCTGTGGATTTATCCGTCTTATGTAGGTGGAAGGCCAGGTTAGGGGGGTGGAAATGGCTAAGTGTGAAGGCATGGGATGGGCTTTGTGCCAATTTTCCAAATGGAGTTTGTGTGGGAAGTATGCTTTTTATAAAACTCCTGTTTGAAAGCCGGTTTGATTTGTAATTTTTAAAGGACATATGATTTCCCTTTCCAATACAAACTATTGGGGTCTTATTGTCATTGTATACAAGAAAGTATATCATAAACAACCTCACCGCAAAACATGTTAATCTTCCCGAAGTGTCCCACTGACACCTACTTTGCTTTTCTTCCCTTTTGAATTTTTACATGACCCCAGAGTGGCTCTGTTACTAATAGGAACAAATGGCTGAATGCACACTAAAAGCATGGGGCGCTGCTAGTCTGTGGGTTACCATTGAAAACCCTCTCCGATAGTAGCACAGCGTGAAATACTAATTCATTACATCTACAATACCATATCCATTAGTGCTTTCTCATCCTGGAATTTAAATAGTCCGAAGCTCAGAGAGTCACTAAAGAGAGTAATTAATACAATAGCACAATTCTCCATGGTTCAGGTGATATGATGGGCTGACTTACCTGTCACAAATAAATATTATAGGAGCCCGTCTCCTTCTGGTTTGCATTTTTAATCAGTCTCCTCTTTCTCCAGGGTCCATTGTTCTCTTTCCAGTTTGATTTTATTTTTTATTTTTTTTGCCTAGCGAGGGTGCATTTGACCCACTGTCCCCGTGCTTATGCTTCTTGCCATTTAAAATAGCTCCACGGTTTGAATAGCATGCCGTTGCAAAAACCATGCACAAAAACGATATGGTTTATAGGTTTTGGTTTCACCTGCCATTACCTACCTTTCTGCCTGCTCTCCCTTGAAGGAGGGGGGCAAAATTGGTCACCCCCAAATATGCCTGCTTAGCATAAGGATTATCTTGGGCTGATTACTTTTGAGAACTAAGACACAGGGAAAACTCCGAAAACCAATTATATGTCACCTTTTTGCAAGAGCATTCAGATTTATATGGGAAAACTCCATTGGTCAGGCTCTCTCCCTCTCTCTACTAGGAAGGGAAAGATGAGTAAGTCTCGAGAAACTTCTCAGTGGATAAGGCAACTATTAACATCTCTGTCACAACCTTATTCTTGTTACTTGTTATTTCCTGGTAACCTTTTGCAATGGGCCTTTTCTACTGGCAACACCTGTCCTTTGTCACTAGCTGAAGCTGGTGAGAGTGTGAAGGCTTAGACCATTTTGGGGAGTTCCTTGGTTTTCCTGGGTCTCTTTCATGTTTACAGGAGGTATGCATGTTATTAAAGCTCTGTTTGTTCTTCTCTAGTTCATCTGTGTTTTTATTATAAGGAGTCTCTGCTGAGGACCTCGAGGGTAGAGGGAAAATTATTTTTCCTCTTCTACCAATCTGCTTCAACTTCTTTCATATTCAGGGTACAGATTCCTTATAAAAGAGCTATTCAGTCCTAAGACCCTCTGGAGATAGTTTTTCTTGACATAGGAAGGCTGCCAGTTTGTTTGAGCTGTAAGGCTTCCCTATCACACTCACAGATTCAGACTCCTTGGGATCTATTTTCTAGGTCCATTATCAAATCTATCTCATCAGCAACTTCATGCAGCTCACTACAAGGCATATGGTTGCTTTTGTGCAAAGTCAGTGGGGGGTTAAAAATCCTTTGTAAAGGGTTGGAACTTCTTAAATGACTTATTTGCATAGGAGAAAAGCTGGTGCCCCACAAATGCAAGTCTGGCCAGCATTTTCAACTTACCAACACACCTTCCCATGCATTATCGCATTTGATTCCCACAACTCTTCCCTGAGTTCAACAGGGCAAGTATCATCAGGTATATACATGTATTTTTTATGTTATTTTTTCAGTGTTCCAAGATTCATTGTTTATGCACTACACCCAGTGCTCCATGCAATCCGTGCCCTCCTTAATACCCATCACTGGGCACACCCACCCCCCCACCCCAAAACCCCAAGTTTGTTTCTCAGAGTCCACAGTCTCTCATGGTTCGTCTCTCTCTCTCTCTCCCTATATATATATATACATATGTGTGTATATATATATATATATATAGGGAGATATACATATATAGGGAGAGATATATATATATATATATATGGAGATATATATACATATATATAGTTTGTTATATATATATACACACATATATATATAGTTTGTTAAAAAAATATATTTCATATATATATATTTTAACAAACTGTAGCTCAGACATTACGAGATTGCATATAGAAAATATTCTATTAAATCTAGGACTTCTAACATGAAGTTCTAATTTCTATGCTGAAGATCTAAGACTAACCAGAAAGGATGGCCCAAAAAACATGACTGTTTCAAATCTTTGCTTTATCCTTCTGGAATTGTATGTTGGAGAGGGTACATGGTTGTATTCATACAAAAGCCCTCAGGCACAGGGTGGGTAACTTATATAGGATGTGAATCCAGTATGAGATCTTCCCCCAAAAGAGGTTAGGCTTTCCCAGAACATACTGGAATGTTGTCTCAGTTCCTGAGCACTCATTCGAACTCTAACAGCTAGTCTCAGTGACTCCTCTTCCAGGACTTCAAGTGTTTCTGTCGCTACCATCTAGTCTTTTGTTTCTCTTGTACCAATTCTCAGATGAATTTCCTACTCAGTATCTCTATCTCTGCACTTCTAAGTCATGCTTCATATTTCTTCCATTGGCCGTCTACGTGATTCATAGTTAGGTGCAAGCACTCATTTTTGTATTGCTCAACTCAACCAACCCAGTTACTCCTTAAATTCACCACAGGGTACAACCCATCCACCTCTTCTTGAAGCATTCTCTTCCTACTTCCATGATGCCTCAGTCTCCCACTTTGCTCCCTACCTCTCTGTTCATTCCTTCTATGTCCCTTGTTGGATCATCAACCTTCTCTGCCCAACCTCTAATGTTGAAATGCTTCAGAGCTTAGTTTTAGAATCTCCCCTCTCGCTCCTGATTTCAGGGTGTCTCATCAGTCCCAATGGCTCCATTTATCATCTGCATCCTCAGAGCTCTCAATTTATATCAGATACTCAGATACCTTTAAATAGTAGTCAAAGTTCTCCAGAGAAACAAAACCCAAAAGATATATATGTGCATACACACACACACACACACACACACACAGGGGAAGAAATTTATTATAAGGAATAGGCTCTTGGGATTATGGATGCTGAGAAGCTCACATCTGCCACTGGGGTGCTGGAGACCTGAAAGAACTAATGACATAGGTCCAGTTCCAGTCTGAAGACCTGAAAACCAGGAGAGTCAATAGTATAAGCTCTGGTCTGAAAGCCGACAGGCTCCAGAGCCAAGAAGATCTGAAGTTTTGGTTCAAAAGTCCAAAGTCATAGAAAAGAGTTCACCTTTGGGAAGGCAATCTGCTTGATTCAAGTGTTCATCTCAACTAGGAAACAGCCCTACATATATATAGTGAGAATAACATGTGAACAGATATCTGGGTGCTCAAAGGTCCAGTGAGGTCTACACACAGAATTAACCATCACAACTTTTCAGAAACTTATACATCTGACTACCAAATTACCAGGGCTACTTGGATTTCACATATGTGGGACCAAAAATTTAACCTGTAAAAAAAACAATGTATAGTTCTTTTTTCTTCAAGTTTACTACCCCTCAAATATTCCTAAAACCTGTAAAAAAGACACCATCACCCATTCAACCACGTAGGTCAGAACCCGAGAGGGACCATATTTAACTGAATCATCAATTTCAGCCAATTCCAATTCTCAGGTATTTGTTGAAATGCTCTACTTTTTTCCATCTCTATTGTTACTTAATTCAGGTATCATCGTATGTTGTAAGGGCTATTGACCAAAATGATGATCTGTAGGCTTCTGAATTCCCACCACCCAAATCCAGACTCCTAAGGCACCAGGAGATTGCTTAAAATGTTCATTAAATCATGTCACCACCCAGCTTAAAATTCTTCTATGGCTTCCCATTGCGCCTAGGATAAATCCAAACTCCTTAACAAGCCCTATAAAATCTTGCATGATGTGACCTTTGCCAGCGTCATTAGCCTTATCTTGTGGATCTTTTTCATTCACTATGCCCTGCTGAGAGTTTTTTGGTTTTTTTTTCCCCCAGTTCCTCCCACACAGAGCATTCCTTTTCTCCTTGAGAATATTAGAGATACTGTTCTTTCTGCCAGAAACACTCTTGGCCTTTTACTGCCTTTGCCTGGACAAGTTCTATACAGCTTTCAGGACTCAGCCGGCATGTCGCTTACCCTGGGAAATCTTCCCGAGTCCCCTGATTAGGTGTACGTGTGGTTAAAGCACCTTGTACTTCTCCATTCCAGCTCTCATCATAGGTATCCGTAATACACTGCTTTTGTAATTATATTTCATGTCCATCGCTCCTACCAGACTTAAGTTTTATCCATCTGAATTATTTGCATCTTGTGAGTTATGTAGGGTTCATATAAGGTACGAGTCATTTCATGAATAAATGAATAATGATTTTGTGAGTAAATCAATGGATGAACCAATGAAATGACCACCTCTTCTAACACAACTGGCTACCAAACCAAGTAACAGGAGCAGAATTCCTTCCCCATCCAAGTGTCAGTCTGGATCATGTGGCGGGACCCAAAGGGTAGTCACAGGTCACTCCTCGCATCTCACATCCTCCGGGATAAGGAGATACTGTGGGAGGTAAAGAGGAGGTCTGGATGTTCCAGGGAAGAAAGAGTAAGAGTCAGAACAGTAATAAATAAATATATATATATATATATATATATATATATATATATATATATATATAAAAATCTGACTATTTTAGCTACTGTTTCTACTAGGAATGGCACTCTTGGAGCTCCTGGGTGGCTCATTAGGTTGAGCATCTGACTCTTGGTTTTGGCTCAGAACATGACCTCAGGGTCATGGGATCAAGCCCCATGCCAGGCTCTGTGCTCAGTGGGGAGTCTACTTCTCTTTCATTCTCTCTTTTAAATAAATAAATCATTGCCCCTTCCCCCACTTGTACCTTCTTCTTTTCACTCTCTAAAACAAAAAAATCTTAAGGAAAAAAAAAAAAGAAATAGCACACTCTTTGCAAGAATATAATTTATCTTTTCTGTGGTTTTCCAAAGGCATACATATCCAGGAAAAGCATGGCATCTTATACTGATACTGTGTGTGTGTGTGAAGGGGAAGGTAAACATTTAGACTTATAAAACTATAAAACCACTGAAGGGCCTTCTATGACAACGGTGATTCTCCCATCTGTTGCTAGGGCCACATAGTTCAAAGTGGGGGTCATGCCTTGTGTGATCCATGGTTGGCTGCTGAGTGAGATCACTGAGTTCAGCTAATATTCACTGCTTTATGGAGGGTGGGTGTGTTAAGCTTGGCTTCTCCATCTATGAGTTCCTATTTCATCTTGATTTCATGGAGTATTTCATTTGCTATTTGGCTCCAATGATGAATTTATATGTTGTGCTCAGGCTCAGAGAATGGACAGCAAGCACAGTGTTAGGAAGAAATCAAGGATTTGATGTCTCCTATCACTATGAGGCAAAGATCCATGTCAACTAAGGAGAACTCCAGCTTTTGACAAGGTTAAAAACATTCAGAAGACTGTTTGACAGTGAGGCAATAGAGAAAGCTATCTGAGTTGCTTTGTTCAACAAAGGCAGTTTTCATCAAAAGACAAATGAAGTTAGAGGATACATTGCATTGATCTCAGGGAAACTGAGAGATGTACATGCCAGGGGAATAAGAAATGTATACAACAAAGGAAGAAAGGAGAGGCCCTTATTTTGGATCGGGTGGCTTATTGCATTCCACCTCATTAAAACATGCTTGAGTTTGTCATTTATGCAGGGGATGCTGCCTTATAATTTTTTGTTTACCACCATGCAATGTCTGCACTATCTTTTCCCATTAAGATACCAAGGTCAATGATACAGATAATTAACCAACTGATTTAGTGCATCAATTTTCCTTGAAGTTCGAGCAAGAGTCTCTCCCTCCAGCCTTGAGATTCCTACTGCACACAGACCCAGGGACCAGGGCTGGCTCCCTATGGAACACGGAGGCAATCCATGGCTCGAGTGCTGTCTAGAAGCATCGTGTGTCTACTTAGATGATGATGAATGCTATCTTTGTTCCAGGCAGGAAAATGTCATTACGCTGGCTCATATTGCTGACCTCCCAGGGCTTCCCACTAAGTGTTGCCAAAGGGTTGTGGTGCTGATAATTCCTTACAGAGCTCTGAAGAGAATAAAGCAGAGAGGGAAACCTGATGAAAATTGGATAAAGAACCCAAGGTGAATTGGAGCTTAATATACCAAACAGCAGAGAGCGTGGCTTCTTTCTTTTACCACCTCTTGTTTCCCTTCCACAATTGTAGGCAGCACTCCAGCTGTTATTTCTGCCCTCTCCAAGCATTCTTCAGTCACTCATAACCAGTCCTGCACTTCACCTATCAATAAGAGGAACTTGAAATCTTTCAACACAGAGATATTATTTCTGCTTCAACTGATTCTAGGATGCCACAGTTCACAATGAAAATCTGCAGATTGCTGATAGCTCTGTCAATATCATTCAACGGCTAACAACACTTTATTTGTGGTACCTGTAGATAGAGTGTAGGCATCTGAACCCATCAATAAATGGAAAGAAAGTCCTGGGGCTCAAAACAATTTGGTTTTACAAGGAGCCTGGTTTACAAACTTTGCTGCTTCATTACAAGAAGAATTCTTCGTAAGGTTTAAAGGACGTAAGATGCAATCATCTTCTAACAACTTCAATGGTAGGCTAATAACGGCAAGAACTATATGCTAAGAGGAGTGTTTGCTATAATGCATTGTTGTTTTGTATCACAGGTGTATACTCAATCCCTTCTATAAGCTGCTTCTTATGGTTTTAGAAAATAGCTCATAGTCGATCTCATTGGTATTTTTATTCTTGGGCTTTTGAATATCTTTTCATATGTTTCCTCGTCATTTCTTTTTCTTTGTCAGCCATTTGCCTCTTTGATTTTATGGCTCTTCAATATATATAGATATATACATACACATACTTGTGTGTCTTCATTGCCATCATTGAATTCAATGAATTCATAGATGTTTTGGTTTTATTATAGATACTGACCTTTTCTCTAGTGATCAACAAAACTATTGATTTTTTAAGTCAATCTGATTTATAGGGTCTTGATATTCATACTGTTGTAGATGATGATTCTTAGAAAATTACTAATCATGAATGAATTTTAGTGAAGTGGTAGTACAAGAATAGGAATAGAATCAATATAAAAAACCATTATTATCCCCAGTTACTGTAATTGAATCACTACCATTGAGCCATTGAAAGTCAACAAATTGGAGAGATATGTTCAATAGAAATCTACTTCCTTTGAGGTACCTCTGATGTTCAGTGAAAAATGACTAAACAAATATAAGATAAACTATTTGATACAGCATGGATTTTATAAATCAAGATTTAAAATAATATTACTTTAAGAGAAGTCAAAATAAATTCTCTAGCTGAAAACTATGAGGGTGCTATTATTTTTAGGAGAAAAAAACTCTACCCCAAACATAATGACTCCATCCTGAATATGAGTCTATTAAATATTATGGACCAATGCTTGTAAGTATTGTATTGTACTGTATTCCTTATGAATGAAATGATGAAGATAAAATTTCCTTGATGTCATGGCAATTGTGACATAACTACCATCATTAGTAATCAGTGAGATAAATTTTCTTAAATATTTTTAAATATACACTGAGCACCTTTGAAAGAGCTTCACCATTTGAATATTAAGTGACCTGAGAAGTATAGGTTTTTTTCCAAAAGAAACTACATAGAAATGGAAAGAAACAGACAGCAACAGTAGTTTTGGTGAAACACCATGTTCCTGGCATGATTTTAGGTACAAAGGATACGGAGAAAAAAATTATTCTTGATGATGAAATGGACTCTTCCCAAATAAATATTTACTAGTTTTCTCCAATAATATAGCTGGAAAATTATTGTGGGAAATAGACCCTTTGCCCAGGGAGCATTTTATGTCTCATAGAGCTAACATTAGAATGGCAGCCTTTGGTTCTGCTGGTTTCTTTGAAAAGCTGAAGTAGAAGTAGTGGTTGTTGTAGGTTGCCTACTTAGCATCTCTTCTCTCATGTGTTTTTCCCCAAAGGACCTCAGTTTTGTTAAAATATCTTCTTCCTTTCCAGTCAACTCAGGTGTCTGAGGTGAATCTGAAGCCACACACAGCTCCAAGACTGAGCATGACTAGTCTGGTTAAGTTTGTAGCAGGGGCACGTGATGCAATTTGGCAACAATGGTTCATGGACATCACATGCAGGATCATCTTAGGAGAGCTCTTCCCTGCAGTCCTGGGAAAGGTTACAAAGATGACCCTCTCTCTTTTCCCTTTGGACAATTTGTCCTATGCAAACATTGAGCGCGGAACTATCACTCCATCTCAAGACCAGCTGGAGGAGAAAGCTAGCAGACACAAGAAGGCAGAACCAAATGAACTGGAGGAAAATGATGCAGCACCAGATTCAGGCAAATCTTGAAGCCTGTCCTATCCCTGCATTCCATTGTTTGGGGCCAATAAATGCCCCTATTGTTGAAGACAATTTTAACTGGATTTTCTGTTACTTTCAACAAGAGTCACCCTAAATAATACATAATATTTCCCAAATAATTGGAATGTTAGAAATTATGAAGAAGAGGTGAAAGAAGCCAAACGTCAGTATGCAAGAAGTCCAAGTATCTGGTGAAAATGATCAATGGTTGTATTAATTATCTGTTAATCACCTACTAATTCTTCTTATGTCCTAATATGAAGATTTTTATGAGATTTTTATGCCTATCTCTTATCATTCCTTATATTTTCTTCATTCCCCTTTTAAGTTTTCATACCGGTATTGGTCTTTTGTAGACATGACCTTGGAATAAATTGCAAGTGACTGATAAGTGTCATTTCTGAACTCAGAGAAGATGGTCTCTGTTCACAGGAAGGAAATAATCTATTTAAGGAAAGAAATCATCTAAGTTTTAAGACACAATAATAACTAACACAGTAGGGGTGCCTGGGTGGCTCAGTGGGTTAAGCCCCTGCCTTTGGCTCAGGTCATGATCTCAGGGTCCCGGGATCCAGCCCCGGGTCTGGCTCTCTGCTTGTGGTGGGGGGAGGGGAAGGGCTGCTTCCCCTTCTCCCTCTACCTGCCTCTCTGCCTACTTATGATCTCTTTCTCTCTGTCAAATAAATAAATAAAATCTTAAAACAAAAACAAAACAAACAAACAACATGATATTGTTGACTAATTGAAGTAGAGAGTTTGTGCCTCAGGAACTTGGGATGGTGTGATTGGGAGACAGAGAGGCTTGGGAATGGAAGAAAGTTCTTTGAGGCTTCAAAGAACAAGTAGAATTCAAATCTGCAAAGGTAGAGGGAGACTATGTTGGGCAAGATGGTTGAAGCCTAACAAAATAGGCCTAAAGAATCTGGATTTGAACCTAGGAGCAACAAAAATAGACCTGGGACCAGACACCATTATAGCATCAAGTTCTGAGATAACAGAGTTCACTCTGAAGCCATTTCTTTAGGATTATGAGCATTCACGTTTATCACTTGAAGCTGGTCTGGTGTCTTCATATCTCTCTAGGACCTTAAGGAAGACAAATAAGCGTACTTCTGCCTCATCACTGAAATGGTTAATTTAAAGTGTTCAAGTCAATGTTAAAAAATATATATATAAATATCCAAACAACCTTTATTTATATTTGCTTCTAATAAGAGCTATAAAACATGTCTCAACAAGCAGCAATTTAATTACATCCATGCATTTGATCTGCAGAACATCCTGTTCATAATAAACCCTTACTTATAAATATACATTGAAAATACAAATTAAGCATCCATGTTAAGCAGTGTGGTCTGTTTCCTAGATGCTCTAAGTGTTGCTCTTGAATTGTTTTATAACTTCAGGGAGGCCCTGTGTTCTTTGCATAGTACATTGCATAAAACTTTAGTTTTAATCTGGGAAGTTGGGGGCATGTGACCACTTCCACAAGGTAGGAATAGCACCAAGAGTTTTGTAGCTTCAAGTCAACAGCTCATCCTAGGAGTTTTTCCCAAAAGACTTGTGAATTTCTTTATATAAGAAAGTGAAATTCTACTCTTGTTCAGTTGGCCAGGAATAAAATCTATAACCAGTAACATGGTGGGCTTCCCCATCACTGACCACATTTCATTTTGAAGAGTGGGTTCACTTTTCATAAGATGCTATTAGCTAGCAAATTTCCATAGTTACCTGTGAGCAAGAAAACAGGATGTTCTCCTACTTCAGTGGAGCAATGATGGAGACAGTTGGAATTCTGCAGTAAAGTATTTACTTTATTTATTGATTTTTTGTGTGTAAAAATTATTCTTTCTGTTGTAGAATCACATGCACATGTATACATACTCACAGAGAGGTAAAAACCGAAGCGCTGTCATGTCCTTTGCCCTTGTCTGCACATTTATACACACAGAGCTTTGAAAGTTGGAATTCTGTTTTAGTAAGGAATTTTAAAAAGTGTGACTCTCTATTACCAAAGAGACATAAACTTCCTACAATATTGGATTTAAATTTTATTCCACATTGTAACATTATATACAAACCCACTAAATACACACAAAGTCAAACAGACATTTCACTAAGTCATACTTGCTTTTCAAATATGACATACCCTCAGATAATTTTTTATTTTATAGTATCTCTCATTGAAAAATAAACAAGGAAAGCCTACAACCTGTAACACTGATGGGTCACATCAGTTGAAAAACACTGTCTTAACATAGATCAATGGAGCAGAATAGAGAGCCCAAAAATAGACCCTCAACTCTATGGTCAACTAATCTTTGACAAAGCAGGAAAGAATGTCCACTAGAAAAAAGACCGTCTCTTCAACAAATGATGTTGGGAAAATTGGACAGCCACATGCAGAAAAATGAAACTGGACCATTTCCTTACACCACACACAGAAATAGACTCAAAATGGATGAAAGACCTCAACGTGAGAAAGGAATCCATCAAGATCCTTGAGGAGAACACAGGCAGCAACCTCTTCGACCTCAGCTGTAGCAACTTCTTCCTAGGAACATCGCCAGAGGCAAGGGAAGCAAGGGCAAAAATGAACTATTGGGACTTCATCAAGATCAAAAGCTTTTGCACAGCAAAGGAAACAGTCAACAAAACCAAACGACAACTGACAGAATGGGGGAAGATATTTGCAAACGACATATCAGATAAAGGGCTAGTATCCAAAATCTATAAAGAACTTAGCAAACTCAACACCCAAAGAACAAATAATCCAATCAAGAAATGGGCAGAGGACATGAACAGACATTTCTGCAAAGAAGACATCCAGATGGCCAACAGACACATGAAAAAGTGCTCCACGTCACTGGGCATCAGGGAAATACAGATCAAAACCACAATGAGATACCACCTCACACCAGTCAGAATGGCTAAAATTAACAAGTCAGGAAATGACAGATGCTGGTGAGGATGCAGAGGAAGGGGAACCCTCCTACACTATTGGTGGGAATGCAAGCTGGTGCAACCACTCTGGAAAACAGCATGGAGGTTCCTCAAAAAGTTGAAAATAGAGCTACCCTATGACCCAGAAATGTCACTGCTGGGTATTTACCCTAAAGATACAAATGTAATGATCCGCAGGGGCAAGTGTACCTGAATGTTTATAGCAGCAATGTCCACAATAGCCAAACTATGGAAAGAACCTAGATGTCCATCAACAGATGAATGGATAAAGAAGGTGTGATGTATATATATATATATATATATATATGGAATATATATGGAATATATATGGAATATATATAATGGAATACTATGCAGCCATCAAAAGAAATGAAGTCTCGCACTTTGTAATGATGTGGATGGAACTAGAGGGTATTATGCCAAGCGAAATAAGTCAATCAGAGAAAGACAATTATCACATACTCTCCCTGATATGAGGAATTTGTGAGGCAACGTGGGAGGCTTGGGGGGTAGGGAAGGAAAAAATGAAACAAGATGGGATTGGGAGAGAGACAAACCATAAGAGACTCTTAATCTCACAAAACAAACTGAGGATTGCCAGGGGGTGAGGGGAGGGAGAGGGAGGTTGGGTTATTGTCATTGTGGAGGGCATGTGCTATGATGAGTCCTGTGAAGTGTGTAAACCTGATGATTCACAGACCTGTACCCCTGGGGCTAATAATACATTATATGTTAATAAAAAAATTAAAATAAAAAAAAGAAAAACGCTGTCTTAAAGTACATTATGTACTTTAAGACAATTGTGGACAATTGTAATGCATGTTAACATATTTACACATTAGTTTGTTAATATGTTAACTAGATTCTCCTCAGTCAGGAACTACCACTAGAATAATTCTGAGACTCAGTATTTCATTTTTAGCACCATCAGGATAGAAATATTTCTGCTGCCAGCACTTTGTCTCCCTGGGTAATATCAGTAAATTATATAGCCTAAATTCTTTTGAACCTCCAGAAGTCTCTTGAAACATAAAGAAACACTAAAGCAGCTTATTTCTGCCACCTCATGTTTCTAGAACTAACTTTATTGAAGAGCTCCAGCTGTTTACATGTTCCTAGTGGCATTTTCGAGTGCAACGAATATCCCACAATATGAGGAATAGATTAGCAATTGTCGATAGTGACGGAAAACCTCCAGGGAATATCCACGGTCTGGATTACAGGACCAGACTCTCTCGCAGGAGGAGTACAAGTCAAGTGGAACCAGGATTTGGACGAGGCACAAGCCCTGCTGTAAATGCTGAAAAGCAACACTTCTCTGCACCTACTTGCGTGTTTTCAGTTAGCACATCAGGAGGTTAGGTAAAACTTCACCTTCATCAATTCAGGGACCGAAGCAGGTCATAACTTGTTGTTATATGCACATCTTTGCAGAAAGGATACGGGTCTACTTGACTTGGGAATGCATTTTAAACTTTAATCAAACAAGAGGAGGTCAGGAGTGCTCCGCAACAAATGAATACATTAGTGCCGGAAACCACATTGGAGTATATAACTTCTCACTCAATTTTTTAAAAATTTCCACTCACAAATTGGAAATATGATATCTATCTATCTATCTATCTAATTATCTATCTACCTATCTCCAATGATATATAAGTCAAACTCATGAAGGCATAATATGAAGCTATGTTTTTAAAACCAGCCCAAGACTTGTGCTGATTCATCTGTTTTTACCTTACTCCCTCGTGAGCATAGGGTAATATCTAATAAAGCTTAGTCATGAAATCTACAGTCCCAAGGAGATGTAGTTTGACAGATCAGTATTAAGGTTGAGTACAATGTTTTGCCTCTTCAGCATGAAGTTCTATTCAAAGGGACTGTAGGAGAAAAAGGCAAGAGACACCATCTGGATAGATTATGAAGAGGCTCATACATACACTGGTTTTGTTAATGGTGGTCTGCTTTGCCCTAAAGGAGCTACACTTCAATTCTGTGACTCTCAGAGGCTAATCTGATTCTGCCTCAGATGTGGGTCTATATCTGATTTGGAATTTCGTCTCTAACTATTCAGAATGTTCACTCCTCTACCTCTAGACTGGAGTCTGCTGACCTTGCTTTAAAGCAAACATCCTCATAGGACACTGGACAGTCACTTCATTTGATGCAATTGGCATCAAATTTTGAGGGGAGTAGAGGGGCAGAGGTAGAGAGAGAGAGAGAAAATCCCAAGTAGGCTCCACACCCAGTGTGTGAACCTGATGTGGGGCTGGATCCCGTAACACGGAGATCATGACCTGAGCCAAAATCAAGAGTCAGATGCTTAACCGACTGAGCCACCCAGGTGTACCAACAGTGATAATTATTTTTAAACAAAAGGATAGGAGGAGGGGCTACCAGAAAATCTGCTTTATAAATACACCCCCCAAACCAAGATTATGGAAAGATTTGCCACAAGCCTAACACTCCAGTTTTTTTCAGAGAAGAAGATATTGTTCGCACGATGGGATCTTTAAAGCCTATTGGATTCCAGTAAGAACATAAGGAATATTCAGGGCTTTCTAGACATCTCTGAAACATTCTGAAATCCTGAAACAATTTCATTGAGTAGCTTTGTTATTTTTGTAGGTCTTTAGATCTGCCTTTAACAAAGGGATTTGGATTTATCAGATGCTAGTGTCTAAGTGGGAATAAGAATGGACTGGATTTTGTGACTCTGGGGACCTCGGTATCTGCACCCATGGCAACTACATCACAGCAGTGTCTCACCCCTCAGTTTCAAGGACGCCTTTACCAGCTGAGCTTTAATTAATGATAAATCAACAGACAGGCAGGTGACAACCATTATATTCTTCCACCTTATCACTGAGGCTAGAATTAGTGACAAAAGTTTTAATTAAATTTTAACTTTATCGAACTTAATTGACTTTACATGAAGATGGTACATACAGGCACACACATGTATTTGCATGTATCTATCTGTTTAGAAATTAAATTATTTTATATCAGAGTGTTTAAGGAGAAAGGTATAGAAGTTAACCCAAATTAATCCAGTATAAATTTAACCTTCTGCAAGGGTCATTCCCAAACGTGAAATACTTAAGTGTGCCTGATACATAGTAAGTGTGCAATGAATGTTCGTTAATGATAACAGTTTCACTTGTTGTCTCATTTGCTTGCCTTTTTTCAGAATTTCTGCGCTTCTGCACATTTTCCCCATGAGCCTATCCATGTGATACACTGGCTATCAGTAATAAAAGTATTGATCTTTCCAGTGACTTAAGAGAAAGTAATGGATATGTTTTTCATAGATCCATTCTATACATTTAACTTAGGGTAGGGGTCATATCTACACGATCCTCCTAATTCCCCAATGCTCTGGTCATGGTCTCCTTTTCTTTTAGAGAATTACCATCACCTTTAATTCAGAACTGTGGGGGAAATTCGTTACAAAACATTTAAAACAACTTAAAAGCATAGAGAAAATATGAGAGTGACTTTAAACCTTATCACCTGTTGATAGCTATATTTGACATATTTACTAATTTCCTTCATCTTTTTTTTAGATAAATAGATTACTTTCAGTCTTTAAAGAATACTGAAGTCATCCCACCCATATGCTCTAGTGGCCTACTTTTCACGCAGATATTTTCAATACTATTTCATGTCATTAGATATTTTTCAAAATCATTATTTGCAATGACCGCTTAACATTCCCTTCTGTGAATATATCCTATTCAACCTTTACTTCAGTGCCAGATATGAAGATTGTATCAATATATTGCTATTGTAAATAAATGGTAATATTCTATGCACACTGATTATTAGTAAACATCATTTACAGATTCCTGTCACTCAGGTGACATCCATAATTTGGTGGATAGGATATGAAACTGTAATTTAGTTCCTTCCTTAGGAGCACTGAGTAACTGCTTGTGGTGATGTGTCTATCTCATGACACAGCCTAGTGGGGGTTATGGAAGGCGACGCGCCCTCTGTAATGAAGCCAGCCCTCAGAGTCGATTTTACATCTAAGTAGATTTTACATACAGTCCAAACTTCCCCTAGATCCAGAACCACTTATCCTCTATCATAATAGAACAGCACCGGGCACAGCAAGGGCAGTTAATCAATCCTTGTAAACTGAATGCCCAAGCATCTGTTAGACATTTCACTTGGTTGTCTTACAGGCATTTCAAACTTAAGATGCCCACACACTAAACTTTTAATAACTGCCATGAATCTCCCATAAAACCAACAAAACACCACCTGTATCTCTCTCCTTCCTTCCCATCTCAGCAAATCAGACCATGACTCACACATTGTGTCAAGCCAGAAAGCGGGGAATCATCTTCCACATGCTCATCCCCCTCCCACCCACGCGGCAAGTCCCATGGCTTGCTGTCCAGAACCAACCCTTCCAACCCATCTTCTCGCCCCTGCCGCAGCCCCCAGCCTGGTCCAAGTCACCATGAGCTCAGGGTGAGCCCTTCTTTCTGGTCTTCTCACTTCTGCCACTGACTTCTTTCACACAGAACATGTTTCAAAATATATTTGTGGTCCTTGGCACTGAGCATTTTAATCACATACAAACTGAGTGTAGCCCACCTGCTCCAATACCCATCCCTCTGTCAACGTGCCTTTTGTATTTCCTGCACTGCACTGACCATCATTTGTAACTAGATTTATTTTTATTTTTCCTTTGTCTCTCTCACTTGATGAAAACTGCAAGAAAGCAAGGGCCAGACCATCTATTTTATTTATAGGATTTTACTAGCACAATGTGTGCACATATTAGACCTTTCAGGGATATTTGTAAGGAGAGACATAACCTCAGGATCCATCACTCTGGGTGCTTTGGGGATAATTTAGAACAATCTCTATAGGTCCCCCATTTTATAGGTTCCCAAAGGATGACTCTTTGCCTAGTTGGGCAATCCCAGGAACTGCTTCAGTGTTTTTTCAAAGCTCCCTGAAAGAATTCTATCCCTGAGAAAAGTCTTGATGAGTGTTTATTATTTTTTTAATTCTTACTTTTTAAAATATTTTATTTATTTATCAGAGAGAGAGAGAGAGAGAGAGAGAGAGAGAGAGATATCACCCAAAGCAGGGGGAGCAGCAGGCAGAGGGAGAAGCACAATCCACCCTGAGCAAGGAGCCTGACGTGGGACTTGATCCCAGGAATCTGGGATCATGACCTGAGCTGAAGGCGGATGCTTAACCAACGGAGCCACCCAGAAGCCCCTTGATGAGTGTTTAAAAAGCTCAACAAATGGTTTCTAAGCTCTTTCCTTAGGTAGCCATATTCTACAACCATGCTACCCTTCGACCACCCAGCTCTCCCTTAGACATGAACCTAACTTTTGACTTCTCTCCTACTTCTCATCACACACCTGGCTGTACCGTGGAGCCAAGGCTCTGCTTATAATGCTGCCGAGGAGCTTGGTTCCGTGGTGATAGTGCCATTATCTACTTTGCTGCCCTTGAGGTATTTCAATTATCATTATAATCACTAAATGATTATAATTATTTTATTAATTTTTACTAAGAATAGCAACTTTACAACCAGTATCATCCAAATCTCCAGTTTTGAGGCCAAAGAGATGTAGTAACAGGTGTAAGAACATCAAGAAACAGACTCCGAGTGGTTGCTGGTTCCTGCTCAGTGTTCAGCGCAGAGACGACAGAACAATGGTGAGGATTTCCTCGGACAACATGCATTGGAACTTATTTCTCGGGGTTTAGCCTCATTCAAAAGCTAAAGGTAAAATAATTCACTTATAGTTCTACAATTTTTTGATTCAGAATTCTATCAGCTGGCTAATCAATCCCGAAGCGAGATCTTTCTCTCTCTCTTTTTTTTTTTTGGCTGAGTCTATTTGACACCACCTCTTTCCAAGGGGGCTGCTAGCACTAGTGAAATTCTTAAATTCTCCATATGCAGAGAGAGTGATTACAGCACATTTTGCCAAATAAATGCACAATCGAACACTAGACATCTGGTTTTTAAAGTTTGTGTCAATATTGTCCACATTCTCTGTTATCCTGATTTTCTGCAGATTTACTGGTTGCCCTCAAAGAACACAGACTCTTTGGTTTTCATAATAACAAAGCCTGCTGCAGGATTTAAAAGTAAGACAGCGAACGAAAGCAGTGAAAGGCAGGGCAGCTGATTTGCCTCAGATGAATGGTGAAGATTTAGAGGACACAAGGATTCATGCCCTGGACTGGCCATCTAATTAAAATGAGAAATGACACGGGCAGCAGCTACGCAGTTTGGGGAATTACTAATCAGGCAAAAATGCAAAATAGGGACACTATCTTTTTTAGAATGTTCGTTTGCATCTCTATGTCACCCAGTCCAAATGACGGGCAGGAAATAATATCAACAAGATGCAGACAACATTAAATAATGTTTAACCCTCCTGTAGCACAACATGGATGGGAAGAACAGATTATCAGCCTCATTCACGTACGAGAGTATTGAGAATTTACCAAGGGGTATTCGACTTACCCAAAGATACCTACGTCAAGGTGGAAGATAGGGAGTGTGGATGGCCAGCTAGTTCCATGGTCTTTTTGGAAGGATCGTCCTCCATTCGATGGACACGAGCAGAAAACCACAAATAGTGCAGCAGAACAAAGGTAGGTGGTCTTCTTGAGGATAGAGATACTCACTGGAGGGAAATGGAACTGGTTTACAATTATACTATCAGCAAGCGGGCCAGTTAAGAGGAGGTTAAACCCAACACACAGCTCAAACGCCCAGGAGGAAGCATGCTGCTTCACTGGGAAGGATCTGCCAAGTTCTCCACTTCAAAGAGAGCTCAGTAGGGGTGCGGACGAAGGGAAGAATTTGGATGAACATGTGAAAATGTTTACATGGATCTAGGAGAAGAGATTGTACAAATTCACATGGACTAGAAAATTGCCTTGAACACTATACAAAGAAAGATGAGCCAAGAAAGGAAAATAATTCAGGGGGAACGCCAGGTGCTGAAGCAGCAGTTTTGACCAACAGAATGTTATTGTACACATGAGTTCGAACGCCGGTTCTCTAACTTCTGGCTTGCTGAGTGATGATGGACAAAAGAATCACAAGTAGGCCACATCCGCAAAACAGGCCTCTCTGCAATTGTCTCTTCAGTTTTTATCAGAAGTTGTTTTTATCTCCCCCTATAGCTTTACATGGCATAGTTTTGACGGATTTGACAGCAAGCACATTCCGTGTATCTTTCAGGGAAGGAGCTTTTCCCACAGGAATAAACTAATAGTCATATCTCTGAGCTGGCTTTTCTGAGCCCTGATGCTCTGGTTATGTCCAGGAAGTCTGGCTATGCATGCAGTGTTTTGCAAACCTCATGTGTGAGCCCCAGAGGCCAGGAAAGGTTGGTAAAATGGAAACAGGGGAAGGTTGCTAACTGGCTTCCAATTTAGGTAGAGAGTGGATTTGGGCAGGAAAAGATCCCTCCTCTGCACAGATCTTCCCTGTGGCTTAACAGATCTTGATCCTGTTGTTAGAGCATGAGGGAGAAAAAAATTATTGGAGGTAGTGGCTAATTTAATGTCAGATTGGAAAGGGTCCAACTCACATTAGATACTCTATAGATACTTGCTGAAAAAACTAGGAGAATCATTTTTCGAGTATAATAAGCACAGATATAAATACATATTTTGAAAGAAAAAAATGCAATGCCTTTTCATTGTAGAGGCTTGACATAGAGGGTGGGTCGTGCTTGGTTGGACAGGATGAGGTATGTAGGCTACCCACAGTGGTGTTCAATTGCTAGATATGTCTGGCATGGCATAGGATCAATATAATCACTTGTGTCAACTTTTCCTAATTGGGAACAAGTAGATACCATAGGGAATCGCTTTGTAAAAGTACTCGTTAAACACTTTAGAAATGCACTAATATAAATAAGTACTAAATTGCATGTACTGTTACTGCTAATTTATGACCAAAAGATTTCTCTTTGTTTTTGCAAATGTGAATAATTACACCTAACAATCTAAAGGCACTGAAATTATATGCATTTGAATGATTTACGATGCCAAATAACACCAATCTTTTTTAAGCTCAATAGGAGAGAAAATATGTGTTTAGAAGAGATTGTGACTTCTAACGCTATTCTCACGATACAGGTGGTAGAGTGAGCTAATAACATTTGCACTTCTTTATATGGACTTGAGATCTTAGAGCTTCTTTGAACAGCTTTGGATCATTTTTACTGCTTCAGATATTTGTAAAACAGTCTTACCAAATTACTTGGTAAATATTTACAACAGATACAAACAGATAGATTTAAAAACATAGATTTAAACAAACAGATGGATTTAAAAAAAAATCTATCATTTAGACTTACAAACAGATAGACTTAAAAAAAATAATCCTGTGTAAAACACAATGAGTGTGAAGAAGGAAAAGGGATACTAAGAAAAATTTTACTTCTGTATTTCACATCTTGGAACTATCAAAGATGACCAAGAATGCTGAACTGGAGTCATTTCACTTCCAGTAAACCCACTTATGCCCTGTTTTGCTTGCCAGCATTTCAGGTATCCCCTGTCAATGGCCATCTGGAAGTCGATGACCCTCCCTCTGATCTCTGATCAGAAGGTCAAGAGTAGCCTAACACTGCATCAAAGTGTATCATTCACCTCACTTCATCTCATCGTGTGGGCATTTTATCATCATGTGTCTTCACAAGAAGGGTGAGCACAGTACAGTGATATACTTTGAGACAGAGTCCTCATAACTTGTATTTGTATGTTGTTCAATTGTTTCATCTCATTATTAGTTATTGTGCTAATCTCTTACTGTGCCAGTTTATAAATCAAACTCTATCATAGGTGTGTGTACGTATGAAAAAAACAGTATATACAGGGTTTGGTATAATTTGTCACTTCCCTGGGGGTCTTGGAATGTATCTCCCTAGATATGGGGGTACTACTGTGTGTCTGTTCTGCTTCCAGAAATCTATTTTTTCCCTAGTTTCTCACTGGAATATTTGCCTTAAGTAGTGTCTTTAAGAGTTTTTATGGTCTGAATGGTACCCAACCAAAGGTAATTATCCTTTGTGTGTGACATTCTAATCATTTCCATAGCAACCACTTATGGGTTAAGATGTCACAAAGAGGATTAAGACTTCATTTGTGGAATAAACAACAGCAATGAAACACCACTAATATATAGATGCTGCTTTTGCATCAATGAAATGAGTGGGAAATAGACAAAATGAAATAGCAGTATTTTCCAATTAAAAAATTCATTGCACTTACAAGTTGCCTGTCAGTGAGGGAATTCTCAAATGTGAGTTTGGACAGATGGTATCTTCTCATCAGGGGTGATAAAGACCCAACTGTATGTAGCCATTTAGAGATTAGAGCTATTCTCAGTTTCTCAAAGGGCAGTCCTTTATCTAGCTGCATAGCATGAAACACTTTGCAGAAAAAGTGTACTATTGTGTGTAACCTGCAACTTGTCATTTTAGTTTTTCATCAAAAATGCTCCAGTTTCTCCTAATCCAAAGAAGCTTGCTTTGCTTCTACAGACCACTCCTCATTCCAATGGAGATAGTCAACTGCATTCATACAATAAATCACAGGGAGCATCTTCGGGTCCTTTCCAAGTTTGGAGGAACTGTTTTGGGGTAAGGATCAAGGCTATTATGGGATCACAGGTATCTATAGGCTCTGGAAGTATTTTATGAAGTAGGAGGTAAATGCCATGAAAGCCAAGACCATTTTTTCCCCACCATTTACCCAGAAATGGAAGCAGTCTTGGGCACATAGTAGGTACTCAAAAAGTTTTAAGTTGATGAATAAATGAAAGTAGCAGTGGCTACTATGAGAGCAAAGCCAGAGATGCCCATGATGTAACTTTTAGAATGCTTGACCACAAAGTTAAGGTTCCAACCTCAAAACAGAAACTTGAATCTTCCCTTTGCAAGAAGTTGCCACACTCCTGGTTTTATTTTTTATTTTTTTATTTGTTGCTGTTGTTTTGCTAAAACAGATCCTAAATCCTGTCTTAACATACATTCGCAGGGAGATACGAGACCCTGGCAAGGGGAGGGAGCGTTGCCCTGGTTGTGGAGAGATGAAGCTACAGTGGCAGGTGGGGACCAAGCCAAACTGGAAACCATAACAAGCACTGGCTGGATCTTCTGCCATTTTAATTTAAAGCTTCTCTCTTTCTGCATGGTTAACTGAATGCTACCTCTTTCCTCTAACCTGATTTATTCAAAGTTGACTTCACCTGAGTGAAAAAGTTCTCATAAAGAGATGGTGGAAAGAAGTGGATGTGTGGCCATACACAGGAGCAAACATTAACTTGGTTAAGGACCTAAGTGTAAGAAGGAAACCATACAAGCATTAGAAGAAAATATGGGAGAATTCCTCCTTAACCTTGGGGGCAGGGAAAGGCTTTTCAACTATGTCAACTATGTCTTAAAATCCAGAGGTAATAAGAAATTGATACCTCTGACTACATAACTATGGCAATATTTTATATGGTGGAAACATCATAAATAATATCAAAAAATAACTGGTAAACCTGGATGCAATATTTATAATATCTAACATAAACAAAGGGTGACTGTTCCTAATATATAAACAACTCTTCAAAACTTGAGAGACAAAGGATCAAAAACTCAGTAGAAAAATTGGAAAGTAGTAAAATATTCAAACAGAGAATTCACAAAATGTATATGAAAGTTCTTAAATGTATGGGAAAACATCCATATCTTTAAAGTGTAATATTAAATTTTTATATTTTAATGAAAAAAATAAATATATTTCTCACCTATCAAATTAGCAGAGACTAAAAAATATAATAACCCACCCTGTTGTCGCATATTACTAGTAGGAATGCAAACTGATAAAAAAAATTCTACTTGGGATTTATACCTATCAAAGCTACACATGCCCTTATCTTTTGACCCAGAAGTTTCACTTTCTAGGCAGATGTATCTAAAATAATAGGAAAATAGATATATGCATAAGATGATTCTTTTTTTTTTTTTTTAAAGATTTTTATTTATTTATTTGACAGAGAGAGAGATCACAAGTAGGCGGAGAGTCAGACAGATTGAGAGAGAGAGAGAGAGAGAGAGAGAGAGAAGCAGGCTCCCGCTGAGCAAAGAGCCCGATGTGGGGCTCGATCCCAGGACACTGAGATCATGGCCTGAGCCGAAGGCAGCTGCTTAATCCACTGAGTCACCCAGGTGCCTCCATAAGATGATTCTTATAGCATTATTTGTATTGCAAAATATTGAAAAAAACCCCTAAATACATATACATAGGAGAATTATTGAATAAACTATTGTATAGCCTCACAATGGAGAAAATGAGGGGTGGTTTCTGTGGACTGATATGAGGAAATTTCCAGAATATATTGTTGAGTGAAAAGAACAAAATGTAAAGTAGAATCTATAGTATGCCACCTCCATGGAAGAAAATGCACACTTATTTGCTTCTTTGTGCACAAGAAATACAGGCAACATGAACAGAAACGGAAGAGACTGGTTTCCCAGTAGAGGGCCAGTGGGAAAAGGGGAGGGAGAATGGGAATGGGCCAGTTCGCTAAGGAAGGACTGATACGTTTTTAAGTATGTGTTGTTGTATAGCTCTAACTCTTAGAACTGCAGTTTCATTTCATATAGCCAAGAAAATCAAGAATAAGAAAACAAGATGGATGCAAAGCCCAAGATTAAACATTCACAAAACCAAATGAACCTAAAAAAATGGATTATGAATTGGTGACAGAACCACACAGAAGGGGGTGGGGGAGGAAAAAAAACGAATCAAAATAACTTTGGGAAACAATATTATGATTAAATGCTATTAATCCCAAAACAGAACACACACACACACACACACACACACACACACACACACCTGTATACAAATTCAATTATTAAATTTGTTACAGGGGTATGGGTTATACATCCTGAAACTACTTTATATGTATATGAGGATTGAAAAAATAAACAAATACATTGTAGATAATGAAGACTAGGTTCTTCACTATTAAAAAGATATCATAAACAAGGAAGGTGAAAATGAACCCATAGTGTTGGATAGGGATCTCTTCCTCTCTCCAAACAGATGGATATAGAATTATATACATTATATTATATTATTATATTATATATGGATATAGAATTACAGTTGTTAGTGTGTGTCTGCGGGTTGGTATAATACATATATTTACTAGCTCTTTCTGCTCAGAGGTCTTAGATACAATGATTTTTCAGTAGTTATTGCATACCTCGATGATCTAGATTTCGGTTTCTAAACACTATTTGCCAATAAAAGGGACCAAGGCTACTTGGAGATGTGGCTGGTTCTAGGGTTGGAGTAGAGACATACAAGAAGAAGCTGAACAATCTTGTGGTGTCATAGGTAGCAATTGCTCAAAAACAGATGGGGGCATGTTTGGAGGACCTAAAGAGTCAACCTAAGAAAGTTCCTCATGGCAGAGTCTGGAACAATTTGATATATTTATATTTTTTACGTATTTTATTTAAAAATAAATAATGATAGTATTGGATAGAATGGCATAAGGTCATACTGATATAAATGCATAAATAAGGAAGAAGGGCTATCTTTTTCTTAAGGATGCCAACTAATAAATATAGAAAGAATGAACTAGAAAAATCACCTCTGGACAAGCAACACGGTGATAAGTGTTACAAAAGCACAGTGTTACTGTGGATGCCAACATAAGGAGACAAAGGCTTGAGGAGGAATCAGGATATTTGCAGTCTCGAAGTCCTATGAAAGATGTGGAATTTCAAGAGAAAAATAGGAACTTCATAAGTGGAAGTATCTATAGACACACCATAAGCAAGTGGTCAAAGTCAACTTCCCCAGTAATAAGGCATATCAGCCTCATGAAGCCCAAAGGTGAGGCACTGAGAAGGCAACATCGTTTCTAGGGTATTCTTGTCAAAATGAGAAGCCTCCTCTCATTAGGAAAAAACATCAGACAAACCACAAATGACGGATATGCCACAAAATAACTGATGAGAGCTCTTCAAAAGTGTCAAGTTCGGGCGCCTGGGTGCCTCGGTTGGTTAGGCAACTGCCTTCAGCTCAGGTCATGATCCTGGAGTCCAGGCATCGAGTCCCGCCTTGGGCTCCGAGCTCCACGGGGAGTCTGCTTCTCCCTCTGACCTTCTCCCTTCTCATGCTCTCTCTCAGATAAATAAATAAAATCTTTAAAAAAAATGTCAAATTCACAGATGATGAGAGAAGACTAAGCAAGACTCACAAATAGGAGGAAACGAAGAGATAAAAGGCAACCGTGGAAAAACCAGTGACATTTTAATACGGTCCACAGTTTTGTTAATAGTCCTGTATCAATTTAATTTCCCAGGTGTGGTCATTTTATAATGATTATGTAAGATGTCAACATTAGGGGAAGTTGGATGATGAATATTCAGGAACTCTTCTATTTTTACAACTTTTCTGTATGTCTAAGAGTATTTCAAAATAACGAGGTACAAAGGGGCCACTGGGTGGCTCAGTGAGTTAAGTGTCTGACTATGATGTCGGCTCCCGTCATGACATTATGGGCTGTGGGATTGAGCTCTGCGTGAGGCTCTGCACTCAGTGGGGAGTCTGCTTGCAATTCTCTACCTCTGCCTCCCCCTTCCTCTCTCTTAAATAAATTAATAAATCCTTAAAAGAGTAAAAATAAAAAATAAAAGTTTAAAAAAAAAAAAAGAATACTTGGTACAATAAAATTTGTTCCTATTTCCGAGTCCCCATAGGGTTCAGTTTTTAGGAGCTTGCTTTGATCGTTGATTAACATTGGTAAAGCTAAACATTTGGAAGGTTTGAATAAAAAAACAAAGAAGAACTAATTTCACATTTTAAAAATTATTTACATAGAAAAGTTGTGAAAAAATAGAAAATAAGCAAAGAGAAAAAAAAGATCTGTTATCCCACTTTTAATCTGCCCAGATTTTCCTATGGACATTATCTGTATTAAAATATGAATATATGTGTATATATATAATTTTTGTTATAAGATTCTCTTTGATAATTTGCTTTTTTCACTTAAAATTAAATTAGTTGCATATTTTGTGTAAATACATATACATCTATAGCCTTACTTTTTTCCCTTTTATATAGACTTCAATTTTTAGAAGGGCTGTAGATGAATAGAAAAATTGAGAATATTAATACAAAGAATTTCTATATACTTCATATGTAGTCTTTCCTAATATTAACATGTTATATTAGTATGATACATGTGTCACAATTAATGAGCCAATACTGTTACATTATTATTAAGTAAAGTCCATATTTTATTCAGTCTTTTTTTTTTTTTTTTTTTTTTAGTTTTTACCTAATTTCCTTTTTCTTTCCAAGATCCCATCATTCAGGATACCAAATTGCATTTACTTGCCATGTCTCCTTAGGCTTCTCTAGACTGTGACAGTTTCTCAGATTTTGCTTATTTTTGATGACCTTGACAGTTTTGAGAAGTATCAGTCAGGTATTTTGTAGGATGCACTTCTGTTGGAATTTGATGTTTTTCTCAAGATCGGATTCGGGTGATGGAGTTTTGGGAGGAAGACCACAGAGCCAAAGTGCCATTACAACATACGCAGGATCTATACCATCAATATGATTTATATTAATATACTGATATCAGTATTGATCACCTGTTTGAGGATTGTTTATCAGCCTTCACTATAAAGTTACCCTTTTCTCCATTTTTCCATACTACACTCTTTAAAAAGAAGTTACTATAACACCCAACATTTAAAGATAGAGTTTAATTTTAATGGCTTCATAAAAATGAATGTCTTGCAGTATATTTAACCAATTTACTTTTTGGTGGACACAGAGAAGGTTTATTTCAACTTTTAATTACTACAGAGAACCTTTGCATTGCATCCTAACCAGGAACATTTACCTGTTCGTGTATCACTGATTATTTCTTAAGATTTTATTTATTTATTTGACAGAGATCACAAGTAGGCAGAGAGGCAGACAGAGAGAGAGAGGGGAAGCAGGCTCCCTGCTGAGCAGAGAGCCTGATGCGGGGCTCAATCCCAGGACCCTGGGATCATGTTCTGAGCCAAAGGCAAGAGGTTCAACCCACTGAGCCATCCAGGCACCCCACACTGATTATTTCTTTAGGATTAAAAACCAAGAAGTGAAATTGCTGGGTCAAAAATATATACAGCAAGGCATGTGACACATAGTACAGAGTAGATTCCAGAATTTCTGTGGCTATAGTCCCATCAGCACATATCAGCAAGAGCATGCTGTTTCTTGCATCACCATGTATAGCTAGTGTGAGGGAGTGCAGTATAAGAATATGCTGGAGGGGTGCCTGTGTGGCTCAGTCGGTTAAACATCTGCCTTTGGCTCGGCTCATGATCCTGGGGTCCTGGGATCGAGCCCCATGTCAGGCTCCCTGCTCACCACAGAGTCTGCTTCGACTCTCCTTCTGCCCTGCCCCCCACCTGCTTGTGATTTCTCTCTCTCTCTCTCTGTCAAAAAAATAAAAAAAATCTTAAAAAAAGATGTTGGAGTGGCGGAAAGAGGCCCAGGATGTGCAGGATGTACAGAGTTTGCCTCTTATTCTCAGTGTCATGGGAGGCCATCAGAGGCTTTTTAGCAGGGGACAGACCCGATCTGCTTAATGTCATGTGTGGCATGCCTTCCTTTCCTAAAATGGTCAGTTAGATTATGGCTGGGTGTTTCTCTTTGACCTTGACTCAAGGTCATTTAAAAAAAAAGGCAATGTGACAGGTGACCTGCCTTTTTTTTTTTTTCCTTTTTTTAAAAATGCCAATCTCGCTTGCCATGGAGAGGGTAAACTGGAAATGTAGGTGGGGAAAGAGAAACAGAAATGCCAAGAGGGTTTATTCAGAGGGAGCGTCTTGGGCGGCAAGGCGGGGTGGAGCAAAGGTTGGGGAGAGCCTCCCCAATGCTGAAGGTCTTCTGAATGACTGCTAACGAGCTCCGCCTTGCTGGCTGCACACTGTGTGCTGCCTCGACCATGAAAAGGGATGGGGAGATGAGAGAACAAGTCCCAGACAGCTGACAGTTTTCGGCTAATTTTGAATCCTGGCAGCAAACACATTACCCAGGATGAGAACATAAGGTAGCATCAGAAAGAGCTGTTCAGGGATAATTCCGTGTGAGTCACTAGATCTCTCCTTTGGTGTGACTTAGTAATTCCTCATGCAAAGATGTTTATCACACTTGGGATGACAAAGGACTGATAGAAAACACTAGAATCTCCTAACTCTTCATAGCATTTCAAAAACGAGGATTAAAGAGAATGATAGGAACCGTGTATGAGCCATTAAAGAGACCCATCAGAAAACTTTTTAAACATTCAGGGAATACTTAGACAGGACCAATAAATATATTAAGGAACAAAATGCTGAAACTTCTCCCACGTTTTCTCTCTAAAAGGTCCTGCCATTGATTGGGATGGATAAGAACCAAGGTTCTTGAAACATCCCAGGAATGACCAGATGGCACATCCATCACAGGGCCTACTGAGATTTAGAATTAATCTTTAATTACTTATTTATAATTTATAACTACCCAGATAGGGGCAGCTCATCCTACTTGAGGAATTTTCTCTGTGGGATTGAGTTGTGCCATTTGGAAGGCAGGTTGACTCTTTCAGTCCCTAGAGTTTTGAAAACATGAATGTCAGGACACGACATCATCACGGGCAAGATTATCAGTCAATATGCGTACAAAACTACTGAGCAAATTGGTCTTAGTGGCTGACTTTACTAAAAATGATGAAATCGTCTTATTAACTGAATCCTGAAAAATTGATGGTCAGCGCATTTGGGCCCCTCAGAAGGCTGAAGGGATCGTGCTTGAATTTTTCCTTTTTCCTTTCAGCCCTAACTCAATCATCTCCTGCTATGGGGATGGCTTTGTGAAACAAAATAAGCAAGGAAGCAAACAAAAATAAAGACCTAATCTACTTCTCTTAAGTGGCATTATTTTAAACGGCAGAGTATTTTATCAAGTGCTGATCCAGAGATATTCAAATTTTGCCAGTTTGATATACTTGATACATCTCTGTAACCAGTATGCAAAACAGGAGAAGGGCAAAAAATGAATAGAAATGATCTTAGCTGCAAGAAATTCTGAGCTAGAGAGCGGGCTACATTCCTAGCACCTTTATTTAAAAAGCAAGCAGGCTATCGTGAGCATTTATAGGAAAATAACAAAAGAAGCAAGGAGAAAGCCATGCCAGTATGTACAGCCAGATCCTTTGACAGGGTCTTGTGTCTTGCTTGGGATGTGAAGAATGGATCCAAGACAAAGAATGAAAAAAATGGGATTCTAAGAGGGGAGAATTTCAGGACTAGACTGGGTGCTCAAGAAAATCGAGTCTAATTTCCTTTTTTATTTTATTTTTAAAAGATTTTATTTTTCAGAGAGAGAGAGAGAGCACAAGAGGGAGAGCAGCAGGCAGAGGGAAAAGCAGGCTCCGTGTGGAGCAAGGGACCCAATGTGGCACTTGATCCCAGGACCCTGGGACCATGGCTTGAGCTGAAGGAAGATGCTTAACCAACTGAGTCACCTAGGCATCCCTAATTTTCTTATTTTATTGTATTGTATTATTTTTTAAAGATTTTACTTATTTATTTGATAGAGAGGCACCACAAGCAGGGGTTGCGGAAGTGGGAGAAGCAGGCTTCCTGCTGGGCAAGGAGCCGAATGTGGGGCTTGATCCCAGGACCCTGGGATCATGAACTGAGCCGAAGGCAGACACTTAATGACTGAGCCACCCAGATACCCCTAATTTCCTTATTTTAAAGATGAGAATGATTAAACCCATGGAGCTTTGGTGACTGATCTAAACTCCTATATTGAGTCATTGGCAAGCTTATTCATTTAGCAGTATTTATTGGCTATCTATTGGCTGTATTGAGTATTTTTGAATTTTAGGCACAAAAAAGAGAGTGGCAAGTAAGCTGTCGTTCAGTTTGTCTTCCTACCACCACACTGCTTCTCTCAACAACAATGACAGGACACACTACTGTTTAACATAACCTAGGAAAGATTAAGGCACAATAATTGTCCATAAGGATAAGAAATATTCTCAGAAGGAGGCTGACCATTTATTATCACCATGGGGATGCAAACAAGACTAATGGGTTCATGTTACAGTGGAACAGAATTCAGTTAAAAATAAGGAACCACTTCTTGGATGCCATGGTGATTAAGCATTGCAATTATTGAGGGAATTTGTTGATAGTACAAAATGAAAGAGATATTCATGTTTTCAACTCTAGTTTTCTTGCACATTATTCATTTTGTTTCTCATGAGGCTCTGTTTCAAACAACTAATTCCATGGGTTTTAGTTACAAAGTTGTTTTTGATAGAAAGCATATCACCTGTGCTCTCTCCGAGATGTTAAAATTCATAAAGACAGTTGAGCTATTGTGCTACTGTGTTTATGCTGTCTTTTTTTCCCCACAACATACTGGTGCATAGAAATGCTCCATGAGATACGATAGGGAAGGGATTCTGAAAAGTCAACTGTAAAGTTAAATTCTGAATTTAGCTTTTCAATTTTTTATCACTGACTTCACACTAAAATATGGAAGTCATGCACCCACAGAAATCTTTTGGTTCCTGATGTTAATAATAGTCTGTAATAATAATTCCCAAGGATTGAATTCCCACTTTGTGCCAGATACTTGATACTTATAAAGTCATACATCACTCTCAAGCAACCCTCTTTTATTCCTGTTAAAAAAAGAAGGAGACTCAGAAGATGATGTAGACTGCCCATTATCTCCCTGTAACAGCTGGTGGGACAAGGTTTGGAAACACAATCAGGTTGACCTTTAGGGTAGTGAAGTCTGAGCTTCAGGGACCCTCACTCACACAGCCTCCTCCAAGGCCCTGGGAGGTGCCCCAGAAATATGTTTACAAGACAGTGTGGCCAACTTCTTAGTTTGCCTGGGACTGAAGTATTTATTGGGGTACAGGGCTTTCTGCGCTTAAACTGGGACTGTCCTGGCAAATTGGAATATTATTATAAAAGGCCATATATATATATATATATATTTTTAATTTTTAAATTAACATATAATATATTATTAGCCCCAGGGGTACAGGTCTGTGAGTCGCCAGGTTTACACACTTCACAGCACTCACCATAGCACACACCCTCCCCAGTGTCCACGACCCAACCACCCTCTCCCTCCCCGCCTCCCCCCAAGCAACCTTCAGTTTGTTTTGTGAGACTAAGAGTCTCTTATGGTTTGTCTCCCTCCCGATCCCATCTTGTTTCATTTATTCCTTTCCTACCCCCCAAACCCCCACGTTGCCTCTCAACTTCCTCATATCAGCGAGATCATATGGTACTTATCTTTCTCTGATTGACTTATTTCGCTCAGTATAATACCCTCTAGTTCCATCCACGTCGTTGCAAACGGCAAGATTTCACTTCTTCTGATGGCTGCATAGTATTCCATTGTATTTATATATCACAATTTCTTTATCCATTCATCTGTTGATGGACATCTAGGTTCTTTCCATTGTTTGGCTATTGTGGACATTGCTGCTATAAGCATTTGGGTGCACGTGCCCCTTTGGATCACTACATTTGTATCTTTAGGGTAAATACCCAGTAGTGCGATTGCTGGGTTGTAGGGTTGCTCTAGATTCAACTTTTTGAGGAACTTCCATACTGTTTTCCAGAGTAAAAGGCCATATATTGTCTAAAAAAATATTAAAAAGTGAGATACCCAGTGATCACAGTGGACTCAAACAGCTGTCTTCTCCAACTCGTATTTCCTTCTCCTTTGTCTCACCTCCCCTTGTGTTCCTGGAATAGCCCCGTATATTTGGGTTCCAGCTAAGGGAAGATTGAGTTGCCATCAGTGGGATATATTGATGAGGTCTGCAGTGACTTCTGTAGATAGTTAATTGGTTTGCCAGTGATCCAAGATCGGGAATGGCTTCCAGGGCTAGTCCTATGCCCACTTGGCCAGCTCACCTAGGCCTGACAAGACGATGCTGGGGCAGAGGTCCAATCTTGGCGTAAATATATCCTAATTAGTACCCTGCACTGGGAGTATGAGGGACGTGGAGGGAAAACAGGATCGAGAAGCTCTGCTGTAGAAAATTCTTCCCAATTTCAAAGCTCTTCTAGGAAAGGAACTTGAAAAGGTTCTCTCAAATACAGCATGTCCTCTCTCTGCTGCCTCGCTTGGGCACACTTTCCATTCCTTTCCATGCTTAAAGTCTGTTCCTCTTGAGGACTCTGGAACATTTATTGACAGATCATCGACAGATCGACAAACGGAAAGCTTGAAGAAAAAATATACGTTATAGATGCAATTATGAGAAATAGGAGAAGAAAATCTCTTACAGAAACAGACAGATGGAAGAGACCCAGGCATAGACTCTAGTTGTGGACACGTAGATCAGACACTGAAATATGCGTCAGGCGCTCTGCTTTTCCCTAATGAGTGTGGCCTCCATCGTTTGATTCATTGCCAGTAGATTGTACTCTGATACTTCTTTTTTTTTTTTTTTTAAAGATTTTATTTATTTATTTGACAGACAGAGATCACAGTAGACAGAGAGGCAGGCAGAGAGAGAGAGGAGGAAGCAGGCCCCTTGCTGAGCAGAGAGCCCAATGTGGGGCTCGATCCCAGGACCCTGAGATCATGACCTGAGCCGAAGGCAGCAGCTCAATCCACTGAGCCACCCAGGCGCCCCTCTGATACTTCTTTTTATGACAAGCTCTATTTCTGTGTGCATGCTCTACTCAGGTGAGCCGTTTGGCATGGCTGGGAAATTAGATATTCTCATTAATCTAATCTATATTCAGGAATAATAAAATAAGTTATTTGGGGGCTACATTTAAGAACTGAAATTAACTTCAAGAATCATGTAACTCTACCCGCTTATTTTATGGACACAGATATGGAGGACAAGGAAAACAAATGTTCTTGCAGTGTTTAAAGCTCCTCTGGAATCAGTGACGGGCCTGTTTAAATATTTTCCCCATAAATTTAAATAAAATTAAATATACATAATGGCAAAAATATCATACTTATGCTCCTTTTAAAATGATTTTGAAATAACTTTGGGATCTTCATGCCTGAGATTCATCTTAAGAAATACAAGTCCACGTGACGTTTAAATGCACATGAATCGTACCTCTCCAGCGAAAGGCAGGAGTCCTACATCTTTTTAAGATTTCCTTTTCACTTCTCTAAGGAGCGTTTTGCCACCACCGATCTGAGTTGCAGACCAAACTCATCAACTATACGTTCAATATTAATACTATTAGTATCAATGATAGTGACTATTTATTGAATATGTACAATGTCCTCGTCATGAAGCTTTCTGTGATTTATTCACTCATGACAACAACCAGGTTAGTGGCATTAATTAAAAAGTGAGGGGGTGCCTGGGTGGCTCATCAGTGAAGTGTCTGGCTCTAATCTCAGCTCAGGTCTTGATCTCAGGGTGGTGAGTTCAAGCCCTGTGTTAGGCGCCATGCTGGGTGTGGAGTCTACTTAAAAGAAATGTTAAAAAGTGAGAAGAAACTGGAGCTAGGAGCAATGGTCTTGCCTTGGATGCATAGCTGGGAAGTAATCTAGATGGGGTCTCAATTCCTATCTTTCTGTGTTGACTGTCTGATGCTCTTTTTTTAAAGTGAAGAAAACTGTCCAGAAGACAAGTACTTCTGGAAGTAACTTCCAGAAGACAAGTACTCTGTTCCAACACTGCCTGGTATTTTCTTTGTTATTTCCATTGCTAAGTCAATGACCCCCATTATAAGTTTCTTTTTGTGGGGAGTTTGGGGGTGGCTTCTCCAGTTCCAACCTGCCTCCTAAAGTATGGCCCCTTTCACACCATCTGGAGGTTACCTATTTGTACAGGTACATTCCTTCTTCTGTGCCTTCTGAGTCATCTCGGGGTTGTAAGTTTGTGGTGCTGAATGTTGTATGGATATACTAAATAAACCACTTATTGAAAGTAGGACTGTTGGTGGCAGTATTCTGAAGGGTAATCTTTCTAAATAATTTTCTCTTCGGAAGTGTTGTTTTGACAAGCAAGGATCCTCAAATATGGACTAACCACATTTTATCTCTTATTTTACATTTCACACTGCATTTAAAAATACCAGTTTCCATATTTCCATAACAGATGCTGGAGAAGTTTTCTATCTACAACTTTCAGAAGGGAATGTCATTTATGTTAGATCCTCATTTCTTCCCACTTTATATAATTATGTCATCTTTTCTATTAATTATGTGTGTACAATATAACGGAACCATCAGCTCAATAACATTAGTCATAGAAACTTGGAAAATTAGTATGTACTTGAATGACCATGCTAATCTGGCAATTTATGTCAAATCTGTTCTATATTGGTTAAGAAGATAGTGACTGAAGTTACTTAGGGATGTGTGTGTGTGTGTGTGTGTGTGTGTGTGTAATTTTCTGCACCCATCTTTGTCTCGTTAGCATTTAAACCAACTTTAGAAAGAGATTTTCCACTGGAGGAAAACTTCCAGGTGTGGGCCACTACGGTATTTAATGTTCAGTCAAACTTGCCCTTTTGGAAATGGGATGGAGATTGGGAGCAAGGTTCAGATAATTTTTAAAGATGTATACCATGTGGCATTTTAGTAGGGGAAGCAATGTTTCTTGGGACATACTAGTAGACATTCTATTCAGGATAATACTAGTAGACATACTATTCAGGATAATCTGAGGGGCTTAGAACAACAAAAGCTTATTTTCCTTCATGCATGATGGCCTCAGGTTAACTAAGGACCCTGCTCATTACAAGTAACCTAGGGTTCATCTTAACAAACAGCTGGTATGAACGTTGAGAGTGGGGGAAACATACTCTGCCGGATCTCACACCAGTAACTAGAGGGTCCAGCCTAGAAGTGACCCAGATTACTTCCCTTTACAACTGACTGGTAGAAGTACATGTCACGTGACTCCACTGAACTTTTTCGGGACCAAGAGTCCGACCCTCCCAAGTATCTGGAATGCACAGAGGCAAAATTATTTTGCAAGCAGGATTAACAGTGTTCCTGTGGGGTATATTTTAACCTTCCTTCTTTTGATCTCTGCATCTAGCCATCTGTACATTACCTCAACCTGTGTTTTTTTTGGCCCCTAGTATGTGCAAGTTACTGTGCTAAGTGCTGGGGCACAGAATGATGGACCCACTCTTGGTTCCCGAGATTGGCGGATGGAGTGGAGCAAGAAAGCAGAATATTTACAAAACATTGAAGAAGTCCCCTAATAAAGATCATTGATGTTGAACTGTTCCAATATTTTTATAATCACAGGATGTGGCACTTTTCCTATTTTAACCTATAGGTGATGCTGAAGATTTATAAACCATAAAGTGTTTTCTGCTGCTTATAATCCATTACTCATCCCAGACATCAATGTTGAAAAAGGTTTGTGTCTATCTACTTTTCCAGCTATGGATATTATAAGTCTGAAACCCACCAGGAATAGCCAATACAGTTGAGAGTATAAGAGAAGATTAATTTTGCTTCGTTTTACTAACCAAGTAGTAATGCACAGCTTTCATGGTAGTAACAATAAGCTTATCATCAATAATTATGTTGGTTATTTTTATACTTATCTTGAAGGTTCTTCTATAATTCTACAATGCCGTCACTTCTTGGGAGAATTAATTGCAACTAGAAATATGTTGGAACCTGTGGTTTTTCTGGCTTGTTGCTTTCTAGGAAGAGAACCACCAGACAAATCTCACTCAAAGAGGCCCTGGTGAGGAGGCACAGGGCTTTGCCAATCTAGACTAATGTATACTCCTTCAAATCAGAGAATTAAATATTTGATTGGCTTTATTTCTTTTATCATCACTAGTCTAGTTAATTTGGATTTGAAAAAGTTAAGGACTTGTCAGTATACTTGTCTGCTAAAGAGAGGGCACAGCTAAGGTCTTAGAACATCTGGTCAAAAGATTGGATCCTCCTCTCCCGTGAAGCCTGGGATTTTTAGCTGGTATCCTCAGTTTGTCTGCGTAATTTTTTCCCCCACAAATTGGTATTTAAACCTCAAAACCTTTAGCTAACTACATCTGTCATTGATATTTTATTGTTTAATTTTCTTTTTATGGAGCCAAATTACATCTCTCCCACATACAGCCGGCACTTTACATGTCTAATTT
Source organism: Mustela lutreola (assembly GCF_030435805.1). NCBI lineage: Eukaryota > Metazoa > Chordata > Mammalia > Carnivora > Mustelidae > Mustela > Mustela lutreola. The sequence continues at coordinate 10,439,398 of NC_081297.1, read as the reverse complement.
GTCGACATGTTCTATAATGATAATTTCATTGATTTAGAAAGTGACATTATGAGCAACATATGTTCAGTTTAGCAGTAGACCTTGTTATGGCAATCAATTTTTTTCCCCTCCAGAACTCAACTATATTCCACATTTAGAGGCAGCAAAATAATTTAACCAGTTCATGTTCTTATGGTTTAAAAAAAAAGAGAAAGAAACCTGCTTTCCTATGAGAATGCATTTTCACTAGGTGCAGTTTGCAATGTTCATATATTATCACTGTATACCAGAGGCAGGTGAAGAGAAATAAAGCCATAAAGGCATTTAATAAAATGGAAAATGACAGAGAAAAAAAATACTTCATGAAATTCCTTTGACTGTCTTCTACTCTTTCCTGTTCACCCCTCAATCTTAATCAACAGTTCTGCAAATATCTGCCAGAGCAGCAGGTACAAAGCCAAGCACTGGGTTTCCCTGGACGCTTTCATGCCCCTTTCATGCTCTTGTGTGAATTTTTTTCCTTATTCCTATACTTAATGGAAATGAACAAAAAAATCTCATATTTCAAGATCCAGCTCAAAGATCACCTCTGCTCAGAGGCTCTCCCCAACCTTCTTCTCCCAACCCAAGTCAGCACAAATCATGCCCTCTCCACCTGCTGTGCGTGTACGTGACCCCCCCTCACCCTCCTGTAAGCGACTTGGGGGAGGATCTTATTCATCTTTGTGTCCCTAGCAGCTGAGTGCCTGGCTTATTGTAGTGCTCAATAAAAATGAATTGGATTACGTAGAAAATAGTTTCCATTTGACAAAGTTATTGTACACCAGGAAGGAATCTTTAAGATGGCATCCTGTTTTTCTTCATCAAGCAATCAAGGGCAAGTGTTCTGTGTTGTTGCTGATGGTGATTTATGAAGCCGGTGAGTTTAGTTCAATATAAAGAAAAAGTGGAGTCGTTTAGAAATGATGTGGGAAAGAGCTGAAAAGAGTATGAAAACCTCTAATAATCCTAGAATAGGTGACTACATAAAATAGGAAAACAGAAGCAAGTTGGGTTAACTCTTATATAGACCGTATTTTTGCCCCCAAATCATTTTCAGGCTTCAACTTAAAGTAGATGTTAATCTCCCACAGCATTGAGATCTACCCTTATGTAATTATGAAAGCCAATATAGCATTATTCCTAATTATAAAAGACCAAATTATGTTTTGTATAAGATGCTTATAAAAGTAGGAAACTGGGTAAATACATTAGAAAAAAATTTTAAAAAACACTAAAACAGAAAATCTGTTTTCTAAGTTTATGACCAAAGTGGAATAAACACATCCATTTCTTCTGTTAAGTACAGCTAAACAGTTGGGGTATCATGCCTATGAAGCTCACATGAAAAGATGCGGAAAGGTGGTGAGACAAAGACAGCCCAGTGAGGCTCCCTGGGACCTGGTTGAAGGCAGGGTGGCGAATTCCCTGGATTTTCTTTGTGCCTCAAGTATCCCCAAGTGGGGGACCATAGAAGATGACAACTTAGGCACTTCAATGAGTATAGACAAAAGATGTCAGAAGAAACGTTGGCTCTCTACCAGGAAAGGGATGTGAACCCACAAGACAGAAAACTTGCAGACAATAACCAACCAAATGCAATAGGAAAACTCCAGAGTCCTACTTGCAGCCCTGGATGTCAGTTCTGTGCTTTCTTCCCTGAGGAATGATCACATCTGGTGTACGTCACTTACTGGTGATAACATCTCACCAAGAGAACCACCATCACATTCTGCATTTACCACATGAGGACAGTGCTGCCCACAGAGCTTGTATCTTCAGTCCAAGTGGGCAAGCTCGTAAGTGGGAGAAATAAAAACGGAGACGGGTCCATCTGGCTCTAAGCCAGGCTTCTACCATTCAGCGCACTGTCATAAAACTTCATCCAAGGTGGGAACACAACTTACGAGAGGTGAAATTTATTACAAGCAAGTTGGGATTTTCGCTGGCTGTCCAAGGAGGACCAACAGCAGTGAATACACATTCCATAAGGCCATAAGAAAGAAATCCTTGTGTTCTGCCCCCTTCAATCCTGCACTGCTATGGACTATCTAATAGCTACTACATTCCACCCCAGGTGACTGAATCGATCACTCTGACTGAGTTTGTTTATCACCCTGTCAAAAAGGAGAAGTACTCTATTCTCCTTTGATTAAAAAAAAATATGCTACATAAACATAAACACTTGCCAGTGGAGTTATTATTATTATTCCAGGTAGTGGCAGCAAATTAGAGACACTTTTCATTCAGATCCAGAAACAAAAATATTGATTTTTCGGTAATACAGGAAGAAAGCTACCCTTAGGGAATTTATAGTCGATAATTGAGCTATGAATTGGAATTCTGGTAAAAGCAAAAGTAAATCCAGGGATAATTCACAAAAGTTAGTGCTGAAATTGAGCGTGTTTTCAAAGCAGCATAAAACTAGAATTGAAAAGTATTTACACTAACCAGGATGAAACATTTCAAGCAGACCTGCCATCTGTATGTATGTATGTATGTATTCATTCATTTGTTTATTTATAAGTAGGCTCCATGTCCAGCATGGAGCCCAATGCAGGGTTTGAACTCATGACCCAGAGATCAAGACCTGAGCTGAGATCAAGAGTCAGAGGCTTAACTGAATAAGCCACCCAGGTGGCCCTTGTACATTTTAGAATTGAGCTAAAAATCGTACTCCCTTTGGAGCCTTCTGAATTTGTATGAAAATTGTTGTCACTTAAAAACATCCCAATAGACAGACACAAAGTCAATTCCATTGGGCCATCTGGAGTAATTTATACAGAAACTCACAGGCTAGAAAGGTGTAGAGGAGGTGAGGATTTGAGAGAGTTGAACGGTTAATACCTTTTCAGTAGGAATGCCAGGCTGAAGAGTGAACCCACAACACCCCCTTCACTGCAGTTGCAATGTTGGTCTACCTTGCATCTGAAATCACAAAGCAGTCAAACAACCCATGATTAAACTTGGAAGTTCAATTTTTAGTTGAGAAAACTGAAGCCAAGAGAGGGGAAATGACCCAAATTTGTACAACCTAGCAGAGATGGCCCTGGGATTAAAAACGTGTCATGTTTAGTACATGGGCATTCCTGGTTTTGTTTTCCATTGGTTTTCACTAAAATTAAAAGGAACAGAGCTTTTATTGAAAATGCACAGAGGTGAGTTACAATGGTTGTATACAAGGAGGGAGTCTCGGCTTCTCTGAAGCTCTAAGTCAGCCATCACAGGACTGGGCTTGAGACCCAAATGTGAGGAACTCAAATTTTCATTTACAGACTATGTCAATCACTGAGTCTAGGTGGCTTTGATGTAGGGTTACTGGCCCTTCAAAGATTAAATGTGGTGTTTGCTTAAAAAACAGAAAAGAAAAAAAAAAAGCCATAGTCCTTGGAACATTGAAAAAATTAAATTAAATTAAATTAAAAAAAAAGAAAAAAGAAAGCCATACAATGGCTTCCGTGACAATGATATTTAAAGGAACTATTCAACCAAGATGTAAAGAACACAGCCAATGAGATGTGATTTTTAGTGAGTATAATAAATCATTTTCAACTGCATTGGTGGTTCTTGGTATATATATAGAGATAGATAGATATCTCTATCTATCTCTATATATATATCCACTTAGAATTTTCATCTCCTCCAGAATTCTCTTTCTCCTCCTCCCTAGGATGGCACACAGGTACTTCCAGGAATTCGTGACTTGATTCTTTCAACCTTCCTAACATCGGTTCTCTCATCCATGTAAGTAATGTGGTTTTGTAAAAAAACGAGGGACTACGTAGCACTTTAGAAGGGTTCAACATGCTTCAAAACACTGGCTCACACCTCAAGGTAAATGGTAACTGATGAACTCTTTGGAATTTCTGAAAGAATACCCAGCAACTCAAATGATACTCAAATGATAATTAACTAAGAGCTGAAAATGCATTTGCAATCCTCAAACACCAAGGAGTCTTGGGTCCAGCCACAACTTTTATGGATCTCTTTGAGTAGTTACTGGGAATTTTCTTTCTAGGAGGCTGGGACACTGGTTAGAAAACCTTTTAGACCAGAAGCTCTGGTATGTCAACTTGTCAAAAGCCAAGATATATTTGATCTTTTTTTGAGAGAGTGACCCTCACTTTATACACTCAACATACATACTTCCCATTAAAACAACAATGAAAATAGCCATCATTGGGAAAGCATAGACCCAGGCTCATAGTCACATAATCAAAAGATGAATTTAGGAGGTGTTTATTGTTTCCAATGGACTTCAACTGCATTAAAAAGTCCTATTCCTCATAGATCCCGTGGAATTAAAATTCAGAGAAAAGACAAAACACGAGAATATCATAGTGCACATGGGTTCATAAGGAATCAGTTTTGTGGTGAAGACTTAAGCATTTCCTTTCAGAAGAACCAAAATAAGATTAATATCAACATCTGAAGTCGAGGAAGAGATCATTTCCTTGTCAAAACAGGAAGGGTCTTGCTTCATGATCTTTAACTTGTCCAGTCCCTAAATCTCAGTTGTTGTTACCTTGCCCAAGTCAAGATAGCCAAGAAGGTATTGTAAAAGGAAGTGCTAAAGCGTGCTTCTGGAATTAGAGGGAGAACTTTTAGTTCACTCAAATCTTAATTTCTCTGGTCCTCATTGAATGGCTGGTCATGGCCATTCAGGTGTCATTTATGGTTCATGCACAGCAGAATCTTTCCCTGTTGAAACTCGAATGTTGATGCCTTAGAAACGAGAAGCTACACAATTCTATTCTTGAAAAAATTTTTAATGACTTATTTATTTATTAGAGAGAGTATGAGCTCGAGAGGGGCATAGGGCAAAGGGAGAGCGAATCTCAAGCAGACTCCCTGCTGAGCATGGAACCTGACTCAGAGCTCGATCCCACAACCCGGAGATCATGATCTGAGCCGAAATCAAGAGTCCAACACAGGAGCCATCCAGGGGCCCTGACAAAATCATATTCTTGAAAAAAGAAAAAACCCTTTTAATCACAAAAACAATTTTTTTCTGAGAGGTTGGCTCTCCGTCAGAGTTGGCAGGAAGGAGGAGAAGAGCAGAGCTTTGTTTTCCATTTTGCATTTCAGGCTTTAAGGAACCGAACTAACGAACTTATTTTTGGGAACAAAGTTATTTAAGCTGTGCAAATTTGTAGGAGCCTACAGGTATGTCGTACCCTTCAACTTCTTTCAAATATTTCTTACCATGAGCTATTCAAAGGCTGAGACTTTAAGAAGACTGCATTGTACAACTCATTTTACTATTTTAAAAATGTTTCCCTAAACTATGTCTTGTTTAATCATTGCAACAGCCTGCTCAACGGGCAGAGAAGACTCCATTTTCCTCCATACGCGTGGGGAGACGCTCATTCATTCATTCATGGAAGCCTGAACCTAGAGTGTGTGCTAGGGCTGTGGCGCCCCCAGAGAAGACAGCATTTACCGGAAGTAATGCAAGAGAAAGGAGCCAGGGCAGGAGGGATGCTGCTGTTTGCTCGAACCGACTGTGGTTAGTGATTTTTGGAGAGGAGACAAGTAGGCAACGAGAGGGGAATACTATTAGCTTATCTCGAGTGAATTTTGAAAAGGTGATAGATACATCTGTTGTCTATGAGAAATGCAGATTCTTGAGAGATTAAAATTTAATTCAAGAAAATATTCACGGTGCTCCACTTTCAAAAGACGATGCTAAGAAGGATCAGGAGACATGGTATTGATAAGTAGAAGAAGCCTCAGTGAGGGTGAAACACTGATGTATTATTTTGCTCCAAAACTTTCACTTGGTAAACATTAATCAAACAGAGCAAATAGTAGCTTTGAGTTCTACCGATTACTTTTCCTAAACAGACACTAAATATTTGATGGTAGGGTATAGATTGCTGTTAAATTCCGAGTGAGATTTCCGTGTAGATTAACGGGGGTAAAATGCATTAAGCGTGGGTAAACAAATGATTAATATTTCAAGCTAGATCCACTTGGCTACTTTTAAAGATTGACCTTACCCTACTTCAAGACCTCCGCCCAAACCAAGTGTTTGGCTTCTCTTTTCCAAATGGCTCCTGAACAACTTCTCATCAACTGCAGTTGTATGTGACATTAAGGTTCTGAATTTAAAATAAGATATGCTTTTAAAAACTCATAAAATGCAAATGTTTATAGTCTCTGAGCAGAAGTTGCAATCTGTGCGAGAGTGCTTTACCCACACTAAATTGACTAAAGCATTACCTGTCTAACATGGCTTAATTATTTTATTAATCTGTGTTACCAGGCAGAACATTTTGTTTTACATCTGGAGGCATGGTTTAAATGATAGTTTCAGGATTTGCATTCGTGTTTGTCCCAACTGGCTTTCTTAAGATGTTATTTCTGCTCACTTTATTGGGCACAAGATGCTGAATTCAGTTGTGGCGAGGGAGCCTATCAGTAGGTTTGCAAACTCATCTCAGGCAAGAACCCAGCCAGGTTACATGCAAGAGTTGCTCATGGGTATTATTTGGGTCTGACACAGTGGAGGCTCTGCAGCATTGGGGACGAGTGTGCGTTTTTGTGCCCAAGATTTGAATTCACACTGCTACTCATCACCGGGGTGAGCTGGGCAGTCTATTGAACCTCTCCAAGCCCATGTCTTTCTCTCTAGGCCAGGGACAACATGCAATCCCAATTTTGAGAATGAGAAATAATAATAAAAATCATGCAATTTTGAGAATGAGAAATAATACATGCAAAGAGTCTTGTGTGGTACCCAGCTCATGATGTTTTCAATAAATTGTAACTAATAAAAAAAAAACAACAACAACAAATCACTTGAGTCTTGGTCAAATCACTAGACTCATGATTAAACAGTTGTGTTGGACAGGTGTGCCTGGGTGGTTCAGTCAGTAAAGAATCCTACCCTTGATCTCAGCTCAGGTCTTGATCTCAGCGTGGTGAGTTCAAGCCCTGCCTTGGGTTCCACAGTGGATGTGGAGCCTACTTATATTAAAAAAACAGAAAAGTTATGTTGGATGAAGAAGTTTAGATGGGCAGACCTCTTAAGCTTCTCAAATTATCTCCAAATTTCTCTATTTTTTAACCAAGAACGTCCAGTCAACATTTACTACATACATACTACATACAATTACTCCAACATTTGCCACTACTCCACACACATAATGCATGTATGTGAAGTACCCTTCACTACATCATATATACATAATGGAGGATAATCTAATCTTTGGCATTTTCCCTTTCTTCTCAAAACCCTTATGCCCCAGATTCTGTACCATGGGTTCTCTTTATGCAGGGGAACAGGTGCAGGTAGAGAAATGAATTAGGGAAGAGATGTACTATCTAAAGAAACTGTTCTATTCGTTTTTATCTGCTTTACATAAGTGATCTCACGTAATAATTTCTACGACCAATTTGTGGGCATTCTGAGAGAGGGTGGAGGCAGTGAGGACCCCCTTGAGGCAATGGATATTAATGGCGGCCTCAAAGCAGGAAGCGGACAAGGTAATTGAGGCCATTGACGAGGGTAATGGTCTTTTGTATTTGCCTGGCTTTCTATATAGCTAATACAGTCAGGTTTTTAAATTTGTTTATTTCACTAAACTACTATAAGATAAGTAGTGTCGTTATCATCCCTACTTCTAAATGAGTTATCTGCCAGATGCCCTGCCCAATGGTAAGTCAGAGTTGGAGCCTCCAGGGCCTCTGACTCCAACCCAGCACTCACCATCACATTTTCCTATCTTGCTTCATGAAAAGAAGCCCAACTGGTTCACTCCATTGTATTCAGTGATAACCTTTTCGGACTGAATGAGAAATCATGAACTTTAGGCAGACGAAGGGGCCAATAACAAGTCGGTACCTGTGACTTACTGGATGGCTGTCACTGGACTGAAAACTGCTTCTGTCCTTGTCATGTTTGGTTATATGTTGCTCTGACCCCCACCGCCAAAATTAGAATCAATAGCGAACGTTTATTGGTGCTTGCTACGTGCTGGAAGCTGAGCTCTTCTGCCTCTATCAATCTTTATAATCACCCTATGGAATAGCTACTATTTTAATTCCTCCCCTTACAGATTAGAAGAGGCACAGAAAGGGTAAGGTCACACAGGTAGGTCAAGGTCAAGAAAGAAGCCCAGATAATTTGGCTCCAGTGCTATTATGCGGTTCATAGCGTTGAAGGGAGAACTTGACCACTTGTCACATAACTTACGGAAGCAATATAAAGCTTCCAGTAACTAGTTATCCTGGAGAGAATCAATGGGGGACATTTCAGTAATTATTTATCTTTGCTTCTTAAAAATGTTCGGGCTAAAGAAGTCTGGAGTGTTGGGAGAGGGCAGTGGGTTCACTAGCATAGGGCGACAAGTTCACTGCCATTGATGGGAAACCCGCTGGTCTGGCTCTTTCCCTAGGTGTGAGGAGAGTACAACAGCTGTGCACGGTGTGCTGTTGTGTGGCCTGACTTGGGTCAGCTCGCTGGAGGAGACCGCCTCTTCACACCTAGGTTTCAGCCAAACTGTTGAGCTGGGGGGGGGGGGGGGTGGAAAACCTCCTATGTAGCTGTTTGTTCATTAAGTGAATTGAGGGAAGGAAAACAAACCTATTTCCCTGGAGCAAGGAGCCGTCGAGTTCTTGCGTGACGATGACTGTGTTTGCTACGGCATGTTGTCAGCACTCCAGCTCTGTTTGCACACTGAACATTGTGTTAATTGTGCAAACACAGCGAGGCAGAGCTGTTCCTATCCCACCTCTGAAGTCTCTGCAAACACGACCAGCTGGCGTGCAGGGGTTTCCATGTTTGTATCCCCCTTCGCATGGTGGGGTCTGACGGTGAAACTCACTCTGGAACCAGCCCAGGGAAAGAGGGAGAAAGACCAACTGGAATGGGCATGAAAAAAGCAGAACAAAATTGCCCAGGAGTGTGGTGTTACATCAAAGTATAGTGTGACGGGGTCGTCCTCATGATCTACGCTGCGGGCATGTCAAGTTTTCCATCCCATGAAAATGACCTTAAATAATCTTGGACTTGCAGGTAGTGAAGTCACCAGAAGGACAAAAGAATGACAGATGACATACCTTTGGTTCAATTTTCCTAGTGCTCTTTGGCTTCCTGTTCAGGACAAGATAGCATCCACTTTTTCAAATACGACTCTCAGATGTGTTTGTTTAAGACCAGAGGAATTTAAAGAAACTTGGATTGGTTTGTTAGACAAGAAAACATTTCTAAGTTGCTTCTTCTTCCTCTAAGACTTCATTTCTTATATTCTAGGGATAAAAATGATCATCTCTCCCTGTCTTTAATACCAAATACAAAGCCATAGAACTTGAATGAATGCTTCTTGTCACCGGAAAAGAATAATCATGGTTCATGAATTTGACAGTAGAGCCTCAGTAGGAACTAGGATTCTGCTGTTATTTTAATTGTTTATAAAACATTTAGGAACCCTGGGGGTAAAGCGGGGGTGAGGAAAAGTTTTCCTAGCAAATTAATACCCACAAAGACCCTAAGCTAGAGCGTAGCATTCCCTCTGGAGAAGACTGGGGATAAATCTATTAGAACGTACTCCAGTGGATGAAACAGAACATCCTGTCACTTCTGCTCTCTTCCTTCAAATGACCATGATTCCTTTTTGCTCATCTCCCTCTCCCTCTCTCTCTTTGGTTTTAATTTAAATCATCACATAAAATGGTGAGTCATTCTTTTCATTCTTTCTGCATTTTACTTCCTACAGGTCAAGCTATGACTTAAAAGGTAGTGAAAACTCTCAACTTGGGAGGCACGAGGTTAACTATTTTATACATAAAATGGTTCATTCTCATTTACATGAAAGGAGAGAACCAAATATAAATTTATTCTTCACATAATGGGCTGAAATTTTCTTTCATGAATAAAAGTAATGGCCTATAAAGTAGTTTAAAAAGCCATTCAAGAGGCTGTTTTGATTAGGTGTCTGTATTTGACTAAGATACATTATTTTCTTAATAAGTTTCATTGCCTCTGGTGACTCCTCTCTCAAAGGGGGGGGAAAAACCCTAGTAAATTAAAGGTACATGCTAGCACATTAAAAAAAGTTCCAATGGCAGGACACAAATTATTTTATTACCACACCAACTGAGCCACTGATACTTCGCAATTCATGAACAAATTTTCCATTACTATAGAGTCATGCCTTTATTGACTGTTATAAAAATCATCATTTGTATCTTTTTTATCCTGCTGTGTTCCTATTTTATTGGAAAAGTCCTATAACAGGTATAACATCGGCTCAGATTACCAAGAAATCTATAAAATAGCTTCCTGCTACTACCTTTGGTACGGACTGAAAGAATACATTATGATCCCACTGAGTCTCTGATAAAAACTGTGATTCACAAGCCCACATGATTTATCCTTATCTGTTAGACATCCAGGCTTTATCTGCTCTATTAAATTATGGGAGCATTTCACTGGTATTGATTAGCTGTGTTAGGCATAATTATAGCACCTGGGTCATGAAATTTAGGTACAAACTTTAGGCATGGTGATAAAAACAAAACAAAACAAAAGCCAAGAATGCTTCAGTGAAAAGGAGAGTTGCAAAGGCAGGTGATTCTCGCACATGCTTTGTTTGAAACTCTCCACTTTGGTCTCTGATACTCCAATACGCTGATTACTGAGGGTTAAAATAAAAACCAAGAGGAGAGCATGACCATAAGTTGAAAGTAGCTCTATTGGCTCGTTTTTTTAATTGCAAAAAATGAAAGCGAAGAAAACTGAAGGAATTCATTTTTAAGGATCAGTTTCAATAATTTTTACAAAGAGTGTGTCTAATATGCCAGAACTGTCATAAACTATTTGATCTGCATCTTTTGAAGATTAGTAGATGAGCTTTATTGGCCAAATTGCTCTCGAGTCCCAGTGGTGATAGAATTTCTATCTGTGATTGTATTTACAGGCCAGCTAGGAAAATCAGCTGGATACATTCTCATTTCCTTCTACACAGTTTTGCGGGATGTTCACAGAGAACTTTTCTGGCGAGTGGGGGATGAAGTTTGTTTTTAGAGTACAGAGCACTTCCGCTGACTTCAAAGCTCACATGGCAGAGGAAGTGATCCTTCCTACCAAATGAGGACATGCCAGAAGGTTCCATCTTTCCTGGACATGATGGAAAGACTTTCTAATCATCTAGTGCTCATCATGCAAAAGGCACACCAGGTTAAATAGGACCGGTTTTACTAGCTTTGTGTGTAGCTGGCTTTCAGGTTCTCAAAGGGCTTTCAGAAGCTCAGCGCTTCTTATCCTTACCGCAATCCTATAGGGCAAACAGATAGAGGTATTACTTCACTGGTGAGGAAAAAGTTGGTTATGTAACGGCATCAAAACTTGGTCTCACCACCAGCTCTTTTGCCAGAGATTTTGGCTCATGTGTCAGGAATTTTTGGTTTCACAGAAAAATGCTATAGTAAACGACACCCATGATCTGATCCCACATGTAATGGAACATAGATTAATAAAGGGAACTGATTTGAACCTTTTCTTTTCCTTATAAAGGTAATGTGCAGTAAATATTATAAACAAGACTTTCACAAAGGAATAGAAAATATCCTTCGGTTAAGAACAATATTCAGTGACTTCAAAGTAAATGGTAGTTACTGAACATGGAGCACAAGAATTTTGATATATGAAAACTTATTTCATATATGCAATTTGATCGACTAGCGTATGGGTTAAGGCTGGACTGTTGAAAATTCTATGGAGATAGTGTAGAGCAAGGATATTTTTGTTCCAGTTACTGAAAAAGCAAAGGGTCCATTTTTTTCTCCTTCACGGCTTTTGATTAACTACCAATGTCCTGTTTTATATTGTATTTTTGTTCTTTAAAATGATCCATGAAGTTCTTAAAATGTTAATTTACTTTCCTATCGACACATTTAATGATTTCAGAGTTGCTTTATTTTTATTTCTGATAGCTCTTGAATTGGTTATAGCTTCTAGAATGTGAACTTTAAATTTCCTTCTTTCTGTCATTCTTGGTCCAGTAATAATCTCTAAGCAAACACTTAAAAACACAAGAGAGCTCTCTATGAAGTCATCCAGTGATGAATCTTTCATATGGTAGAAATAAATGCCCTTTGTAACATAAACTATTTCCAATAAGTCAGATATTTTGGACTGCATGGCTTTTTAAACATTTATGTTTGTAGGGTGCATGGATGAGAAGGGGAGGGCACACTGTAGATCTAAGCTAACATAATTATTTGTCAATTAAAATGTAAGCGTGTGGATGCAAAAGGAAGTATTTCACCATGCCCGCTTTTATATTTTGGAGAAGTCATTTTCCCTATGATTAAAAGATATCCCTTGTAAGGAACTCATCAAAAATTCCCTGTCCTTCCAGCACCGAAATGATTGCAATTCTGTCAACATGTCGAACGGGCATATATAACCTTCTTTTATTGTGTCAGCCTACAGGCATCCTTGATCTCAATTGGTGTGAATTTCATTTAATTGCCAAACTGTGGGAAGATGCAAGGTAGACTCTGGTTTTTATCCCTAGTTCACACTTTATTTCCCTCTTGAAGCTGAACATGTCTAACCAGCAGAGCTCCCTGATTCTGATGGCTGGCCTCTAATTAGTTATAATTCAGCTGCCTTAAGTTTCAGGTCAGTATTCGTAATTGTACCACGTGCTTTCTTTATTTTTCCGAATGGAAATTTCTTTTACCAGGGATCGTGCTGATGATGTTGGCGATCACAAAGTAATTATAGACAAAATAATAGTGGTATAAATGCAAAAAGAAAAAAATGAGCCCCAGAAAGTTGCCTCAACTCAACGGTTGCTCTTGAAGGAAATTTCATATTTTCTAGTGGCCAAAAAACTGATTTGTTTTTTGGGGAGAAGGTGGTTATATTTTTAATTACCACCCAAACATTGTCTGAAAGTAGAGTCTTACATAGATCTCATTGCTCTAAACGCACGTATAGCCATATTTTCCTTTGGTGCTAGCTTGATTTATTCACAATGACTCATTCTTTCTGTCCTTGATGAGATGGCATAAGAATCCTGGCATCATTGGGCCTTAGAGGTAAGTAAAAACACAAAAACAGAATTGCATGACACACTGGAGTTTGAAGCAAGATATTTGGATCAGGAGTTCACCTGATTAGTTCGTATTTGGGCCTTATAATCATTGAAGGGTAGTTTGGGATTATCCACAAATCTCAAGATGGATAAATGCACTCTCATTGGAGACAGGCACTAGAAAGAGCAAGCAGTGAGGTTTTTACACAGCATTTAACTTATCAGGTGTCCCCACCCCCCACATACACACACACACACACACACACACATTTGGATTCCAGCTAGATATCCCACAGGTATTTATTTAGCTTCTCTATGTGTCAGGCACTGTTCTAGGCTCCAGGGATAGAGCAATGAACACCATAGAGTAATTTCCTGTAAGGGGCATGTATTCTAGCCATGAGGACAGACAAGAGACACACTGCAAATAAATCATTTCAGAAACACATGCTGTGATTAAGCTAAAAGAGTTGACTGTTTCCCATGAATGACCGGGTGGGACAGCTCCACCAGGTAATGGGGGTGTCTTCAGGAGTAACCACTGGAGTTGGGATCTTAATGATAAGAAGAGAGCACCTTGGAAGGATTGGGGAATGAATCTCACAAACACAAGAATAATGGGCAGAGAAGCCCTTGCAATCAAAACAAACCAGATGTTCTATGACAGAAGGTCAGTGTGACATCTGTGCGGCAAGTGAGGAGAGGATGGTAGGAAGCAAGGGCCAGATTTTGGACGTCTTGTAGTTTTTAATAAGGGTTGTATTTCACCCCAAGTTTAATGGGAAGTAGAGGATTTAAAGCTTTAGAAATACTTTGTTGACAGAGCAATGATTCAAAGACGATTGGGAGAGATGCCAGTGCTTGGCACTAAGGTGTAAGAGTGAAGAAGATAAGCAGTGGTTGGATTTGGGATGTATTTTGGCAGGCTGGACATGAATGTAAAGCAAAGCCCGAATGACTCGTAGCTTTGGGAGGGGGTTGGGTCTGTGAGTGGATTAATAAGTAGAAGTGAATACGGAAATCAATAGTTGAACCTTGGCCATGTTCAGTGTAAGATTCCCATCGGGCATCCACATGAAGATGGCCAAGGAGGAGCTGGATAAAAGAAGACAGAACTCAGCGGAGGGGTCCAGGCTGCGGAAATAGACTCCTGATACATGGGGTGCATTGGAAACGGTGGAACCGGATGAGATCACACAGGAGGAGTGGGTCTAAGGTGGAGAGGGCTGAGGGCAGGGTCCTGTAAACTTTGAAATAGTTGATAAGTTTTATAGAAAAATCCAATAAAGAAGCTTAGAAAAAAAAATGTAATGTAAGAGGAGAATGAGGCAAATGTCGAGCATAGAAATCACGAGAATAAGACGATGAGAGAGGAAGAGTGTCCTCAGTCATGTCAAGGGCTATTGAATGTTAAGTCGAGCTACCCAGTCTGAAAAATCCGTCCCTCTTGTGCAGAGGCAGACCTTCTCTGGGGGATTCAGTTAGTGGGGAGCTATGACAGAAGCTGGAGTTGACCTGCCACCAGGTGACCGACATAGCTTTCCTGTTCTGATAGGTTAGTTCTTCATCTGTATATCCTACCCATCTCCATGAAACGTCATTGAACTACAGAGGCAAGCTAAAGTCTTTTGAAGGGAGAAAATTCAGAGGGAGAAAGGGCTCCTCAACTATTTTCTAAACAAGAAAATGAAGCCCTTGAGAAGCCGAGGACTATTTGAGCTGAATGCGGCTATCATGGGCTCCTTATTGCAAACCAGAGGGAAACAGTTTGCCAACCGCTTGCGAGGAAAACAGATCGCAGGATACATACATTTGTCCTCCCCTTTATCCTCAAGGTACACACGGTTAGTCATTATAATTAAGTCTGAGGTGTGCGAATTGGTGGGAATGCTAGCGGGTGTCTCTGGTCGGTGGAGGTGAGGATTGGATTCCGGACAGCCGGCAGCAGATACAACACCGTGACTCAGAAAGACAGCCCTGGGGCCAGGACATCACAATGTCTTTCATCTTTTTCTTAAGAAAAGAAAACCACGTATCACACAACAAAACTATAAATCCCATAGTGTCATAGTTCCCAACCTATGTGATTTCTTGGGTTAACTTAGAGCAACTGGGAGTATTGACAGAGAGAATCTGGAAAGGCCTCTGAGATACTCAATTTTATTTTATTTTATTTTATTTTATTTTATTTTTTTTCAATTTATTTATTTTCAGAAAAACAGTATTCATTATTTTTTCACCACAATTTTAAAGATAGCTCTCATTGTCTAAGCTCCTCTGCATCCTAGGGGAGGTGAGCTGTTTCCTTTTGTCCTATCTGACCACTGTTTAATGGGAAAGGGGCAAGACTCTGACTGAACATCTTATGTCTAAAGGAAACCAATGACCTCCGTTACATCCATCAAGAAATAAAGTTATCATAAGAAATTTTAAAAATCAAGCACTCGGGTTTTTGTTTGTTTGTTTTTAATCCCAACAGTTAGGATCAATTTGTTATCTCTCACTCCTTTTATTGGCTCAGAATGCTACTGCTTGATATGTATTGGGAGTTCTTCATTTCCCCTCTATGTCACAACTGGGGGAGAAAGATCAGCCTCACCAAGGAAAGCTGATGGCTTGGTGCTTGGGCGAATAACACAGCTAATAACATTTGCGTTGTCCATTCCTTCTCTTCGTGGCTTCTGTGGTTTCTGGCTCCATGCTGGGTCCCTTGACCCGGTAACGATGTTGTGACTAAGGATTCCACAATGCAGTCAGGAAAACTTACAGAGCCCTGCCTGCCACTTTTCAAGGACTCCACTCCTGTCACATTAAATGGATGGTTTAAGCAGCAAGAGAAAAACAGTTTTCCTGCTTGGGTTTGGGGCACAGGAACAGTACCCATTCAATAGAAACATGGAGGCAAATGTACTTCTCAAAGTGAAATCTCCAGGCAGGTTAAAGTTGTTGCAGTCATAAATTGGGTGAAGAAACAGATTTGGAATAAGAGACTCCATCATCTGGAGATAATCAGTGTCCCAGGCAAAAATTTCCCAAGACCAGGATTTCACATCTCTAAGTGGGAATAATCACATGGAAGCAAGAAGCACTATTTAATGAGTGGACATCGCTTACTCCAGAAGCATGAACTGAGCACATGCTGCATGTGTAGTACTGACTTAGAAGCATCTCTGAGTCCAGCAGAAGTCGGTTTCTGATCTGATGATATGATTAAGGAAAGAATCATTTGGTTGAAAATCAATTGCATTGGCTACCCGCTACCTGGTGAGCTTAAAATATGAAAAATAATTTTTTATTCCTTTCTGTTCCTCTCTTGGAATGACTTTAAATGTCAAATTTTGTCTCGGGAGCAGTAGGGGTTTCACCTGCAGACTCAGTGACACAAAAAGTTCACAAGAAATGTTAAAACGCTCTAATGCAATCAGTAGAACGCTGTGGGCATTTCTGTGTCCTTCTAATGGAATACGGCTCTCATTCTCTTTCTTCAAAAGTGAAACAAATGGCATAAAACCGAGACATTGCTATTGTTCTATAACGGCGGAACCATGGGGAGAATGATTGAACGAGATTGTACTCGCCGTCCATTTTAACATGAAGTTTCATGCTGAGAGTTAACTATGGTTTTTCGCCTTTTCTTTGTTATCAGAGTTTTTCAACCTCCACACTCCTGACATTTTGGGTCAGACAGTTCTCTGTTGTGGGGACCGTACTGCGGGTTGCAGGGTGTTGAGCAGTGTCTCTGGCCTCCCCCGACCAGGTCTAGGAGCAGCCCTCCCGTCCAAGCCGAAGTGCCTCCATCTCCCGACGCTGCCTAAGGAACCTGGGGGGCACCGTCGTGCCCCTGTCTCCAGTCCCCATGGAGAGCCCATGCTGAATGTCAATGCCTGACAGACAGTGGATCCCGTGCGTCACTGCCGGCCAAGGTTGCCCAAGTTAAATCAAGAAATCACATGGACGGTTAACGATGACACGATGGCATTTATAGTTTGATTGTGTGATTCATGAGTGTCTTTGCTTAAGACGGAGCAGTTACTTCCTATTCCGTAACTTTTTGTGAGAAAGGAGTAGCATTCCTTAAACACGGGAATTTTGAGCAAAATCAGGGACAATAATTCAATGTGAAAGGAGTGGGGAGAGATGGAAAACCGCAAAGATGGAATTGGTAGAGGAAAGAACGCTACGAAATTAGAAAGAGATTTGGAAAAGGGACAGAAGAAACTGGAGATTTCTTTTCAAAGGAGTCCCCGTACTGCAGGAGTACATTCCTTCTGAATGTTAATTACAGTCTTTACCTTGGCATTTTGCTCTCATATCAGGGAAGCAATTACTGGCCTAATTCAAATTCATAGCAGCCATTAACAATGAACAAACAGATACATTATTTTAATTCCATTTGCTGCTTCCTTTCTGCTGATGTATTGACCCATGAAGCTTTGACTGCATGTCCTGTAATTGGCATTTGGCAAAGAGCGCGATCATCATCATCCTTTTCATATACGGGTATTTATTAAGCCTATATTGCACATATAATACCTTGCAAGGACAGGCAGCTTAAAGACCACAGGACAGAAATAGCCTTTGCTTTTCTGGAATTCATGTAATTATGCCTTCATTTTTTAGATAAAAATGTAGTCTTCATGTGTGCGTGTGTGTGCTTGGAAGGGTCAAGGTGAATACCAGTATGCTAACAGGATTATTATTTCTTAACTTAAATATCATTTTAGTATATTGTTTTGATCATATATAACTTTATTTGAGGTTCAATAATACCATTTATATCAGAATCCAAGGCAAGATCTCACAATGAGATATAGTTAATAAAAAGAGAAGACAAGAGAAATAGCCCTCAAATGGAATAATCTATAAAGCTTTTCCTATAATTTCCTCTTCTTTCTTGAGTCAGTGACTTTTCTTATCATTGCTCTCTATAATATACTCTTCCTTCCCCTTAGTTTTGTACCCTGACATGATTTTTATGTTTTAATTTGGAAGCGTTTTATATGTGCCCAGTCATTTGTTTGCTTTTCTTTCTTCTGGGCCATTTACTATTATTGTCTTGTGTCCCAAGACATCAGCCCTTACATAGATTAATTGACTTGGCTAGAAACAGTGCCCAAAGCCATCAGCACCAAGTCAATGGCACAAACTGTGGGCAAGTCATTCACCTTCTTGGATCTCAACTTCCTCATCTGCAAAGCAAGATGATGGGATTCTATAGAGCCTTCCAGTTCTGAAATTTTTATTTCTATGTTTATTTAGACCTTTATGTTCACTATAGAAACATGATTCCTGCATTTCTCAGTTTGTGGACTTTGCCAGTGACATGAAATATTATACAATAGGAAAATTTCCAGTAATTCCTAGTAATAATCCAGATATTACTAAAATCAACTTATAAAGGCTAAATTGTACACAGCCTGGTTTTAGGAAAAAAATATGGAAAAGGAGATCATCTTGTTCAACTCTCCCACCCAATGCAGGAATCCTATGTACATCACTTTCGACAGATGGTCATTAGGCTGCTTCTGCTTCAACAGTGACCAGTTGCTTATGGATTCTTGTGGTGGGTCATTTATATTGTTGATCAGCTCTGATGGGGAGGGATTCTTTTCTTTATGTGAAATAAAAATCTGCCTCCCTGTACTCTACCCAACTCTTCTAATTTTGCCTCTAGATTAATAAGGAATGCATCTCACATTGTCATTGTTCTAGTGTTTAATGATAACCATCATTTCACCATTATCTGACATGAACTTCGTTCTATTGACCTATTTTTCCCATTTTAAATAAAGGAAAGAAATCTATTTTCACCCTGCCTGACATAATCAAAAGACCCTACCAGTATCAGATGGCTAGGCTTTTGCTGACATTTAATAAAGTGTCTGGAGACTGAGGGTACACACTCCAATGGAGAATTTCTAGATCAAATTGTACACTGATTATAGAGTCTGGCTTCTGTAATTAGTACCCTAAAATTGAGTTATTATTTATATTGCCACTAGAGCATCGTCCTCAAAGAACTGGCATTTCAAGTGAAGTTGAATATTTAACCGAGATTGATAAAGTGGGAGAAAGCCAATTACCCCCAAAGTCAGAGCTCATGATTTTAATATTTGCTTCAAGATTGAAGTTCTATTGAAAAACTGACCTGATTTGGGAAAATAAAAGCCTGAGTTCTAGGCCAATTTGGAATAGTTGCTCTCCTTCTTATAAAATTAAAGGCTTTCTGAGTTTTGTTTGGTGTTTTCATCTGCGTTATCTTCTCTCCTTCAATTCAGTAGAAGACACATAGGGTATCTTTGGTTGGCTGAAAAATCTACCTGCTTAAAGTTTTTGTAAAAGGTTAAAGTTGTGAAATCTAGGTTAAAAAAAAAAGTTCACTGAACTATATATCTGGAAACAAGTATTCTTGACTCTGCCACTAACTACAATGATCTTTGACAATACACTTGGATTCTTTGGATCTTAAGTTTCTTAATACTTAATCTGTGAGGATCTAATTGAATATCTTTAAGACTTAACTATCCGTTCATGCTCAACAGTAATATTCTTCAGGGAGGATTTTGAACTACTTGAGAATTTTAAGACCAATGCCCTCTTGCTTCCCATTATCAGGAATAACTAAAGGTTGGGTACATTTGGTTAGGCACATGCCATTATGACTTAGGCCCACATTGAGGCCCATGACTTTTATTACTGTGAGGGAAGAAGCTGAGAAATATAGTGGTGTTCCATAGGCTGTGAGTCTAGTATGAGGCTGATGGGTTGGGATTGTTGATAGAATGACAATTTCTTTGAGATCTTGGCTATGTGATTGGTCCTAGTTAAGTCTCCATTTCCCCAAAATATCTGGTTGGGGATGGAGACTTGAAAGGAGTTTTCTTTCTGCTATTTCTACAATTATATGAAGGGCACTCACGCAATTTTGGTTGAATTAAATTCAAATGAATTAATGGAAAGTTCCAACAGACAAGTTTTGTCACTTGTTACTATTACCTTATACCTAAATGGAATTTAGGAAAAGCAAGTGACATTTAGTTGGAGTCAATTTCAGTATTTGAGAACATTTATTTGAGAACAATTATTTATTGAGAACAGAATTCAACATGTGCATAAAGAGTCACAGAGTTCTCGCTAGCCTTTAAACTTGTGAGTTGAGCAAGCTACAGACAGAGCGAGAGAGTTGAAAAAGAAAAAAACCAAAATGTGTGTGTTGGGCTTGCCTTTCTAATATGAGAAGACTGACCACAGGATAAACATTGACTTGGTCCTGTGACAGGTAACATTATTCTTCTCTGCACCATGTTTAGGCAAAATTTATGAGCAACTTATGTAAATGAATGCAGTCTGTATTACATCCACATAACCAATCGGAGCTTTTAACACACAGTTTCTCATTTGGTCAATCTTCTTATATCTATAACCAGAGCCAGCGTCATTCATTTTTCTTGATTCCCTAATTTCATGGGCTAGCTCCCCTTCCCTTTCTTTCTTTCCCCCTCCCCCCATCAATATCATTTTTATCATTTGACACTCACCTCCGATTTTTTTGAAAACCCGAGGTCTTGTTTGTTTAACAGTGTAAGAGCCCAGGCCCACCCTCTTCTTTCCCATCCTTGACTGCTCTGAAGGCAGGAGAGCCCGAATACTGTAAAGTGGAGGGCACTGATGGGGGGCATGAAGCTGGTTGAAATGGGTTGCAGGGATACCCAGATGGGGTGGTTGTATGAACAGAGAGAGGGAAGATGCAAGGTTCCCCGAGCCACTGACCTCATCCACTCATTCATTCAGCCACTGTCTCATTCAACGAAAATTCTGTGACTGTCTACGTTGTGCCAGGTGCTGTGCTACGTAATAGCAATAAAGGTGCAGAAGCAAACGTGTTCCTGCCTTGATAGAGCATATGGTCTACCCGAAGAATACCACGAAAGCAACACGATTTATGGAGTCCTATCAGGAAAATTGCGCATTGAAAGGGACTCCAGCCCCAGCTTGGCTTCTTGGAGGAAGAGCCTGAAATCTAGTATGAAACCCAAAACATGAGGCTGAACTAGCCAGAGATGGGTGGGGAGGGAGAGAGGGAAGAGGCAGAGTCTTAACCCACTGAGACACCCAGGCGCCCCCTCAGGAAGAGTTTCTTGACCTTGCAGGTACCATTACTCCCTCAGCCACACCTTGACACAGAAACACAGCCTTTCATCACATAGCGGGAATTGAATGTTTTTAAACAAAAATGCTCCAGAGGGTTTCCCCATTGCTAAGGAACAGGCTTGCTATGAGCTTTTCAAGTTTCTTAGAGGGATGGAGGTAGACTTCTGTACTACAGTGAGTTCAGGGATCTCTGAGTCATAGGATAAAAGAGAAAATGGTTCTCCCACGTCTACATGGTTTGAGAGCTTCACCGGTGTGTTCTATGACTTGTTGTTCATTTGTGGAAGAATTTGGAGGGAAGTAGGGCTGGAGTGGGGGAGTGGGGTTGGGGAAAGAGAAGAGAAAAAATTCTTAAACAAGCTTTCTCATCTCTGCTGGGATGGGCTGGGGACATTTCAATGGGACTGCTGGTACTCTTTATTACCATTAAATACTAAGAACACCATTAAAACTCCTACTTTTACAGTTTTGAGCCTACGCTGGGAGCTAGTAGGCATGATGCACCCGTCATCAGAGTAGACAAACAGCAAGATGGAGAAAGCAGTGTGCCTGCCTGAGAGTTAACTAAGCCTAAACTTTCCAGCAAAAATATCTCATAGAGAAACCAGAGACTACCTCCACTGCCCTAGATGATGATCAGCCTTTTAATCTGGTAGTTTGAAATAAAGTACCCCTTGATGTATATTTGATTATTAATTACTATATTATTGTTCATTATTTCTGAAAAGTAATAACATGTTTAATAAAAATCTGAGCTACTCTAATGAAAATCATTTAAATAATTTTGAGCATTTCAACCTCCTGAGGACTTCAATTTGATTTCTACAATACAGTAGAAACTTACTAATTCAGACTAATGACAGAAAGCCCCATTGTGAATTACCGAATTGTGCAGATGAGTGGGTATGCAAACAGAGAGAAAAAAAAAAAATCAGGGAAAGTAAACCACACAATATGCTTTATCCATTTGTTTTGACAATAGTAGTTCAGACTTAACAGTTTATGACGAAACTGTCCTGTATATCAGTAAATGTATTGTCGCTTGTTTCATAAAGATGATGAAATCTTGGTGATCAGAAGTCTCACTATAGAAATCAGATACTAAATTTCTGCTGAGAGATAGCTCTGGGACTGCAGGGGTTTCAAATAATTATCTGGCTTACAAAGAACTGATGTGAGAACCACGGAGTTCTGTAAATGCAAAGTGAGGCACAGAGGTAAAAAGATATTTTAATCCATCTTACGGTTGCCATTTAGTGTGGCTATAATATTTTTTCTCTGTGATCCCAGATCTTCTGAGGCAGAAGAGACTTCATATCCATTCTCTTGCCCAGTCTCCTAGCCTACCACACTACTGTATTGATTACAATTTTATGATTTTTCCTTCAACAAAGAGGGAGATCCAACTTAATTACACGCTATTCTCCCTTGTCTGAGAAAGGGTGACACACTTTTACATGCGGAGTAAGACCCAGGCTCCAGGATAATATTGGGATTCAAAACCTAACATGACCCATCATTTAGCGCTACCTCCTCCTCTTCTTTCCGTCGATCTTGATGAATGACTCTCTACCCTGGCTGTCCACTGAACCACCCAGGGAGCTATTTAAGTACACCATTCCCCATGTGCAGACTTCTTGCCTCAACTGATGATTGAAAGCCCCTACGTACTGAGAGGACCCACGGAGAGCTTTGTCTTTATCTTTGCTGTTCTATTCTGTGTCCTTCTTAGAGCCACAGCCATGAGGATATGTGTCGATTTCAGGGGAGGGGAGGGGCAGGCTGCCGGTCAGGTGGAGGAATAGCGTAGAAGCGAGTGCTCGGCATCGGTGTCCCAGGTTTGAATTCTCAGCCCATCACTTCCCAGCTGTGCTACTAACTGAAATTTACTTAACGACCCTCTACTCGGGTTTCCTCAGCTGTAAAATGCAGACACTGAAACCGTCATCTCTAGAGTTGCGATGAAATGGGTTAATACACACCAAGGGTTCAGAACAGATCTCAGGGCATGGCAAGAACTGTAAACTTGTCCGTTGTTATTCAAAGGGACCCAGAGGGCAAGGGAAGGGGAGGCAAAAACCATCGCTTCACAAGGCCTGAAGGTTTGGAGAAAAATTAGGCTGGGCCCCCAGGGGACAGGAGAATTGCTGAGAGCTGCCAGGAAGAACAGGATGGCCCTTGGGGTAGCCACCAGAAACAGCTGGAAATGCAGTCAGTTTTATAGGATAGCCACTGTGTACCTATTAGAGAGAAGAAGACTTAAAACGAGAAAAGAGCCAAGGGAATAAAATCACTTATAATGAAAGATGGGTATACCTAAGCTCTAACAAGTTCTGTTCATCACCAAAAACAGGTCTGGAGTAGTTTTTTAGAGAGAGGACTAGTTCTTGAAATGCTTGCTTCTCTTTGGAAGGAACCATTGTAGAGAGGTGATAAACCTGGCTGAGAAGTCCCAAACACAGACACAGCTATAGCGACTCTTTGGATTGGTGGGGTTGAGGCTCCTCAGCAAGGTTGAATTCCAAAGACCCACAGGTGAGAGACACATCAAGGAGTGAGTCAAATGAAAAGGAAAATTTTAGCAAGGACAAGAAGTTAAGCATACCACCAGCATTCCTCTCTACAAAGGGAAGCCCAGATTTATCAAGAATTTGTAAATTGTTCATTTTGTGATGCATATTTCCCTTTTTTTGTGGCAAAATTTACATTTTTGAGGGCCTCTCCATCCCGTTCGGTATCTTTTTGTTTCAAGCCAGGCAAGGCTCAGGGAATAGAGTACAAGTTTAATACTGGCTTAAGCCAAAACTAATTAGGCAAGCAAAGCTGCTGTTCCCCTCAAAAATCAAACATTGCATACCAGAATCAAGTCAAAATGACTTTTAGATTGTCTGTTATTTGGGAATATCTGTACAGCGGCTCCTTCAATTACCGAGTCTAATTTGGAGTTGACTGCAAATTTAAGTACTTTTAGCAGGAGAAGTTCATGAGTCATTCAGACTAAATCTAATTCATTTGTACAGTATTTCTTGGGCAAAGGTGGGTAGCTAGGGATTCACCTAAGTCTGGAGAAGGGGGAAGCTGCCGTGTGAGGGACTTTCTAAAGGTCTGCTCTCAAGGACGGCTCCTCACCCCTACTCCCTCTCTGTGCACAAACACACGGAGGCTGTTTGGGGGAGGGGGGAACAGGCTCGTTATAGCAATGTTTACACCTATGATGTCTACGTGCATCCGCACATCGTGCACATCCTGCGAAAACCTGGAGACCATGGTATTTGGATATAATTGAAAGGGCGCAGGCTAATTTGGGACCCCGGGACAGCACCCTAACAGAGATTTACAGTTGCAAATGGTTGACAACTCGGCTACTGGGTGAAAAGAGGGTGATGGGAATCTGGTTTGATGGGATGACCCTTCCTGACATGTGAACAAAGAAACCTGCATATCTATTTTTAAGCAGGCTCTGGAGACTTCCAGTAATTGACATTTGGAGCAGAGGCGCGTGCTCGCCCCAGTTCCTGGGGACATTTGCATCCTTTTCTGTGTTTGGGTTTTATCTGTCTAATCCCTCCGAGCAGGTTGGGAAGCAGCCATTAGTCTCTGCAGTGGCAGAGGGCTCCGAGATCCTCCTCCGGCACGTGCTCCCTGCAGGCTGCCCGCCTCCTCTCCCGCTTGGGGCTTCAGACCCATAGTCTGAAGGTTTCTAGTCCAGGAAACCTGCAAACACTACTCCAAGCATTTAGGAGTTGTTACATCTGAGTACCATTCATGAACTAAGTTCTGGCATCATGGTTGTTTTTACCAGCGGGGGAGATGGGGGATGTCAAGATTGTGTCCTTGAGGGGCACCTGGGTGGCTCAGTGGGTTAAAGCCTCTGCCTTCGGCTCAGATCATGATCTCAGGGTCCTGGGTTTGAGCCCCATGTCAGGCTCTCTGCTCAGCAGGGAACCTGCTTCTTCCTCTCTCTCTGCCTGCCTCTCTGACTACTTGTGATCTCTCTGTCTCTGTCAGGTAAATAAATAAAATCTTAAAAAAAAAAAAAAAAGAAAAAAAAAAAAGATTGCGTCCTTGAGTTGAGGGACAGAAGGAATAGTGAAGCCAGAACTCTGTAGGTAGGGCTCGTGCAAAATCTTCTCAAACAAGGTAGTGAATAGATTACAGAATTGTAGTCTGTGAATTTGGTTTCTGGCACTACTTGTTCTCTCTTTCCCTTCTCCATGGTGTGACTCATTTTGTCCTGTCCATTTTCCTATATTTGGGCTTTATTTTATCTCTTCTTAAACAAAACCTCTTCTTACGAAAGTGAATGACTGGTCCATACTGAGCTATAATTGACAAATGGGGTTCATGTGCTACTACTTCTCAGAGTGTGTGCTATTTTATTTTATTTTATTTTATTTTAGTATTTTAATAGGGATAAAGTCTTTAAGCCAAAGGTGTAAAACTGCTTGGGGATTTCAGATATCTAGCAGGGACCATATTTCCAGTTTAAGGTGGAGGTTGGCTTTTCTTTTTCTTTTTTTCTCCTGGAATCATTAAAATATCAACATTTAACTACTGAGATACAACTTCTCTCAATATAAGACCAATCTCCACAAAGATAAAGGTAAGAAGAGTGTGGAATCTGGAAAATATTTTGACATCCAGTCACTGCAGTTGGGAGCCAGGAGCAGTTAAAATGGCTCCTAGAATAGAGATCGAAATCCTTCGGGAGGTCAGCAAGGCTCCGGGAGGTTCCAGCCTTCTCTGGGAACCTTGCTCCTTCTTCTTCCTGAGCTCCCCCCACCTCGACGGTTCTTTTGACAGTTCCTCAACTATATAATCCAGTCTGCTCAGGGGACGACCTCCTCCACATCGGGACATCTGATCAGCCCTCCTGCCTCTGCCCGAAAGGTGCACCCTCACCCCTCACTTCCTCTCCATCCCCCACCCGGCCCGTCTAGCTACAGGACTACAAATCACCCTGCAGGCATGGGAGCAAGTGTTCCCTCCTCAGGGAATATCTGGATGATTAGGTCTCATCTCCTCGTAATTTGCTCGATTCTTACCCACTACAGCGCTGAGACAATTTGAAATTATACCTCGATTTGTGCCATTATTTACTAAGGGTCCAAGTAGCCATTCCCACAAGGACAAGGGCTGCAGATGAATCATTTACCACGTATACCACAGACGCTCCCATCTCTAGCACACTGCCTTGCTCACAGGGAACAATAATACAGCCATGATATCAAGCAGTTTACATGGCTAGCCGACAAATTATACTGAAACTCAGAAGTCTGGTGGGAACTTTCTTCTGTCCTGATTGAATGCTCAACAGGACGGTTAGTTTAGTGATCAGAAAGGAACTTAAATGGACTTGTCTTCAAAACATGTATTATTTTCTTGGTACATTTGATATGTATGTGTGCAAGTTTATACACACATAAATGTGCAGCATAATTAGGATAATATTTAATTTTTCAAAGGATCCTTTTCATCTTCTCACATATTTTATCAAAAAATCTCTATGAGGAAAGTAAGGCATTTCATTTTGAAAATAATTAAGATATATGTATGTATGTTCATACGTATTACTTTATAGCAAGATCTATATCTCGCTATAGTAACAGTAATAGTAGTAGTAGTTATCTACTATGGTATTAGTGTGTATATATATGTATATATATTCTAAGGTGATATATATATATAGTGTATAGTGTATATAACATAGTGTATATAGCACATAATATATATACACTATAGCATGCATCTCATACATAACATAGCATGCACATAGCATATATACTGTATATGTACTAATTCACTAGTATATAATTATATATTATATATATATAATGGATATATAAATTTACCCCCATATTACATGTATTTACAAAGAGCCACACTGCAGGCTAGTTGCAAAGACAGATATCATTACTGACTTATGTAATCAATAATGATGGTTAAGATAGTGTTGACTCTCTGTGGATGTTGTTGAAAAGCCCGACTCTAGACAACCCTTCCTTCCATGCTTGTGTGTGCAAAAATGTCTCTTTTGCTGTTTACTTATGACAATAAATAAATGGGGGCTTTGAGAAGTCTTTCATTGCTGATTTTTCTATAAACTGGAAGGGAATGAAACAGTAGTGAGTCAGGAAACAGTTCAGCCCAAAATGTGTTTTTTGTACTAGCACATTATTGAACCGGAGCCCGAGCCTACAGTTTATTGAGGATGCCGCTCTGCTATTTGGATGATTATCCTGAAAACTAATGGATCATTTTAAGAAAGTACATGGTTTCTCCATTTCAGGCACAGGGGATTAGGGGGGAAAAAAAAACACAATGAGAAAAGAAAGTTATGTGTGTTTCATTTACTTTGCATCACGGATTTTGCTCAGTACTTCTGTATTTTTTTAAAAGATTTATTATTTTAGAGAGAGAGAGCCCATGAGGAGGAGGGGCAGAGAGAGAGAGAGAGGGAGGGAGAGAGAATCTCAAGCAGACCCACACTGATCGCAGAGCCTGAGGCAGGGCTCTATCTCATGACTCTGAGATCATGACCTGAGCTGAAACCAAGAGTTGGACACTTAATTGACTGCCCCACCCAGGTGCCCCAGCATGGTCACACATGTTTTATCTCTTTTAACTCTTCCCATGTGGTGAGAGACTTAGGCATTGTTAGTGACATCTTATAGCAGAAAAGTCAGTTAACTTGCGTAACATCACTGGAAAAGCCCAATTTTGGGAATAGTTCTACCACTCTTAGCTACATGAATCTATTCCATTGGCTTACAATCTTCTCCTGAAGCTCTTTTTCCAGTTAAAGGGTATATTTCACAATAGACTTACTGTCGTATGAGTTTCTAGGGTCTAGGAAATGAAATGGCTGGTATCATGTCAGGGCTTGTGGTTACCATGCCAGCCTCAGGATTGCCTACAGAGCTGGTCTGTATACAGTTCCCAGGTCATAACCCTTGCCCTAACACTGCTTTGGAGCACTCTTAATGAGATGGATGTCCTGTGGTCCCCTTTCTTTGCAATGAACAGCTATCATCCAAGAGCTGCTTTGGTAATCTATCATCAATTCTCTATACCTCTATCCCTTTGGAAACATCCTATAAACACCCGCTACCATGTTGGTAACTCCCAGGTCCTGTTGGTGCTCCTGTCTTGCTATTTATTAAGCCCTACAATCATTTGCTACACTCCACTTCCTCCAACACCCAGACTGGTTGCTTGCTCCTGGTGGACTGCTACTTCTTCTGCCTTGTTCTAAGGCAGGTTGTCATAATAACATGTCCTAGTCACGATACCAAGCATCTTAAATATATTTGATTATCCAATCCATGAAACCACACGGTGAGACAGAAAAAAAAATTTTTTCTGAAAAAGAAACCGAGGCAGCAACAACAAAAGTTTTCTTAAGGACATACCGCTTGCCGGAGGTTGGGCTGATATTTTTGCCTCCAGGTGTCCTGTCTTTACCTGAACTATTGCCAACCTGTACCTACTGATGGGACACTTGACGGGGGGCAGTTCAGCATTCTTTTTTTTTTCTTTTTAAAGGTTTTATTTATTTATTTGACAGACAGAGATCACAAGTAGGCAGAGAGGCAGGCAGAAATAGAAGGGAAAGCAGGCTCCCTGCTGAGCAGAGAGCCCAATGTGGGGCTCAATCCCAGGACCCTGAGATCATGACCTGAGCGGAAGGCAGAGGCTTTAACCCACTGAGCCACCCAGGCACCCCACAGTTCAGAATTCTTGACTTACTGTTCTACTTTTATTTTGGCAAATCAGTGTATCATACATAGTGTACCGCTTTAGCACAGATATGGGTAACTCCTGTTAAATAATACCCATAGACACTTTTAATAAAACAGACTAGAAAGACAGGGGACATACCTGTCCTGTATAACTCAAGCCTCAGATGTAAAGGAATTTCAGAGTGGAGTGCCTTATACTCTGGGGGTGACATGTGCCACTCAGACATGGTCATGAGCCAGTCAAGTCAAGTTACCAGAGTTACAAGGTTCTGGAAATTTCAAGAGTGAGGTCAGAGTATCTTCTCTCATGGAGGAAATCCATATAGTCTCAGAGGGTAATGAAGAAGAGGAGACAATTCCAAATTTGGAGGAATGATAGAAAAAGAGACTGTAGTAGTGACTAGAGACCACAGGCCCTAGCAAATGTGAGTGTATATCACACCCCCTGGTTCCCAAGGCTAATCACTATTTAAACCTCATTCTCAAGCCTATCTACTCTGACTCCTGCCATGGGACTTTGTCTGGTGCTTGGATTATTACCAACCTGGGACATATTTTCTGTGGGATTTCACATTTGATTCCAATCATATTTGATTGGATTGGATTTTAAATTCAGTAGAAAAAAGTTATATGTATGTATATAGAGATAATTTTGTCATAATATATGTATTTTAATGAATCTATAGCATGATGTGGAACTGCTTTCACTTCTGTTTAAAATCTTTGGCTGAATATAGGGTTTCTTTGCAGAAGTTGGGAAAAACACTCACCTATTTGTTAATCCCAGGTCTTTGGCCAATCTGTCTTGTGCCATGGTGATTCCCATGGCTTTCTTGGGTGTTTGCATAAGAGCAAATTCATTACATAAAACCATCCTTGAGCAACTTTTGTTAATATCTTTAGCCACTGTGTCCAAAAGCATTTCACAGTAATATGAAGTATATGCAAACACTAGTTTCAATTTTTCACATTATGATTTTATACTTTTTTTGGACCCAATATATAGTAAAAGTGATAAAAGATTATGGCACCCCAAAAGCATATCATTCATGTTCTTACAACCAATTATATCATCATGGATAAGTCTTAAGGTGTTGATTCAATTGTTAGGGAAGCTAGATGCTACAAACTTTGTACAGGTGCTGTGAATACTTTAGTTGTCAGGAGGGAAGTGCCCTGGACTTTCTCTGACCTGGACAAGCAGCAAGTTTCCTATTGGTTTAGTTCATTGTAGTATAAAGTCACCAGTAAATGTGGGAATACAGTTATGCACAGACAGGAAGAGTCTGGAGGAGGATCTGGGCAGCATAGGAGACATCAATGGATGATCTATTGGCATCTTCTCTTTCTGTGTGTGGCCATTGGGATGGCATCTTTGAAATATCATGGCGTTGCTTCAGTGTTCCCTGTGTGGAAAAGCAGTTCAGATCTGTTCATAAAGAAGCATTTTATCTCCTACCTCACAGGATTCTGTAGCATAGGGTCACTTGATAATCCCATGCTGAAGTTACAGGCCCCACAGAACAATTAGTGCTTCTGCTGCCATGTGGAAATGAAAGACATGCAGGTAAAATACCTTCCAATAAAAAACTCTGGTGTGGCCATAAGAAAGCAAATTTTCACAGCTCAGAGAGTTTTGACAAATGTGTTCACGAGTGTCAGAAATGTGGCAGCCCCAGGGGCCCTTGCCAGGAATATGTGGCTTAGAAAGAACAACTGTAGAAGTTTTAGATGCCGGCATCAGAAGTTAGAATGGAAGCAAGGATTCTGCTGTCTGGTCCTTTGAAAACGCCCTTTTGGCAGAAAGTTCCAGACATGCTGGCTCTTCCAATCACTTCTTTCCCTCCTGCTTCAGGGAGTGAATTGCCAGGGGGTTGGGGAGTAAAGATGTGAGGGTAAGAGAAATGATGTAGCTGTTGCATGCCAGCAAGACAAATTTCAATCCCTTGAGGTCTTTTAAATGGTATTAATTCTAGAAATAAGACACAAAATTTAACCTTTTCATGCTAATAATGATTTCATAAAGAAAAACTCGTTAGTAAAGGTGACAAATATGAAGTTCTATTGAACATTTAAATTCCAGAATCTCAGTGAATGCCCCAGGGAGGTATTTACCTAGCCAATGACTTTCTGATATTATTAAGAAGTAATTTATTCAAGAAAGTCTCCATTCATGAGTTTACATAAGAACAATATCTACTTTACAAAGGCTTGTGTTCTCAGTATAGCACATACCTAATTTACAATGACTTTTGGTTAAAATTTTCATTAGGTTGGTTCAATAGTATTTGATAATTTTAATTTAGTTTTATGAGATCCCAGGTTCCCATTTATAGGAAGAGAAAATGAATGCAGAGGAAATAAATTTTTAAAGAGCAAATTTATCTCTCAAATGAGCTCTGCTAATTTCAGCAGTAAATCTCAGGTGGAGGAAAGTTAACCTTTAGTATTTCTGTGGCAGTCCTTTTGGGCATAGACTATGGGTATCCATTAAAAAACAGCTCAGACTCACGATGCCGATATGCATAGTGATTCTGTGAGAGACTCTTTTGTGAAATGCTGAAATGGAAAAGGAGCCCCAGGGTTTAAGCATGGGGCTGAGCACAGGAAAGGAATAGTCATTCTCAGGCACAAACCAGGCCCTTGAAAACAGAACCAAAATAGATGAGAAGTGAATGCTACAGGTTCCCGAAACAAGGGTAAAGGAGTATACAATTACTAGAGGTCAGGAATTTAGGTAGAATGGCCATGATTCAAGCATTGGTTAAGAATGCGAAATCAGGGCAGACTCAGAGTCCTGGATACAAGATGAGACAGACACATCATGGGGTCTGTCACTGACAGACGGACCAGCCCTGACAATGTGATGTGGGATTTGCTCTGCTTGACTGAAAAGGGATAACAAGAGTTAACAAGAGTTTATTATACATGAGTATGAGGGCCTGCACATGCACACACACACAGACACAGAGAAAGTTCAGGTTTTTAGCAACTAATTTTTCTGGTAAAGCTACCTGATTTAGACTTCCATGAGGATGACTCCCAATTCCTTCCCATGTGATCTGCAAATAGCAGAGCGTGATGCAAAGTGAAACACCCCCCCCCCCCGCCCCTTATCAACAAATTGAATGGATTAAAATTGCCAACAAGGCAGCAAGTCCAGTCTCTCACAGTATTGCCCCCATGTTGATAGAGGGATTGTAGATAAAATTCCCTGTCACATCATTCAGCGGGGTCCTGAAAATGTAGCAATGGGTCTTTTGTGGGTGCCAAAGACCACAGGAGGTAATCCAGTCCCTGCCCTGCCACTACCATTCTGAACTGGCCTCTTTCCTCTTGCTCTACAGTGAGGGAGAGGACTGCAAAGCAATTATTCAATGAGTTCGATCAATGTAAAAACCAGGCTAGACCATTCACCTTCTACATGTCAGTTTCTGTTTACTGAAGACTCGCTTGTGTTTATTCTCTTTACCTCATTCGTGCAAATGTCTGTGGTCTATTAAGAAATAGACTGTTTCACAGCCATTACCAGAACAGTCTTCTGTTTCATCAGTAGGCGTCCTGGGCTATAATGTCAGCCTCAGATCAGGTCAGGATTCTAATGAACATCAGCTAAGTTTTTAGGTCTTATCCCCTGAGATAGCATATAAAACCACTGAATCCAAAGTCAAAAGCCCTGTGTGTTAGTTGCATATGGACTATACAGTCTGTCTGAAAGAGTTAGCCTACCCTTCTGTTAGAGTTAGCAGTGAATCTACAGAATATATTGTGTGTGATTGTCATTGTCATTATAAGTTACGGCCCCGTATTTTATAGTATATAATGAAATGAGATGATAAAAGTGACATCAAGCTTTGGATTCTAGTGTCTAAATCACCCATTTTATTCATCATTTGGCAGCTAAATGTCTTTTAAATACTGTGCAAAGTTTTATGATTTAATGTTTGCCTAAAGAACGGAAAGAAATGTGTTAAGCTGCATTACTAAGTAGAATCAGACTCTACTACATAAAACCATCAGAAGACAGGTGTTTAATCCAGTTTCTTTTGGCCTCTGAGAAGAGGAATGCAGGGCCAAAGTCTGAGCTGGTCTATCTACCTCTGGATACCCCGTTCCCCAAGGCTCATCAAATCTATGCTATGCATCCAGCAAATGAAGAGTTTACCTGCTTTCTACTACTACATTTAACTTGTCCTGAAAATCCTTTCAAGCCCTTCTTTGCTGCTAAGAAATTGATATTTTGGTCTCTGGTGGTCACTTGTATTTAGCCTTCTGTCTTTGTTGGCTTTGCTGTGACCAAAGAGAATTCATCACTGCGTAAGAATCTTAATTCACGGTGATTAAGAGCTCAGTGAAGCAGCTTCCAGTGCTATGAATACTAGGTGCCTGTTAGTTTTCTTGAGAGACTTTGGAGCCTATGCACCTTGTTTCTCTGATTTAGGAGCTTCAGAGCAATACATTCTATTCCTGTGATGGAAGGTGGCCTAATCTGACAAAGCACTCATTATTTGTGATTTTTACTTTACCGAACCCTCTGCCAGTTTAAAGATTTTATTTATTTATTTGACAGACAGAGATAGGCAGGCAGAGAGAGGGGGGAAGCAGGCTCCCCGCTGAGCAGAGAGCCCGATGTGGGGCTCGATCCCAGGACCCTGGGATCATGACCTGAGCCGAAGGCAGAGGCTTTAACCCACTGAGCCACCCAGGCGCCCCCCCCCCGCCGCCAGTTTAAAGAGCTTTCCATCCCCCTCCCCTCCATCATTCATATCCATGGTAAGAAACAGCTGCATCCATTCCAAACTCACTTTGTTATGACTCCAAATCCGATAAATAATCATGGTTAGCCCTCACATTCATGGAGGAGTAACCCACTTTGTATTGAGAGCCCCATGATGCTAGGGGACCTGGGATAGTCCTTTTACATCCTAGGATGTCCACCCATCTTTGGCTCATATTTAAACCATCGCAATTCTCCACTGTCAGTGCTTTCCCCCTTCACTCCAAGGCACGAATGCTAGGCAATATGTGAAAATTGTAACAGAGAATAAGTCCCCAAGACGTTATTAATTATTCCTCTAGGTGCAGGAAGTTTTTCTTTTTTGGAAGAGTAGGGGGCCGTGAAAATAGAAATCCTAAAAAGGGGTGGAAAAGGAGATCAAGAAAGAGGGAGAAGGATAAGAAACGGAAAATTCAGGGACACCTGGGTGGCTCAGTGGGTTAAAGCCTCTGCCTTCGGCTCAGGTCATGATCCCAGGGTCCTGGGATCGAGCCCCGCATCGGGCTCTCTGCTCAGCCAGGAGCCTGCTTTCCCTCCCTCTCTGCCTGCCTCTCTGCCTACTTGTGATCTCTGTCTGTCAAATAAATAAATAAAATCTTAAAAAAAAAAAAAAGAAACGGAAAATTCAGAGACCCTGGAGACATTCATGCCTAATGGCCTTTGCCTTTGGCTCTCTTAACAAAACTCTAGGATTTGACAGGCTCTAAATTGTTTTTTGTCACCCTCTCAATTAGAAAGGCTAATCCTAATATTAATGAACACCGCTGAGCAATAAATTGTGTAAAATATATTTTCTCCCATAACCAAGAGATCATATATGATCCACATCACAACTACGATCCATGTAATACATATGTATTTTAGGATTAAGTAACTTTTTCCTTTCCCATCTGTGCTCTAAATCTGTGCCATATGTCACCTAACAAGGTATTTTCCATTATTCTTTTATTCAGTTCACTGCATTTTGTTCCTCTTGTCCCTTGAAAATTAGCCTGTCTGTAATCACAAATCACTTCCATTCACAGTTCAGTGCATCTACGGTAGATGTGGCAAATGCTTGTTTACGGGGCTGGTAATTGGATTAAAACATTGAAAAGAAACAG
Organism: Mustela lutreola; assembly: GCF_030435805.1. Classification (NCBI taxonomy): domain Eukaryota; kingdom Metazoa; phylum Chordata; class Mammalia; order Carnivora; family Mustelidae; genus Mustela; species Mustela lutreola. Next base: position 10,404,555 of record NC_081297.1, on the reverse strand, counting down.
AAAAATGGAATGTATTGAAAACATTAAAAAACATAAGCATAAAATCAACAAAACCAAAAACAAATTAAAAAGCTCTAATGAATAAAAATGCTATTAATGGAAATCATTTATCAGTACAATGTTTCTGAATCTGTGGTCCTCAGTATTCAATTGAAATGATATTTAAAAACCCAAGAGAAAAAGGAAAAGAATTCTAAATAGCTCTTCTGTGAGCATGACTTGAGAACGGTTGATTAGCTTCTGTGTATCTTCTGGGCTGTCTTGCAAAATGGACAGCGCATAAATCTTCACCAGGTATTTTGCAGGCAAGAAAGCACAGCTGTGTTAAGTCACTTAAGGAAAATTAATTATTCTTTCAAATTTGGATATTATTATTTTGATACCTGAAATCACAGGAGAGAAAAAATAGGTACGAGCTCTTTCTGCCTAAGCCTTGCTGAGTGGTATGAACAGGTCATTGTGATGCTGGCAGCCATTGGGCATAGCGTGCCGTTTTGTCAATTCAGGAGTGATGGAGTTGGAGGATCATCGACTGCTTCCAACTAAAAACTATACCCATAGGCCTAATTGTCTAAACATCCTTCCAATAACCTTATTCAAAATGTTTTTTTAAAAAGAAGCCAATGTTTCAAGAAAACAAAACAACTTGCGACGAAATAAACCAATAGTGGTATAGGACTGTGAAATCAGTTAGTCATACGAGAATGTCAATATCCAACAACAGGCAGGCTTTGATATAAATGGGATCCAAAGAGACAAAGGACCGGACTCAAGAATAAACAAAACCCAGAAGAGAAAAATCCAAAGAGAAACCACAGAACTGTTCATCTATCAGAAAGCATGAAAAGCAAAAATCAGATAACCAAACTCATGTGATTAAAACACCATCACTACCTTTGGCAGGCATCTTCAGGCACTCTCTTAAGCCTACAGAAGGGGGAAGCTCTTACCTGCTTGGCTGGGTCACTCTTTTCTTTATTTCGGTTGACCTAATGATGAAAAAAAAGAAAAGTGATTAAGTTCAATTCTTAAATTTGGGAAAGATATTTCATGTTGACATACTTTTAAAAAAACACTTCTTTTTTTGTTAAAAAAAAAAAAAAGTTGCAGTAAAAGCAATGTATAACAAGGGGCGCCTGGGTGGCTCAGAGGGTTAAGGCCTCTGCCTTCGGCTCAGGTCATGACCTCAGGGTCCTGAGATCGAGCCCTGCATCGGGCTCTCTGCTCAGCAGGGAGCCTGCTTCCCTTCCTCTCTCTCTGCCTGCCCCACATCTACTTGTGATTTCTCTCTGTCAAATAAATAAATAAAAAATATAAAAAAAAATAAATAAATAAAAAATAAATAAAATCTTAAAAAAAAAAAAAGCAATGTATAACAATTAAGCAAGATGAATTTTGAGTTATTTGCCATTATAAGTTGTTCATTGTGCTCACCGACCTAAAGTGAAAGCACAAGTGAAATTTAGTGGTGGGGGACCTCTTCAATTCTCAGAGTAAAATGATGGTGCTGCATTAATTGATTTCTAATTTCTGTCACACCTGTGCTGACAAGATTGTTACTAGAGTTTGTCTATATTACCTTGGGGATTTTGCTGTCTGACGTTTACCTTTTATTCGATCCGTATCAATTCAATCGGGGTGTAGGAAGAAGATTAGTGCCCTTCTGCCACTGAAATTCTATCTAGTGACTTAACATCAGAAATTATTGTGGGAATCTGCTTGATCTGGTTTCTTATGTTGTAAAATCTAGAACATTAGCTAGTTGTTCTAGTCCAATGCTTACTACAACCCATTTCCTATGTGTAACATCATTATTTTCAGTCACGCAATACAAATTAGGTTCTAAAATGTTTTAGATGCATTATATTTTGTTTTTGTGGCTGTTAGGGGTGTAAGATTGCTGAATTAGTGAGAAATAAGGAGTATGCTAATATAAATAGAAAACCTGAACCCAGTTCTAGAAACCTTGAATCCATTGGCCTAGGCCAGGAATTGGCAAACTAGATAGAGCCCGTGGGCCAAATCCACCCCGCTGCCAGTTTTTATAGGACTCATGAGCTACAAATGGTTTTACCTTATTAAATGGTTGAAAAAATCAAAAGAAAAATAATATCTCATGGTATGTGAAAATTATACCAAATTCAAATTTCAGTTTCCATTAATAAAGTTTTACCGGAACACGGCCACACACATTTTATTTGCTTGTTGTCTGTGGCTGCCTTCATTCTACAATGGCAGAGATGAGTCGCTGGAAGAGAGAGGGTATGGTCTACAAAATTTAAAACATTTAATAACTCGTCTTTAAAAAAAAAAAGTATAGACCCCTGGCTTATGATGTGATTGATTTCATCTTTGTTGACCCTAATAATTAAGGTTATTCACTATAGATAGGTGAGTGATAGATTTTATTAAAATAAAAATGACTGTATTTCATTCTGGGGTCATCTAGCTCACTCATTGCTGACCATGAAGGGCAGCCTCATGAGAAAATAGAGTCCTTAACCATTTGTGTAGAAAGTTCTAGGCCGGCTTCATTGCTGTACTCTAGTTACTTATCAAATCTACTTTCTACCTTTTGACAAGACTTCAAGACTCTCCTTTATATTTGATAAAAATATCTAGAACATTAACACAGTATGGAATAAATAGAACACAAAGAAGCAAAAGACAATACATAAGTATACATAAAATGATTTATATGAAGCATCTATATGATGTTCAAAAATGGAAACAAACTATATTTTTAATGAATATATATATTATATATATACACACATAATATATATATTCATATATGTGTAGAAAAGGATTAATCTTGCTCAAAGAGAGGTCTGCCCTTTCCACTTTCCTCTTGGTAGATAATTTATAAGCCTTTAGAATATCCTGCCTGATGAGAGTGTTATTGTTTATCAGGAGGCCAATGTGATTTACATGATTTATGGCACGGGGGGGCCTTGGATCATGGACTATCACCTCAACTTCTGGAGGAGCTGGAGATGAAGGTCAGCCCAGCAGATGATCAACCATGTTTATGTGACTAAGTTCCAATAAAAATTGGACACCAAGGCTTGGATGGGCTTCTGTGGTTGGCAAGCCTGTGTACATATTGTTCCATGGCATCTCTGGGAGAAGTAGACCCTGTTCACACAACTTCACTGGGAGGAGACCCCTGAAGGCAGTGCTCCATGTGCTGTTTTCCTTGGCTATTTTTCCATCCTTTTACTGTGATAAACCATAACTTTGAGTATAGCAATGTATATAGTGAGTTCTTTATATTCTTCCAACAAATTATGGAACCTGAGGTTGGTTTGGGGGACCTGTTAGTTTAGAGCTGGTGTCAAAAGTGAGGGTGGTCTTGGCGACCCCTGAAAACTGTGTTATATACTGGGCGCCTGGGTGGCTCAGTTGGTTGGACGACTGCATTCGGCTTGGGTCATGATCCTGGAGTCCCAGGATCGAGTCCCACATCGGACTCCCAGCTCCATGGGAAGTCTGCTTCTCCCTCTGACCTTCTCCTCACTCATGTTCTCTCTCACTGTCTCCCTCTCAAATAAATAAATAAAATCTTTAAAAAAAAAACTGTGTTATATATACATTTTTAAAAGTTTGTCTATAAACCTACATACATATATATCACCAAAAAAATCACATTAATGGTTATTGGGGTTGGATAGTGGGCATGACATGTGGTTTCCAGGATGTTAGCATCCCAGAATCTGATGGTGGTTAAATAGATACTAACATAATACTAATCGATATTAATGTATTATTATGTTAATATGTATAATAGAGACTGACATTCTTTAAGCTTTTCATATACATTTTATATACTCTTCTGTATTTATGATAGCTCAATACTTTTTTAAAAGAGGTAAAAACTCCCCAGGGAGCATGTTACTGTAAACACACACAGGCATCCACACACACGAGGTCCAGTGTAGGAATGAAAGTATTCATCTTCAAAAACTGTTGCCATTCTGTCCTGTCCTGAGTTTTATTACTCAAGGACTATTACCTATTTTTCACGAAAAAAGTCACTTTGTTGTTCAAGGATCAAAATCACAATTCCCATGGTCTTGTGTTGGAACATTGGTTTTAGTTTGTTTTATTTGCTATGTGCTAGAGTCTTGGAAATTCTATCCCACTTACATGTGCATCTCAGAAAGGAATGTGTGATTTCTCGCATTGACATAGTTGTAGCAGAATGAATGACCTCTGTACAGATGAGATGACTAAATTCTTAGCAACACAGGAGAGTCATATATGATCATAAAAATGAACTACAACTTCCTCCATGAACAAGAACTGAAATTTCTTTCTCCCTTTCAGCACCTACCCCATTTCGGGAAATATTGTGTGCCTGGGTAAATAATTTTAAACTGATTGACCACGGGGAGGATTTAAACCCATCAACACTTGGTCCCCTGTGTCCACAGAGATCCATCTGTTCCCAGTTTCTAGACTTTCTGCAACCATTGCCATGTCTACACAGCACAGGCAATACCATCATACAGAAAGACCACCATCATCTTCCATGCAGAGAAGAGTGTCTTGAAAAAAGCACAGGATTCTTTATAGTCAGATCACTGGACTTCTTTAGCAGCCGCCAAGTGCTCAGTATCTGACAAATCTGCTGGTAGCCCCCAAATAGAGATGTTTTGATATGGTAACAGGGAAAGAAATTTTGAGTATTCGTTTTACTTCTTAAGCTATCACATATAACGTACTGACCCTTCAAAGGAACCTAAAAATAAATAGTTTGGAAATATTGCAGACATGAATATCTCTTATAAAATAATGAAATTATAGGTAACAAAGGCAGAAAGATTACAAAGGTTGGTGGTAACTAGTTGCATTGAATAGTCTAAATATGCCAAAGTAGAGTTTTGCTCAGACCTTTATCAGTGGTCGGCTCAGACAGAGGGATACATATAGATCGAAGACAGAAACCTACTGGGTCATCTTATAAAGTAACTGCCTCTTTGAAGTCACTCAGATCCACGGTCAGAGGTCAGTTCCTGGTAATTGCATCACCTGGCCTTCATCTGATTCCATTGTTCACGTGGCCCCAAATAATCAGGCCACGCTTATTGATTAGTGGCTTGTTCTGGCCCACTAAACAACTCAATCAAATTGACCCCATGGCAACTTGCTTCATTGTTTAGCAGAAAGCAGTTAGGTTTCCCCTAAAGTGGGGGTCAGCCATAGGTGGGGCATTTGAAGCACTCAACACAAGGTTGCTTCCAAGGAAAGAACGTGATGGTGGGAGGCAAAGCCCTGGGCAGCACCACCACGTGTTCCTGATGGTGGAGCTCAGATACGCTAAGGGAGCTTCTCACAGGTTACAGTCACAATCTGATGGAACATTGTTGGAAATGCTGATTCCTAGGCCCCATTCCAGAGATACGGATTCTGTATTTTGCACTGGGGCCCCAGGGATATGCATTTTCAAGAACCACCCAAGTCATTCTCCTACTGATGGTCTCAAAGAAACTTAGAAAAACACTAACCCTAATATGTCAGAACCGCTTCCAAGCTTCGGAAAGTAGCAGCTGTAGTTCCTTCTGTTGCCATGTGATTCATGTGCCTCAGGCCAGGACCTTTGAGTGGCCTCACATTCGATGACCCAGTAGAAAAGGTTACATCAGATGGTCCTGTCCACAAGCCATAAGATTCATCTGGCCACTATAGAAATGGTGTTTACTTGGCTTCCTCGTAATTTGGAGGACATAAAGAATGGGACCCTCTGAAAGCATCTTATTAACATCATGTAAATGTATACTCTAATGTCCCCAGAGAATAATCTTGGCAGATTTCTTTCCCCAGACTATACATTGCTAATGGTCATCATTACCTTACAGCTGTCAAATAAAACCACGAGCAGCTGGCCTGAACTGGTCTGCCTTCTTTTTTTTTTTTTTTTTTTTTTTGGACTATATTAAAAGATTTTATATTGTTAATAAAGCGAGACAATTTAAAGGTTAAGTATTTAGCTCATCCAGACCTTAGAATAATGACTAATTATAAAGACAGTTGCAGTTTAATTCCCCAAATTTAAATTCGGCATTCACAGTTATTAAAAGTGTAAGAGCTAAACTATAAACAACCCACTTTATTTTTTGTCAAGTTTTAATCAGAATTCTGTTGTTTGGTAAGTGACCTGTTTTGTCTAATGCTCACAGCTGGGCTGGCCAATCAGTAAGGGTATTATTACTCTCACTGGAAACTCAAACTGGGACTGAAAGTCCACTTAATTTAATTCAACAATTGTGTGCTGAGTACGTGCTATGTTTAAAGCATGTATGAGACCCGGTCCTTGCCTGCAAGAGAATGAAATCTTAAATAAGTAGCAATAATATTATGAAAAATGTGTACGATCTCTAAGGAAAGTTCAAGTGCCTAAGGTTCAGAGTGAAAGGAAATTCTATCTTGTGAGGATAAAAGAGGTGGTATGAGCAATAGCAGAGACACCCGGGCCGTGCTGAAGAAATGCAGACCCTGGCCTGAGTGGCCTGCCTATTGCATTTTGGGAGTGACAGTAGATGACAGACCTGTCATCCTTCTGTGTGTACTAGTCCTGGCTCCTAACAAGGCAACGCTAATTTCAGATCAGGACCAAGAGTTGCACAACCCCTTTAGAAAGAATGTGTCATGACTAGTTTGGAAATAATATCATATCATTGTCTGTTGCACGGTGTGGTCTGGTGGGAGCCTAAGAGATGACGTTCTGTTCCCCAGCTCTGTGAACTCCCTTGTCTTCTCTGGGTCTCCATTTCTTCCACCCATGCCAGACAATACTTAGGAGTCCTCCTGATCTCAAAGGAACATCAGCATAATAAAAACTTTTATTGGATTAAAAGTTCACTCCTCTCAAAACAACCCCTGTGTTATCTCTTTTGATCTGTATAGCCAACCTTTCTGGGAACTGGGGCTGACAGGTTAATCTCTAATTTTGCAGGTGAGGAAAGTAAACTGAGAGAAGGAAACAGCGCATTTTCCGAGACCCCGCTGCTTTCGCCGAGAACACCACAATTCAAACCCACATCCACAGCCACTAGAAACCACCACTAAGCTGCCTCTCCTCAGAGTGAGGAGTGAATAGGGTGAGTCACAAATATTTGGTAACAGAGACAATGTCAAAACTCCAAGAACTATAACCCAAGTAATATTCTTGTTCAAGTTTCTAGATTTTCTTACGTGCAACTTTTAGGTAAAAAAAAAAAAAAAAAAAATCATTAACAGCAAAAACAAAGACTCATAGAAGGACAACACATAAAAGTTAGTCGCAGAGCAAGTAGGATAGACATAATTGGATCAAGCAGGTATTAAGAGTCTCTGATTTAATGCAACATGTATTATGTACGCTGTTTTTGGCCCCAAATGCGTAACGCAAACTTATCAGACCTGTAAACTGCACCTTTTACTTTATTGGAAACATAACAGGGGAATGAGCTAAATGGCACCAAGAAGAAGCAACCGGTCAAATCTATCTAGAAGGCGGGGCATTCTGGAGGGACAACTTTCCTGGCTTCCTTAGCAGATGAAGGTTGTGGATTGGAGGATGGGTTGAGCGATGCTGGGATTGACAGGAGGGACTGACTGAAAAGAGACCTGAGGAGACTCTGGGGTGTGCTCCTAACCGCAGTGATGATCTCACAGGTGACAGTGTGTGGTAAAACCAAGTTGTACATTTTGAGTACATGCAGTTTATTGTATGTCAGCTGCACTGCAATAAAACCTAAACTTTTCTGTACCAAAAGCTAACAGTGATCTTCTGGAGTATCATGGTCACTTCCTTATTTCAAATTCTTCAAAAAAAAATTCTTCAAAAAATAAAATAAAGGGGCATCTGGGGGGCTCAGTGGGTTAAAGTCTCTGCTAAAGGCTCAGGTCATGGTCCCGGGGTTCTGGGATCGAGCCCCACATTGGAGGCTCTCTGCTCCATGGAGAGCCTGCTTCCTCCTCTCTCTCTGCCTGCTTCTCTGCCTGCTTGTGATCTCTGTCTGTCATATGAATAAGTAAATAATCTTAAAAAAAATAAATAAAATAACAAAAAACTGTTCAGTGCAACCGAAGATGCCCTTAAGAGAAAGTCTTGTGGCATGGGGGTGGCTCAGTCTATTAAGTGTCCAACTCCTGACTTCTGCTCTGGTCATGATCTCAGGGTCACGAGACTGAGCCCTGTGTCAGGCTTCACACTCAGTGGAGAGTCTGCTGGAGATCCTGTCACTCACTCTCCCCCAGCCCCTCCTCACTGCTCTCTCTCTCTCTCAAATAAATATTTAAAAATTAAAAAAAAAAGTCTTAATGCTATAAAATAAAATAAGTAATATGAAAACAATCCTAGGCAATACAGTTGATGGTATTGGGATGGTGTTATATGGTGACAGATGGTAGCCACACTTGTAGGGAGCAGAGCCTAACACCCAGGCTTATCTAATTACCACACAACATCTTGTATCATCTATACTTCAATTAAAAAAAACATTTAAAAATCCCCAAATCTGTTAAAAATGTTAATGGCGGAAGTGATTCACAGAACAATAGAAAGGCTCCTTCTAAGTTCTGGGTGTCTCAGTCTCTCCCTCTGGACTGGTGTTTTGCCTGGATTGTCCGTTTCATCCTGTTGAACAGTAGAGAAAACCAACGGACAGGCTCAGCTGCTTTGGAGAATCTGTGCCTCTTGGGGGCACGTAATTTGGCAGTTAATGCAGTCGGAAGGACTAATGGGAGGGTGTGTCGAGAATCATGGGGTTAGGTTTCAAGGGAAAAAGCTAAAAGGAGCCCTCATTCCGAGATGCCCCGCAAAATCCCGACTGGGAAATGGTAAAATCCTGCGGGATAGGCCCCTGGAGAGCGGAGAGGCCCTTTCAATCCGCGCTCCTTCGGATTTCACCTTGTGCACTTATCCCAGGTGTCGCAGTGGATTGGGACGGATGCGCCTGCACTCACAGAGGCCCCTTTGAAAAATCACATTTGCATAAGCCCACACACTGCCGAGCGCTTAAAAGATCCATCAATAAGCACAATATTGCTCCTGCAGATAAAAATAGAAAGACGCCTTGAAATTTAGGGTACATATTCAAAAACCTCAATCGTGCTTTTTAAGTTATAGGAAATGTGGCAACACCAATTTCGCTGTGGCCGGCGCGGCCCCCACGCGGGTGGTCTCTGCCCTCATGAACAACGTGTCCATTCCAATGTGCCAACACCTGCGAACCCTTGCCCAAGGCCCCAGATAACATACACTTCCGTTTATTTGGAAGAGGCTAAACGCAGGAGTGCATTTTGCATGTATTATTTTTTTCCAAAACAAATGCCTGTTTGATTTTTCACAGCATCCACTGATGAAGGCAGCCCCTCCAATGGAAAGCGGACCCCAGATTCTTTTCCTGTTCCCATCACGTCACTCTTTTGAAGTTCCCTGTTTGAGCAATAATAACGAACAGCCATCATCATGCCAGTGGATTGATTCAATTATCCAAGGAGCGCGGTGCCGTTTGAGCTGACATCCTAAAACATTTTCCAATGAAAACAGGCATCTTTTGGATCGCCCACAAAGCAGATTCACTTTCCTTTCTAGTCTTTGCTGCTAGACTCGGGTTCCCATCCAGTGTACTTTGGGGGGGGCTCTGGCTTACTAAATGTCAGCGGAGGTGCATCTGTGAGCTCACACGTTCAAAAACAAATCTCAGATGGGCTCTGAGGTGGAGTAGCCTGTTTCCAGCTGGCACACAACCTTCCCCTTGGGGAGGAACCTTGTCTGTTTCTGAGACGAATCATTCGAGGCTCCCCCCGCACCCCACGCCCTCTGCTGCACCTATGACCACTGGAGAACTTGGCTTGGTTCCTTGGACTTCGCTCAAGGACAGACATGACGGGGGGATGGCTGGAGGTGACCCGCAGGTTAGAGGCAATCCTGCCGCCAACGTGTGGCTGCCCAGGTCTGTGCAGGGCACTGACCCGCGAACTTCTTTCCCCTGACTCATGTCCCCTGCAGCGACACTGAGCTCCAGCAGGCCCTTCCACCCAGAACTGATTAAACCCATGGGAACCTACACATCTACCTGGTCACTGGTACTTGGCTGGGACAGAATAGGGACAGGGTAAAGCTCTGGGGACCCTGGTTAAAAAGAATGGGTTTGCACTGCCAGGTTGACAAGTGGATTTGGAAACCCAGGAAACCAGCGTGAAAGAGAGGAAAGCTAGATGCCCACGAGCCTACCCAGGATAGCAACCGTGCCAGTGGAGGGAGCTTCTCCCCTTCGTGAGCAGGGAGAATGATGAAGCGGGCTGAGATAGCCCCCAGCCCACTGCAACCACAGGGGACTGGCCCGGGGAGGCAGGGGTGGTAGAACCTTATAGTACGGTTCAAGGACTTTAGCCTCACTCCTGGACCATGAGTTGCTGGTGATAAACTTGCAGAAATAGTTTTTGTGGCACTTCTTCTTTTCTCTTTACAAACTTTTCTACCAAATGAGCTGCCTGTGCACCTTAAGGTTTAGGACTATTTTGCAAGATGTTGATATAGCCAACCCTACCTCCCTAAACAATCCTAAATCCCAGAGTTTATTGATAAGTGATTTGCGAAAATAGAGCATTAGTCTTCTTTGAAAACAAATTGGCAATGCGCTGAAACTGATATGATATAATAAAATTGTATTTTCTTTGTTATATCGGCATTATATTTATTTTCAACTACAAGGTGAGTGTTCACCAGATACCAGAATTATAATGCCTGTTGGTTGGTTTAGACATCCAGGTGAGACATGGGTCTTCTGAGGGAACCTGCTCCTACCTTCTTGAGGACAGATAATTAAAGAGATAATTCAAGGTATCTGGAGTCCAAGAAAAAATAGAAATTTATTTCCTGCTTATCCACATGCTCACGTATATCCACAATATATTCCCCGGCATATTATGTATCTGTAATGCACAGTCATTGGAGAGCCAATTTTCAGACAATTTTGCTAGTTCCACAAATTTATGGGCCTAAGCTCTGCATTTAATTTTGATTTCCGTGGTCTTTTCCACGGGCAGGCATATTCCTTGGCCCTAGGAACAGGTTTTGACCTTTTCAGCTCTTTTATTCAGTTTGACATTAATTTTTCTTCTTTATTCTTAACAGGTTTTCATTGTACTTAGTGAACAATACAGGGGCCCTGGGGGCCGAAATAAACCCGTAAAGTGCCCATGAATTTTAACCAAAGACTTACAGCACTACATGATTAAAAGCTTTAAATTCTCAAAGAGCAACATGATTAATCCAGGACCACGGCGCTGAGTGGCTTCACACTGTCTCCATTTGTTGGTATTGTTATTTTCCTTGGTCGTATTTGATTTGTTGGAATGACGATGATTTTAGTTTGCACAGTTAATGTGAATCTCCCTCTGCAATTGCAAAAATGTCTTAACTGTTTCAATAATTTTTTGTTAAACTACTCCTACCCGACTTTGCGAGGCAAAGTATGCAAGCCCCAGCTATGCCTACAAAGACGGATCCACACACCTGGAGCTACTACCGGGAAGGCGGACGTAAAATTCTTTTCAGTTTATGGTACAGCTTCGTAGAAATGAAGGCAGATGGTTGAGGTGGTTTTCTCTTCTGTTTTTTTCCGGCTATGTTTAAAGGTCTCTAGGAGCCTCAACTTCTCCTTGGTGCACCATGCCAGTGCTCAGGAAGTGTGCAACAGGGCGCCTGGGTGGCTCAGTGGGTTAAGTCTCTGCCTTCGGCTCAGGTCATGATCTCAGGGTCCTGGGATCGAGCCCCGTCTGGGCTCTCTGTTCAGCGGGGAGCCTGCTTCCCCCACCCCCTCTGACTGCCTTTCTGCCTACTTGTGATCTCTCTCTCTGTCAAATAAATAAATACATTCTTAAAAAAAAAAAAAAAGTGCAACAATTTCTAGCCCAATTCAACTTCCCCACTTTCTCCTTTGGCCATTCTTTGCACAAACAGAGAAATTCCCTTTTGTGCCTCCTTCATGATACTACTTCAAATACCCAGGGGTTTCTACGAAGGTAGTGTTTTTGCTTAACTTCTCCTAGTTAAAACAGTCCTGTTATCAGGAAATGACAGATGCTGGCGAGGATGCGGAGAAAGGGGAACCCTCCTACACTGGTGGTGGGAATGCAAGCTGGTGCAGCCGCTCTGGAAAAGAGCATGGAGTTTCCTCAAAAAGCTGAAAATCGAGTACCTTACGACCCAGCAATTGCACTACTGGCTATTTACCCTAAAGATACAAACGTAGTGATCTGAAGGGGCACGTGCACCCGAATGTTTATAGCAGCAATGTCCACAATAGCCAAACTATGGAAAGAACCTAGATGTCCATCAACAGATGAATCGATAAAGAAGATGTGGTATATATACACAATGGAATAATATGCAGCCATCAAAAGAAATGAAATCTTGCCATTTGCGACGACGTGGATGGAACTAGAGGGTATTATGCTGAGCGAAATAAGTCAATCGGAGAAAGACAACTAATATATGATCTCCCTGATATGAGGAAGCGGAGATGCAATGTGGGGGTTTGGGGGGTAGGAAAAGAATAAATGAAACAAGATGGGATCAGGGGGTAGACAAACCATAAGAGACTCTTAATCTCACAAAACAAACTGAGGGTTGCTGGCGGGAGAGGGTTCGGGAGAGGGGGGTGTGGTTATGTACTTTGGGGAGGGTATGTGCTATGGTGAGTGCTGTGAAGTGTGTAAACCTGGTGATTCACAGACCTATACCCCTGGGGCTAACAATACATTGTATGCTTATAAAAAAATTTAAAAAATTTTAAAAGTCCTGTTATCATTAATCTTTCCTCACAGAGCCTGTTTGATATCATACTGTATATATTTCCATATTTGTCGTAAAACCTTGAGCCCTAAGCCCATTGCAATGAAACCCACCGCGATGTACATGTGGATTGAGCAGTGGTTTCACTTCCTGCCTCATCTCATCATTCGAGAGAACTGCAGTTGTTCCCATCGTGGTGTCACTGTGTCTACCCTTTCTAATGGCTCAAGATTTATCTTCAGCTTGCAATCGGTGAGGATGAGCAAAACTCTGTCTTCCTGCCTTGGTTTCCCTATCTTTGACCCAGATTTTCAACGGATTCATAATTTCTTTTTGATGCTAAGGATGTTAAAATGCATCTCTTCGGTGGTTTTTATCCTTAACCTAATTTGTTTGGAGAGTTCAAAGTTCTTGGAGATGAGCTCCAGAAGGCTAAGTAAACGTAAGTTTTCGAAGTCAGTATCTCTTTCAAAATGTCACTTACAACCAAATGGATTTCTTTTGCTCTAAGAGGTTAACTACTGGTAGAAAACGAAAGATGACATGCTGAACAATCTATTTGTGCTCTAATTCTATAACATGTCACTCCTATCGAGTTAGAAATATAATAATATTTCAGCCACATGCTGTGATTCATCTCTCAGGGAAAGGAGAGAGATCCGGGGCCATGGACATGTGTCTCTGGTATCAGTACTAAGTCATTTCAAACCTGAACTCAGCCTCAAGATATTTTTCAATGGGTCAGCCAACTGAGGCTTTGCTTATCACCTCACCATGTAATTTCTCTATCCACAGACTGTCTTACTCTCTCTTCTGACAGCTGGGAATTGTGTGAAAAATAATGAACTTTAGGTATTTCTTCCTCTTTCCCCCAGTGGCTCAGCAGCTGACATAGATGTTCTTGGGGCCACAGTTATCAAACTGGACAGCTTTGGTAGCCGAAATTCATGTCATAGGACTTTGAGAATGATCAAAATTTCAAGCTGGAAGATCACTTCCTCTTCATCAGTGTGTCAAAGCCTTGCCTTTTCCTTGTGCTTTTATTCTTTGGGGGAAACTGGGGATGAGTTGCAACTTCTAAGACTTTTCTCCTTGAACGTCCTGAAATATTAACGTGTGGCTGCTTGCTATTGAACCGCCACAGAGAAATAACCAAAGATTAATAAACGTGGCTCAATTTCATGGTTGTGGTTCTTGGGCAAGTCCTTCCTCGCAGTATTTTGAGTGTACAAAGCAGCTGCAAGCTTAAAATGAAAGGTTTTTCAACTTCACCTCTTAGCCCCTGTAATATCTCAGCTGAGCCTGCCTGAGGACTTCCTCCCTTTCTTTGAGGGAAATAATAAACTGTGATGAGTTTCCAATAACAGCTCTCCTTCCCGCCACCGTCTTATTTCTAAGAAGTGAGACAATAGCTCCTTTTATTGCTGAGAACAAGACCCTCCACAGCAGTGGCATTGAGACCACAGAGCGGGAATGGGACTTCCTTTGCACAAAGTTCCACCAAGGTCATGGACAGACATCTTGACCTTGAGCTGCCGTGGATGCATGAAGATGGTGTAGTGACACTCTTCTCTTTCAGCACGTAGAGATATGCACTCTACTGCACGTGTCCCATAGCAGAGCCCCTGGGCCACAAGATCCTTGGGTGCTCCCCACGGCCCCTGTGCCTATCGATCCCTCCACCATGGCTTGTTCGACTGGGAAAAAAAGAGACGATATTCACTTTTTTGCTGTTTTATGACCTCTTCTCTTTCATTTTTATACCCAGCCTGTCAATTTAGAATGAAGACATCCCTCAAAGAAAGACACCCCTTGCTCCAAAACCAGGTCTATGGAGGAAGGGTCAGTTTTTAGTGCAAAAAAGGAGACTTCTTGGGAAACATGTATTTCACAAGCCACGCCCTTCCTCATATGCCTGCCAAGCCTGCTAGGCCTACAGATCTGTGCTATGAAGTGGCGATTGAACCGCCAGGATACAGGGATAAGCAGCCACCACTAGAAGCTACATCAGGGCTGAAAGATCTCAGAAAGCAGCCACATCATCCCTCAAGTGCAGGATCACTAAGCAGAAGTTCAAAATTGACAGCTACTGTGGACTTTTTCCTTACCGGAAATTCATGCAAGCTTTCAAGTATATACTAAGCCTGGGGAGATAACTGTCATCTAGAGTCATCAGTTCTGGGCCACAGAGGTGAGTCTTTCCGAGTAGTGACTGAGTGCCTTTCTTCATATGGATTGTCCCATCCTGAGCCAATGCAGGTACATTGCGGTAAGGAAATAATTTATGCATTCTAGTGACTGGCCTGGTAGAATGGATGCTGTTTGAGCCCTGCCCAGATGTTGTGGACCCGGCCAATGCTCCCGTGCCCCAGCTGCTGTGCATGGCTCAAAGCTGCTTTCTTCTCTGATGAATTACAAGAGCCACCGACCCAAAGAAATGCTTGGGAGTTGGCTCCCTACATGTGAACTCCGCTTCCCTGGAGGGGGGCTGTCTCCAGCAAACAAAGGTGAATTGTCCAGCTCTCCTACCTGAAGGTGAGATGCTCTAGAACTTTCGCTGGGTAAGGGTGAAGCTGGGCTTCAGGTGAAACCACCTTTGGCCTTAGCTTCTTCCCTGCCCTATCCTGCTTCCCTCTCTCCGGGACAGGTTCCTCCTAGAGGCACCATCTCAACAGATCCCTTCCAGAAAATTCCCTGTCTTAGCTTCTGCTTCAAGGGACAATGACCCAAGACACATGGTAACTAAGTCTAATGTTGCAACACACTATCATTCATAGGACAATTACAATAATTTATTTCTTGTATATTCTAAAATTTATGTGCATATGGTCCATCTGCTGATGGTAAAATGAGGATATATGTTTATAATGTGAATCAGTAATTCCACTCCTAGGTATTTATCCCAGAGAAATGAAAACATATGTCCACAAAAACCCTTCGACAAGAACATTCATAGCAGATTTATTCACAAAAACCCAAACCTGGAAACCCAGATGTCCATCAATAGAAGAATGGAAATGTAAACTGTGATGTGTTCCTAAAACGGAACCCAACTTAACAACAAAGTGAATGAACTACTGGTACAGACAATAACAGAGGTAAATCTCAAAAATACTACACAGAATGAAAGAAACCAGATGCAAGAAAGTATACACTATGTGATTCCATCTAAATGAAAGTCTACAGCAGACAAAACTAATCCAGAGTGACACAAATCAGATCAGTGATTACTTTGGAGAAGAATGTGGAAGTGACTAGAAAGGGGCAGGAAGAAATTTCTGAGGTGATAGAAATGGTTTTTTTTCCTTGATTTGCATTCATCAGAACTGATTGAAGAACACACTGAAGATCTGAGCATTTCACTGTGTGTAAATTATGCCTCAATTAAAAAAAAAAGCAGATGTGAGAAATGCATCTTTTTCTGAGTTTTGCTTATTTTGATCATAAACTTGTGTTGAACAGGAACTGCGGTGAAGGTAGCTCGGAGTGAATCACCAAAGTGATTGGTTCCACAGTCCCCCTCTGCATCTGTTCTACAGAGTGCACCATTTGGTTTCAATTTACTTCAGGTTTCCTTTGGATTAAAAAAGAGAGAGAGAAAGAGACGAGGCAGAGAGAGGAGAGAAATAGAACCGATTCTCTTGATTGCATTAAAAAAAATGGATGTAACATAGGTCATTCTTCTTGATGACACTTTATTTGCAAAGTTATAAAAAGTCTCATCATTCACTTATTTCCTCCCATCAAACATTTGTAGTTTACTTGTAGCATTGCAGGTAATGAATTGGATGCTAGGAATATGAAGAAAAATATGTCATTTTCTCAGCCTTAGGAAGGTGCTGAAGGAGTTGCCTGTAGCTATTGTGGTCACGGAATCCTGGAACTAAGTACCATCCTGGACACAGCAGATGTTGAACGGGCTGAGATGGAGAGACCCATCTGGACAGATGGGTCTCCAGATGGGTCTCTGGAGAGACCCACTAGGACAGGCTTCTAAAAGGAGGAAATATGTGAAATAAGATGCCGAAAGCTTTAGTAAACAGAAGAGACAGCATGGTCCTGCTAACATAGGACAAGTCTGGATATAGGCAAACCGACCCAAGAAGTTTGCTCCAACACACTCTATCACCTTGGCAATCGGCTTATCTTCCTTGCCTCCACCTCATTATTTCTAATTTGAAACAAAACCACTTGCAGTGTTGCTACAACATCATACCTAGTTGTTGTTGTTGTTATTATTATTATCTGGGAAAGATGATTAAGTTGTGATCATCTATTAATGCCTTGCTTTATCAGATTAGCAACCTAGTCTGGTAGAAGTAAAGATCATTGGGCAGCTTGGATTTGGGCGCCAAAGATCAAATTCCTTTCTTGGTCTTTTCTAGCTTCTAGAGGCCTCCAGCTTTTGTTGGCCCGTATCCCTTCACTCCATCTGCACAGTGGTACAGCATCCTCAAGTCTCTCCCTCTCTCTCATCTCTGCTTTCCCTACCAGATCTCCCACTTCCTCTCCACTTTGTCATCATGTCTATTCCAGGTTCTGAGGATTGGATGTGGACATCTTTGTGGAGGGGCTGACATTCAGCCTATCACAGACTATATGTGAGTTGTCTTGAGATATTTTTGGAGACTATGAGAAGCTGAGAGGCAACACTGGTGGGACTGACCGGATGAGAGGCTGAGTGGGATCAGGGAAAGGTCATTGAGAGGGAGCTAGAGCTGAGGGCATGAAGAAGCCCCAAGCTGACAAGCCCAGTTCTGTCCTTCAGGGATCCAGGACTGCTTAGGGTACAAGATGGCTTGCAAGGGTCTGGGAACCGGATGGAGGTGAGGCCATATCTCAATATCTAAGATATTCCATATCTTGGAAGTCACTGCAACGGGCAGGCAAGGTATGAACTAGAAAGTTCCCCAGTTTCTTAATTGTGCCCAAGATGAATTCCATGCTTAGTCATCATAATGAGGGGAGAGATTTAAAGATAAGGATAGGAAGAATAAAAGGAGAATGGGAGGAGAAGCATGGATTTCTTGTCTTCAGAGTTTTGGCAATGGGTAAACACAAAAGGAAAATAACATTCATGGTATACTTATTTGTAATTACTGACTTTGAAATTCCTTTAAATATTGCAACACTGAGGGCACTTTAGACTTGGAAACCTAAATATTTTATTAAAGAGCAAGCAATTCACCAACTAACCTGATAACAAGAAGATCCCCTCATTACGGAAACACTGGCAAGTTATTTGTATACAGCACACGATCTCCTTGATATGCACCTGTTTTCTTTATGAACTGAGGGATTAGATGGGTCAAGAAAATCTTAAAGAATGAAACTCTTATTATCAAGCTCCTGAGGTCATTTTATATTCAATAAAATAATTTGAACAGCATTTTTACAAGAGACAAGGTAGCTTATGCTTGCTTTTTCTAATAACCAGAAGTCAAACATAAATTCTAAGCATTCTTCTGGTGAACATTCATTACTTTAAGCACCTCAAACAGTAATGCAGCCTGATTTATGAGCTCAGTGTCACAGGTAGGTAAGATGGTACAGATGCTTTTCAAACCACAGAGAATGCTCCCTCCTTTCACTTGAAGATTCTACAATTCTCAAAAAAGACCAGGCATTTGCTCTGAGTTATCCAGGCAAAAAGTACAAAGTCCTAGGACATGACAAGTTCTGGCTCATGACCATCTAGACTCTATGAGGAGCAAATTCTACTAGACCAGTTAACATGCTACATACTTGACTCAGAAAAGAACCAAAATGAATTTATGGAGAAAATACTCATATATTTAGAGATCGCAACAATACAGGATGTATTTTATAAGGTCACATTTGCTGAACTTAAGTCTTTCTCTACTGCAGAAAAATTTTTGAAAATGCAGAACAATAGGCCTGAAATATTTCAACAACATAAACATTTACTGAAATTGGCAAAGAGGGTAAGATTTTGGTGTCCTGTTAAATGGATACATGATGTTGCTTAGTCTGTAGGAGATCTGATCCTACATCTAGGATGTATAGATTCATATTGATTTTCTTAATAAAAACAAAGAATTCTCATTAAATAGCTTAATGGATGATAGCACTTATAAAATTATTAATATTATTTGGGATTCCAGGTTTGAAATTTAAGATAATATCAAAAAGTGCAGATGTAATCAAAAGAGAAATTATGAAGTGGTTATTTGACAAGCTATGATGGAAAATACACATCAGCACTCTCACAGCCCAGAGCAGCAGAAGACTGGGAAAAGTAAATGAGCAAAAAAGACCATGATGGCCCTAGTGGCCCACAGTTCACCAGGTATTAGTATTTTTTTTTTTTTAAGACTCAGTATTTAGATTTTAGAAGGACATTATCAGATAGGAATTAAGTAACCATTCTCAACAGGGGAATAGTGATGATAACTTAAAGACTTAACATTTTTATGGGGCAAGTATGGGAATATATTGCTAATTTCCTTCAAGTTTTATAGTGGGATGTTAAGGTTGCAACCAAAACTCATAGGGGATTTAACTTCTCTTTGATCTTACAATTCAGGGTAAGCCTAATTAATGGGAGCAGAAAGTTACTAATAGGGCAAAGCATACCCTGATAAAATTCAGCTGATCCTTCTGGATGAATGGGCTTGTTGGTAATTATTATTTTTATTCCAAAATTGTTTAAAAAATTAAGAAGACATAAACGATTTTATACTGAATATCTTGTATCCTTACCCAAACTTAAGAAACAAAATATTATAAGTAGTGTTGGAAACCCTGTACAAATCTTCCAGAGCATGTTTCCCCTCCCCATCCTCTTAATTGTCCTTAGTTACCTGTATGTGTACATCCTGAATATAAATGTAGTATTGTTTGGCGTAGTATTTAAACTTCATATAAATGGAATTATATTACAGGCATCCTTTCGTTTTTCTCACTTAACATTATGTTGTGGGAAATAATCATGTTGATAACTTTGTTTCTACTTCACTTTTCCTTCTAACCTTTTAAAAAAAATAGCTTTATTGAGATAGAATTAACATGTCATACAATTTGCCCACTGAAAGCATGCAACTGAATTTTTTTGGTGGTATATTCACGGGGTATGCAGCCTTCACCAAAATCTAATTTTAGAACATTTCACTCCTCTCCCCAAAACCCCCTGTACCCCTCAACAGTCACTCTCACCACTAAGCTATATGTAACCCCCAAACTACAACTTGTCTACATAGAGTTCTGTGTTCTGGAATTTCTAATGTATGGATTTATATGTTATTTGGCTTTTTGCGTCCGGCTTCTTTCACTTAAAATGCTTTCAAGCCTCATCCGTGCTGTAGCATCATCAGTACTCGATTCCTTTTTATGGCTGAATATTCTATTCCATGGATACACCACATCTCACTTATCCACTTGTCAGTTGGATGGTGTCCACTTTTTGGCTCTTATGAATAACGCTCCTATAAAAATTCACGCATAAGTCCTTTGTGTGAACGTAAGTTTCATTGCACTTGGGTAGACACCTAGGAGTG
Organism: Mustela lutreola; assembly: GCF_030435805.1. Taxonomy (NCBI): domain Eukaryota; kingdom Metazoa; phylum Chordata; class Mammalia; order Carnivora; family Mustelidae; genus Mustela; species Mustela lutreola. The sequence goes on along the minus strand of NC_081297.1, from coordinate 10,384,248 downwards.
GAATTGCTGGGTCCTATGGTAACTCCCTGCGAACCATTTTGAGAAATTCCCAAACTGCTTTCCTAAGTGGCTGTACCATGTTACATTCCTGTCAGCAACGTATGAGGGTTTCCATTTCTCCACAACCTTGCCAACATTTATTATTTTCTGGCTTTTTTATTATAGCCACCTTAGAGAGTGTGAAGTGGTATCTCATGGTGCTGTTTCCTTTTTTGAGTGCTGTATAGTATTCCATTTTGTTTAAAAATATTCATTTTCCTGTTAATAGGTACTTAAATTGTTTCTTTTCCTTTTTTTCCTCTAGGGAGGTCATGTGTATAATTTTACACAGACTTTTTTTTTTAAGATTTTATTTATTTATTTGACAGAGAGAAATCACAAGTAGATGGAGAGGCAGGCAGAGAGAGAGAGGGAAGCAGGCTTCCTGCTGAGCAGAGAGCCCGATGCGGGACTCAATCCCAGGACCCTGAGATCATGATCTGAGCCGAAGGCAGCGGCTTAACCCACTGAGCCACCCAGGCGCCCTACACAGACTTTTATATTATGCACCTTTAGGGATCTATTTAGGATCAGAATTTCTGGGTTGAAAGTATGCCTATCTTCAACATCATGAAAAACTGGTAATTATTTTTTAAGCAAGAGTGAGTAAAATCAGTAGATTTAACACTTCCACAGTAAGATGGATAGCAGAAGTATAGATGTGCTCAATGAAAAGAATTTTGCTTCTCTTGCTAGGATGTCTCATTCTTTGTCTATTTCTACACAAGTGATTGCTTTGACTGAAAACTCACAATACTTTCAAAAGGGGGGTTTTGTTTTGCTTTGTTTTATTTTTGTTTTCAATTTTCTTTTATTGCCTCAAATTGAGGCTTTAATAAAACAGCATTAAGGGACAAGGCTGTACTTTGCATTGTTCTTTATCATTCCTTGGATTCGACAACAGTATTTGCAGAGCATTCAATACTCTGAAAGTCTTCGGCAGATTGCAATGCAGTTGGAGTTCTTGGAGCTAAGCCCACGTCTGTTCCTACAGAATGAGCAGATTATAGAGGGGTGGATACCTTTGTGGAGTTTTCTTAGGAATCGATCTAATCGGCCACTTAAATCATTCCCCTGCAGAGACTGATGTGGAGGAGGGTGCAGTGAGCAGACGGACGGCCACCGTCCAGGGGAATCTGAACGTAAAGTCTCAGGCATTGGAGTATTCCTGAAAGCAAGTATCTATGCTGTATGCTGGGTCTTTCACAGGGCTGGAAAGCGTGCAGTCAGGACCCAGAATTTTGGGGAACTCTGGAGAAATCTGGGATTAAGAGAATCTGTTTGCATCTCTAGATGTTTAGAATCTGCTCTGCAAGCTTATTATTACACAGAGATTAAGTGTGCAAATTCAGACTGTCATCTAGGATAAGCTGTGTGGCTTTTGGTGCTATACTGCTCCCTGTAGGATGTACCTATATGTATAACACACACAAAAAATCTTGGGGATGGTCCAACTTTATTTCCCCCCCCAGAGAAAATAGTTGGTAATAGTGACCTAAATAAATATAACAGAGATGACACATCCTACCATGTACTTAAAATTGCCAGCTTCTCCAATAGAAAAACGGACCTGCATTTTATTCTAAGATCACGAAGGCACGTATATTCAGAAAAGGTCGTTACCTTTTATTTATTAGGTCATTTAGAAAAATGAAAGCCTCACCATTCTTGGCTCTGAAGAGTGTGTAAGTGTGTGTCAGATCATCTATGAAGAGCTGTGGTTTCACCAGTGTGAAAATATCAGGAGATAATGGTTTCTTGAGACATAGTACCTCTTTCAGATAGAAATAGAGAGATCAGTTATAGTCTAGCTGCCGAAAATCCAGGACTGAAATCTCAAGCCTTGAGAAGTTATAATATATCATAAGAGAAGGTGAGGTACACGTAACATTTCAATTCTGCGGCTCTCGGGGCAGGGTTGGGGGAGAGAAATGGGAAAGAGCTTGACCACCAGCCCCACTGCCTTCTTTCAATCACTGAATCAAATGGGAAGCAGTTACAGCAATATTTTTGAGAAGACCAAATTTCAAATCATTGTTCTGATATTTTGTGATAAATAATCATGACATTTAAGAATGTCTTCCTTCCGGCTGTTGGGTAGTATGGTCAATCATCTCGGATATTAAGACACAAAATTACAAAACCATAAAATATTTTTCAACAGGCAATAAGAGGAAATCAAAATACACACCTGGCCCATTTAAGCCACAGACCATTACTTCCAGAACGCTATATATCATCCCACAGAGCAGGGAGGGAATGCTGTAGACTGGCCTGGCTCAGCCCTGTGTTATATATTCATTGTGGTCATTACGCTTTAGCTTTGGCTCTGGGGGAAAGATTATTTTATCATTCATTCATTCATTCCAACCCTCCCTGTTGGTTTCAGAAAACCAGGAAACTAGTTCATTCATTTGACAAATACGTATAGAAGAACATAAAGGAAAGGCCAGACACTGAGCTGATCAAGGAGAAGTGCTAAGATGCAGAAGAGGTGCTCTCTATGTCCAAGGACTTTATAGTTGGGTAAAAAAGGGCAGATGTCTGCTGAAAATGCAGGCAGTAAGGTACTCCAGTGGGCTCCTAAGGAGGGCGCCTTTGTCTCTAGGTGGGCTGTGGGATCAGAGCAGAGCGCTGTGCTCAAAGTTGTCAGTGGAGTGAATGTACATGGGCCTGGGGGCCACAGTGACCCAGGCAGGAGGCAGTTCCATTCATCGCTCCAGCAGCTGGTGGTGGATAAAAGGCATGACTTCATAAATCATTAGGCCAGTACAGCTGGAAGCTTCTTGAAGGGCAAAGATATTTTCACATGGGGTCTGGAGTTTACACATTTGGGTTTGAATCCTAGGCTGTCACTAATCTGTGACCTCAGGAAGTGAATCAAGCTGAAGGTTAATTTTCTCTCCTGGCACGATGAATTCAGAACAAGTGTCTTACCTCTTTCACAGAGCAGTGAAATGGATTTAGTTCAACGACATCCTAGTGTTTTTCAAACTGGTCTTATTAACCCAGACAATGACTGTGGACTAGTATTTTTACTTAATGGTGAGTGATCTGCAACATTTTAAAATAGAAAACGAGAGTCTTCTCATGGGAGATAACAACATTCAATGAAGTTTTAAAATAAAGCAAGAGTCTTAAAATATTTTATGCTTGCCTTCCTTTTGGAGCTGTATCCTCTTACCCTGAGGATCTACGTCCCAGGGTATCAGGGAGGGAAAATCTGAGAAGTACAGTTTATGGAGGCACTGGGTAAAGGGTAGGGTGGTGTGCAAATGGTGGTCTTCATGATTTGCAATCTTCATTTATTGACGGGTCATCCTCTCCATGCAAAGCTGCCCTTTGGCAATAGACGTGGCTTTGGAGTTGGTGGCTAAATTTAACTCACATCTAGGTCTGTATTTACAAAGAGTTCTTAATTTGTCAAAAACACACAAAAGAATGGAGATCAAACAGAAAGCAGCATTTAGGGAAAGGCAGGGATACTGTGCACACCCCAGATGGGGTGAGGTTGGGATTGGGTTCAAAGGACAGAAAACCTCAGGGACCACGATCAGCAAGAAAATCTTAACAGCTAAGAAACAGTTCAGCCAAGCCCTGAAAGAGGCTTAGGGTTTCCACTGGAGATTAAGTGGGGCAAGTGGAGTTGGGGCAGGGTGGCAGGGCCTGGGCTGTGAGAAGAGGGGCCGGTTGTCAAACTTAGAAATCAGGGTTGAATCCAAGAAAGACGGGAGGGGCAGACATATGTGTGCAGCCCTATTTATGAAGTCGCAGAGATATTCCGTGGCAGGAACCATGATGCATTCTTCACGTCACCATCGCTCACACCAAGGAGGAGGCTTGTGGGAAGAGGAATGAGCAGGACACACGCAGCTCGCTGAAGTGTGGGAGAAACCATTAACGTGGGGCAACAGGCTCACCCCACTGGACTCCGTCTCTCTCCTCCGAGCCCCGACAGAGCGGAGCTGACAGAGTGAGCGCAAAGCAAAGCTGACATATGAGCGAGAGGCTCTTGGTACACAAGTGCCACGCAAGTTCCACGTAATGATGTGGCACCTTGATGGCACCTGTTTCTAGTCAGAACATCCCGGTTCAATATTTTATCGCAGCTTGTCATAAATATTCCATGAAACAAAACTCAGGAAGTAATACTGGATTTGGATAATTTTTCTAGTCTCGGAAGTCGTGGTGGCAATTTTCATTTTCAAAGCATCTAATCCATTTCTTAATTATGCATGAAGATGGATGTGGCTGCTGTAATATTTAACACTATCAAGTGTTGTAGCCAGTGGAGGAGACTTGGTTAAATAGTGAGGGAACAGGGTAAGGGACCGGGCGACAATGGGCAGGAAACCAAATGCTCTTCCTGGGTACGGCACGTGTCAGCCCCGGATTTTATGGGAAAACTGGTCAATGAGCATCAATCCCACACGGCTCTTCTTTGCATGAAGTCATTCATCTTCACTGTTCCCAGAAACGTTTCTGCTTTTACTTGAGAGTGTTTCCCGACTGGCCACCTGGGAAATGGTGCAGTAGGTGCACTTTGGGTTTTGGCGGCGTTCTATTTCCCTTTCTGTCCTCACCCAAGACTCTCACATTTTGTAGGTGCTCAGAACACCTAAGTAGCCTCAGATGCCATGTCTCATAGGAAAAAGTAGGACCAATACATGCCTTAATTTATTATTAGCAACCTCAGGCCTATGAGTCCTTACCTGGGAATTTGCGCGGTCAGTGGGGGAAAAAGAGATCAAGCTCACCAGGATCCTATGTCAAGGAACTAGGACTGGAACACCTGGAAAGGTCTGAGTGCCCGCCCCTCCTGGGAGTAAACTGAGGCCCTAGGAAACTGGTGTCTGGATGTCGTTCCCTTTGGCAAGGCGCAAAGCTGGAATCAGGACTCAATTACCCTTCACGGCCGTCTTGTGGCATCTCAGACTAGAGTTCTCTGATTAAAGGAAAGAAAGTTCTAGATAGAAACCTCGTCGCATTAAGTCATTCTTCTGTTAAAGAAGAACTCTATCGGGACACCTGGGCGGCTCAGGTCAGGATCCCAGAGTCCTGGGATGGAATCCCATACCGGGCTTCCCCTGCTTTGTGGGGAGCCTGCTTCTTCCTCTCCCTCTGCCTCTCCCCCTGCTTGTGCTGTCTCTCTCTCTCTCTCTCCCTGTCAAACAAACAAACAAACAAACAAATAAATAAAATCTTAAAAAAAAAAAAAAGAAGAAGAAGAAGTACTCTATCAAGCCCCTGTTCTATGTCAGGCACCTGCAAGACCTAGGAGATACCCAGTGAACAAGACACTGTCCCAGCATCCAGGAAGCTTATCCACTCTTAAGTGAATCATCTCTTGCCTTTTTTTTTTTTTTAAATGTTCAATTAGCTAACATATAGTATATCAGCAGAGCATTACTTAATCCCGATTGTGGTGAGCAGGAATCGGGAGTGGTGGTGACTCTGTTCTGAGGCAAGTAAATGGGCCTTTCCCGGAAACATGCATTCAGCAAGAGGGACTCAATAGCAGGCATCAAGGGGGGAGCAGTCGTGCAAGCCAATAACCTCCCGTCTCCACTTAACAAGTGAGCTACACGGCATCCTACTGTCCTGAAAGAAATCACTGTGCTTTCAAAAGAGGCCAGTATCCCCGGGAGATCATTCACAACCCTGGCAGGATATTTTCATTTTCGGTTTGTTTTCACAGCTGCTGGCGGAGAGGAGCTCTCTCTCGGTGTATCAGCTACATTTACTAAACAGCGCCCTGTACGCATAGTTCTCCCACTTCATCTGCCTGTCGCTAGGATTTCCGAAAGGATGTGAAAAAGTTGAATTCCATCTGACATCTTCGGAATCATTGCTGATTTGTTGACATTCCCCAAGTTGTCCGGGTGGAAACAGTGAGACGTTCCCAAGCACACTTGTCAAAAGAGCCCGCTGCGCGAGAGAGGGCCGTGCACGCTGAGGGGGACCCTTGAAAGCCTACAGAGCCAAAAAAGAAGGTGGGGGTTGCTTTTGGGGCTTTTGAGATAAACCAACTCAGAAAAGAAATCTTAATACGCAGATGGCTTCCTGCTTCCCCTACCTCGCTCAGGTTGACTCCACCTCTTAGGAGACCAAGGAACCAGGTGAACATCAGGGGATCAAACTTCCTTGTGGAGAAGGATGCTGGGTCCCAGCGCGTGGTGCACTGGGATGGGCCCCTGCTTCCACCCCTGGTGTGCACGGAATCCTTAAGACTCAAGCTGACACTGCTCTGTCTCAGAGCAGATACTCTGAAGTGCACGCACACACACACACACACACACATACACACACGCATGCACATGCACACACACACACAATGCAGTTTCCTAATTGAATCTAAAATGTAAAGGCTTTGCTGTTTAAAAGGATCTTGCTATCTTGATAAGAAAAACTAATGAGATGCCCTTTCCGGAGCTGGTCACACAATAGCCCTAGTGACAAGGACCCCTATCAAGAAATAAAGCAGAAGATAAATGAGATTTTTCTAATATCCATTTCACCCATTGTTCACAAGTGTCAGGCAGTGCCGATTCTATTTATCATGGGGTGGGAGAGAGGAGACACGCTTTTGTAAAGAAAGCCTAAATTGCAGCATCGGATTTTTCAGCCACAGGTAAATCTCCTTTGTCACCTGGTAGAAAACAAAGCAAGGCTCGGGTTTGCGGGGCTGAGAGGGGAAGATTGTCCACATTTCTGCATTTTTCCCCCTCGGGGCCGCCAAGGCTCAGGAGAAGATCATTTGGAAGACAGGTGAGAAAGAGAAAGAGATTATTTCTGACTATGGACTCCATGCGTCTAGTATTTACAACGCATTAAACAGTAACTGTGTCGAATGTTCAAAATGCAAATGGAGACGAGTAAATTGCTACTTAAGACTGATGCAATTTAGAATTTTCAGAAGCTACATTAAGACATAAAGTAAAGTACAGAAGTTCAATTTCAGGCCTCAGAGAAGGCTGGGTGTGTTTACAGGAATTCCCAGGGTTCTTTTCTCTAGAAGGGGCCCCACAGGGATCAATATCTATGTTGTTCCATAAAATGCATGATTAATAAAGGAGAACCCTGGACAAAATGATCCAGTAGAAACCAAGAAAATATTTAAATCTCTATGGTCCCACCCTGCAAAAATTTGCATTTGGAAGAATGACATAACTGTCAGTCATTGGACCCTGCAAAGGGCCCTCTCAGGTGAGATGCTGAAAGGCTCACATGCCCCCTCCCAGCTCTGCTCAGCATTACAGTGGCGGCAGCCCCGCGATGGTTAAAACCTTTTTTAATATTTTACATTTCAAGAGAACTTTCTAATCTGCAGATGCAGAGGGCTGTGGCGGCTCCAATTCTCACAACTGCTGTTTACTGCGGATGCAGATGAAGAATGAATGTCCTTGTTCTCTGAGAGGGGAGCGACAGCCAGGCTGGCTGAGAGGCAATCCACATGGAGTGACAGGCCTGCCGGCGGGGGGCGGGGTTGGGGGTGGGGGTGGGGGTAGAGGGTGGGGGTAGAGGGTGGGGAGAAAGGGCTGGGGATCTCCACACGCACCCCTTCCCTGGCTTCCGGTCTAAGCAGAGAAGGCGGCTCTCCACCTGCACCCCTACTGTCCACAGACCCGCTGGGAAAAAGAATGATTTTGAGCCAATGTTAATTTACCCTTCTGGCAACTTTTACTATGCCTTTTGCTATTTTTAGAGGAAGTCTGCATTTTTAAAATAAGCATTTCTTCCCCACAATTCTTACATATTTTCATATTGTTGGTGCCCTCTAACAGGCTAGAGATAAGCATGGGGGCAGGGGGACAACACAAACGCTATCTTCGAACAGATTTTCCTTTTCAAAAGAGCTAAAGAACAAGCACAAAGGATTCATTTGCATTTCAATAAACACTTTCTCTCTCTAGTTGTTTCCGTGCTAGAAAGACATCCTCAGTCTGGCTGTGACATCATTATTTAATGCAGGCGACCATTCAAGGCTCCCAGTCTGTTTGGTAGTGGAAGTTCTAAGGTAATCTGAGTTTGACTTTGGGACTTCGCTGGAGGAAAGATTTGTAGAGGGGAACGGACGGGGGAGACTTGTCCGAAGTCTCTTTTGCTCCATCACTAACCTGACAAGATAACTGGGCAATACTGGTAAGGAGAGACACTTGCCTTGGATGATAAGTAGGAAAACCAACCATATCCTCGCCAACACAAGCTTTCACTTCTATCCATGTCTATCTAGCAGGCTTCCTGTTGTCTTTTTTAATTCCAGGATGGTCTTGGTTGACTACTGAATAAATGAACGAAGAATCAATCACTTACTGACCACCTACGGTCAGATCTTGATAGACACTGAGAATCAGAAATAAAAGCAGTGTCCTTCCTCTCAAGGGGTTTACGATCTAGTTTAAAAGCTTATTAAAACAAACAGTATGAAAAATTATGATAGCCGAGGACACGGAATGCCTCAGGAGAACAGGGAGGGAGACTTAATACAGCCCGAGGGACACCAAGTTGAGTTTTAATATCTATTTTAACCCACTTTTATCCAAAAATGATCATGGGGATTGGGGTGAGGGATGTGGGAGAACGAACTGAGATGAAGAGAAATTTGTTTGAAATCTCTTCAGCGTTTCAGCTGTGGAAAGAAGGAAAAGAATCCTTTGTGTGTTTCTAGACACTTCCAAGTGTAAGCATGTACTATAGAATTTACTTCTTAGGAACAACATGACAAAGTACTATATTACTGCCATTTTACAGATGAGGAAATGAAGATAAAGTCACTTGCCTAAGGTCACTCTAGGAAGTAGAGGTACCAATTTAAACCTTGCTCTGTCTGTATACAAATTCTTTCATTTTTTACTATGACACATGCTGCCTTCTAAATAAAAATGTTGTTGTTGGTGAGGTGAGACTATGGGAAGTGGGTGACATTTCAGATTTATCTTGGAATGTCCAGTATGGTATGACTATGACTGGTATACCACAAATTCTCAATAGTGTAGTTTATATTCTATGCAGAGAGATTTTGAAGCTTTTCTTTTTCCCTAAAGAAGGTATATTATATTCATGTAGTCAATTTATTGCCAGTCAGAATGTCTGCTTCTCACAGCCAAGAAGATGGGACTGGGTGATGGGTAGAGTCTGGAAGAAAATAAAGATGACTGAGGGGTGAGCCACCCACTGCCATAACTGGGCCAATGGACTTTCGCAATGTATAGTGGAAATAAAAGGAAAATGAAGTAAAAGATTTTGTAATATGCTTAGTTAAATTTCTTTTCTGCATTTCTTTGATTCTCTGTTTCATGTTTAAGAAATAATACAAGAATGATAGCAGGATGCATGGATTTATCCACCAAATTCCATTCTGACATCTATTCATTCATTTCTTCTGCAAATATTTATTGAGTAACTATTATGTTAGTCTAAGAAATTCAGAGATAAAAGAAATGATTCAGGGGCGCCTGGGTGGCTCAGTGGGTTGAGCTTCTGCCTTCAGCTCAGGTCATGATCTCAGGGTCCTGGGATCGAGCCCTGCATCGGGCTCTCTGCTCAGCGGGGAACCTGCTTCCTCCTCTCTCTCTGCCTGTCTCTCTACCTACTTGTGATCCCTCTGTCAAATAAATAAACAAAATCTTAGAAAAAAAAGAATAAAAGAAATGATTCAGGTCCTCAACGAACTCATAAGACTACTAAGATCCCTGTGTAAATAAGCCATGATAGAATTATGCCATGATTCAGGAAGATAGAGATTTCTGTGGAAGTGTGCAGGACAGACCCAAATGTCTCTTGGCCGTTGGTAGAGAGGAAGGGGATAACTAAAGCAGGCTTAATACAGGCGCATGACAGTTGAAGAGGTCCTGATGTATGAGTAAAAGATTTGGGTAGCAAAGTGAGTAGGACTTGGGAAAAGGTATCCCAGTCAAAGGGAACAAAGAGTAGGAACAAAGGCATATAGAGGAGAAAGACTATGATATTTTCATAGAATTGCAAAAATGACTGAACCCAAGCATTTATTGAACACCTGCTATGGTCCAAACACTGTTAGGGCAGAAAGATTTGAAGATACGATAAAATTTTCATCCTCAGCATGTTTAATATCTCATTGGAGAAACAGAGATATACATAATGGCATAAATAAAAAAAAATAAAATAAAGACATGATAGAAATTGTGTTATATAGAGGGTAGAAGCAACATGCCCACAGTATAGGAGAAGCGGTGATGAGTTAAGGGATCGTGAAAGGCTTTTTGGAGGAGATGACATTTGAAATGGTCTTGAACAATGAACAAGCTTTTAACAGACAGTACCAGAAGAAGGCATTCCTGGTAGCAAGGAGACTGTGCACAAAGACAAGAAGGTATGACCCATTCCAGGAATGGAAGCTCTTCCTGTGGACTGGAAGGAGGGACAGTGAGAGATGAGCCTGGCCATGTCGACTCCAACACCTCCTACAGTCTTAAGCTCAGTGATTGTCCCTAAGGAACCTCGTTTGCTTGGTCTAGACAACAGGGGAAGTCCTCACATTTAGAAGTTAACTCTAGGTTAAATCAGTTACCAAACTAAATAGTTTTATTTTTAAATTCAGTAATTATTTGCCCTAATGAGAAACTACACTAAGCAAAAAAAATTAATTAATTAATTAAAAATATCAAACATTTACTGGGGATGTCCTAGACCCCTTTTATCATTGCACACACACACACACACACACACACACACACACACATATATATATATGTGGTCCTGATATATATATATATCAGGGCAATTAAAATCCATTTGCCATAAACTCTTACATTGTTGGAACAAAGTTCAAGTGGAAATGGTAAAAAGAGAAAGTGAATTTGTCATTTGCACCAGTGGTTTGTGAAAATAACGACCTCCTCTAACACTTACAAAACTCTCTAAATGTTTTTCATTTTATATTTAGTTTCTTAAACAATAAGAACATTTTCAAAAAGGCACAAATTCTGTAAATTGCAAGCACTCTTTCAGTATCCAAAGAGGGAAATCTCAAGAGGGATGGTTCGAGTCTGTGGTCCAGTCCAGACTGGAAAATAGTCTTTTGTCATAAGTAAGAGTGGGGTATGCCACAAGGTGACAGACAATAAGACTAGCCATTAAAAACACTCCAGATGCTTAGGATATTCAATTGCTCAGAAAGAATTTCATAACGTCCATGCTAATGAAATAATCCAGAACAACTACACATAGAGCTAGGATATGTCTTAGTTTTCATGATCATAAAGTCAGAGTCTGACTTCTATTACATGTTCTCTTTTGTATTTTTTCGAGAGTAAAACCAAGAACCAAATAGAATCTTCCCATCTACACAGGAACCAACTCTTCATGGCCCTGAAGAGAGTTTCACACTTAAAGAAACAGTTTGGCCCAGACAGCATGGGGAATTTTGTCCTTTGCCAGTAGGTCTTGAATTGCCCTGAGGCAGAGGCTGTGATTAGTCACCAGTTTTCATCTTATACTCTGAATAGCCACTTCTTCAGTGAGCACCTACTTCCAGAACCTTACGTGTCTTAAAGCAATGGATGCCCTCCAACATGAGTTAGATGCAGTGAGAACTGGTCTCTAGATGGGCATTTCTCTAAAATGTTCCTTTTCTATTAATGTCTCAAGCAGAGAATCTGGAACTAGTCTTGTTTACGACACTCGTGATCTTCCAGTAGATATTGCACAAGTGAGTCCACAGTTCCAAGGTCTTATTGGACCATGGTATGACCATGTACCACGTACTCATGAATGAATGGATGGCTGGGATGGATGAGTGAGTGAATAAATACGTTCATGCAGGAACTCGTGAATGCATGAAGCCCATGTAGGCTTGGAGTAGAGGATACTTGCAACAGAACTTCAGACACAGAAAACAAGAGGATCCATGGATTTAGAGAAGCTTGGGCCCTTTGATTAGAGCATTAACAATGCTCCTCTGGTTCCATTAACTTATATAAATGGACGAAAACAGTATGGTGGATGTTTTATTCTGTGTACCAGGAAGATGCTGGCAACATTTTTTATAATATTTAAACATACTCTGCTCTATCCATGTCAGTGCCCTTAATGAAACTGAATATTTCTCCAGATTCTGTTTTTGATGAACTATTCATAAACCAAACCAAAGGAGAGACCATTATAATAACCCTTATGATTTTTCTTTTCTTTGTTTTTTTTTTCTAAAAAAGTACAATTTCTAACTATTATTGAACTTTATAAATATAATGTTCATTTTTAGGACCTCAGAAATTCTACTTAACCCCTCTTCAGGGTGCAGAATTTAGTGTAGCTGCAATAAAGGGCTTCTGATGTAAGGTACCAAAATGGGCCAGAATGTTCTATTCAGGTTAATTTAAGCAGAGCAGAGATGCCATGAAAAGTTCAACTCATTTGAGACTCAGTGATAAATTGAAAGGTGAAATCTACATTTTCAGATCACCATTGTAATCCCATGCCAACTGAGGAAGAACACATTTCCTAGTTATATTTGCTGGACATTCCCTGCTTTGAAGTAGATATATCAGAGCCCTGAAATCCTGGGGTTCTCTACTTTTTGAGTGATGGCTACCAAGTTCTTCTCTGATACCCATTACAAGAGCCAGTGCTGACCCAGATGTTTCTCCTTTGCTTTGAGGAAAACAGAAGCTCAAAGGCAATGGCTACAGGATGTATTCTTCTTTCTCTGGTGGTGAGGGAAGTAGGACAGTGCCAGGACAATTGGGATCTAGAAAGACCAGGTGGGGTTCCAGTCCCAATCTTGGATGAATAAATATGTGATCTTCAGCTGAATGTCTCTTTCTGGGATTCTGGCACAATAGAACATGTTTTGAGGGGATACAGTGAATTCTTATGGGATCAGACTATAATTCAGCATTGATAGCTTTCCCTTATTAATTTATCAGAGGTAGATCATTCGTGCAGTACAATGGAGAAAAGTGGATCGAGAGGGGCTAGGACACTGGGTTCCAATGCAAATGCCACTGGTTATCAGCTGTGTGTCTCTCAGGGCCCGGTTCCCTCATTTACACAACTTCATGATATCGAACATGCTTTGCACCTGGAAAGGCTTTCACCTTGTAGACACTGTTGACGTGTCCCACCTAAATCTCTTTCCTAGAAAGAGATAACATTCTAAGACTTATATCCTAATTATGAAAATAAGACTTGTTTCTCTTTATCCCAATAATCTCACCGCCGCATATACAAACCTCTCACAAGTCTGGGTTTCCAGAATTGGGTGAACCACACCCTTGTCATAATCTTGTTTACAGATTATCTTCACAGGGAAGGTCTTTTTGACTATAGACATACTTAAATTGTTGACTCCATGATGTTAGGGTAAAGAATCTCAAGCAATGGGGATTTCCATTTTCTCAGAAATTGGGGAGAATTTGGCTATCGGGCACCTAATGGGATTATTGCTAGTAGGTGTGGATATGACTTCCATGTTTGTCCTTGGTGGTAGTAGAGGAAATTGAGGGTGCCATATCTCCATAGTGTTTATTTTACACTTAAATTGCCCAGTGCAGTAAACACACAATTACTGTGATGCAGCTCACTGACTTTCTCTGAAACGATATATTCTGCTCTAGCATGGGGCTATTAACATAATAGAAATGTGAATCTGATTTTAGTGTTGAACTCAAGGCTACTGCTGAATGTAGAAAGAAAAATGTTAATGTATGCAGCAGAAGGTATTTTAAATAAATATCTGTCATATATAGTTAAACTTGTGCTTCTCTGGTGTTAATTATGGCACAATCAGAAGAGAATAGAGAAGAAGGTATTTATTGCAGGTTGAAAAGCCAAATATTAGTTCTGGGACAAAGTAAGTCAAGTGAAGTGGCAATTATATATTGTTTTGATCACGCAGGAAATTCTTTAAAACAGATATTTTCTCATGTATATATTATTGATCAGATGGGAATAATTCAGATAAGAACTCCGACTAATTGGCCATTGAGATGGTATTTTGGAAGTGTTAAAACTCCATTCCTTTCGGTTCTTTGCTATATTTCTTATGTGAAGAATATTCCCACGTGATCATCTCTCCTTCAGGATATTTGCCACAGATATTTCTTTTCTTTTCTTTTTTTTTAAGATTTTATTTACTAATTTGAGAGAGAGAGGGAGTGAGAGAGAGCATGAGAGAGGAATAGGTCAGAGGGAGAAGGAGACTCCCTGCGGAGCCAGGAGCCCGATGCGGGGCTCGATCCTAGTACTCCAGGATCATGATCCAGGCTGAAGGCAGTCGCCCAACCAACTGAGCCACCCAGGCACCCTGTCACAGATATTTCTGTTTTGAGGGACCCAAATAGGCCCAAGGAAAAAGGAAAAAAAACCCAACTACATAATAAGCATTTTTAAAACATTCTTAAGACTTGAGTTATCAGAAATTATATTATCAGAGTTCCCACAGCAATCGCTCAGAAGGAAGCATCTGGAGGTCACAGGGATGGTATCTGTTTACTAAGTAATCACCTCGCTGCAGATAGAATTTGAAGAAAATAATGCCTGAAATTCTTTTCAAAGGCATGTAGAGTGTCTCCTATGCCAACATTTTTTTATTTTGCTAATTATTTAGAGAGAACTTGGACATGTTTATTTTTCATGCTGTGGCTTTTGAGGAGAGCAGGCGGAGAGGTAAAGCTATATGTTTGTCTACATATGTATCTACATATATATATTCACTCCCCTTCTATCCATATCTCTCAAAAACAAAGATTTTATACAACACAGTGCTTAAAGGACGAAAGTCTTTCTCCTTTCCTCAGATGTACAGAGCTAATCTAGCATTAAAGGGATAAAACGTGGAAGAATGGGGCACCTGGGTAGCTCAGTGGTTAAGTGTCTTCCTTGGGCTCAGGTCATGATCCTAGGCACCCAGGACTGAGTCCGGTATGGACTCCCTGCTCAGTGGGGAGCCTGCTTCTCCCTCTCCCTCTTCCTGCTGCTCCCCCTGCTTGTGCTCTTGCTTTCTCTGTCAAATAAATAAATAAAATTTTTTTAAAAATGTTAGAAAAATTCAGAGATAAACCCTGCAGTGCCACAAGATTAGAACGTGGAGTGGCCTCCTGGAAGAAACACTGGTCAGCCGGTACATGGGCCATTCCTCAGAGGAAGGGAAACAGGCTTGGAAGGATTCCTCTGATATGTCTGAGAACTGGACTTTAAAAGGACTCATTTTAGCAAGGTCTGAAATGATTTTTTGAATAATTCACATGTAAATTTTTTTTTTTTTTTTTTTTTTTTTTACTTGCTGGATGAGAAATAAATGAAGCTATTTCTGCTGGGGGTGTCTGGACAATTTGTTAAGTGGGTCAAAGTAATCACAGGAGAAGTCACGTTGCATTGCATCAGGATGACCTCTATTGCCAGGGAATGCAGCAGGATTGCTCTGCCTTGCCTCTTGGATTTGAGCGCAGCGCCACTTGCTTGGAACAATGAAATGTTCGCAGAAGGGACGCGTGTGTCTACTGGTCTAATTGCTGATCCCTGGCTCTTTGCTGGTCCCTTCTGCAGCATGGGCTCCATGGAAGCCTGTGCTAATTGGAAGGTGCCGTTAAGGTTCGCCTGGAAAGCCGAGCCAATACATAGAGGATCACTGTCCTGGAGAATCATCTGGATCCATGGCAGACGTTGGTTGGGCAAGCAGCGTGCTTTGGTTGTGCCAAATCTCTAAGAATCTGAAGACGTTGACTCCTGCAGCCTAACCTAGCTTATCCTCACAGAAGCTAAAACCCAAATTAAGAAGGAATATTTGAGGTTGGCATGTTATTTACTTGTAAAACACAGGGAACCGGTTGGCAAACTACTATAAGCAGTAAGATAATTCAGTAATGAATTCAGATGAAGAGACTTCATATATACAACCAACGATAAATATAGAGGTATGGTAGAAGAAAAATCTCTATTTGCAGTTACACCTCAAATTGAGAATATGCCTATGAATATAATTAATGAGACACGTGCATAATATATACAAAGAAAATTTTAAAACATTATTAAAGAACCCAAAAGAAAACAAGTGAATACAAAAGCTTATCAAGTTCTTGGCTAGGAAGACATGGCATCATAAAGATTTCAGAATCATCTTAGGTTAACTTGTAAATTCCCTGTGCTCTAATTGAAATAGTAAGATGAGCTTATTTCAAAGTACTTATGATAAAATAAAAAGTAAGAAGCCCAGGGAAATTCAAGGAAAGCAGAGAGAGGGAGAGTTAGCTAGCCTCAGGACTTACTAAAATGTATTTAAAGCTCCGATGAAAACTGGTGATTCTGGTAGTCGAATAGACAGAGTTGGAACAGTTTAGGAATTTAGAAATAAGCCCAAATACATACACAATTTTAATATATGATAAAAATGGGAAAAGATGTGATATTCATTAAAGAATAAATGGCTAGGTATCATGCAAATATCATATCTCTACCTCACTACTTAAACAAATACACATAGTAGAGAAGTCCAATTGTCAAAGGTTAAAAAAACTAAAATCATTAAGATTCTAGAGAAACCAATAATCTCAGAGCAGGACAGTGCTTTCTAATATGACACAAAGCCAGAAGACCTAAAAGATTGAAATGAAAAATCTGGTTACAGAAAAAGAAAGATTTTTGGTTTTGTGATCCAAAACCAAAAATCAAATAGAAAGGTAAAGGAGAAACTATTAAAAAAAAAAAAAAAGTTTGCAAGTCATGAGACAGAGTTACTGTTCTTAATATAAAAAGATAGAAATTAATATAAACAATAATCCAATAGAAACATGAGTCATGGGTATGAAATAAAGCACTTAGGAGGGAATAGAAACATACAAAAGGATACCAGGCCAGAGAAAAGTAAGCAAACACTACACTAAAAGATTTATTATCCCAGATGAGCAAAGATCCGAAGCAGCCTATGAACAGTGTGGACAAGGATGTAGGGAAATAGGAACTCACTGGCGTTTCTGGTGGTTTAACTGTTAAAACTTCTATGGGAGTAATTTAACAGTGTCTACTAAAAAAAAAAAATCCCCATAATTTTTGAGCTGTTATTTTAATTTCTTTACATTTGTCTTATATACTCATGCAAGTATGAAATGAGAAAAGCTCACGTATAGCTCCAAAAATAGTTTCCGGAATAACAAATAATAATAATAATGATAATAATAAAGACTGAAGAGTGACCTCTAGCTCCTAAGAGAGAAGTAGGAAAGCATGGTACCTCCACATACTGAGATACAACGCAGCTGTTCTAAAGAATGAGGCTTCTCTACATGACTCACATGGAGTGAGCTATGAGCTATATTAGGAAGTAAGAAATTCCGCACTCAGGTGCGGTCCCTAATATTGGTATATATTTGTACCTTTGTGTGTGCATAGTGTAATTCTGGAAACCTATTCTAGAGCCCCGGCAGGCGTGCTTGGCGTTCGGGACAGGAGCTGGAACACTTGGTTCGGGGTTAGGAGGGCTTCCTTCCTACCTGATGAATTTCATACCCCACATCTTCATGACATACTAAAATAATTGGAATAATCAAAACACAACGAAACAGAAAGGAGTTTTAGAGATTTTAAGGAGAGTGCAGATTTAACACAGATTAGCAGTTCTACCAGACCCGCAAGGCATAGACCGTACCCGAGGGCTGACTGTTTACAGTGATCCAACGGCCAGATGGCCCAGTGTGTTCACTCATTTCACCTTTCCTAGAAGATCTAGATGATCTACTCTTCCAAACAGTAGAAGTGACTACCTTTTTTTTTTTTTTTTTTCCCAATTTTTAGGGGAAATTTGGAAATGGAGTTGTGCCTACAGAATCTACAACATGATGCTTCTAGAACTACCTGTGAACAT
This sequence comes from Mustela lutreola, assembly GCF_030435805.1. Classification (NCBI taxonomy): domain Eukaryota; kingdom Metazoa; phylum Chordata; class Mammalia; order Carnivora; family Mustelidae; genus Mustela; species Mustela lutreola. The sequence goes on along the minus strand of NC_081297.1, from coordinate 10,366,373 downwards.
CAAAGAAATCATTGGATGAGCCAGGTGATGACTTACAAGGTTAGACAGCTACTACAAAACCCATTTCATCCCTCGCCGCACCCCACCCTTCGTGCCTGTGTCTCTGAGAAGGGAGAAGGCGCCATCTGTCTTGCTCCTGTGTGCGGAAGGCGTGGATCAGCTTCATGGCTTAAAATAAACTCAGAAATAATAACTTCCCCACTTTGCTTTTAGTTATGAGAATATAGCTTAAAACATTTTGGCATGTGAGAATAAAGCAGAAGGAGAGAGCTGGAATGAGGGTGGGTTGTACGTGGGAGCAAAGAGAACTAATAGTCAAGAACGCCTGCCATGTGGTGGGCACTGTGCTAAGTATTTCACGTGGCTATTTCGTGTATCCCTCACAAGGCTAAGAGATATGTGCTGCTAATACCATTTTATGCATGAAGAGAAGTGCAGCCTTGCAGCTGGTAAGGGGCAGCTTACCCCGTTCCCAGCCCCCAGAGCACCAGCCATTATTTTATTTGGTATCTTTGTTCAATACATTCCCATTTCCTTATCTCGCATACTGTAGGTCATCATACTTTCTTTATGAGTAGAATTTCACCCGTGCTAGGAAGAATTCTGATGCTGAGCTCTTAGAAGAAGAGGAACTGGGTGTCAAATGTGGATGCTCTTCCAAAAAAGAAAAAAACGGGTGATTCACTAAAATCTCAACTCATTCATGTTCCAGGAATTTACAGCTCCCCTCATCTTTTCTTCAAATACAGTTAAGATCCTACGTTTCTTGGTTTTAGGCAAGGTAAATAATTTTATTGTCAACTTTAAAGTCATTTCTCAATGGAATGGTTGGCGCTGGGATGACTTCACTTCGTTATCCCTGCTTTGAGACAGCTTCTGGAATTTTCTAAAGCTAGTGACAAATGGGGAGTCTATTTCTGGGTTGGAGCTGGTAGGTCAGTCCTGAGCCCTTCGGGTTCTTTCTGTGTGAACACAGAAACGTCTCAGGTCCAAATAACAATTTCCAAATATATGTCGGTGCTTTTGAACTAGATTTTTCTTGATCCCTAGTCTAGTTTGTTCAAACTCACCATGAGTCTGGTTTTGTTTCTAATGAGCAAAGGTGCCTTTGTTACTTCCAAAGACTTCTATTTAGAAACAAAGTTCCAAATGTCAGGCTGAATCTGGAAGTGATTACTCATCAGAATAAAACATGGTAAGTACATATTTGAATGAACGCTCACAGCTGTGTTTTTTATTAGAGAAATTCAGTGAGAAGAGTTTTAACGTTGTGTTATAGTTGAGAATCTTAAGGTGTATAACATTGGCAATTCCAAATTAGAGCTCTCCTGGCAACTGCCACTCCGTGACATCACATTTTATGTAATGAGGCATAAAAATGAACACTTCGTGCACTCCACAGCAAATTCACAGGCAAGGGGGGATGGAGTGAAGCTTAGAGTGGGAGCTACCTCCAAAGTCTTCGTTACAATGTTTCATCCCTTCAGTTTCTTTGTTTGCAGCTCTGTATTTGCAGATCTAACAATTTAGTGATTCTAACACATTGCATGCTTTAAGTGTTAAAGAGAAAGTACTCAATCCCTTTTCCTAGTCCATTTATCTGACTCTCGTTAATTTCCCTTCCAATCTGTAAGATTTTGTGGAGCCATTAACAGGTTCTATGTTTATACTTGTCCAAATCTCACTCATTTTATGAGCTGTTGGTTTAATGGCTACAAAATGTTTTACAGCATCTAGTGACAATCCCTACTGAGTGGATCTGGTTTCAACTAGTCACCAGAGTCCTGATTTTGGCATCTGTCTTTCTTACAGCTAGGGGACCAGTCACTATTGAACACAGATCTGAGTGGCCTCCCATCCAGATGCTGGGTGTAGGGATTATCTCTCTTCCCAGATGAGATAAAATTCCTTGCCCAATATTTAGCACAACCCCTGCTAAGCAGAAGGAAAAAGTTAGTGAGAACTGAGATACCCTTGGATGGCCTTTATAATTGCTAATTTTGAGTTGCAGAGGGGACTTTGTGCTTGTGAATGCCCTCACATTCAAGATGTGAATTGAACAAGCACTAATTCCTCAGTCCTTTTCCCCAGACGGAGCCACACAGATGGGCTGATTAAAATCATAGGTCTGTGTTAAAGGAAAATTATTGCATTAGAGGAAGCATTTGGGGAAAGTGGGCGATGGGTTGGGGAAAAAAATAACAAACAAAAGCAGATGGAGTGTCTTGCTTGGCAAGATATTATTCCATTATTCTTTTATTATCTAACTTCTGAAATGGGAGAACATAGAATAATGCTAGATACAGATTTGTCAGTAATAAAACATCAGGTAAAACTCCTTCGGGGCCATAACAACTAATAGGCCATTGTTTTAATAGTTTTGCAAAAGCTTGATTCTTTTTGTCTTTATTTGTGCTTTGCAGTGGTTTGCTTAGGCAAAGAGCTCCTGCAAACGACGATGTCACGTGCAATGTGCCCAGATCCCTAAAACAAACCCTTCCAATTAGTACTTTGAAATGGAGCATACTGGCCACTCCAACATTCTCACTAGGAAACAGTTCACTCAGAGTTCTGCTATCTTTAAGCACACTGGTAATTTTGTTGGAGAGATTGTTATTCCTGAAGTATCTTGGTTTATGTAATCCAAAAAGTACGTAGCTCAGGTAACAATGATTTTGAAGTTTATGTTGCAGAAAGCATGGTGGGCATTTGTCCAAGATGATGTGAAGAGAGCTTTAATTAAACATCAAGAGATCAAATTTTAAAAAGGAGGTTAAAAACAGTTTGCAGATTTTTTCTAGGGAATACAGAAACCCTACCATTAAAAAGCAAATGCAAAAAATAGAATAAAACAAAATAAAATAAAATAAAATAAAATAAAATAAAATAAAAAGCAAATGCACCCACTAGTGCAATAAATTACAAACTGGATTCCAGGCATAGGAGTGCCTTTTGTGAGCACAGTTTCCTTCTAAAACCATGGGGGGCAATTATTGACTTCTGGCTACTTTTAAAGAATGGGAAAACAAACCAGGGTAAGAGAGCAAAGAAGACCAGCACCAAGGGGGTAGATGGGGCCAGAGGTCCAGGGTCAGAGTGCTGGAGAGATTTGGGGTGACTATGCACCAGAGTCCAGTACCTGGGAGACCCATCATTGCACAAGCTCCAGAGAGAGTAGAATATCACATCACAACCTATTAATACCACTGGATTAAAAATGTGGGCCCTCTCTACTCTTCATAAGCTTTTTTTTTTTTTTTTTTAAATGAACATATAATGTATTATTTGCCCCAGGGGTACAGGTCTGTGAATCTTTGGGGTTTTAAAAGGTGATTCTCTTATTCATAGTCATCATTGTTTTCTGGGGATCCTCTTCTCTATGACCATGAATTTCTGGGAAGGTTGCCTAGTAAAGAGGAAAGTTTCATAGTCAGACGCCGAATTACGGTTATCTGACACTTTCAGCCCAGTGACTTGGGTAAGCTACTTCATGTCTCCAAGACTCCAATGACAGAACCTTCAAACTGGAGACTGCACTCCCCACCTCATCCACTTTTTGGAAGGACTGGTGAAACACACGCAGGGAAAGGATCTAGCAGAGTGGGTGGCATATGGTGGGTGCTCCATAAATGAGATCTTCTCCTCCCTTCCGTCTGTTCTTTTTTTCTGGAACAGGAACAGCTCAGTCTATATGATAATAAGATATTTGGTTCCACACACATAAGGACCCAGATAAAAGTTTTGACCATGCCATGGGGCATTCAGTGTTTTTAAGAGGATTAGGTAAGAATTAGGCATCCACAAGGTCCCAAATAATATGTTAAAAACTAGAATAGAATGATGAACACCCATGGTCCTCCTGTGCCGCAGCCTTACAGTGTGGCAGGCACGGGAAAGAAAGCCCATTTTATGGGGTTATCTAGAAAGTTTCCTTCAAAGGGTAGACGCTGAAGTGTTCCGAGACCACAGAAGGCCAGGGCTCGTGGGAGCAGGTAGGATCTCAGTAGCATCAGACGCAATCCTCTTCTCAGGCCACACGGTCCCCTTGAGCAGGCCACCCCAGTGACCCCGTCCCCTGAGATCACTGATGGCGGAGAAGTAGGTGGTGAGGCTTAACGGAGAAAACACTGGTGAAAGAGTTTTGGAACCTAGAAGGTGCTAGACAGACACAGGGGACTTTCGTCATCCTGGGCTCTCTGCAGGCCTGCACCCTGGGGAGATCTGACCTCCTGCAGCTGCCTCTGATTTCCCAGGTGTGCTCCCTGCGGTGGGGGGTGGGCTGAGGGCTCCGGGGGGCCACTCTGAGACACTCACTTATTTCAGAAGAGCCACAAGCAGACAAAACTGTCAGAAATACTGAGCTATAATTATTGTAATTCTAGTCATCCCTAAAGAGCCCCTCCCCGCCCCCCCACCCAAGCTCCGCTTCCCTCTGAAGGTCCACGCACTGACTCAGGTTTTATTGGCAAGTGTGAGAACCCTGAGACGTAAAGCCATAGGGACCTAACTCAGAGCAATTCTTGCAACGAACACAAGTTTGTCCTCCTTTCAGTGCATCAAATGAGGCTCTTTTAGGGGATGTGGAGGCCCCACATACATCTTTACTGGATGGTCCTGAGACCTGGATTTCTCTGCCAAATTCTTTGTTTAGTTACAACTAGCAGTTGTAACTTAGCAGTGGCTTTTTCTTTTCTTTCTTTCTTTTTTTTTTTTTTTTTTTTTAAGATTTTATTTATTTGAGAAAGAGAGCACAAGCAGGGGGAGCAGCAGGCAGAGGGAGAAGGAAAAGCAGGCTTCCCACTGAGCAAAGAGCATGACATGGACCCAGGACCCTAGAATCATGACCTGAGCTGAAGGCAGACACTTAACCCACTGAGCCTCCCACGCCAGTAGTGACTTCTTAAATGCCAGAGACCTAGAGTTTGGGATCAGAGAAACCCTCTAACAACTTGTACTGAATTCAAAAAGTCCCACTGACAGTTTAGGGAATGTAAAAAAAAAAAAAAAAATTTAAAATATTAAAATTTAAAAAAATAATAAAACCCCTCTGAGCCCTGTAACACATGGTATGACATCGGTATATCAGTGACTTCGACAGAGAAAAATACTCAACAACTTAATATTGCATTGTAAACAGGTGACTAAGGACAGAGTTTTCAGGATTTGAGGACTTCAAAATTAATATACAAGAGACAGCACATTTTAATAAGCTGTCAGTGAAGTACACTAAATAGAAAATACACTGCTGCCTGCTACCAGAGCTAGCCAGCTGAAGAACGAGTTTGCGTCAACGCCATAATATAGGAACCCTTAAAAGCATTTAACGTTAAGTTCTAAAATAAGAAAAGAAAGTGGAAAGAATAAAAATCTATAGCAAAAAGACAAAACCCTAGAGGAAGAATTCAAGAAAGTCTGTTTATTTGTGATCTCCCCCGCCATTCCCTCACGAAAGCTTTGCCAGGAGTTGATGGGTCTCCCAGGCGCGAAGCTGTTAATCACATTTAGGAAATTTACATGCTGTTAACTGCATATGAAACTCACTTAAGTCGGGCAGATTTACTACCCCAGATCAGTCTTCCTTCATTTACTGTACTCCTGTCGTTAATCCAAATGCACTCTAACGTGAGTAGGGGAGTCTTGACTTGACAATCGCCCTTTCTTTTTCTTACGAGGGAGGCCCGGATGCAGTTCCTGACCTGTCGGAAGAAGGTGTGGTTCAGGAGTTTCCAAACAGGAGTAGACTGTAAATCAATAAAGCGACTAACGTGCTTCGCGACCGGGCTCAGGCACACCGCTAAGCACACCGGCTTAACGACAGTAAACTCGAGGTGGGAGAAAAAGTCGACATCAGCTTTTTATTTTGGTGCAAGTCGGGAGCAAATGCCAAAATGTTCTCTCTCCAGGCAAAAGCCAGATTCTAGTGGCAGGTGAAGCGGTTGTTAACTGCTCTGTTCTACACTTGAAACTTGTTGGTGGACAGCTTGGTATTTTCAGAGAAAAAAAAAAAAAATCTCATGAACTAGATCCAGAGGCTACAGCTTTCAGGACATGAATAAAGCAAATGAGGAAAACCGTGCTGGCTCGGAGTCACCCGGATACTTAGATCCACACTGTCCCTTTGGGGCATAGAATGATGCTGTGTGTGACTCGTACCTTTTGCCCTGCTTCAGTGAAGAGGGGATGAGAGGTCCAAGAGGATGCGCGGTCCTCTTGGAAGAGAAGGAGGCAGTGAAGAAAGGGTTGCTGAAGGAAGCTGGTCCCACAAGGAAGGACACTTTCTAATGCTCCAGCTACAAATGATCAAGTAAGAAGTTTTCACTTTGGCCCCGAGGCGATCTCATTATGGGGAAAACCTGGCTTCTCAGAGCTTCAGGATTTGCAGTTTTGAAACCTGACTAAGTTCCCAGCTGATCCAGCAAAGCAGGATGCTCTTTGTTCTGTGAAAATACAGGACATTATTGCTGTGCTTCTAACACACACGCCACGTAGCCTCATGGGCAAAATGGGATTAATATTGGTGCCCACCAAAGTGCCTTACAAAAGGATGCCATGAGTATTAAATGAGTTAATTCATAATGGCAGTTTCACAGAGTACCAGGGCAATGAAATCTCGCTGCTGTTGTTTTCCTCGTCATGATTGTGGCCATATTTCCATAGGAAGAATTGTGCTAAGTCACAATACTCAAAAGGCAGGTACTGGAAGTGACTTACAGGCCGACTGGGAGAAATTCTAAATTTGTCTCTTCTCTCCACTCTCTACCTGCAGGATTAGGAAGACGTTACCAACTACTCTGCATTTTTACTTGGCTGCCGTCTACTTAAACTAATCATGGAAAACTGTCAGGCCAAAAAAGGGTCACAAGAGGGCAGCTCAAAGTTGAAATGTTTAAGTCATTTTGCTTTATTTATTTATGGATTTATTTATTTATTTCAGAATTATTATTATTTTCTCTTGGAGAGCATGGGGGTGCGGGCAGGGGGAGAGGGAGAGGGAGAAAGAGCATCTTCAGCAGGCTCCACGGCTAGCCCGGAGCCCAACACGGGGCTTGATCTCACAGTCCTCAGATCCTGACCTGAGCCGAAATCGAGAGTAGGACGCTTAACTGACCGAGCCACCCTCGTGCCCTGATTTTATTTTATATCATATCTTTGGGGAGTTCAATTTGAAGGAACATTCTCGTCCATGTTGCTATGGGTAAAAGACACCAGCAGAGTGGATATATGGGTCTATGTGACATGTTATTTTATTTTATTTATTTTTTTTAAGATTGATTTATTTATTTGACAGAGAGAGATCACAAGGAGGCAGAGAGGCAGGCAGAGAGAGAGGAGGAAGCAGGCTCCCCGCTGAGCAGAGAGCCCAATGCGGGGCTCGATCCCAGGACCCCGGGATCATGACCCGAGCCGAAGGCAGAGGCTTTAACCCACTGAGCCACCCAGGCGCCCCAACATGTTATTTTATTTTATTCTGAACAACAAAAGTGGCAGAACCAAGACCTTTCCTTCTACCATTTGCCTCTTTTTTTCTGAATTTTCCCTTTCTGTTCTTGTTCCCTGGAGGAAAGATGATTATCTACTAGTTATTTTAACAACTCAGAACTCCTCTCAAAAACCTCAGTAGCCAGGATCATTGCCTTAGCTCGTTAAATTCCAGGAATGCATCTGAGTATAGTACGCTATTCACCGAATTCTAGATCCACTGGGATTTGAGACCGTCCCCCAGGGTTTTCTGCAATCCACATAGATCATGGCATCAGCCCTAGGTTTCTATGCTGAAAACATGGGGTGGCATTAATTTGGGTCATTTTTACCAGCCATTATATATCGACTGACCAAATTAGCCAAATGTGATGTGAATTGATTAAGGTAGCTAGATTTACTGATTGTACCAAAACAAAAATCATTTTGATTCCATAGATGCAGACCAAATCTTTTAAGTGACCCACATAATGCACTTTATGACAGAGTTATTACTCATGTGTTGTGGCTCGATATGGTTCATGTGCACTGGAGCAAAGGGGAAAAGTTATTAGCACCTTTAAGGTGCTAACGGCCTTAATGGCTTGGAAATTGACAGGGAGCAGATTTTTGGTTTGGATCACAGAAATCTGTGTGCCCAAGCTCTGCTATGATCCACTGTCACTGAAAGCAGAGGAGATGGCAGAAATGATCAAAGGCCACGGAGAAAGCTCTGTGTGACCCGTGGGAATAGTCTTCCCAGAACGCACTGCCTCGCATATACTGTTCTTTCTCCTTCTAAAAAAAAAAAAAAAAAAAAAAAAAGGAAAAGCAAAACAAAACACGGAATAGTCAATGGAAATGCAGGGACCAGAGCACAATTTGGGGCGACTTGCTGTGTCTAATTCTATCAGTCTTGTCAGACTGGCAGTCCACCTTCCTGAGCGGGGGGGTTAAGCACATCACTCCACAGTCTCACTCGCTGGGTTCCGCCCAAGCTGGCCGCTTTCGCTCACCGGCTGACACTTCACTTCTCTGCCTCTCAACTTTCCGATCAGGAAATCAGGTATAGCTGACCCGATCTTGTAGAACCGTGATAAGCATTCGATGAGATAAAATCAGGCAGAGCACGTAGGACAGTGTCTGGCCCATTATATTATATTATATTATTATATTATATTATATTATATTATATTATATTATGATACTGTAGGTCTTCCCCCTTCATCATCCTCATTTGTCCTGGCTCATCCTGCTTAATGCTTAAGTCCGAGTATGCTTCCTCCAAGATCCAGAAGCCACTGGCTTTGGCGTGCTGTTTCCCAGGGGGTCTCCTGTTGCACAGGCCTTGGGTTCTATCAGTGGCCAGGGTGAATGGAGTGCTCGCCAGCTCTGCTGAAGGGAGAGAGGCCTGACGCCATAAAACACTGCCAGCGTGACATAATTCCCCACTGCTAAGATTAGCCTCTCTCCGGAATCGGAATACAGTGGAGTGATAACTCAGAGTAAATTAAACGGTGACTGCAATCAGCTTGCAACCTGCCCTTTTATTTTTAGTAAAATCGGCATCTCTTTTCTGATCATGTTTATGGCCCCGATTACCGGCATCTGCTGCCCTCTGAGAGCAAAGAAGAGCTCTCTTCCAGATACTCTCTGCAGACAGGTTTCGAATTCCGGCAAACAGAGATAGCAAGGCCGTTATTCACAGGAACAGATTCCACAGGCTGTGTCTTCCATGTGAATGAAAAGCATTTCATCAAATTGTTGTGTTGTTTAAAGCAAGGTTGCTGATGGCCGTGAAGAGGGCTCCAACCACCTACTCTAAAACCTGGTACCTAAACATACATCCTGCCTGAAACATTCGGCTCTTTTCCCAATCCAGAGCCTTAACCTTGGCATTTCTCAAGAACAGGTCTGTCCTTTCAAGATGGTTATCCTTCCCTGAGTTACATTAAAAGGAGGTCTCGAAACCAAAGATACATTCATTTGAACGCTGCTTCTGAATTATCTCAGAGGATGCCCTGTCCTGGTAGTGGCTGATCCTGGCTTTGCCTCTGAATCACCTGTGGGACATCTGGGCCTCAGCCCTGGAGACCGTCAATGGGGAGTTAGGGCACAAGGCCTAGGAATGGGTCCTTCTAGAAACTTCCACAGGGTCTACAGTGTGCAGCCAGCCTGTGAACAACTTTGCTTTTCATTTTGCCACTCTGAGTACCCTCAGGGTCCCACATGAGAAACTCCTTTTGGAATTCAGAGCTGAGAGAGAGGAGGAGGCAGGCTCCCCGCTGAGTAGAGAGCCTGATTAGGGGCTCGATCCCAGGATCCTGGGATCATGACCTGAGCCCAAGGCAGAGGCTTTAACCTACTGAGCCACCCAGGTGCCCCTAGAAATCAGAGCTGAGGAAATTTTTTTTCTCATAATGACACAGTTTTCTTTCTTCTAAATAGAGAGATTTGGGACGCCTGAGTGGCTCAGTTGGTTAAGCAGCTGCCTTCGGCTCAGGTCATGATCCCAGCGTCCTGGGATCAAGTCCCACATCGGGCTCCTTGCTCGGCGGGGAGCCTGCTTCTCCCTCTGCCTCTGCCTGCCACTCTGTCTGCCTGTGCTTGCTCTCTCCCTCTCTCTCTCTCTGATAAATAAATAAAATCTTTTAATAAATAAATAAATAAATAAATAGATTTATATAACACACTTAACTTCTTATATACCTGATAGAAGGAAACTTAGAGTAAATTTAAGGTTCACTCACAGAGGCTGCTTCAGCTCTCATGGTAAGTATATTCAGGCCCTTATTTTTTATTTACTTTTAATATCTCTCACAAACATGTTTGTTACATATTTTACTGTGAGTTTCTTCAAATTCTCGAGGGAATCACTTCTTAGTTTTACTCTTCAGTTTTTCAACTATCCAAGAGTGAAAATGGACTAAGTACTACTACTAATAATGAATACTACTGCTACTACTAATGAAATTTCTTAATGTTTCTTGACTGCTCTATGTCCCAGGCACTGTGCTAGGGGATTCACATAGGCATTGCATGTCAGTTGCCCTTTCTCCTTTACAGAGGGGGCTAAATTTGAATTCAGCACCCCCCGTCCCCAGTCTATAGCCTGCTCAGTTCCTGATCAGGAAATCTCTCTGGGGGATTTCTATTCCTTCTGAGCAGGAATGCCAGCTCTATATAAAATGTCATAGTAAGCACTGGTAACAATATGCAGCTTTGTCCCAGATGCAAAACTCAACTTTCCTTCAACCTTGTCGCTAGAAGTCCTCTCAAAAGAAGCTTCATCAACAAACTAGCTCTTCCCAAAGAATCAAGGGGGCTGAGGATGTTTACACGACACATTGAATTGCACAGTAGACCTTTTGGATCTAAAAAGTTCTGTTTTACCCTCTACGAAGGGGAGGGTTTGCCCATTAGTTATTTCCCTAGGTTAGGGATCAGCAAAGCTCTTCTGTGCAAGGTGGGAGAGGAACTATTTCAGGCTTTGCAGGCCATCTGGTCTCTGTCTCAGCTCCTCAACTGCCCTGATCCTGTGACTCGAAGCCACAGACGGTATGTAAACAAATGAGCCCTTGCTGCATTCAGTGCATCTTTATTCACAAACAGGTGGCAGGCTGAATTTGGCCTCTGGGTCACCAGGTGTCAATCTTTCCCTAAAGGGCTCCTTTTGATATTGTGCAGGTTCCCTCTCTCTTCTTTGTTCGGCTCTTTGTCAACTCGATTCCCCATCCCTGTCCTCACCAAGAACCCCCAATGACCTTTTCTTCCTGGGCACAGTGATTCTCTACTCTTCTCCAGAACTTTGACATCAGACGGTACCTAAGCCCCTGGGTCCCAACTTCTGCTCTAAACTGTTATGAAGATGCTTTTGCAAGCAAACACAGTTCTCCCATTGAAAGGGATTCCGGGGCTCGATGATTAGTTTAGAGCAGACCACAGTGTTCTCTGCCTCATTTGATCCTATAGTTCTGTAAACCAGATGTCAAAAACACCAATGCCTTCGGATCAGCAATGACCAGGTAGGTGAGACCACAGGGAGGAAGGAAATAGAGCTGAATTGGAAAGGCATGCTATGCCTGAAGAACTCACATCCATCTTTAGAAACTGTGGCGTTCACAGACGAAATATACCTGTTGCCTAAGGTGAGCCCAACGACTACCAGTGTGCAAACTGTTCTGTAAGGTTTTTAGGTATTATTTCTGCATGTCTGAAAGTAAGACTCAAAGTCCAAGTGCTTTTTCCACAGCCAGTAAGTGGCAGAGCACTTGAGAAAATATTAATAGAAATCCTGCTTGCTATATGCCAAGCCCTGTGACTGGCCTTGGAAATACTGTGACACCCTAGGTAAGCAGCTCCTGTTCTCAGGGAACCTACAGTTTGATGGGGCGAGAGGCCTATACAGTGTACCCTGAGGACCCCCCAGTGGGGACTGATCAGGGTATTTTGCAGTTTCATGGTAGAGTCACGGGAACCCACCCTATGTGGGCATGGCTTCCTGGAAGATGTCCTAGTTCACTTGATCTGCAAAAGACACATGGAATTTCAAGAGGTAAATTTTACCCTGAGCCAGAAGGCCAAGGATAGTGCAATGACCCTGAGCTAAAAAGGAACATACTCTTTCTAAGAAAGGAGTATGGAACACTGGGCCACCGTGGGAGAATTCCAGAAGAGACTGGCTAGGAAGAAAGAGCCAGATCATCCTGCGTCTTGAAATGGACTTATGCCTAAGGGCAATGGGAGCCATCAAGTGGTTTTAAGTATCAAATGCACATTTTGAAAAGATCCTTCCAGCCGATTATAGAAAATCGGTTGGAAAGAGGCAAGCCTGAAACTGGAGTTGGGCTGGGATAATCCAAATAGGGCATGGTGTGAGGGTTGAGAGAACTGGTCGGAGTCAAGTATCAAGGCAGTGAGTGCATTGATGGGTTTCCAGATTGTTTTGCTTTATAGAAGGCATCAGGGAAAGGAAGTAGTGAAGGGTCATGTCTGGGGTCCTTCTGGAGCCTTGTGCTGCCTGATTCTAGCACAGGAAGTAAGTTCCAATTAGAAAAGAATGGGGGGCACCTGGGTGGCTCAGTGGGTTAAAGCCTCTGACTTCGGCTCGGGTCATGATCCCAGGGTCCTGGGATCGAGCCCCGCATCAGGTGCTCTCTGCTCAGCAGGGAGCCTGCTTCCCTTCCTCTCTCTCTCTCTCTGCCTACTTGTGATCTCTGTCAAATAAATAAGCAAAATCTTAAAAAAAAAAAAAGAAAAGAAAAGAATGGGAGGGGGGTATGGAATTGGAATATTAATGTAAATTAGATGTGTGCCCTTTTATTAATGCCACTGCACTTTGGTTTACGGTTACTTAGTCCTGAGAAAATGTGCTTTGGTTCTCTGTCTGATTTCCTTTCTTGTACTTTCTTTTCTCTTCGGGACCTACTCTTCCTCTTTGCAAAGCCCAGAACACTTCTGACTTTCTGGTATTTTCACGTTTCCTAAGAGGATATCTGGGGGTTGCTGTAATTAGCAGCGAAAGCCAAGAATCTGCCATCAGAAGACCCAAGGTTAAAACCCAGATTAGCCATTGAATAGTTGTGTAACCTTTTTGGCAACTTACTTAACCTCTTGGCCCTCACCTTAAAATGGGCTTGACAACAGTCTGTCCCTCCTAATGTTCTTGAGAGTATTCCGAGTTCCCACCTACAAGATGGCCCAGCCCAGAGCGAGTCATCAATAAATAGTAGCTATTAAGCCTGAGTTTCCTGCATTCCCATTTTGTAAACCCATACTCTCAAAGTTATTATTCAAAACTATCACCATCAAAACTCTCATTCTTTTAGGAGATATAGCTGCCGGACATCTGAGAGACCATCTGATGGATGGGTACTGATATTGGCCGATCCAAGGTTTTTCCAATTTAAAAGAGAATGTTGGAGAGGAGGAAGCAGTGTTGTTGGTCTCATTCTTCCAGAGGGCTCAAGGTAGATAGCCTCGTTCTGCCTGAAGGAGGTTGGCTACATCATGATACCACCAGTACAGCATAATTTCTCATATTAGGATCACTGCGGAATCCCATTTATTCATTCATTAAATGTTCATGAAGCCTTTCTATAGAATCTGACACCTGAGGGCAACCTTCATGTAACCCCTTTATTTTAGAAACCAAAATGAGCCTGGAAAGATAGAGAGACTTACTATAGACCAACATTTATTTAATGGCAGGGTCGTTCCTAAGACAAGCAGCCATGGAATCTTCCCATTTCCTCTGAACAATAGGTTCTGAATTTGCTTTGTAGAAGAAATTTTAGATAATGGGAATTTTTTTTTTTTGGAGCCTATATAGTACTTTTTACTTTCCAAAATATAGCAGATGCTTATTTGTGACAGTTGTGTTCTATAGAAGTCACTAGAAATACTAAATTAGTAAATACTGAGCCATTGCTCCTGGGGGAGATAAAAAGTTAGGTTTTTCTGAGATTGTGGTAATAACATTTTCACCAACCAACCAACATACAGCTTTTTAAAAAATGTGTTTAAAGTTTAAAGACACCCGTGTTTCTGTTTAAAGACACCTCATTTAACACATACTGTTGATTCATTAACTTTGAACTCATGGCCAAGAGCACCAAAGCTTATGTTTGAACAAAGCTGATCTAACAACAACTGTACTTTCTCAGTAAGGCATAGTATAGCCTTCTTGCCCTAGAGCCGCAGCTGGCACTTCAGCAGTGTGCTTGGGGGACATGATAAAAAGTGAAATTACCAACGAAAAGTACAAAAATGTGAAAAAGGTGGCACAAAATAAACCATGTTTACAGCATGGCAGCTAAAACAAGTAGGACTTGTTGGACCTTGGCTGGGAACATTCACATCTGCTGACTTGGGTTTTTTTTTTTTTGTTCCTTTATACATGCCCACAAAGGACTGCCAAGTGCTACGGGTATTGATTTTGAGGTCACCAATAAATCTTGGTGAACAGGACAACTGACAGATTTGGAATCAATGAATAGTGAGGATGGACTGGATGGACTGTACTTTGCTCTGTATCTTCCCAATAATGGCATGAATTCTGTTTTAACTCTACTTTCATAAATTTCAACAGAGAACAGTGAATTAAGTCACACAGTCACATAATGGGTACTAGAACCTAGTCGATCTCATTTGTTGATGGGAAGATGTTAGCTCCTAACCTGGGAGACAGGAGGCATGCTGGACAAATGGAATGTTGTTTACTTGAGCCTATGGGTACCATCAAGCTTCTCAGAGTTTCTCCATCCAGCACTTCCCCACACATGGGCACTCCCCACCATTCTATAGGGAAGGCTCTGTCTGGCTGTATAAGCACTTTGGTTTGCTCCTATGTCTGTTTCCTAGAGGGTGGATTTTTCATTTATCAACTCACCTTTGTCTGGGCCCTGGCCAACACTCGCAGAGAGAAAAATCCCGAATTCTCTATCCAACTTTTCCAGTCATTGGCTTATAAACCCAGGTGGCCTTCTTTCTCTTCATAGTGGGATAGAAACTGGCAAGGACAGTAACAAGAAGATAAGGCTGGACGCCCATCTCCCCCTGTCAACAGACCTGGCGCCCTCCTCATTTTTATTCTTGAAGAAGTGTCTCAATCAGTTCTCTCTTGTGGAGTTCCTTGTGGCTGGCTCTGTGAAGTTGTGGGGAATGTGAATCACTCACAATCAGTTTTGGAGACAGTGGAATTTTATGACTTTTGTTTTCTTTTGTTTAAATGGAGCCATTTGCTGTGAGATAAATCTGCCTTTACAATCAGAAAAAACAACTTTGGCGGAGACTGTCTTATGAAATTTGCTGCTGATGGAGAGACAAAATTTACATTGGCTTCATGGTGGAGGCCAGTGCCCCAGGGATGGAGAAAGTCACTTATTTGGAGGGAAATGGATGGGAGGTGGTCGTTCTTCCACTGCTCCAGTAGAGTACAAATGCTAATAGACATCTAACAGGTGTTGAATCCGAAGGCATAATAAGAACCATTAAAATTACTAAAGGAGCAATGGGGGAGAAAGGAGACATCTGGTCAACCTATTCAACCCTAGAGATCAGTTAGCCCAGATCCTGAAATCCAAATTACTTTAGAAACACAAGCTCAGTCTCCCTTCTACAAACATTACTCTGGGTACAGCCCATGGTCATGAATTCTATATTAGTTGGGGAGAGGGCCAAGGCATTTGTTTATTCCCTCATTCTGACTGATTCTATTACACATTTGCTAGCACAAATAATGACAATTAAAAATTATACACATTGTGTGCAATAAAAAAAATGCAGCCCTCATTTCCAAAAGAGCTGATCACCTTATGCAAGAAGGAGCCATAAATCTAAGGGACATCAGCAAGATGAATAAGCATTTTGGGCAGGTTATAGGACTCCAAAGCATCATTTCTATTTTGTACTGTGATTATCTCGCCATAATCATACCCCTGTGTTACATTATTGCTCATAATAAAAGTCCACATATTGGAGAGGAAAAGTGTTTTTTTCTAAAAGCATTTTCAGGGAGGATTTAAAATTATTTGAAATCAGAGCAATAGCAAACCTAACAGGAGAGCAACTTGCATACTTCTGCATTCAACAGTTTGAAAGCAGGCTAATAGTAATTAAGGGGGAAAAGTCAGGAATCTGCTACATTCTGCCATCTCCATAATTAAACAATAAAACTACTATATCATTTCACAGAGACACTGTAAATACTAAATTAAGAAGCTCCGATGAAATGTCAGAAGCATTTTCTTATGAGTTTATATCAGCCATGTGACTATCTTATTGATTCTGCATGCCAATGAGATAACATTCCACTGTGTTTATTTTTCCCCCAATTGCCTTCCAGAAAGTAATAAAATTAAATCCAATATGATATTAAATGTAAATATGCATGGATATTATATGTAAATACCCATTTTAAACTCTCTTTGCTTTTTGATATTTTCCGAACATAATGTTGTCAAGCAGTAGTACTATCCCTCTCCCGCACACGGCCCACCCTCATTTCCAGTACCAAGAAAGAGAACGCCCTTTGTAATTCCACTTGACATTTGTTTCATGACTTCTGGGGGAAAAAAATGTGCTTTTAAAAGTTACTGAGCTAAGAATTTAAGAGTTTACAAACTAAGAAAGTTTGATTTCCAACAGTGACATCTTGAATGAGTGTATGCGTAAGCGTCATTAAACACCGCTTTATTTTTTTGTATGTTGCTTTTTTTAGATTTATGTATTTACTTTACAGAGAGGGGTGGGGGAGGGATAGAGGGAGAGGGGAGAGAATCTCAAGCAGACTCCCTGCTGAGCACAGAGCCTGAGATGGGGCTCGATCTCACCACCCCAAGATCATAACCTGAGCAGAAACCAAGAGTGGGATGCTTAACCGACGACGCCACCATGTGCCCCGGTGTTAATTTTATTTCCCTCTAAATCTGTCATTTCATGTTAACTGAATGATTTAAACGCTTTCACTCATCTGACTGTTGACTGAGATGCCCAGCTAGGACTCTATCCTTGCAACTCGAACATCAACAAGAGTTTTCTGTTTGTAGAAAACAGAGATTTTTATCAGGATGAAGTGACCAGTCCCCTTTGCTAAGTAAGGCATGAGGACACAATGCAAGACTCTGGCTCTGAAAGGACATGCAAATTGATCAGCTGTGGTAGTCCCAAATGAGGATAACAAAGGGAATCACAGGGTTAGCAGAGAAGGGCACCCAGTGCAAATCAATTACTTCTAAATTGAGGTCTGGAGGAATTACGAGGTTTGCTGGCCGTGGCTTAACCACCTTGTCTCATCCTAGTAAGTATCTTCTGTTGCACAACTTTACACATTTTCCCTCCATCCAGGAAAGGGAAGTTACTTGCTTCTATTAGAGATACGTCTCTCATTCAGAATGATTTATTTGCCCTTTCTTCTCTGGCCAGTATGTCCTTGCCTCCAGCAGAATTCTTGGCACATAAAACTCTTGATAATGGTTTGGTGATAGAATGCTTAAGGTCACATGGCTAATTAGTCACAGATCTGAGATTAAAATTCATATTTATTCATGTATGTGTGTGTTTTCTTCTATTACTTTGTGCTTCCCCCTCTTCACACAGTCTATAGAAAAGCTCACCATTTCACTATTTCCTGGATGAAGCAACCAAGAAGTGAAAGATGAGATGTATGACTGGATTTGATTTACCCGTAAAGCAACAACTATTTTTTTTTTCTTGGCCAGTGAGGACTTAAAAAAATAATAATAATAAAAGGCTTTATTTTTCAGAGAAGTTTTAGGTTCACAGCAACACTTAGCAGAGGGTGTGGATGTTTTCCAAATACCTCTGTGTTCCGTCCTCCACCGCCCACCAAGCTTCCTCCTCCATCAACATCCCCCATCAGAATGGGACATGTGTCACACATGATGAACCTCCACTAACACATCATTATCCTCCAACGTCCATGGATTACGTTAAGTTGTTGATACTCTAACGGTCTGGACAAATATATAATGACATGGACTGACCTTGAGGGTATGACACAGAGTAGTTTCACGGTTTCCCAGAGTCTCCGTCAGCCCTCCCTCCTCACTAACCTCTGGCAACCACTGCCTTTAAAAACAACAACAACAACAACAACAACAACAACAAACCATCTCCATAGTATTGCCTTTTCCACAATGTCATAGAGTTGGAATCACACAGTACATATAATGAGGCCTTTTGGTGTTGTTTGCTTCATGGAAACACCACTGACCGTACTTGGGATAAAAGCCACTAGCCACATTTTCATGGGTGGGGTCTAATATTGGAATAACAAGTCTTGAAGAGAAAGTTTCACTTTTCCAACTGATTGTTTCTGCTATACAATACTGTAAGAAGTAGATAGGGTGTTTTTCTCTTTTTCCTCGAATTAAGAACTGAAATAATAAGACTATGTGGAGTCATGTTTCATGTTTAGACAATGCTGTAAAGGAATACAGAATCCTGGCTTCCCTCTGGCCAGTTATGATGGGCTGTGCTAAATCTGTGCCTGGTCTCCCTTCTGACAAATAGCTTGCCTTTACTAGAGAGTTGGCTGGTCATAAAAGAGAAATATAAGAGGAGATTTTATATACATATAAAATATTATATATGCATATATATTTATATTCATGTATATAAAGACAGAGGGGGAGGGTGAGAGAGATATGGATATGTGTGTATGTGTATGTGTATGAGTACTTGAGTGTTTGTATACAATTAAAGGGCCTCGTGTCTCTGGCCTCAATGCCATTAATCTCTAACTTAACCAGGAAATCAAATCAGCCATGGACAGAGATGACAATGATTTTCAGGATCTGTTCAGGGAAAGGGCTTTGCCATCATGTTGGATTTCTGAGGCGCAACAATTTGAAGTGATCTCAGTTATGCTTTGTTATAAATATGGTTCATTACAACTGGGTCTTCATCTCAGGTGTTCGTGATGCTGGGGTTCTAGAAAGCATTACGGATACAACAACGGTGCCACTTCTTCGAACATCTTGCCAAGCAAGAATCATCGGAGGTAGTATCCTTGCAGCTCAAGGAGGAAAAGTCAAGTGAGATGATGCCAAAGGATGCCAAGTTTCCTTAAAGTAACTCAGCGAAGAAAGTTAGGGTGAGATACTATGTTTGGGTCTCTATGTCTGACTATCGGATCAGCCCTGTAGAAGGACTGTTGTAAAGGAACAGAAGATTTTCTGCTGCTAACTCTATGAGGCAGATGGGGTGCACAGGTTTCCACTGCCTTCTTTCAGCCATGCCTGCATGAGGCCAGCAGTGCCTTCCTCCCACACAAAGTAAGTCAGGGGGTAGACAGGGATACACCTGATTTGGCCCTACTAAAGGGTATTTCCCACTCTCCCCTGTCCAACTCACATCATAGCTGGATCATAGTAGAACACAGAAGATATCCAGAAGAACATCGTCCAAAATCATCACTCTAATCCCTACTCTCCCATTCTTGAGAGACGGCAAGTAAGATAGCCCTATGACCCCTCTGATTGTTTTGCTTCTACTGTCTTTTTGGAGATAAATACCAATTTACAAATCTGTCTGTTGGCTCTATTAGCAACTGTGTCTCTCTGTTTCCTCAACCCAGAATTCTCCAATTTAGTTACCCTCCCCACTGAAAATGGGCCTAAAAGTGAGACAATTAACTTGTTTTCCTGATACCTACCAAAGTATGAGTTTCATTCTTTTTTTAATTGACTTTTCTGAATCCACTGTTGGTTTTCCTGGCATCGTACAGACAAAAACATTCATTGGCATGAAAGAACAGCTTCCCGTATGTAAAACGGAGTTCAATCAAAGAAAAACTCCTTTCTTCAAACTTCTAACTTCCATCTTGAAGAACATGCAAGTGGGTCTAAAGATAAATTCAAGATTTTCAAGTTGTCTCACATTAGTGAAAACAACTTGGAGCAGTAATCACTTTAAATGAACCGTCAAAAAAATGTCAACTCCAAAAAAATATTACCAGCCACTCACAGAATAAAGTCAGATTCACACATGTTCTAAAATTCAGAATGAAAGATTTTCTTTGGCACCATTTTAAGGAAGCATCGAGGGAGACGGAATGTGAGGATGTATCTTTACTTGTGTAGGAAGAATATTTTTATATTTTTGAACCACAGATATCATAAAGATACAGCTCTAATTAGTAATGCTGGGTACCGCAGCACATTCAATCAGGCTCATGGTGCATTCATTTTGATAGATCTTGTTTAACCGACGGGAGAAAAGCGAGGTTCAGATTGTTGTAGCCTTTTAGTTTTGATCAAAATATCAAAGATATTTCAGCATGAACTAGTTATCTTAATTGATATGATGCACAGCAAAATATATTGATCCCCACGCGAAGGTCTCAGATCAATTGTCCTTTTGAAAATAATGTTTACATTTAGAAAGGACCCCAGAAATGCATGGAATCCAAAGGTTAAAATTAATTTCTCCTTAACAACAGTGATTAGTTGGGTTCCTTGTACCTTGAATAGTTTGAAATTGATCCAAAATCTCTGAGAAGCTTTGTACGGTGGTTCCTCAGAGTATATCAGAGAGGCGAGGAGGTGCCGGAGATAGTGGGGCCCATTATTTTAGCACATTAGCAGATGGAGAGAACAGAGGCACAAGCCAGTTGGGTGATTTGGCCAACACCACAGTATCTACAGTGATTACGGCACTCCCAGAATAGAGTTCTCAACTCCTACCTCCCATCTGTTCTTTAAAGAGACTTCAGAAGCCAATTATCTGTTCTTTTGTAAGAAGAATCTATTGATTCTATTAGTAGGGAAAGAGCAGGGCGCAGTCAACTTTGCTTAGACTTCCCCTCTCCTGCTCCTTCAGATCCTGCCACACCCAACCCCCCTTACCCACCCTCTTTGCCTCCAACCATAACACTCTCATCAGCCAGTCAAGCCTTCTGCTGTGATGCTCCAGGAGAGGGGTATGTGAGCTCAGGTGGTAAAAGGAGATCCTGGATAAAGGAAAGGTTTCTTAACCATTTTTCCTGTTGCAAACACAGCTCTGGGTGCTCTGCAACCTTCTCTCATCCCAGCCTCATTAGGACTTATTAGAGTGGGAGCACATTTCCTCATGGACATGAGAGATGCCGGGCAAATAAATTGAAGATGGTGGTCCTGATTGGTGGCAAGGCAGAATGTTTACTGAGGCCCCCAAAGTAACTGGATTCTGGCTTTGACTGTTTCCACTAAACCTGTGTGACCTTGGTTCATGCATCCCCCCCCCCCATATCTGGACTTAATTCTCTCACCAGGAATGTAGGCAAGACACAGTAGACCAAACGAACCCTCAGACTATACTGACTCTAAAATTGTAGGAGAATGTGATTGAAATTGTTCAGTCAATGTGAGGGAGATCCCTGGTTCTCTCAAGGGAGATCATGCTTGCAGGCAGGCTGCTTTTCAGTTCTGGTTTCATTTCAGCTAGTGTTTTCAACCCTGCCCATAAATTACGGTCACCCCGCCCAATCCCCTTAGCATTTGAAATTTCTGACACTAAACCTGCTCATTTAGGGGATCTCTGGGGCATCTAGCAGCCCTATATTTTTAAAGGGATTTGGAGGTGTTTTTGATGGGTACGTCCAGATAGGTAGTTCTGGTGAGGAGTCACTGCTATTACCAAGGAATTCTAGAATATCGGGGAAGACACTTGGCAGACAATTGAGGGCTTCCTGAGACTTCTCTACTCACACCATCTTTCTGGTCACTGTGTGAGTCTAGACTCACCCATTAGGCAGGCCATTGGACTAGGGAGAGTTTGGGAAACCTGGAAAGGTATTGATTGTTGAAGCCAAGTTGAGTGCTGTCTGAGAGGTCAGGTCTTATTTGCTTCTATCTCATGCAGGTCTTTTTCCCCTGCTGCCAATTCAACCTGCATAGAGCTTTAAATCTTTCCTTAAAGAACACCCATTAAAGATGATGAAATAGTCTGGCTCTCAGATCCGTTCAGCCCCTCAAGCTTTAAGATGACATAACGGAGGCATCAGCACTGTCTAATTTTGTCTTTGGAGCTAATTAAGTATCCTGTGGGATGCACTAAGTCCTGGATGTTATTTTGTGGAAAGCGATGGACAGTCAGTAAGGATGAATGATTTTAGGTCCCCAGGCCAGTATTAATCTGGTTGTCTTAAAGTAAGCACATATGGTGTTCAAAAATGCTCTCTCGTTCAACTCAAACAGCGATGTTAATCTGCAAATCCCCAAACCAAGTATTTTTTTGTGTATTGTCATGGATTTCCAGAAGGTAACCAAGGTTATAACAAATGCTTTTCCTTATTCAAGTGATATTTAGACATTTCCTTTATCAATAGCCAAGAAAACAGAGTCTTGTGTCACTTAGAAATGCCTGGACTTTTACCCTCAATGATCTTGGGCAAGTAGTCATCCCTCATTGAAAATGAGTCACTCACTAGTTTTAAAGTATTCCCAGCTTTTATAGTCCTTGGCTGGTGTCTCACATCTGAGGAAGGAAATTTACCGAATGGTCTTGTCCTACAAGTAACAGAGGAATGAGTTCTTAAACCCACCCTCTTTCTTTACAATGTTTTCCTGTTGATTCCTTTGTGTTTGGGGGGAGGCTCCCAATCAGGACAAATGGAAAACACCTGCTGCTTTTCAGAATGGGATTCTACCCATGCTGGGCTTTGAGATCTATCAAAGAGTAAGCCTGTAATTTCAATACTTGTAGTCTGAACCCACGAGTTACAAATGGAAGTCACAATTCCTGTGGCAGGCTGTCAGGTAGCTCATTTTGTTGCTGTTTCCTATTTTTTAACATTCTCTTTACATAAATAAAATGTAACACTGTGAAAAATGAAACACCTGAACAAAACACATGATGAGGTGGACCAGAGAGCACTCACATTAGTCATTTCAAGCGGTTGGTTGACGCATGATCTTTGCTGAATATCTTGGTGTTAGAAGCATTACTAAGGTTATAAACTGAGTAAGGAAATAAAATTGCTCTTGGTCAAGGATCATCTTCTAGCATTAAGTAACTTTTGAATATTTATGGGGTGTATGTAACACCATAGTGGTGTTCAAGATGATCTCATAGTGGTGTTCAAGATCATCTTGAACACCACTATGCACAGGGTTTTATAGGAGATTTGTGTGAACACACACACTCTCCCCTTTCCTGGAAGACAAGGGTCAGGACAAATATTGATGATCTCAACCTTTGAGGGGCTGAACAGATCATTGCATGTACCTTCACTTATATTTTTCCTCAGTTTCTCCTTTGCTTAGAACTGTGGAATTTTGGGGTGTCTGGCAGGTTCAGTCGGTAGAGCATGCAACTCTTGATCTCAGGGTTATGAGTTCAAGCTCTACATTGGGCATACAGCTTACTTAAAAAACAAACCAACAAACCAACATGGAATTTCAGGTCTAGAAAGAACTTCAGAGTAAGGTGGAGATAACCATTTCCTAGTTCATGCAGTTGATCCTTAACAGATGCCATCTAAAACCCCAACCTGTTGTCTTCCACTGGTGACATCCTTCTACAAAGCCAATGCATCTCCAGATAGATGAGAAACCAGACTTTTCCAGCCTGTATTATAGTTAACCCAACCCAATTTTATCAGATAAATCCTGATTGGTGTGTTCTAATGTTACTCTAGTGACTTGAGAAAACTTCAAGGTACAGTTCAAAAAGGGCTCCACAGAATTTATTTCACAAAAGTTCAGTTGGTTAGAACATGTTACAAGGAACCAAGTTCGTGAATTTGAACCTCATACAGTGCTAGTTAATTTTCCCCTGTGTGACCGTGACAGATACCTATACCTTGTGAAAACATGTGCCATCAGCCCAAAGAGTGACCTTGATACCTGCTTCTGCTCAATTTGTCATTAGTAAATCACGTCCAGTCTAAAGGTCATTCTCAACTCACCATGGGTTAATAGCACAATGCTGATTTACAAAGGACATTCATGCTCATAAAAACTGCCTTTAGTTTCAGGACTGGGATTAAAACTTAGAACTTTTATTCTCTGTCCAGTGGATTTTCCATCACAGTTTCACTCCTTCCAAAGACTCCCAAAGGAGTAAAACCAGCCAAGTCTCCTCGGTCACATTTTTCTCAAACATAGGTATCTCGGTGTTGCAGACAAATCGTTGGATGTACCTTCACTTACAGAACCCAGCACAGCCCTTGAACGCAGGCAGCCCCTCTGTCTACCTCTGAAACCAAGGCTGTGTCTACTTAGTTTAAAAGAAAGACAAGGGTCGGGACAAAGAGGAATGGGAGGGAAATGGGAAGTAGCACTAAGCACAACAAAACACCAGCGCTTTCCAGCTCTGAGTCACATGCAGGGTTGTAAAATGACTTATAGCCCTGAAAATGTTGGCAGAACACTCAGCATAGATCATGCATTTCAGGCACATGATACAAATGCTTTTTGGCTCATGATTAGAGGCTAGCGATTTCCAAGGCACCAGTGCTGTTCCAAACAATTCATTGTAGTCGCTTTCTGTACTAAGTCCCTTCGACTGATTAAAGGAAACCTTCCAAAAACATGCCTGCACTTCCTATATGACTTTGCTATTTCTCCCATGGCCGATATGACCCTATGCTCTTGCACAGGGTTTTATAGAACATTTGTGTGAACAAACACACTCTCCCCTTTCCTGGACGCTTCTCAGAGTAAGCATGCTTGTACAATGTGGTCAAATTGGCCAGCATGCCAGTGCTTTACACTGATTTCATGTTGGACAATGTGGAAAACCACAGGATGAACCATGCACTCTGATGTGACCAACAAGCCAGCCAAAAGAGTAATCACATTAGGTGTAATTCAGCTCTAAAGGTAGAGGTTTTCCTGAATATATGGAAAACCTGAAGTTTCATTCTATGATAGGACATATGTGTTTGTATCTGTAACAATAGTCTTAGGAGGACAATAATAGAATAATGATATAAAAATATATACAAAGGACAGACATTGAGAATATCTCCGTTTATGGGATGCCTGGGTGGCTTAGATGGTTAAGTATCTGCCTTTGATTCAGTTCATGATCCTGGAGTCCTGGGATTGAGCCCCACATCGGGCTTCCTGCTAACTAGGGAGTCTGCTTTTCCCTCTCTGTCTCCCTCTGCTCCCCACCCCTGCTCATGCTCTGTCTCAAATAAAGTCTTTAAAAAAAAGAATATTTCCATGTTTTTATGCAGTATTTTTATTAATAATTACTAAAAAAAAATTCATATTAACCATGAAAACATTAGACTTTTTTTTTCATTATTTTACCTTTATCTGTGCTCATACCTGATAGGATATTGCTAGAACAGGTGGGTAATTTTAGTCACATCTATGGGAGTAGTCCTTTGTAGAAAGAACAGCAGACTAATGTCAATACATCTTTTTTTCCTATGCACTTATGTTTTTTCCTCAGGCTACTCATCATAATTTATATAATGATTCAGTGAATTACTATTTCTTTTTTTTTTTAATTTAATTTAATTTATTTATTTGACAGACAGAAATCACAAGTAGGCAGAGAGGCAGGCAGAAGAGAGGAAGGGAAGCAGGTTCCCCATTGAGCAGAGAGCCCGATGTGGGGCTCGATCCCAGGACCCTGGGATCATGACCGGAGCCAAAGGCAGAGGCTTTAACCCACTGAGCCGCGCAGGTGCCCCTGAATTACTATTTCTGCTGCTGCCGCGATTATGAAGAATCTTAGAGGTCACCTTACTTTGTTTACTAGAGGTAAACACACTGAATCTAATAATTTCAACATTTTTTATATTTAGTCTTTGTGGCCATCAAACTTCTTTTTTAAAGATTTTATTTATTTATTTGTCAGAGAGAGAGAGAGAGAGAGCACTCACAAGCAAGGGTGTGGCCCGCAGAGGGAGAAGCAGGCTCCCCACTGAGCAAGGAGCCCAATGCAGGCTCCATCCTAGGACCCTGGGATCATGACCTTAGCCGAGAGCAGAGGCTTAACTGACTGAGTCACCCAAGCATCCCCATTAAACTTCTTTCTGAGCAGAACAATCAATTCATTAATTCCTAGTGAACCACAGCCAAAATAGTAAATGTACAGTGTCTTACGTTAATTTGTTTTACCTCCTTAGAGTTAGCTATTATATGTGAATCTTCAAAATGTTTTAATTATATTCCTCTCTGAAGCACTCCAAACTTTATCATTTGTATCACGAAAAATATTCATTTTGTAAGGTAAAGATTTTCCTTTTAACAATGACTGTTTTCTTTCCTTCCTTTCTTTCTTTTTTTTGGAGAAAGTATCCCAGACATTGCTTCTTTACTTTGTGTGTCTTTTTTTTTTTTTTTTTTTAAGATTTTATTTATTTGTCAGAGAGAGCGAGCGAGAGCGAGCACAGGCAGACAGAGTGGAAGGCAGAGTCAGACGGAGAAGCAGGCTCTCTGCGGAGCAAGGAGCCTGATATGGGACTCGATCCCAGGACACCGGGATCATGACCTGAGCTGAAGGCAGCCGCCCAACCAACCGAGCCACCCAGGCGTCCCCTTTGTGTGTCTTTAGGCAGTTAGAAATCTGACCACTTTCTGAGTGGCACTAAGAACTTAGAGGTTTATTAGCAGACTATTAGAGAAGAGGAATTTATCTGTATTTTTTATTTAGAGAATGGATTTTTTTTTTTCCTACAGTAAAATAATCCAAGTTTTTGTTTAGGTTAGTGGTTCAGTTCCAGTGATAAGATGAATGATGAATTCTACTTTTGTGATAATTGGGCCCCTCTCCTTCCCATCTTCCAAAACCAAGAAGAGAGTTTAGACAGAAATGCATCCCAGGAGGCAGAAGACAGTGGCCCCAAGGTAAAAGCAATTTAAGCTTTCATCTCAGGTTTGCTCCCTTAGCTGCTCATTCATTTTGTGGCTTGAATGGAGAACGCATTGCCTGGATTTGTAAAAATATATGGAAAATAATTCTACCTCCAGTTCATTGTCCTCTTGGCTATTTTTCTCATTTTGAAGCTGCATGGAACTATTTTGGGCTTTCCCACTACACTTAACATCGCTTTAAAACAGATTTAAGTCTCGCTACAAGACTGAATTTCCAATTCTCCATCCAACAGAGCAGCACACTATTAAAGATCTACCAGGTGTTTCAATATGCACAGTTATCTGATTCCTCTTTTAGTTAGAAATAATAGAAAATGAAATCCGAGATTTATGGGTACAGCATGAGTGGATGAAAACACTGGTGTGAAGTCAGGTTTGGGACCACTTGGCAAAGATAGAGATGAGATCCATAATAATTTTAAATGTAAATGTATATTCCCTCTTTGGATATCTTTTTGATATGCGTAATTTTGTGTTTTAGAGACAACCACAAATCCCCCCAAACCACATCAGTTAGGGAAAGATAGCAAAAGTAATCTGTGAATTACTGTTCATGGTTTGTCAATTTTGTGGCTCATGTGTGGTGAGTTGTTGAAAGTAAAAAACCCATTCCCTGTTGCAATCACTCTGTGGTGATGCCTGCCTCGTTTTTATAAACAGACGTGAGGTCACCCATTGTCAGTGAATCAAAAAAAAAAAAAAAAAAAAAGGCTGAAAATCAGGGGAGGAAATAAAATTCTCTTAACTCCCTCCAGCTTTGGGGGAATTCATGGCCCAAATTATAATTTATTCATTTTCCAAAATCTCATCACCAAACCTCGTTTGGTATACAGTAAAAACTCAATAAAATATTTGTGAAACGGTAATGAATTTGCCTAATTATAAAGGATTTTCAAGTCGCAGTATATCTGCTGCTTTTGGTTTATCCAGGTTAATTAGTAATGAGGAGCCAACCGCATGCATACACCTGCAACGGTTTTCTTTTCGGTCCGGGGTAAGCAGAGAGAAGCCTGGGTGTCATCTTTAAGGAGCTCAGACTTGAGGCCAGGGTTCAGATATCTTATAAAACTGCGTAAGGTCAGCAAAGCCTGGAGAAGTTCAGAGAAAATCCAAACACAAAAAACCCTTCCTTTTGGATGCAGCGCCATTCCCAGGAGTCCAGAAATCCAAGCTGAAGTCACATGTGCGACGGAGGGAGCACGCTTCTCGGTGCTACGTTTGTTTTTTGTTTGTAAGAGGGAATAGAGCACAGATGGGCCATTGCTTAGATTAACGATGCAGCCAATTAGACATTTAAAAGGTTAGAGACAGAATGTTTTGAAGAGAAATCAAGTGCAGTTTAAAGGTACCTCGTTTCTGCAGGGGCTCTGCTGGCCCCAAGTCCCGGGAGCGGTCGGCCCCGCACTCGCCCAGGTACCTTTCTTCGTGCCGTGCCAGTCTGGGCTATGGAAAGCTCTTCAGCGTTCCGGATCAAGCCCTCTCACTCTGACTGGGGATGCCTTACAGTTCTCACCCCAGTACACTCCTCCCTCCTCTGCTCTACCCGGCTCCCCCCCGCCCACGCAACGATGACTGGAAGTGACTTTCTCTCGGATCTCCCTCATTCCCTTTTGGAACATCATTTTTGAGATCTGGAGAGACTGGGACTATCTTTTACAGGATTTCAGCAGGGAAATGAAAAGCCCATTTGGTTGTGAAGAATGGAGAGGAAAGGGAGTTCTAAAAGCGAGGCTGTTGGCGGAACATTTTGTAGCCAACAGGTCATTTGTGGTTCTTCCCCAGTTCTCATCATCTGGCTGCCGCTCTGGCCTCTTGAAGACCTCGCCCTCCTCCTCCTCCTCCTCCTCAGCATCTTCCCAGACCTGTCTAATCCTGGAGCCGGGCTTTCTGGGTCCGAACCCTTGGATCTACCCCTTACTGGCTGTGTGATCTCGGGCAGTGACTTCACCTCTCTGTGCTTCAGCTGGCCTATCTGCAAAATCAGCAGATGGAAGGGAGTCCTAATTGTACGGATTTCACAGGGTTGCACAAGATTTAAATGAGCAACTGTAGGGAGAGTGCTTACAAGTACCACACGGTGCGTCCTATTAGTTTGCTCCTGTTAATTTCTTGAACTTCACGTAAAATCCTTTGAGAAGGACGATCGAGGTCTCCAATCTCTGTTCAAGGTTTTCTCCCTCCCCTGGTTTTATGCGTCCAGTAAATACACTGGTTCTTCTCCCTCTCAAGATTATCCGGATTGTCTCCTTTTTCTCTTTCCACCATCTGAACGAAAGCTTTTCTCCAAAGTCTGCACCCAGATTTCATGCCTCCCCCTCGATTTGGGGATATTATTTGTTTCCATGGCTACAAATATCACCACCATGCCGGCGACTTCCATGTCTCAGTTTTTAGCCAAATTATCTCTTTTAAAATTTTTATGAGCCAAAAATCCTTTCAATCGTTTCAATTAAAAGACCACGGAGCGGAATGGCGATTGCGCATGTCGGGAACAGTGCCCTGGTCTTCAGCACGACTTCGGAGATAGACCAGGCTCCTCTGAAGAAGTTTTAAAAATAGATTTTGGTAATTGACTCCCTATGAATGCCAATTGAGAAAATAACTTTTAAATGGAGGCTTACTCTGCAAAATCCTCTATCTTCACATCATCACGCAGTTTCCCCTGCCCTTGTGCCCGCCTCCTGGGATGCACGAATTACTCTGCATTTTCCTGATGACAGAGCTGCAAGTGATCACGAGCCCCGCTGCATCAGGCTGGCAAAAACTGTTTAGGATTTAATAGCGTATTTGTGCAGGAGGTCAGTATTAAGGCATACAAATGAGAGGGACAGAGAATAAACAATAAAGGCAACAGTAAAAAAAAAAAAAAAAAAAATTAAAAACCTGTCACAGGTGGTTTGGCAGCAAAGGGTAATAGTGGTAATCTTGTCACCTTTCCAGGCACGTTTTCCATTCCCTCCTTTGCAAGCCTACCAGCCTCAAAGCTAATGCTTCTCCTGCTGTCTGCGCCCCATTGTTTTACCGCCTTGATGGGCTTCATGATATCAACGAGGGTTCAGAAACAGAATAAATCCTTTGTAGTATGGCTTTGTCTATTGCCGGTAAACAAAAAGATGGATGGCTAATATTTATTGCTTACATACTCTGAGCTGAGCATGGTCCTAAGTGCTTTTAATGTATCTTTCTCATTTAATCTCAGTAACGCCAGAGGGATAGACTATTTTATCCCCATTTTACAGGTCAGGAACTTGATTCTCCTAAAAGTTAAGAGCCTGTGACAAGCTCTGGTCACAGTTTATAAGGGGTGTGGACTCATTTAAGTCTCATCAAAAACCACTGTTCTTAATGACTTCGCTGTGTTACTGCCTTCATCTGTTGGAGCCAGTATGACAAAACAGCACAAGCTGGCTGGCTTATGAACAGCAGACATTTGTTGCTCACAGCTCTGGAAGCTGGAAGTTCAAGGTTAGGGGACCAGTATAGTCCGATTCTGATGAGAGTCCTCTTCTGGACTGCAGACAGCCAACTTCTCTGTAAGCTCCCATGGAAGGGTTGAGCTAGCTCTCTGGAGCCTCTCTCTTAAGGGCACTAATCTTATCAGGAGGGCTCCACTGTCACCACCAAGTCCCCTCCTAAAGGCTGCGCCTCCTAGTACCATCACACTGGGGGTTAGGAATTCTACATAATGAATGTGAATTCAGACCATAGCACCCTTCTTCCAACTTCTGTTAGTTAATGGTTTTCATCAACACACCAGTCAGTTTGCAAATCGGGCCCAAGAATGAGCCCAGGGAGGGCAGGGAAGCAGAGCGCTGAATTCTGCCCAAATTAGAACATCAGCCTTTGATTTTCAAAAGTTGCCCAAAGTTGCCCAAATGCTACATATCGTTCAGAATGCTCAAGGTCCGCACCAGTGAGTCATCAGTTGAAGTAGTGCGCCCTGAATACACATACATATCTACAGTAAATCACCAGGTATGGACAGCTCTCCCCCAACTGTATGCATATATATTGCGACTCTGTAACCGGAACCAGGGGGCTCATGACCAGCATGCTGTCAGGTCAGAGCCCCGGGTCCCTTCGGCATACCCCCCAAACATGAGTGAGACATCTGCTGCAGTATCTCTGTTTCACGTTTCGATATTAAAAATTACAGCTGTCCAACATGAGTCACAGTCTTTGTGCATAACCCATTGCCAAGTCCCTGAAGAACTGCAGTAAAAGTAAAAAACTTGAAAGAATGATGACTGACATAAATCTATCAGGGGCCTTTTCCAAGGAAGGATTGAGACTACTTGTCATAAATACGTTCATATTTTATTCATGCCTATCTGAGGTTCCAGAACACAATCTTTGGCCATACCAATATCTTATACTAAATACTCAGGTGGAATATAAGGTTTGAAATTAAGTACTCTGGAAGTGCTCCATTCATTAGGACCTCAACTCTCTCTGGACTCAAGGTTTCTATCAGTTTGAGAGAAAGTATTATTTGAAATGCTTTTTAGACCAGGCACCAAGGGGTTCCCTCTTAACGAGAAAGTACTATTTTGATAAATGATATCCCCTCTGCACAAAAAGGTAGTCTCGCTAGACTAGATTCATTAGAACAGAGGGCTCATGCCTGGATTTTATTGAGAAGTAATATTTAGGTGTTAATCTTGGACACCATTTTCCTTTGGAATGCACCGGGGAATATTTAAAGGAAGATTTTTAATTGGACAAATGTGCTGCTTTATCTATAGTCAAGTGTCAGGGTCATTAGAACGAGCACTTGAAAAGGATTGGAAAACATGGTGCATTGTGGGAGAAGAGGCCTAAGGAGCAGGGCACTTGAAATGTGATTTTTGCTAATGTTTCTGCACTTCATTGCATTTATATGTCCAATCTTACCATTAACTTGGAATCAACTACAAGGATTTTTTAGAGGACTGTGTATCGCACCCTGGTCCTTTAAAGTTAATTATAATTACTATGTAATATCAAAAGGTTATTATACAAAATGTTCTCTTGGTCATTAGAGTTGATTTTGTCTCTGTCACATGTGTGCCTGCCTGGAAAGGATTTACAAGGGTGGCTTATCCTTATTAGTCAATAAACCCAAAGCTTTGAGTACTCATTCCACAGCTGCTCGTGTTTCCTTTCCATGATATTTTGGCATGGGAGATAAAAAGAAAAGACACGGCCAAGGCTTATTTTAGCATATCCCCATTGTTCAGAATGGTATTTCCAAACGTACCACCCTTTGGAGTTCAATGTGGACCATTACAAGGCACTGAATTTTCTTAGGCAAATTCTCTGACTCCGTGAGCTCCTCATTCTCTGAGATTGCAACGTTTATCTCCTTCTCAAATTTAAATTACTAGAGACGTGTCTCTTTCCTTCCTGGATTAAGACACTCAAGAAACTCAGATTTGGTTTGTGGGTGGGAAGGGGATTAAGTTTTACTGATGTCTGAGCAGATTCAGTCTCGTGCATGAAGTTGGAAGAACCACTGTATTGGAGTGGGCTGAGGAGGCAGGGACCCCAGTGGGAGGGTCCCGAGAGAAGTTAGGGAGTTGCCATCACCGTGAGGCCCCACACCCTCATCCCTGAGTCTCTGACCACCTCCACACCTGTCAGGGCTCTGATTCATCCCAGTGAGGGGAAGAAATGGGAAATACTCAAGGGGAGGTAGAAAGAACAACAGAGACCGTGGCTTTCCTCTCTTCTGAGAACTGGGTAAGGAATAAGCCAATAATGGCAGGAGCTCACACCTGGGAACATCTGCTCTTTTAAGCAAGGAGACGTGAAATGGTTGAGGGGACTCAAATCCTAACCTCTATGTTCCTATTGGTTCCAAAATCCAGAACTGCCTGGTGCTCGTGGGACACCTACGCTTTCTGCAGTAGCAACTGGGCCCCTTCTGCACAGATTGCTGCCCACCCACCACAGCAGAGCAGATCCAAGCCTCGTGCACACAGTGTTCCTCGAGAGGACACTGAGCCACATGTACAAATCGGAGACAAAGGCAGGGAGTGGGTGGGCTGCCCTCGAATGATCATCCAAACCCAGTTAAGGGAAAAGTAAGTCTCTTAAACACCTCTTCCAAAGCAAACTTGATAACAGAGACGTATCTCTGGTAGCGTTGGGGGTCTATTTATTTATTTATTTTTAGCAGGTGGAAGTCAGAAGTCCTTTTCAAATTCCAAAATTCCTTGCTTTTTCCCTCAGCAACATCCTATTAGCCTCAGTACCTATCCCACACAAGGGGGTGGGAAACCAATGCAGTGGTTTCCACTATCTGCTTTCAGCACGCCATTGTCAAATCTCTCGATCATTCCAGCTAACGTCATGGTGGAATTGTGCATTCCTTGTATATCCTTGCCTTGACCTGGTCCCAGCACCACTCTTAAGAATGAGGACTCTGTTACCCGGTGACTCTTGAGGTCCCTCCTACCGCCTTTCCAGGTCTACAGTGCTGGTTTTGGGTCCTCAGATCTTTTCATTTTTCCTGGATAGTCTTTAAAAGGCTTATGAAAGTCCTCAAATCATATAGGTAATTGTGTGTGGATGATGTGAATTTTCATGGTGAGATAGTTTATGGTTTTCATCAGTTTAAGAACTAATGACCTAGTCGTTAAATATTTTAGGACCCCTTGTCCTCTACATTAGCATGTTTGGGATCTGTCCTATCTGCACCAAGCCCAAGGGCAGAGGCTCTAGTTAGTTCCACTGTGCTGCCTGGCGGCCGTCCTCCAAGTCCCAAGCAGGGACAAGCATCCAGCGCACACTCTGTAAGCTCTTCTGCCTGAAAGACTTTATGGCAGGACACAGAGGGAGTGGCCCCAGACTTCTGAGAACTAAGGGTTGACGGAATTCCTAAAAGAACTGAATTGGTACCCCTATACTCCCTCAGTAAAAGTTCTCCAGTTCTTATTAAACAAAGCTGTTTTTTCTTTTCTTCTTTCCTGGTGATCCTTGATCCCCATCATTTAATTGGGAATCTGCAGTGTCTTTGTTTGGATCAGTCTTGCACTGCTGTCCCCAACTAGAGGGAGAAAAATCCTGTTCCTTTTCCCCCAGGTTTTTGTTTTCCCCTCTGTTGGCCACTTTTGGTCTTCTCTGCTTCCAGGCATTTCTCCAAGCTCAGTCCCTTCCAGTGGAGACCTCTGATGGGATGACATTGTCTAATCTTCCAGGGAGGCTGAAGCCAGTTAAATAAGAGGGAACAAAACTAGGAATTCCAGCCACCTATGTTTGCTTATTAGGGTCTGGATTTTATGGAGGAATAAGGGCCTATTCCATCTCTAAAAATCTATCTATCTATCTAAAAATCCATCTCTAAAAATCCTTTGAAATTCTTGTGCACTGTTGGTGGGATTGTAAACTGGTGCAGCAGCTATGGAAAACAATATGGAGGTTCCTCAAAAAATTAAAAATAAAAATTAAAAAATTAAAAATCATTTCCTATGATCTGGAAATTCGGCTTCTGGGGATATAAGAAATGAAAAGACTGTACCAAAGAAATATTGGCACCCCCATGTTCACTGCTGCATTAATAGGAACGGCCAAGACATGGAATGAGCTAAGTGTCCACTCGGATAAATGGATAAAGAGGTTGTAGCCAATAGATGCAATGGAATATTATTCAACCACAAAAAAGAAGGAAGTCCTGCCATTCGTGACAATATGGATGGATCTTGAGGGCATCATGCTAAGTGATATAAGTCAGACAAAGAAAGACAAATTTCACTTATATGAAGAATTCAGTAACAACAATTAACAACCAAACTCATAGAAAGAGAGATCAGATTTGAGATTACCAGAGATGGGGGTGGGGGTGCAGGAATTGGAAGAAGGTGGTCCAAAGGTACAAAATTTTGGTTGTAAGATCAATGAGTCCTGGGGATGTCATGTACAATGTAACGGCTAGAGCTAACACGGCTATGTTGCTATATTTTAAAATCTTTGAGAGAGTAGATTCTAAGGGTTCTCATCACAGGTGGAAAACGATTTCTTTTTCCATCTCTATAAGAAGACAGATGTTCACTGAACTTGTGGAAATGACTTCACAATGTATGTAAGTCAAGTCATGATGCTACGCTCCTTAAACTGACATAGCGTTGTACGTTAATTATATCCCAATAAAACTCAGGGAGGGGCACCTGGGTGGCTCAGTGGGTTAAGCCGCTGCCTTCAGCTCAGGTCATGATCTCAGGGTCCTGGGATCGAGCCTCGTGTAAGGCTCTCTGCTCAGCAGGGAGCCTGCTTCCCTTCCTCTCTATCTGCCTGCCTCTCCGCTTACTTGTGATCTCTCTCTGTCAAATAAATAAATAAAATCTTTAAAAACAAAACAAACAAACAAAAAAACCCTCAGGGAATAATGAAGCCTTTTGCCTGAAAGTGTAATTAGATTTACAGTTGGAGTTTCTTTTCACATTATGTAATCTCATGGCTGTGGACAGTTAGGTTTAAAGTTGAACTTATGGTGTCTGTCCAATGAGTACCCATAAGCCTAGAGTCTCATTGGTATCTCAAATTCTCCTAAAAAAAAAACAAAACTCATTAGTTTTTCCTTCTAAATAAGTTTTTCCCTTCTATCCTGTCATTTAGAAGCAAACAGTTCACCCAGGAACCCGAGTTAGAAAATCTAGAGATTTCTCTTGAGCTTTTCTTTTTAGAGTTTCACACGTAGTCAATTTTCTTCATCCTCCAGTTGTTAACCCCCAAATATTCCTCAAACCTCTCTTCTGCCTTAGCTACTAGTGCTCATTTCAGGCTTTTATCATCTCTCACCTGAACTTCTGTATCTGGGTGCTAAGTGCTCTCTCAAGATCCCAATAACAATCAAGTAGTTATGGCTAACACTTAGTGCGTGTTTGTCCCCAACTCTTGACTATTCCAAAGTGCCTTAAATGTTTTATCTCCAGTTAATCCTGGTTATAACCTTATGGGTTAGGCATTTGGTGTTATTTCCACTTGGTAGATGGGAAGACTGAGGATTATAGAGGTAAAGGAACTTACTCAATGAAATATATTTAGAATGTGGTACGGTCAAGATGCACATCCAAGTTTGCCTGTCTTTAGATAGAGAGTGAGTTTTTATCAACAAGTCTATAATTTCTCTGAACTCATAGTTGCCTGGGTGGTTCTTTTAAAATATAAACTTCCTCTAAAAAAAAAAATATATATATATTTTACAAAAATATATACATATATATGTATGTATTTGTGTATGTGTGTATATATATGTGTGTGTGTGTGTGTGTGTGTGTATATATATAAACTTCCTGTGTTTACATGCCCTAAATGGTCTTCCATTTCTTTAGCATGTTACTCAAGGCCCTCTATCTTTACCTGTTGTGGCAGATTGTTAAGAGTATCAGCCTGCAACATATCACACTTCCCTGTATCTGTGCCCTTGACAGTCTTCTCCTACACCAACTATGGGCTTGACCAGTGGGACATCAGCAAGTGTAAAGCAAATGAAGTCTTGAAA
Organism: Mustela lutreola; assembly: GCF_030435805.1. Taxonomy (NCBI): domain Eukaryota; kingdom Metazoa; phylum Chordata; class Mammalia; order Carnivora; family Mustelidae; genus Mustela; species Mustela lutreola. Next base: position 10,330,094 of record NC_081297.1, on the reverse strand, counting down.
AACACTGTCACGTGGCACTTGCATTCTGGGAATCTCCTGGCTCTCTGCGAATCCTGTGGCCTCTATACAAAGAATCCAAAGCGAACTTCCTCCAAGGTGAGAGACCATATGAAGTCATCTCAGTCATCCTAAGTGAGGTCTCAGATGTGTAAGTGAGGCCTTCCGAAAACATCCATCTCTGGCCAAGCTGGTCCAGACCAGAAAAACTGCCCAGATGACCCAGAGAGTCAGGAATAAATAAAATGGTGCTTATTTTAAGCCAGGGTTGGGGACATTTTATTTGGGGGTGGTTCATTACATGGCAAAAGCTAGTGGACACACCTGCCTAATTTGCCACCTTTATCTCTCATCACTTCTTGCCTGCCATTCATCCTCTAGCATCGGCATTCTGCTTGTTGGCCTGTCCATTCATCCTCTAGCATCGGCATTCTGCTTCTTGGCCTGTGATTCTTGCCTCTGCCTTTGCTCTCATTGAGCATTTGACTGGGAATGCCTTTCCTCTGGACCTGGTTAGCTTTGATTCATCCTTTACTACTCAGTTTAGATTTTATCTCCTTGTTCCTTCCTTGACATTTCTTTTCTCACCCTTTCCTGTGGTCAGGTCGGGTTACGTAGGTATCTCTTCCAACTCTTTTCAAAAATCCCTATCATCACCCTTCCAAATAATTTTATAATGACCTATTTATGGGTCCATTCCCCAGCTAGAGGTTGGGGTTTTTGAAGACAAAGTCTTGCTTTATTCTTTCTTCTCCAACCCCCCATCATCTAGCAGAGGGGCTGACACCTAGTAGTAGCCAATACAACCTGCTGACTGAATGAATGACAGAAGGACCAGAGGACATCAGGAGGGAGTCTGTGGCTAACCGGGGAAAGACCCCACATCAAAGGTGTTAGTGTGACACTCTTTAATTCAACTTCTATATATCTTCATCTTATCTCTGTAAAGCATGAACGTGGTGAGAAAACCCAGATGAACTTTAGGCAAAGAGGGCTGTGAGTACGCAGGAGAACAGATATCTCAGAGACGTCAACTGTGCATTTTGGATGCTGGTGCAGGAGAGTGGAAAGTAGCTACATGAAACACACAGAAAGTAGGTCTGAGGTAGATTATTGAACTTGTTCAAGTTCAAAATGGAAATCTGAATCCGTTTTCCAATAGGCTTCCTTTAGCTGGATAGAAAAGAGCGTTTTTCTTTCCTTTCTCTATCCCAACCCTCCCAGCACCGTCATAAAACTCACCCCGAGACAGAGTGGATAAACTGACGGATAGTATCAAATGTCAGCCAGGGTTTCCTCTTCATCCCCAGGCTCTTGGGAACAGCATTTGAACAGATTGTTCCTGCCAGAGTATCTCATTATTTTAAGCAAACTGAATTTCTCATTGACTATGTTGAAAGGTTGTACGCTAGTTATAATTACCGGTTTTACTTAATTTCCTTTTATAAATAGGTCGGTACTCTGTACTTGAAAGTAGTATGTTGATTACTGATTTTTTTTTTTTTTTCTTTTGGCCTCAGGGACTGTTTAGAGCAGAAACTGCTGACTGAGTGAATTTAATGAAACAAATACATGTCCAATTATAAGAGGGTGTATGTCTGAGAGCACACACTGGCACACAGGTAGTAAAGACACACTAAGCCAAAGCCATAAGGGTGACCATGAGCACAGAAGAGGTTTTGTGTTCCGGCAGCAGCTTAGGCCCTTTGGAGCTGCTGGTGAAGAAAACTGCCCAGGCAGTGGGAGCTGAGAGACGAGGAAGGATTCCCTGCCCCCAACCCCCAGCATTATCTTCTCTGCTTCAGTTGTCCCTGATTTCTACTCATGGCACCTCTGGGTTCTGATGAAAATCAGCTTCCTAAAAGAGTGCACACATGTTGTCTTCAAATGTGAAGGGAAGGATCAGACTGTCAATTCATGAAAAATGCTTTTTTGTTTGTTTGTTTTTCCAATTATAAAAGTGATACATCTTTTGGGGGGTACGGGCAGCATGTTCAGAAAATGAAATCTAAGAGAGAACAATAATAAATATTACCTATAATCTCACCACCTGAAGATAAGCACTCAGAATTTCACATATTTTATATATATATGTAAGTATTCATGCACAACTTTATATCTTGTTTTTTCACAATATTCATATATTGAAAGCATATGCCCATGTTCTTTGCCTTTGTAAATATAACTTTTAATGATTATATATCATTTCATAGTGTGGGTAGATTGTGGTATCTTCAGCCATTCCATTTATTATTGTTAAATATTTTATTTCATTTATTCATCCTTCAGCATACTATCTAACATTCTATTCTACATGTCTTCCGCTATTTCCTTTGGGTAAATTCAAGAAATAAAATTTTTGCATTAGGGGTTCGAACTGTTGTCTATTTGTTTATTTGAGAGAGAGCACGCACAGATACGCAGGGAGTGGAGAGGCAGAGGGAGAGGGAGAGGGAGAGAGAGAATTCTCAAGCAGACTTGCTGCTTAGTGCAGAGCCTGATGCAGGGCTAGATCTCACGACCCTGAGATCATGCCCTGAGCCAAAATCATGAGTCAGATGATTAATTGTTTAACTGACTGAGCCACTGGGGCACTCCTGAGCTCCTCCATGTCTTAACACAAATGATAGGACTGGTTTTTTTAGAAATGTTGTATCAGTTTGTATTAAATGGTACATAAGACTGCATGTTTCACTATACTTTTGTAAACACAAGGAATTAAGTATTCTAAAATATTGCTAATGTGATAAGTGAAAAGGTCTGTTTCATAGTTTTCATTTGCATTTCTTTTGCTCTTAGTAGGTCAAACAATTTTATGTCTACAGTAGCAGTTTAACTTAGGCATTTTGCTCTGCAAGGGGACAGGGTTTGCAGGAATGGGACACAGACCACTAGGGCAACAAAAGAAAGAAACGTGTGGAGCCTAGACACACATTCTTTCTTGCTTGAAAGAATCAGCCAAGCAATCTATGAAGATTTTGACTTATCCGCTTATAGAGAGGCCAGGTATTGGTACTTTCTAACAGTTTTGCAGGGAGATCTAACATGGACCTGGGGTGAGACAGAGCTTCTCCAGAATGAGCAGGCCTGTGTGAGTGGCCAGGATGGGTTCCTAAGAGAGGGTAATGGTGGGACATGAAGATACGGGGCTTTCTGCAGGGCTGCTGGTGGTAACGGTGCAAGAAAGTTGCCGGACAACAATCCGAGATAAAGCAGCCCACCGCGATTCTGCCTTACCTTATACCACTGATTCCTGATTTGGGGCTGATAAAGCTGCCTTTTATTACCTAACTTACTCTCCACTTGGAGCCAATCATTCAGTTTGTGAATTGTTCCGGTTCCTGCATTTTCTTGCTCCAGGGTGAGTTCAGACACTTCCTTGCTCATAAGCACCTCCACGAAATGTTACAAGTAATGGCCAGCATGAGGGTTGGAGATTATCTGTCGATTCCAAATAACCAATTTTTCCTCAACCCCTGTTGCCACAAAAAACAACAAATTAACTTTCAGAAGATTTTGCTCCTCGTTCCCCCATCTCAGATAGAGAGAGGTTATATAGAAAGATGCGTGTGTGTGTCGCTGGTGTGTCCCATTTGGGGCCAAAGTGATTTGAGGGTCCCGGAGGACAACCAGCGTCCAATACAGCAGCCTCTGTGGGGCTGGGGAAAGCTTCCCGCGCTGCCCATGAAGAGAGTACACCCGGCTGCCTCTGAAGTCCTGAAAGCTGCCCCACCAGAGGGGGGGCTGCCTCAGGCACAGCACTTTTAAGATCCTAAGGCCACTGCCCCTAGTGTCTGTGAGAGCTCCAGAACTTCAGCCAGTGTTGTAGAGGCAGCAGGATGCACACGGAGTCAGGAAAGCTGGTTTATAGTCCCATCTTCTGCCACCGATAGGCTAAATGACTTTTGAGGAGTCACCACGTTTCTCTGGGTCTTTGGATTTTCTCCCATGAACACCAAAGACAGTGACTTCTGTCCTCTGGTGTAATGGAAAGGACACGTGCCAAGCCTTGGCCGGACCGGGTACTAGCTCATGGCCTGGGGTGCTCACTGGGCCTTGAGGAGCCTCACTTTTCTAGTCTGTTAAATGGGGCTAAGAGGTCCAGCCATGCCTGCTGAGCACAGATGGTGGAAAGGTGGAGGATCCAGGAGGTCACCACGTGTAGAAGCGCCAGGGCAGTGTGCAGTAAGGAATGCTACGGCAAGAGAGAGGGTCAGTGGGCATTTCCGCATAAATTTGCTTTTCTGTCCATATTGGCATCCACGCCCGAATGAGGTGGGGGGCTGTGCTTTAGCATCAGGGGAACACAGCCTGGAACACCTTGACAACAGCCAGAGGGGTTCATGGTTCCGTCAACGGGCTTTGAGGTGAGACTGTTCTCTTAAACTCCTGACCTCGCGATAAAAATATGTCTCACGGGCATCTTCAATGACGTTTGAAATGTCAAAATATATTCACGGCCAAGACCAAACCAAAATCATCTACAAGCCCTTGAGAAGCTGCCACTTGTTACCCCACCTCCCTCACTACTATAACGAGCATCAAGACTCCAAGAGAAACCCGGGGATGACAGCAGCAGTTCCCCTCTGCGTTTTCGGGGACCCCAGGATGGCATGCTGGTGCATCGGGACCAACCTTGCAATCCCAGAAAGCCAGAGCAATGAGGTTCATTTGAGTTTGGGAGCAGTAAAGGACAAGGCACAGGGTCCCCACGCATGCTGGGCACTTAGGGACAAGACTGGAGTCAGGATCATTTGTCTCATTGACCTGCTCTTTCCTTTTGGTGAAAAGTTCTCAAGGTTGAAGCAATATCCCCATGTGGCTCAAAGTCCCCACAGCTATCCTGAGGAGACTCCAGGGGGTCTCCAGCCGCCCCTGGATTTGGGGGAATGAATGAGTCTGGGGACAGCCACCAACCCATGAAGAGACTGCCAGTCGTAACACACACACAATTTCAGGTCTGCTGGCCCAGTTGGTGGGACCATTTTTACGCTTCTTTCACATGTAGTCTGTGAAAAAGGGGCCACGACTTTATCTTCAACAGTTAACATTCGATGTCAAGTAAAAAGTAAGAATGAAATCTGCACTGTTCTTCCCCGTTCTTCTTCCTCAGGGGCAGTGGAGGAGGCCAGTTCAGGTTGCTTGGGTTGGGACACCTTGTAAACGTTCTCAGGCTTGCAAATCTCTCTTTATAAGCAGCTCTAGGATCTTCCCCAGCCAGGCCAGAAAGCCAGAAGCTAGTTTTCCATATCAGCTAAGCCCCCATTTCTTCTCCTGAATTTAGCTAAGTTGGACTCTGCCGCAGAAAAAATCTCGAGGGGAAAACGTAACAAAAAGAACAAGGAAAGAATTGAGCTGGAAATCTCAGCAGGCAACACTGGCACTAAACTGTATAGTTCTGATGCTTTAAGCTCCTTGGATCTTAACTTGAAAAGAGACAAGAAAATACATCCCTAGGCTTGACTTACATTTTGGCTTGTTTTTATTTATTTCTCTTTTTTCAGTTTACAAAATGATCCATTTTGCACACGAGTCAAAGCAATTTGGAAGATTTTCTGAACCTTTAGCTGAGTAACAAGGAAGCACTGTCCACCATCCATGTGAATTTGTTTGGCAAGGGCTGCATGGGCGAACTTGGCTGTACCGAGAGGGATCCCAAATTCAAACACTTTTCAGGGTAGGCAGGGACATATATAACTGCAATGAGTGAAGAAAGCTGGTCACAAGACGACAGGATGGTAAGGCTGGAGGGATGGGGATGTGTAAGTCCCACCCACAGGTGTGACGTCGAATTTTTAATCCGGCCCATGCAGGCCACACGCAACATGCACTTGGCCCAACGCGGGGTCTATTGCCTTCGCATTCTACTCAGTGATGCGAACTCTCTTTCCTTCTCCTTTCCCCTCCTCCCTCTAAGCAGCAGCACGACAAAGTGGTTAGGAACATGGGTGCTAGAAGAGCAGCCATTAACTGTGTAACTCTGGGCTTGTGATTTCACCGCTTTGCGTCATAGTTTTATTCATCCGCGAAGGGATGAGAAGAATAAAGTAGGCTAGCAAGTGCTTAGATCACTGGCAGGTGCACATGAAGCATTACAGATCTGTTTTATTATTCATTCATGATCCATTTGTCATTATTCAAGCAGTTCTCATGTACCAGGCTGTTGTACTGGCCTGACTAGGAGCTACGTCATTGGATCAGATAGAAATACTTTGCTTGATGGAAGCAGAAGAGTGAAGAATATATATATATATATATATATATATATATATACACACAGCATACAGTATATATATATATATTTATATATATATATATATATGCATACACACACACACACACACACACATATATATATATATATATATATATATATATATATTTTTTTTTTTTTTTTTTTTTGCCTCTTAAGTGCTAGGTATGTTATGAACTTTTTAAACATTATCAGTTTAATCTTTAAAGGAGTTCAAGAGATATGTTTCATCACTCCTATCTTTTGAGAGAGGGGAGCAGACCTTCTCAAGGCCATGTGCTCATGAACGGTGGGGCTCAGGTTTGAATCCAGGTCTCTGAAGTCTGTGGGTTCCGGACTTCTTACAGGGTCTAAAAGCAGAGCAAATGATGCTTCTGTGATCACTGCTGCATTAACCATTCGTGCTAGTGCCCTTCCCTGCCTAGTCCTGGACTTGGCCTTATGTTCTTCTTAAAAGGTTCCAGGCTTCACCGCTAGTCACCTATACTTGGCATGAGAGCGGGAACCTATTTCCCACCCTGGCGATGTTCTAGACTGCCGCAAGGGAAAATTTTTTACCAGTCTTACGATCATTGTCATTGTGCAGATAAGAAATAGCCTGGAGTGAACAGTAAAGGCCACAGCCCACCTCTGGTTCTGCTCCTCTTTTGTATCTTATTTGGATGATAGACAAGCAACACGCTCCTTCCTGAGGTCTCCTGCTTATACCCTGCATGGGGACATTTCAGTCACAGACACTGAGAAGAAGAAGGGACAGTAAAAATGCTTGCCTTCACTAGCTGTCAGACACAGACCACCGGGTTCTTTAGGTATGACAAGAACCACTAAAAGAACTTGTTAAAAAAAATCTGTATCTATATCTATCTATCTATCCATCTATCTATATGACGTCATTCATATTAGCATTGCTGGAGGGGCGGTGGGTGGAGGCATGGGTTAAATGAGTAACAGGCATTAAGGAGGGCACTTGGGATGAGCGCTGGGTGTTGTATGTAAGTGATGAATCACAGAATTCTACCACTGAAACATATTATACTATATGTTAACTAACTGGAATTTAAATAAAACTTAAAATATCTATTATATATGTAGATTCATGCGCCTCACTCTTGGCAAATTCCGATTTAGTTGTGCTGGAGAGAGGCCCAGGAATCTGTATTTTAATAAATTCTCATACGTAGACAGATTAGGAATCCACTGATCAATCCGACCCTCTTAATTTCAAAGAAAAAGAAATGTGATTTTCTTAAGTTTACACCACTAGTTAGTATCAGTTAGGTTAGGACTCAACACTTCTGACTTCCAATAGAACAGGTTTCCTACCACATGGTATAGTTTCTAAAACCGGGCACTGACTGACCAAGTCTCTCAGACTATTATCTTCCTAATTTGCCACTGACATTAAATTGTAGGATTTGACTGTTAGCTTAAGGTCAGGAGCGTTGCTTAAAATCAGTACATGCAGAAGTACAGACAAACACAAACATGCTGATGTCACCTGGGCAACACATTTACGGAGATTTCCCTTGGCCTGAATTGGAGCAATCTCAGAGGGAGTGAACCATGGCCTTTTGTTATCCCAGGATATTTCAAGGAAAAAAGAAATAAAAAAGATTTTAAAAATAGATGGTAACTAGACTTTAAGAATAGAAAACCTATTTTCCCTGTTACAAGGTTATGGTCCCAAGGGAGAGATGGAATAAGTGTAAAGCATGCCTATTTCAAGAAAAGATTAAACACAGACAGACCTGCCTCAGAGTTGTTAGAGGAAAACATTTGCAGCGGGAAAGCTTAAAAGCACGTCTTATTTTTATTAGCATCCACTTCTTTTCTGAAAGGCTAATTGTAAAATTTATAGAGCTAATTATCTCTCTAGATTAATATTTATGAACACACAATAGCAAATGTGAGTTCCAAGTGTTGTATTAAGAATTGGCTTTTCTCCCTTCACACATACAAGCAAACAGCAGATAGCTCAAGGTGATGTTAATATTCTCTCTACAATGTATGTAAACAGTCATGCCAAATTTTTCTTCCGAATTGCTGCAAATTGGTATTTACCCAGCAACTGCAAACTATTTTTAACAGTTAATACTCCCAAAATGTATGGGGACCTTTCTGCAACATGATGAAGAGCTTGCAAAATCAATTGCATGAAGGCTTCCCTAATCAAACACCAAGGAGTAAGACTTCTCTTTATTGACTCCTCTTAACCACATTTTATTCTAAGAGACAGGAAAGATAATCAAAAGCACTTTGTTGTTCTTCCTGCACTTGGAATATGGAACTAATGGTTCCTTCATTTTCAGAAATGGGAGAACAAGGTTAAATATTGAAAACAAAACAAAACAAAAAAGCCCAACAAAACAAAACAAAACCTACTGCCCTTTCAAATAATTCCAGGTGGGCTTATCCAAGCACACCCAGCTGACTCCTAACTTCTCGGATAAATCTAAGCTAGTTCCACTGTCCACATAAAACATGAAATTTACATGACCCAGAGTAAAAAAGATGTCCAGAGGTTAGGAGGGGACACAATGAAAGCCAAGACTGATGACAAATGAATGGCTTCGGGGCCAGTCTTGAAAGTCTGTGTCTTGGTGTTCCAGTCAACAGACTGAGGGGTGTTTTGCTATATCAGGAATTCTCAGTCAGGGATTTGTGGTTTGGAAAGGGGGAGCTGGATGAGCTTTAGGGATTTTCTAATTGTTCCACCTAAAACCCCACAGATATTTATCATATAAATCAGTATACTCCTATTACTGCCTGTGAATACCACTGCTTTCAACAATTCTCAAAGGACTCCAGAAACTCAGAAAGGTTATGAACTGTTGCACAAGATGACGTCTAAGTCACTTCCTGCTATAATTTTCTTCAATTTTTGCTGCATCTTTGCTCTAATCTCTAATTGCTTCAATTGCCCAGCCTTACTGTTATGCATCTCAAATTTATCTCTCTCTAAGTTTCCTTCTTCAAAGACTTTTTTTTTTTTTTTTAAGATTTTATTTATTAGGGAGAGAGAGAGTTAGTTCACAAGCAAGGGGAGTGGCAGAGGGAGAAGCAGGACCACATCATGACCTGAGAGTCAAAGGCAGATGCCCAACTAAATGAGCTACCTAGGTGCCCTGCCCTTCTTCTAAGACTTTAAAGTTGTGGTGTTCAACTATTGGGTATTTATCCTAAAGATACAAACGTAGTGATCCAAAGAGGCACGTGCATCAAAATGTTTATAGCAGCAATGTCCACAACAGCCAAACTGTGGAAAGAGCCTAGATGTCCACCAACAGATGAATGGATAAAGAAGATGTGGTGTATATACACAATGGAATACTATGCAGCCATCAAAAAATGAAATCTTGCCATTTGCAATGAGGTAGATAGAACTAGAGGGTATAGTGCTAAGGGAGGTAAGTCAATCAGAGAGAGAAAATTATCATATGATCTCACCAATATGAGGAATTTGAGAGACAGGGTGGGGAGTTGTGGGGGAAGGGAGGGAAAAATGAAACAAGATGGGACCATAGAGGGAGAAAAACCGTAAGAGACTCTTAATCTCAAGAAACAAACTGAGGGTTGCTGTAGAAAAGGGAGTGGGAGGGATGTGGTGGCTGGTTGATGGATATTGAGGAGGGTATGTGCTATGCTGAGTGCTGTGAATTGTATAAGACTGATGATCTACAGACCTGTACCCCTGAAACAAATAATAAATTATATGTTAATAAAGAAAACAAAACAAAACAAAACTGTGCTACTCAACATGGCAGCCTCTAGCTACACAGGGCTATTGGAATTTAATTAAAGAGAACTAAACTTAAAAATTCAGTCCATTAGTCACACCAGTCACATTTGAAATTCTCAACAGGCTCATGTGGCTCTTAGTTTCTGTATTGGACAGTGTAGATATGGGACACTTCCATCATTGCAGAAAGTTCTGTTGGATAGTGCATCTTTAAAGACTGATTTCTAAGCTACATTCTAAGAATCTACATGTTAATGAGCTCCCCAGGTGATTCTGATGTAGAGTGTCTGCATATCATGCTTGGAGAAACAGCACTAAGGCTAACACTTAGAAGAGGACCTAAAGAACCCCTGACCTCTGGTTTTCCACTTTTTTCTGGGTTTGTGATGATGACTGCCCCACTGACCAGTATTTATCACCAAAATCCTACTTCAGTGTCCAAGATGAATAAATAGCATTAGACTCCTACAGTCTTGGAGTTGGATGGAATCTTTAAGCTTATCTAGTCCAAACACTTGTTTGTTGTTTGAGTTCTCTCTAGATGATCTTCCGTGGAGCTTGTGGAATATGCAATTGAACAGCAACAGTGATGGGGAAAACACTTTCATGGAACACATTCAATCTGATAAAAGTCCCAACTGCTGACTAGTCATCCTTTACATGGAACAATGTCCTAGTAGCTTCCCCACATTGGTCAGAGCTTTCTCTGGTCAGAGTTCAATCTTGACTTGGGTATTTAAGGCTGATGCCAGTCAATCCCTCTTCTCCAGGTGTCACGCTCTATGAACATGTTGTATGGAAGGAAGGGGCTTTTTGAAAAGAGAAATTTTGGGTGATCTTCCTTGGGTGTGATAGGAGATAATCTTATCTCTGGTTTTGCCCCAACAACCAGGTCTTCGGCTTTACTGGGAGATGGGATGGTCTCCTCATTTAGAGCAACATGGGAAACAACCTTAAGCTAAAGGGCACATAGATTTTTGCATTTGAATGACTTTAAAGTTTTGGGGGCCTACAAAGACCACATCCTTGGCAGAGAAAGAGTTTCCAGCGGCAGCAATGGCAGTCAGGAAGTATTTCTGTCACGTGACTCATGAGCAATGAAGTGAGAACAGAAAAATGCAGAAGGGAACAAATGGTATTTAGAAAATAGCCTGAGGACACACAGACATAAACAAAGATGAGTCAGAGGGGTGGACAAACCCCGCAGTTATAAAAGTGGGAAGAGGCAGATAAATAAAATAATTTATACCCTCAACTTGGTGCTTTTAGAGATACTCAGGTTATGTATATCTATAAGATCATTATGCTTTTGCACACAATGGCACGACAAGACCTTCTCATATTTGAAGACAGCTTTCATTATACCCCTACATCCTTTCTTCTTTAGGTTAAGGTCTGTATTTATTCTACATGGTCTTGGGATTTTTCATTATCCTCTGAACATGTAGCTTGTCTAACTCCTCTTAAATTGAGAATCCAGGACTGTTTTATTTCAGATATGGTTTGATCACCCTTGCATAGAATGAAACCATCACTTCCTTCTCTCCAAATCTTATACGTCTACTAACATAAATCACCACGACTTTTTGTTGAAGACCCAAACTGACATAGAAGCTCGCGACCCATGGCTCCCTGGCTTTTTATTTATTTTACTTGTTTTCTAAGATTTTAATGATCTTAGAGAAAATACCATAATATATACAGTTCTACCGCATCCTCTAGATCTGCTAGCAGAGCTTGGAATATGATAAGTACTCAAAGCCTATTGATTGCTTGAAAGTCTAAGAGAGAATATGCACAACTGAGGAAATTAAAAAATAAATGGCATGGTTATTACCTGGGGAAAGGATTAGGAGAGCTGGCTGGTAAAACAGTTCTATGTATAAAGTGAGAAGCCTGGACTCCATAATCACTTAATTTCCTCTTTATCTCAATTTATACATTTCCATGAAAACACGTATTGCATCCCACAAAGCAAACTCAATTATTAGCAAAAATACTACCAGACTTTGTAATATCCTGGTAATCTAGGAATGATTAGAATCCTCCCCAAAGACACATAACCAAAAGTTATCTAATCATGAATTCTATTAACATATTTAAATTTTGAGAAAATATTTAAAATTTTGTAAGTGTAACTAGTGACATCAACTAGTTAAAACATCTTTACTACCCAAGCTGGGATTCAGACGCTTGGGGTAGTGTGCAAGAGAATTGTGTCAAGTGGAAATGAAATTTTATTGGAAAGGAAAAGTTCCAGAATTGTTTAAAGAATTAGGGAAATGTTCAGAGGAATGAGTAAACCTTGATTCTGCTGCTTGAAATGTGGGAACTTTTTACCTGTAACATAAGTGGTAGGTACGTGAGGGTATCTTAATAATTGCTAAATCTTTAGGTTAGATATTTTCTTGGTTTTCAAATGTACTTAGAGACAGCCATTCCGTGCTCACGGAATCCGTTGCCAACTTTCTTTCTTTTTTTCTTCTTCATTCCACTCCTTCTCTCTGAAGCCTTGAGTGACTGAAATACCCTTTTCCTGGAATGTGGGAGGGAGATAGAGTGGTCTTTTTCTGTTACTGGTGTCAGTGTGTCAGCTTTTCTGAGTACTATTGAAGCAATTTCCACCCCTGCCAAAGTCTTCCCATCATCTCTCATCTTGACTGTCACCTCCTATTTGCAATGGTCAATCCATGTTCCAGCGCTTTGGGCTTCTCCATCAAGGCACCCTCTTGACAGTCAATGGATCAAAATCTACATGATTTCCAACTTAGCTTTCAAAGATTGTCCCTTGACTCAGATAATTGGCTACTTCTAAAAGGATTTTATTTTATTTTTTAAAATTTTAACTCTTTTTAGAGAGAGAGAGAGAGAGAGAGAGACAGTGAGCCAGGGGAGGGGCAGAGAGAGAGAATCTTCAGCATGTCCCACGCTCAATGAGGAGTCTGATGCAGGGGTCCATCTCATGACCCTGAGATCATGACCTGAGCCAAAATCAAGAGTCAGGTGTTTAACGGACTGAGCCACCCAGGGGCCCCCCTTATAAATGTATTTTATTTTTTAAAAAGATTTTATTTATTTATTTGAGAAAGAGAGAGCATGAAGAGTGGGAGGGGCAGGAGGAGAAGCAGACTCCCCACTGAGCAGGGACCCAGACTGGGGCTTGATCTCAGCATCTTGGGATCTTGACCTGAGCTGAAGGCAGATGGTTAACTCACTGAGCCACCCAGGCACCCCAAAAAGTATCTTAAATACACGAGTTACAGCTAACGGTTATATTGAGCTATTATCTGGGGAGCACCTATTAGCAAATTGAATGAATAGGGCCTGTCCTTTGTTTAGTCTGTGAATACTACCCATTTGTTTGCTTGTAAACACCATATATCTCCCACAGTAATCGTTATGTGCAAGCACTGACATCTTATACTTGGCAGGAGATTCAAGTATGGGTAATTCAACAGCATTTAAAAAATAAAAACACATTATCTCTGACATACGAGCAGTAATGGCCACACTAAGCTGGGACAGCCGACAAAGAGCTGTGATAACAGTAGCATAACTGTGACCTGAAAAAATCTCTTTCTCTAAAATTGTGACCTTGCCATGCACAGTAGCACAAGGAAGTAAAATTTACAAGTGAAAATCATTTCCTACAACTTGCACTATATTTTCAGATAATTCTATTGACTTTTACAGGGTTTATGCAGTCACTATGAGATGTGTTCACCCATTGACTCAATCATGTAGTAAATATTTACCAACCCGACAGAATACAGTTTGTTAAGCCATTTCTATTGCCTTGTCTCTGACTCTCAGGAGACAGAATTTCCAAGAAGAGGAAGCTTGAAACTACAAAATATGTTCATTTGGATTCCATTTTCTCGAATGTATTATGATCTGTGGCATGTATTAATTCCTTAAAAATCAAAGTTGTAGCACTGTCAGGGGCTCGGAATTTGTTAGTTTTGGTCATTCTATTTCAAATACGGGTAAACTCTGGCTCGGAGGAGTGAAGGAGCTTTCTCAGGATCACAGAGTTGATTAGTGATGGGGAAAGAATGGTCTTCTTGGTAAACCATAGTATCATTTATGTGTTCAAAATGCAAATTGTTTTTACTTGGGAACAGGTTATAAGCTTTGAAGATTAAGAAAGGATTTCCCGAAGTCATTCCTGAGTGAATCCATAGAAGAAATAGGACCTGGAGTCTTCATTTCAAGGAGGGTCTCTAGATAGTTAAGATATTAAAAGCAAAATTAAATAAACTAACCCTTGCAAAGTGCATGGATGAATCTGGGAAAGGAATAGATCCTCCCTCCCTCTCCACTTTCCTCTGCATAAAGTGATCTTATACTGATTAATCCAAGAATGATTATAGGCTTTTCAAATGACTTGAATTTGTAAATTTATTCTCTCATTTTCAAGTTCATATGAAAACACACTTTTGTGATGCAGCATTTTAAGGAAAATATTTAAATACGTTTTCCTCATGTGGCAACGATTATTGCTCTGTGGAAGGAGAGCATAATTTACGGTAACCTCTTTTGACATGTTGTTGAATCCCCAGATATCAATCCGTATCTTACATTCTTTGTTATCTGTTCCTGTAATTCAAATCTCTCCTCCACTCCATCAATATTCTATTTATGAATCATCTCATCAATACTTCATTGTATTTTGGTCATTTATTTTTTACTTTGCAGGTCCCACTCAAGAACAGTTCCCCCCGCCCGCCCTGCGCCAGATATGTGGAACTTCTAAGTATTTTAGGCTATCAGATAGTCAATGATTCCCAGAAGAGATTAAAAATTCCTTCAATGTATTCTGAGGGGGAAATCTGTGGCACTAAAAGATGAATGTTCTTAATATTCTGGGGCAGCGTTGTTTCTGTAGAGAGACTGCCTGTTTACCCTCTCTTAAAGATGCCACCTCTTCAAGGTAGGAGAAAGTTTATTCTAGGTTATATGTTTTCCTTTTATTCTAATCCCAATGCCATGCACCAGAGTTTCTAAGGCTAATAACAAATGCAGCACAATGAAAAAGTCATTTTAGGTAACCACCTAACAATCTATATTGACCCTTGAGGCTCTCCTCAGACTGTGCTGAAATGAGGCTTCTGTTTCATCTTTACCAGAGAACTTCCAACCAATGGAGAAAGACAAGGGTATAAAGCAACATACCTCGTTCTATGAAAGACAATGAACACGGCTCTAACATGGATGTTTCTTCATGAGTTTAAATCACATATTGGCAGCCTTCTTGAACACAAAACGCTAAATGCATAACATCCCTTGACGCATTTACTGAAATTTTAATTTTCCTAGATATCTGGTTGGAAATTCCAAGAAATCTGAACCTAGAAGAAACTTTTATTCTCTTACACAATGTATTTGTTTCTTCAATCACTTGTGAAAATGAAATGTTTGTTCTAATATATGTACAGAACTAGCAGACATTTTAAATTTTCAAAAGAAGGAAGTAGAGTTCCTGTAAGTTCCTCCTAGACCTGGAGATTATAATGTAGTTGAAGAGCTAGGATATGGGTAATATAAACAGCTAATGGATATAGACATTCTTAACCTTAAAAACATGTAAAAATATAGAGTCTTGGAATGACCAGTGTAGAATGAAATTATCAGTTTTTTATAGGTAGAATTAGTATAAAGATTTAAATGCCTAAGGAGTCCTGGAAGAACTAAATATGTGCATGAAATGTGAGCAACTTAAGTCATGCTAGTGAAAATTGTAAATGCAATGAAGGAATATCCAAAGAGAAGCATATCTGATTAAGACAATTATATTTTATGCATGGAGTATGCTCAATTGTTACTTTGCCCACTTTGTAAATCAATACTCTACTTGAAATAGTCTTGTAGGGTAAACCCTGGATATACAATTACAATGGGTTAGTTCTCTAATGTATGAAAATTGAAGACATCATGAAAGCTGGTAAATTGATTTGTTGGGAACAACTGAACCCAAATTTCACAATAAGAGCAACATAAAAATTTTTACTCCCACCAAAAACATCGACCATGTGATTTCTCCAACTCCCGTTCCTCTCTACGTGGGAAAAATAACCCATGGCCACAGAGGCTCGGCGAATAGATCTATTCTGGTCTACATATTCTTCTGGGTGTCCTTCAATATTCTCATCACTCTGGGCTGAGGGAGTTTGCTTCTAGCTTCAGGGCCCCTGGTTTAGTATTTGTCAGTGCGCTTGCTCAAAGTACAATATTCTGACTCTGAGTTTCTCTCTGCTGTGATCTGCGACCTCCCCTTGGATTACTTCCTTCTCCTTGTGTGATTAGTGTTTTCCTTCTTGCTGTAATAATGGAAACGGATTGGTAAGCCCCTGTGCGGATAGCATATCCTTTTCCTGTTTGACTTCTAAAATGAAAACGAAGTCCCTCACTTACTTATGCCTAAGAAACACTCTATTTGCTGTACAACACAATTAAACATTCCACTGGTAAGAATAACTCTGGTGTGGCTTATTTACTTTATGTGGGTTCTTCAGGATCATATGACACATGTAAATGAGTGATGGGTATGTGCATGAGGAATTAGAGAAGGGACCAGAGTGGATAGAAGTGGGTAGGTAAAGTGGAGAAAACATCTTATAGAAGATGAATTGATTTTTTTTAATATAGTTTGGTGAAAGATGGTTGATGAATATTCCCAATAGGAGAACCAGCATGAGTAAAGGCACACGATGAGAATATGTAAGTCATCCTTTCAAAATGAAGGCAATTGCACAAAATGCAGAGCACCATTGAACCCAATCAAGTTTTCATTGTGAGTTGAAGTGGGCTCACAGAGTACCGAAGGCTTGGTAGGAGAGAACCCCTGAGCCAAGTGCACTATGCATATTAATTCATCACTTTCACAAATCCTTGGAGGAGGCACTATTTTTATTTACCCTATATAAGTGAGGAACCGAGTCCTACGGTTTTTAAAACAACCAGAAGTGGCATCATAAGGAGCAGACCCAGGACTCAAACCTAAGTAGTTTGGCTCAAAGGAGAGCATGCACTTGTTTTGAAGACTCCCTTATGTGTCAACTGATGACTTCATAGTTAATAATTCATTGACTTGCTACCTAAAAGCATCAGAAGCCCATCCTGGGGTCAATTTCTTCTTTCATGAGTGCATAGTATGTCAAAACATAGGCCCGAGAAAGCAAACACTTGAGTTAATTGTGATTTTGCTAAAGAACCTAAAAATTAATCCAGGCAGTCCCTTGGGCTTGTGTTAATTATGAACTTTAGAGAAAGGGGCCACAGGGAACTTTCAGTTAGCTATACCCAGTCATCTGATCCTTCCAAGTCCTTTAACTTCTCAGCCAGCCTGAAGCCCCTGGTTTCGTCTCTATCTCCCTACAGGGATTTGACAGGGCTCTTGGAGTTCTGGATATGAAAAACAGAAAAACTCTGCGGCTGGAGGCCTATAGGATAAAGGAGCCAGAGGATGTCTGTATATATCGTACTTTGCAGTTTTTGCAAAGGATTCAAAATTCAGAACCCTTTCTATCAGTCCATGAGACTGATAAAATGCCCACTATGATTTGATTTAAAGTCTACTTTGATATGATTTACTTTTCCAAATCTGGAGATAATGTCTGTTCATGATTCTTGACCTTGCCAAGGGTCATGGTATTCCTTTGATGCGATCTTGAAAAATATTTTTGAGTGGTTGAATTTTACTTAGAGTATCCAACACTCACATACAAGCCAATATGAAACTTTCATTTTTCCCCCTTAATTATGTAACTTCAGACAGGTGAATGTCTTGTCCCTTGTAAGGCTTCTGCCTTTTATTGTCTATTCTGAACCGAATCTGTTTTAATTGGATATGTTGACCTAAAAAATTAAACACATGACCTCAGTAGCCAGAGGAAAGCTAGGCTTTCAATTCTGGTAATAGACGCTAGCTATTTGATGCAAGGTCAGACAGAGAAATTCCATACTGAGAGTGTATTCCTTTTGTATGGTGGTAGAATGGATCCTGCATTGGGGGGAAAAAAAATCCCAGCATGGTACATAAAACACTCAACAAAAGAAAAGCCTGTCTCAATCAGGTATTTTGAAAATGAAAATTTCTTTACATTTCCACAAGAATGAACTTCAATATGAAGCATGTTTTGTCAGTGCTTTAATCTATGTGAAGCACTTTTACTAATAACTTTTGCTAATAACGCAAAATAAGAAAAGTATAATCTAAACACAAAGTATGGATTTGCTAAGATTTCTTCCATGATTTGTACCTTATTCTACATCAGGCTTTTATATATTCTCTTTACTCAGTGTCAAATGCCCATCAAGAATGAGTTAATGAGTAATGTGTGTTTTTGTGCCTGTTTGTTCATGTTTGAATTGCCATTATTAGGAGCAACGAGCTCAGTGAAACACGGTACGGCCTGCTCGGTGGTCAACAGTGCTTCTACTCATTCGTTCAGTGTTAAGGCTGTTTTTAAAAGTGATTACATGTGCTTAGCCTTTCTAATATGAAAAACAAAAGAAAAAGTCATTTGCTTCAAATAAAACATTAACATATACACTGCCAGCTCCCAATTTGTGGGTTGTTTGTATTTATTATGCTCACAAACACAGGAATACTAAATTTGAGCTAAAACAGTTTTTTCCCTGTTTTCTACAATGTTCATGAGAAATACCATAATTTCCTTAATTAAATTGAACTCCTGTAGGACCCTTTGGGATCCTTGATTTATTCCTGTTGTCATCTCACTGCTGATGATTAGTAATAAAGTCCATTGGTTGACCATAATGTCTTTCTTATTCAGCCATATATTTTTTCTTTCTCTCTTATGGAGTATGCTTATGTCTCTTCAAGGCTAGCACTGAACTTCTAACAGCTTTATGCCTCTAGTGCCTCTCCTACACAATATTTCTCATAACTTGTCAGCAGTCAGTCCTAAATTGCTGATTTCATGCTATCATTTATCTGCTCCCAAACTCTCCCTTGGCTTGATGTCCCTATGGGTTAATGTCTTCAGCATTCAAAACCTTTAACCCAGTAATCTGTATTTTCCATTATAACCATACAAATACCTTTTATTTAGGAAAGCTGGTTTTACAAAATAGTCTTCTGCAATGCTATTTCTAAATCTGTATTCAAGCCATTTTTAGCTTTCTATTTCTCTTTAAAATATAGAATCTTTGAGGTTCTCTTTGAGCAAAGCAGACTGCATTGGCCCTTTTCTACTGAACATCCAGAGTAAATTTATAAAAATCTGGGTAATTCTTCTTTTGACATTTAATCTGTATCAGCTTTTATAAAATATTAGATATAATTTAAAAATATTAAACAGAATTTCTGAAAAGTAGGTACATGGTCTTATACTTCTTTGTATCACCTGCAACACAGAAACTATTACTTAAAATGTTTAGGGAGCTCAACAAATACATTTCCATGATTATTTTCAAAGCATGCGAAATCTAAAATACTTGATTAATCAGAATGTTCTATTCCTTATGTAATCTGAGCCTAATTTATGGATTTGAATTTGTATTACAGGTTTATTTTATTTATATACTGTAGGATGTTTGCATATTTTATTTACAACCAATATATAATCAATATAAGCAATAAAACATACAAAGGACATGTACTCACAATGATCTATTTCCTGCTCTTTTTTCGTTGGACCGTAGATTCCTTGATAAATAGACTTCTGAATCTTTTTGGTATAGATTACTTCCTCAAAGAATAACATATAGTTCCATACAACCCTCAGACACTCATAAAATTGTAAAGCAAATCAAACAAGGCGTAAGAACTCTTCCAAGAATCCTGAAACTAGGGGCACTGGGGTGGCTCGGTGGGTTAAAGCCTCTGCCTTCGGCTCCGGTCATGATCCCAGGGTCCTGGGATCGAGCTCAGCATCGGGCTCTCTGTTCGGCGGGGAGCCTGCTTCCACCTCTCTCTCTCTGCCTGCCTCTCAGCCTACTTGTGATCTCTGTCTGTCAAATGAATAAATAAAAAATCTTAAAAAAAAAAAAAAGAATTCTGAAACTAAGTCAGAAGATCTGATCTTGAGGTATCCAGAAAGAACAAGGTAACTCAACAGATGCTAAACTGTGATTAAAAAATTAATTTCTAGATTCCCTTTATATCTAATTAAGCCTTGCAAGTAGGAACTCTTAAAAGACCCATTCTGCAGCGTGGTCCATTGACCCAGACTCTTGCACAGCAACCCACAGTATACATGCTGTCATCACTTAGGTGTAAAACAGAACATCATGTAGTCAAGATCTGCTCCTTGTGGCCACACCCAAGATCTCCACTCCATTTCCTCCTTATTGCCATCATTCACAGATCACACCATCACTTTTAGCTTATTGAGCCCTTGGGTTTCTGACTCTCTTACTTCTCCTTCTTTCTCACTCCCATCCCATTTTGGGGAATGGTAGAATTCTGTCACTTCCTAGATTTCACTTCTGAATTTTTTACCTTTGTCTCATCTCATGACTCACACCCACAGTCACCCCATTAGAGCAATACCTCAGAAATCTACTGCAACGATGTAGTCTTTGACAAAGCTTCATATCCTATCCTACCAGGGTTCTGACTGTAAATTTTCCTTGACCTTGTTGAGGCCTCCTAATGATCCTACCATTTTTGCATTAGTAATCATTGCTCAGATGACTTTCCTTTCTTTATAATTCTACTTACTGCCCATGGTCCAACATTATTTTTATTTCCTGATACACAATCACCAACCTGGTCTCTCTTGCCTGCTTTTAAACTGATGTGGTAAAACCTCAGCTATTTACATTCTTGGTGCCAACACTTGAGCTGCTTAATATGCCTAGATTTTGGAGAAAAAAAAATTATTTGGGTGATTGGATTTACTTTTTTATTGTTAACAGTGAATAATATTTACCAATACTTTCATCAATGTCCCCGCCAACTGAATATGTTCACTTATTTTTGCAGAAGTACGTTGCTTAATCATAGCTTTAGTAAAGGTCTGTGGGAAGCACTTTATGTCTTTGAATGTCTGAATATTTTGTCTTGCTGTCATTCAAAAAAATCTAGTCAATCTAGGCATAGAGTTGTTGTTGCAATTTATGTTTTTCAGTCTCTTGAAACTAGCATGACATTTACTTCTGAAAACATTTTATTATTGCTGATGAGAATTCTGATGGTAGTGCACTTGTCTGGTTCTTTTAAGTCATCTTTCTTTTTTTCTCTAGAAGCTCTTAAGATTTTAACGTTACCCTTGAAGTGCTTTTATTTAATTATAACTCATCTCTGTGGGTTTATTTGTATTTGAGCAGCTTAGTATTCACAGTATATGGTTTTTTCCTTTTGCAAAAATCTCAGAAGTATGCCTCCAAATATTATTTGCCCATTATTTCTTGCACTCTCTTTTTTGAAACTCCCTTTAGATGTAAAAGCATCTGAAATGATCTTCCACATCTCCTAATTTCTTGTTTCTATTTTAAACTATTGGTGTTCCAGGTGACTTTGTCAGTGCTGCATTTCAGTTTACTAATTCTCTCCTTAACTATGCTAGTTGTATATTTATGGGATCTCTTGATCTTTTTAATTTGATGACATTTTAATTCATAGACTTTAAATTTCTCTTTCATATCCACCTATTTTCAGCCACTTTTTCTTTCACAAGTTATTATTCTTTTGAATTTGATATTATTCTTTCATTTATCTTTTTGAGCATCCTAAACATTTGTGTACAATTGTGAATTTGTATTCAATTACTGATTTCATTGCTTTCTTAGGATAAATTTAAGTTGCTGAGTTCACTTTGAGTTGACATTTTCTGTTTTCTTTGTCTTGCACTTTCTTCATTAGTTCCAACCTTACAGTTGCCTCTACCCCGCTGCCTGTTTACAAAACTTAGCACTAAGTCTCACAATGGTATTTCAGGGCTCACCAGACCCCTCACTGAGCCAGGAGATGATCTGACTCAGTTTCTGGCCCTGAGACTTTTTGCTGCTCCTAGCTATCTCAATAGACCCATAGATCTCTGTAACATAAAACCCCAGGCCTCAGGCAGTAGATCGTTCATGTTATGCTACCTCACTGTTGTGGGTACTAGATTAGTTTCTGCCATTTCTCTTTCCTTTTATCTGGAGGAGTTAGAAACCTATAAACTTTATCAGATGTGAGTAAGTACCTTCATGTTAGATTTGGAAAGTGCAAGTGAGGTAGAGGCAATCTTCCTAAAGCCTCTGTCTGCCTCTGTTGGGATGTAAGGGCACAGCTTTCCTGAAACAGTTTCTAGTGAACCAGGGACTGGTAAAGCTGCCAGCCCAGGACAGCTCCCAGAGCAGCTGAGGTTGTACCTGACTTTATAGTATTCTGCCATCATTCCATGATGTCCAGCCTAGAACCTGATTCTTCAACCCTCCCAATAATTTGTAAGCACCTGATCTTCTGAACTAAATTCTATACTATGTTTCAAAATACGTTTTTAAAATTTTTTTATTATTAACATTTAATATATTATGTTTCAGGGGTACATATCTGTGATTCATCAGTCTTACACAATACACAGTGCTCACCATAACACATGTCTTCTCCAATGTCCATCACCCAGTGACCCCATCCCTCCCACCTCCCTTCACTCCAGAAATCCTCAGTTTGTTTCCTGAGATTAAGAGTCTCTTATGGTTTGTCTTCCTCCCTGCTCCCATCTTGTTTCATTTTTTCTTCTCTCCCCTATGATCCTCTGCCTTATTTCTCAAAGTCCACATATTAGTGAGATCATATGATAATTGTCTTTCTTTGATTGATTTATTTTGCTAAGCATAGTACCCTCTAGTTCCACCCATGTTGCAAATAGCAAGATTTCATTTTTTGGTGGCTGCATAATATTCCTGTGTGTGTGTGTGTGTGTGTGTGTGTGTGTGTGTGTGTATGTGTGTGTTTGCCACATCTTCTTTATCCATTAATCTGTCAATGGACATCTGGGCTCTTTCCATTGTTTGGTTATTGTGGACATTGCTGCTATAAACATTATGTTTCAAATTTCTAGAGTGCTTTATATTCTTTCTTTTTCTTTTTTAAAGATTTTTTAAAAATTTATTTGAGAAGGAGAAAGAAAGCACAAGCAGGGGGAGGGTCAGAGGGAGAAGCAGATCCCCACTGAGCAGGGAGCCCAACACAGGGCTCTGAGGCAATGGCAGATGCTTAACCAACTGAGCCAACCAGGTACCCCAAAAGTGCTTTATATTTTTTTCTGCTGTAACTGATACACCCACCCTAACTAGCTTTAAGAGGGAGCTTAAAATTAAGCTAATTTTATCCTTCACCCTGAAGAACCCAAACACCCAGCCACCATGCCTGATTCTTCAAGAGAACTTACTGTCTTACTTTTCTGCTCTGTTTTGGGTATATGGAGATGATTATATTCTTTCTAAACCCAACTGAGTCTTTGTTTGTTTATTCTATTAATAATAAAAGGGGCAGAGGGAGAGGAAGAGAGTCTTAAGTAGACTCCATGCTGAGTGCAAAGCCCAAACAATAAAATGTTTGTTTATTCTATTAATATATTAGTTCTCACTGCTTTGGGTTGGGAGAGAGAGAATGCTGTCCAAGTATAAATTTATTACAACATCATAACTAGTGGACCCTTCATTAAGTTGGGGTTACCTTAAATTTGGGGACCTGAGCTCCAATGGGTGTGTACCACCACCTCTTTCAATTCTACCATGCTTCCATAGGAAATTAAGCTTTTTTATTCTCCAAATAAAGAGCTTCAAACTTCTCTTCTCTTTTCAAATACTTCCAACTTCTCCCTCGAACTCCACACTATTATTTAATTTGCCACCAGGAAAATAAAAGCCATCAAAATGGAACTCCTTTCTTTTGGCCACCACCCATCCACAAACCTAACTGCCTCTGTGCGGATCTTTGCCTTTCCTCCTGTCACATTTCAAGAAGGGCACCTGCTCTATCCACAGGTGAGTCTCTTCAGATCTGCCTTGGATCCCATTTCCTCTCACCACTTCGAATCCAGTGGTCAGAAGACATTTTTTTTGGTAAAGGTCCAGGTTGTAAAAGTTTTAGGCTTTGTAGGCTATGAGTTCACTCATAACAACTCAAGGCTGCTGATGGAACATGAAAACAGCCACCGACAATAAGGAACTAAGTGGCTGTGGCTTTTGTAAAGCTTTATTTACAAAACCAGATGATGGAGTTGGGGCCCTAGTTTGCTGATTCCTGATGTGGACCTTGCTTCTTTGGCTACCTTTTCTCTCCTGACTCACCCTTCCCTTCTTCGCTACTCGTCTGCCTTGCAAACATCTTTTGATACTACCTCCCTCCTGTAGCTATCGTCCCAATTTCTCTCCTTTACCTCATAGTCAATATTTTCAAAAGAATTATTGGCTCTCATTCTTTCCACTCCTTTGTCTTCCATTCATTCTTTAATCCTCTGTCTTTGAAGGCTCTATTCAAAGTGGTCTCTCCTTCCCCTCATCTCTGTCTTGTCACTCTAGTTTCTTTATAGTACTAACACTTGGTAATTATTTCATTTGTTTGTTTCCTTTTCATAAAAGCCATTCCTCACCCTCCAGAGAGAAAGTCCCAGGAGGGTGAGGACCTGGTCTGCTTTGTTTATTGCCTGATCTCGGGAACAGATTGGGAGAGTTCCATGCACACCCATTGGATGAATACATGAATGGGTACTGTGTACTGTTTTAGACACTAACATGCTGTTCAGAGTCCCCTTTTCCAGAATTTATTTTCCCAGATGCTGAGGAAATAAATTCTGGATGGCTCTTTGCTGGTACCTTTGCTAAAGGGAACCACAATGCTCAAAGTCATGGCACTCATGGGGAGCACACTCAATGAGTAATCAGTGTAGGAGTTACAAGGACCTGGTACTCTCTGGTCTCAGGACCATTCTGATGGGTTAACCCAACTTTGGAGCTCCTTGTTGAGCAAATGGAAGACTTTGATGAGACTACAGAGAAGCTCAACTTCTCTCTACCCAATTCTGCTTCAGTTCTTTCTCTGCCATCTTTTCTTGTGTGTTCATCCCAAGTGCACCCCCAGATAAATCTCCTAGTGTACAGTCAGCTTCTTTAGGAAACTCAACTTATAATGCTTGCTGAAGTTTAATTGGTCTGTAAATGACAACTTGGAATTCAAACATTTTCTACTGAATTTTAAAGTCAATGCACTTTTCTTCATCTGTTTGTTGGAAGTTTTACATGATTTTTTTCTTTAGTTTTAAAATAAACCCCTTCCCCTTCCTTTTTCAGTTCTCTTTACCATTAAAACGGACTTACAGCAATAGAGTGGATGTTTATTTTTCTCATCCAATCTATCTGCATCTATTATTTAGTCTAGAATAAATCTATCCAGAAATGTTAGTCTTTCATGCATTATTAGAATATCTTTTCTTAAATGCCCACATCTTTCTATTTGCAATGATCCTCCTGTCAGTAGCAGATGTGACCAATATTTAAATATGTATAATTATGCATGTGTATATTTAAGTATTTATGTCTCTGAGAGCCAAAATGCAATGTGTGTTCTTTGGCTTTAGCTTGTAAAATCTGGCAAAACCTAAAAAAAAATTTTTTTTAAAGATTTATTTATTTGAGTGAGAGAGAACGCATAGCAGGGAGGGGCAGAGGGAAAGGAAGAAGGAGTCTTAAGCAGACACCATGCTGAGTGCAAAGCCCAGTGCAGGGCCTGATCTCACAATCCTGAGATCAGGACCCTGAGATCAAAACGTGAGCCAAACCCTAGAGTCAGATGCTTGATGGACTGCACCACCCAGGCACCCTGAGAAAACCTAAAAATTTAAGGAGGGATATCTGGGAGAAACACATTCTAGAAGAGTTACTTATTTCCAAGAAGCTAAATCAATTTCCAGGGTGTCCTTTTAAAACATCCCCAAATAATAGCTTTGCAAAATCTAAAGCCTTTTGGACTCAACCTAGAATTCAGCTATAATTCATTTATATAAGTAATGGACAAAAATGACTAACCTAAAAGTTTACAAAACATGATTGCTTAATCTTCTATTTCTGAAAGTGAAAATTCTTTATTTTATACTGTCAGGGAAGGTCCTTAGAAGAGCTTGGTGCAATCACTGACAACTGAGACACAGCTTTTTCTACATGTTTTCCGTATAGGAGAATGAGAAGCCCTGCAAAATCCTCAAGTCTTTGGGCCTCAGCTAGATTACATCTACATAGATTATGGTTTCCATTTTCCCTGGAGGCTTCTTTTTTTTTTTTTTTTTTTTTTTTTTTTTTTTTTTAATTTTTTATTTTTTATAAACATATATTTTTTATAAACATATATTTTTATCCCCAGGTCTGTGAATCACCAGGTTTACACACTTCACAGCACTCACCAAATCACATACCCTCCCCAATGTCCATAATCCCACACCCTTCTCCCCAACCCCCTCCCCCCGGCAACCCTCAGTTTGTTTTGTGAGATTAAGAGTCACTTATGGTTTGTCTCCCTCCCAATCCCATCTTGTTTCATTTATTCTTCTACCCATTTAAGCCTCCATGTTGCATCACCACTTCCTCATATCAGGGAGATCATATGAGGCTTCTTTTTAAATGATGTCTATGAAAGCCTTATGTGGTTATGCCTAGACTCTTAGTTCCTTGAGCAAAGGGACCATGTGGTGCTCTATTGTATGTCCTCAGGTGCTGAATGATGCTTGTCCCCTAAGTATATGGGAATATGTGTAGGGACACAGTTCAGTGTTATTTTCAAGGTTCTTCTTTACAAAGCTGCTCAAGTTCAGGAAAAGAGGAAAGTGATGCAAAATTACAACCATGTTTAATTTCTGCTAACTAAAACATAAAGTCAAGCATGGTAACCTCAGCTGCCACATTAATTGTCAATCCTTATCATACATCATTAAGAATTGAGCCTAAGTAAATGCAAAATTAGATAAGCAAAGCTATTACCTTCATATGTAGCTAATATAGCTCCTTATTTAATGATTATACAAGCTGGAGCCCATGATGAAACTAAGTGATATTTGCATTACTCCCATGCTTGTTAAAAGGAAAGCGTGAAGTCCGAAATTCTTCCTGCAGAAAAATTAATGAGTATGTATGAAATCTTCTGTGGTCTTATACATTCTTTTCTTTTTTTAAGATTTTATTTATTTTTTTGACACAGAGAGAGATCATAAGTAGGCAGAGAGGCAGTGGGGGTGGGGAAGCAGGCTCCCCGCTGAGCAGAGAGCCCGATGTGGGGCTCAATCCCAGGACCCTGAGATCATGACCTGAGCCGAAGGCAGAGGCTTTAACCCACTGAGCCACCCAGGTGCCCCGGTCTTATATATTCTTGGGCCAGAAACAACCAGGAATGACACAGATAGTCTTCTCAATGGGGGCTTTTACACCTCTAGAGCCAGGTCTCACAGAAGTTAGAATCAGGAGCTGCATTTCTCATCCAACACATCTGCTTAGGGCTTGACAGAATGAGGGTAATTGGATTATACCATTCATTCTCTCTGAGCAAGCCCCTCTCCCTGTTCATTCTAAAGTATTCTTGCTATGTTTGTTTCCCCTCTGTCTATCCCTGTGGGCTTATGATCACCATCATTACTGCTTAGCATTTCAAAAGTCTTACCTATTGTTTATTTCAGTCTCTCGTTACATAACCCAAGGAAGCAGGTCAACATTGCTATTAACATTTCCCAGAAAATGAAGGAGTAAGGAAGCAGAGCCTTGCTTAGAAAGGTCCCAGCTAGTGCACAAGGACTCCAAGAGCTCCGAAAATAGCCCGGACCTCCTGACTGCACACCTCTCCCCATCTACCTTTTCTCAGCCCTGAGTGAGAAAATCAGTCCCCTTATCAATTAGCTCAAGAGCACGGGTTCTGGAGCCAGGCCAGTGGGGGTTACAATTCTGACATATGTGGCTGCCTGATCTTAGGCAAATTTCTTTCTCTCTCTGAGCATGCATTTCTGACTTTGTACAACAGTGAAAACACTGAACCCATAGTATCGTGATGAAATGATTAATGCGCAGCTCTTACCATGGTCCCTGCACACTGACGCGCTCAATAAAAGGGCTGTCTTTGCTTTGGGTATTCGTTTGACTTGCTACTTCTTGTGGACGTGTTTTAAGTGCACCTTCTGTTTGTGCTTCTTGGTGGGACAGAAAAAGAGCAGACAGCAAGACAGTGTGGTATGTGATTCTCTTCTGTGTCTGGGACTCTCCGGCACTGTGTTCTTTCAGAATTTATGTCTCTCTAAGAAGGCGAAAGGGCAAGTGGTAATGGCTAAAAGAGTCAGGAACAGATGAAGAAGGTAAAAGGGGTGACAGAAATTATGGTAAACACTTTGTCTTTATCCCTAGTCACTTTCACATAAATGCGATTCAAATGATTTGCTACAAGAAATTATATCTTCACAGGTGTGAAGGGTTGAAATAAAAAAAGGAAAATCAATATGGCACAAAGAAATCAAAATGACTGTCTTTTTAAAAAATTATTATTATTAATTTCCTACACCCAGTGTCACCAAGGAAGAGACCTGCCCAGCCTAGCTTTTCCTGACGAATGTGTGGATGTGTAGCCATTTCTGCTGGTGCATTTTTAAGTAGAGCTGCAGGGGATGTCATGTGTTGCAGTAATTGCCATGGAAACCATTGTTGTGGAATGAATAGGAGAGGTTTTAAATCCTTGGTAATGAGCCCGAGAACTAAGTAGGTCTTCATGTTTAACTTGTTTGGAAGTGGTTCATATTTCACGCAGAGATATTGGAGGCAAAATGTGGGGGGGGGGGGAGGCCGAAGAATAAGAGAGAGGAAGTTTCTAAAAAAATGTGAATAAACTAACCTAATATGCTACACTTCTACTAGGACTTTTAATAGAAAAACACCAATGATGCATAGTATCAAGCTCCAAGCCTTGAGCAACACTCTTGCCTATTGAACGGAGTAATTTTGATATACTTCCACCGAAATCAACATTCAGTTCACCTTGCACAAACCTCAGCAATGCAAGGGAGAATGTAAAGATTTTTAAGGCAATGAATTATCAGGTTTATGTGGATTGGGAGATCCTTGAAAAGGAGGGCCGAGCTCTGTCACCTTTGTATGCCCCCATGTTGTATGACGTACTATGACAGAATAGACCGATTCAATATGTGTCTTCCATTCGAATGGTGATTTAAGGAATGACCAGTAACTAAGGGATTCCCACCTTGGCCAACAGCCATTTATGAGGATCTCTTTTCTTCCTTTCATGTTCATGGTTCTATAATGGCACCCTCTTCTGGCACCTTCTCTCTTACCCAAGACTTTTTCAGGCTGGGTGCCCTCGAGGCAGAACCGGTGATAGAAGCATTGGAAGAGACAAGAAACAATGGATAAAGGACCAGAAGGGTAAGCTTTCTCTTTCCCAGTGGCAAGGAACTCCCCAACCAGCTCTTTTCCCTCAGCCGGAGACACTGGGGCATACATGCATGGGTTTGGGGATATAAGCTGCTCCCTGAATATTTGTATGGTAAAGGGAATTGGGACACACTACCCCAAAATATGCCACTTTGGTGTAAGAACTATTTTGATCTGGAGGCATTTGAGTTTCTGAAATCTCTTATCTTCCTGAAAGCAGAGCCTCCCCTCAAAATTCAACGGTCATAAATCCCCTCCACAGGCAACTGTGCTCTCTCCCGGCACCGCACCCAGACCCTGCCACACACCAGCACACCGCCCATCACTCCTCCTAAGGGTCCACTGATCTTTCCAGACAGTCCCAGGCTCTCCCGTACGTGCTCTTCTCCTCCTCCCTCTCCCTGCTAAGTTAGGTGCACCGACCCCACGTCCGACCCTCCTTTGAGTTGCTGAGGGCTGGGCGCCATGTGGATGCAGGAGGCCCCGTTAATAAGCTGCTGTTTTTCTCTTGTTGATCTGCTTTCGTCAGACCGTTGACAGGGCCTGGCTGGAGAACCCAGTAAGGTGGAATGAAAATAATTTTTCCTCCCTCCCCTACGATGTTAACTTTGTCATTCTTGGCAGAGTTTACGGGAGAAAAGAGGGCGGTGATGAAGAAGGGCCCTAGTGAGAAGTCTTCACAGTCTGCCTCTTTATCTTTGTTACTAGTGCTTAGAAAGTGTTAGAAAGGCTTCCTAAAGGTTCAGGGCTGGAGAGCAAGCAGGAGAGCATCCTTGGCTGAAAGAACCATGATGACAGGGGAGGACAAGATGAGAAGTCAACATCTGACCCAGAAATTAAAAGAAAGGAAATGAGAAAGGAAGGGTAGGGAAAGAAGGAAGAAAAGAACCCTAGCTTGGGAAGCTTGAAGGCTCAAAGCTTGTAGTTCCTGTGGGTAACCTAACCAACGAGAATCTTTCCTTTCAGCTGATCATATGCCGGTATTCTACGGAAAACACTGTACGGTCTCTAAAATGAACGTTCAGCCTACGTGTGGGTATTAGATCTGCCATTGCTTGCTGCAAATTACTTCACTTCCTGAAGTTTCATCCTCCTTAAATGGAGCCAGTGGATAATTAAATACACCACCAACAAAATTATTGTGGAGATTAAATACAATGATATATGTACCTTTTCAGAAAAGTGCTAAAACGTAGGAGTTTCAATAAAAAGTAAGTGATCGATAAAAGTCACTGAGTATGATTATTCATCTCGACTTGCACAGACCTGCTCCCTCTTAGTCTTCACTTGAATTAGAAACCCAGACCTGGCTGCAGCGTCATCATTCACAGTTTTCTATTGGGAATCTGCTTTCCCTCCTTACTCTACAGACACTTCGGGGTGAATGGAGAGAGGCAAGATGCCAGAGGGAAAGAGTGCTGTTTTAGTGCTATTTTAGACTATTACAGCTGGAAATGCAGCAATTCGAAAATCCTGTCCTGCTCATAACTTCTACATTTGAGGAAATTCTCCAGGGAATTCTAGGCAATGAACAGCAGAGTTGATTGGTCGTATTGGCTGGTTTAAAGCCCTCTGGTTAATGTTGGAATTGGAGCACCCCCCCCCACTTAGATTTTCTGTGCAGAACTTAATCTTAAGATTGCACCACTGTCGGGGCACCTGGGTGGCTCAGTGGGTTAAAGCCTCTGCCTTTGGCTCAGATGGTCCTGGGATTGAGTCCCGCATCGGGCTCTTTGCTTGGCGGGGATCCTGCTTCCTCCTCTCTCTCCGCCTGTCTCTCTGCCTACTTGTGATCTCTCTCTCTCTCTCTGTCAAATAAATAAACAGGTGTCTTAAAAAAAAAAAAAAAAAGAAAGAAAGAAAAGATTGTACTGCTATCTAGCTAGGCTCATCAAGAAATGAAGTCAAGAAGAAGGTGGGAGCAAGATGGCTGCATCCGTAGCTGGATCTTAGGTCATAACGGCACCTTCTCAGAGAAGTTGACCTCAGCCATCCTGTCTTAAAATATCACACCAACAACCCCCTATGTCCTGGCTTCATTTTGCTCCTTAGCACTTATTACCTGAGACACCTGATGTTTTCCTTATTTATCTGGTTGATAAGAATCACTCACAACTAAAATGTAAACTCCACGAAGAAAGAGACTTTGGTCTGTTTTGTTCCCTGCTTTATCTCAGCCACTAAAACAGTGTCTGGGACAGAGGAGGCACTTCTCGCGTGTTAGTTGGATGAATGAAGTAGAAGAAAGGGCATGAAGCATGTCTATGTACCTCTTATTAAGACAGAGTTGCTCATGCAACTAGTAACCCAAGGCTGATAAATGGCCTTGGATGCCAGCCGGTCAGGTCTGTAAGCCTTCTACTGAGATCAGGGGGCAGCGTGGCTGGGAAGGAGACAGAGCAAGCAGACGCTGTTCTGTTGGAGAGAGAGGACGCTGAGAATTTTGTTGTAAGTGAAGGGAACAAGTGAGAGAACTAAAAGAGGGTGTGACCGATGACAGAACACCATCCCCAATCCTATCAGGACAGGAAAAAGTCTATGCTGGACTAAAGGTATGTTCTGGACTCATTTTACCATGGGGCATTACACGGTTAGGCTCTTTGACAATAATACTCAGTGTGTTTGAAACACACATTATGATAGTGATATAGGAATATACATTCTATGCTTTGAAAAAAAAAAAGCATATATGTTTTAGTGTGCCTGTATTTGATTTATGCCTATCTCTCATTCTTTTGAGGAAAGAATAAGGACTTGGAGAGCTACACACCTCAGAAGGAATGGTTTCAGACTAAAATTCCTTTGGATGGGCTGTAGGCTGCCGGTTATAGCTATTCTTGGAAAGTTGACCTGAGCTGGGAAATCTGTCCAGTCATATTGAAGAGAAATCAGGCTGCGGATTTCATGACATTGAGACTTCATTCAAGATTTCCTCTTTTACTCGGTTAATTGGTTGGAAAGCCAACCTAAAGCAGTGTGAGGTTGGCTTTGTAGTACATTTTTTTAGAAGCACAGAGAGCTATCAGAGATTTCTAAAGCTTCATCAAACAGCAAATTTGCATTCAATAACTCTTTCAGTGCACATTTTTATACTCCTAGAGCTCTTTACCAAAGATCATAGCTAAGGTTGTGGAGGTCTTAGCAAAAATTGGAGAATACGGCAGGTAGCAGAGAGTGGCCCATAACTGAGCAAAGGGAAGCATGCCTCGCTCCTCCCTCACGCCATTGGCATAAATCCTACCTTGGAATTCCCAGGTAGGCCATTTACATGGATTAGAAATTTAGATGGTTTGTAATTAATAAAGAGTTAAGAGAGCCTTTACCAAATAACACTTTGCTGGTGGGGCCCGTCCCTCAATTTGCATGAGTGAATTCACTGACCACTGATGCTGTTTGAGTTGACAATGGTGACTTTTATGCAAAGTCAGTCCTATCATCCACCTTTTCTCATGCACACTTGTTTAAACACAGACAAACCAAATAACTGGTATTAGTTTTGAGCAGCTACTGTATGTCAAACACTGAGCTAGGCACTTAACATTCGTTTTCCTTAATCTTTCTAACATCCTGTGGGGGTGTCTAACTGATGAGGAAATTAAGACTCAAAAAGTTTAATAACTCGCTCAGAGCCACACGGCTACTGAATACTAGATTCAACGCCAGATTTCTCTAGCTACCAATTTCATTTTATTTTGCCATACTTCATGTGCCTCCCAGAGGAAACCCTGCATTCCCCAAATCACCAAGGAAGTGGTCAGACATGCTGAATTTTGGTGGTAGAAGGCGATTTGAATTTTGTGATATTTATGACAATTTATCTTTAGATGAATGATTTTTTACACTCTCCCCAGCAATACGCACATTTTCTAAAATTTTTAGTAGCCATGTTAAAAAAGTAAGAAGAAACCATTAAAGTCAATTTTAGAAGTATACGTAATTTGGGGGACCTAGGTGGCTCAGTGTGTTAAGCATCCAACTCTTGATTTTGGCCTAACTCTTGATCTCAGGGTTGAGAAACTGAGCCCCACACTAGGCTCCATGCTGGGGGTGAAACTTGGCTAAAATTCTCTCTCCCTTTCCCTCTGACCCTCACGGATGGAACCTCACCCCCCCCCCCCCACTTGTGTTCATGCTCTCTCTGGAAAAAAATGTAATTTAATGTCTAAATTATTACTACTTCAACATATAATCAACACAAAACATATTAATGCAATATTTTATATCATTCTTACACTGAGACTTGGAGAAATCCAGTGTATATTTTATACCTACAACACATCTCAATTCAGATTACCACCTTTAAAGTGCTCGGTAGCCATACGTGGTCAGTGACCACCACCTCAGGCAGCAGTTGTGGAGTCAGGAGAGGCTGCGTCTCGGCATGTGATATATTTGTTGCCGAAGTTTACTGAACTTTAAAATCTTGAATTAATGGTGTTTTCAAGATAGATGGAAGCGTTAAGAGTACGTGTATATGTGTATGTGTGTGTACTTACACAGGGATGTGGAGAGGTTGCAGAGTTTAACTTGTTTAATGTCCTAAATGGTGTAGTGTATCCTGTATACCGAACAATGTGAGTTATTTATAAAAGCCACAATCTGGGTCATTCCCAGCACAGATTGCTAATACACAGGTTATATTTACAACTGAGCAAATCCAATTTTGTATGACACTAGAATTATCCTCATGAGTATGAGAAGGTCCCAGCTCTGAACAAATGTAACTTGGGTTCATGCTTTTCTCCCTGCCCTAGTACATTGTTTTTTCACCAACGATACAGACTGTACAGACACAACAATTTTTCTTTTCCGTAAGTGACAATCAATAGAGAACGGGCACCGAACAGCTATCATAGCTTGGTGTAGACTTCAGGTAGAAATTATTTTAATTGTATCATAGATAAAGTAAAAAACAGAATAGACTTTTCGGTGTTCCACATTTCTATATTTTGCTAATATAGCTTTCTAATTATTCCTCTTGAGATTCTACTTTTAGTTGTTTGTTAATGACATTTTGCTATAGCTTACCTAACCTTTGTTTTATACATATAAATAGATAAATATAAATATAAATCTATATCTATATCTATATTTATACCTGTATCTATACCTATATCTATATCTGCATAGCAGTGATGTCACCCTATCACCCCATGGCTAGAGCTTGGCAAATGTGGAAGCAACTCGATTTTGGCATATTTCACTTCCTTTGTCTAGCCCCTTTGTTCTCTGATCTTCTGCTAGTGATTCTGCATAGTGTCCCTCTCCCCAACCATACCACATCCTGCTCTCTTATACCTAATATATATGTATATATATATAGAGAGAGAGAGTCTATGGGCAAAACCATGTCCTATGTATAATTCAATTTTTAAAGTTTCCTAGGATTGTTTGCATCTGAAGCTTTCTATTTCACGATGGAAGAAAACTAATGAGTGTCAGACATTGGTAAGTAGTGGGAGGGATGCATTTATGAACTTAGTGATGTAAGAACCACATGAAACAAGGTCAGACCAGGCAAATGGAGGGGACTTTATTCAGAGAAATAGTCATACCGATGACAGAAGGACTGAGAAGCCAAACAGGGGTTACTGAGATAACCCAGAGGCTGATAACTAGGAAATTGGATAGGAAGAAGATTGTGCTTAGAGTCCAGGGCCAGAGGGCAGCGGGAAACAAGGCAGACTTGTCCTGCAGCAACTAGAACTCTAGGACAGACTGCCTAAGGCAGAGAAGTGCCTGGGTTGTCTTCCTGCCCTCTACTCTACATAGCCTCCCAATGGCCAAACTCAGCCAGAAATCGTCCGGACAACAAAGACTGCAGGGGCCAGCCTCTGTAATCAGAGCAGAGCAGAAGAAGGGCAAGCTGTGATGTCTTGATGTTGGAGGCATACCCTGTGTGCTCCATGTGAAGAATGAGGTGTATGAG
The DNA here is from genome assembly GCF_030435805.1 of Mustela lutreola. Lineage (NCBI taxonomy): Eukaryota > Metazoa > Chordata > Mammalia > Carnivora > Mustelidae > Mustela > Mustela lutreola. Next base: position 10,294,802 of record NC_081297.1, on the reverse strand, counting down.
ATCTGTACTGTGTTGTGCACACACATCTGGCCCAGATCCTTCTGTCAGGTGTCGAGGGTAATGGCATTTGCTAATTCCCTTTCCTTTGCCCCCCGGATCTGCTCGGCTGTCAAATCCCATTGCCTTAACCTCTTCAGTAATTCCTGAATCAGTTCATGCTTCTCCTTTCCTATTATCACTCTCGTCCAAGCCACCGTTGTCTCCTGCTGGGATTACTACAATTACTGCCTACCATCTACCAGCGTCCATTCAGACTTGAGCCACTTTTTAGTCTGTTCTTTACACCAGGCAGAGGAATCTTCTCCGACTATGAAAATGCTCATGCTATCACCTTGTGTAAATTCCTTTAGAGGATTCACTTGGTATTGTGCAGGCAAGGACCTGCCTGGTCTGGCCCCCACCCATCTCTCGAACCACACCCTGCCCACTACCCTCTCTGAGCTCTTTCTGTTCCAGGTACAATGAGGACCTTCTTTAGGCTTTGAACTCGTCATGCTGGCTCCTTCTATGGCTGCCGGTCATACTGCCCACTGGCCTCCAATGCTCTTTCCCAGTTGACCTCTGGGTTGCTTAAGTTCTGGTTTGGTCTTTCTTCAGGAAAGTCTTCTCTGACTTCCCCAAATAGGTGATGTTTCTCTCATCCCGATCTTTGAAAGCAGAGACCATATGCCCATTACCCCCTTCTTTCTATGGCATAAAAGGTGTTATGGACTGAAAAGCATTCCCCGAAATATTCATATCAACATACTGAGTCTTCTTGAGATTAAATGGGATTTGCTTGCTAGGTTTGGGCTTGCTTGGCACCCATCACCCCTTCTTTTTCCATTTTTCCCTTTTGGAATGGGAATGCCAATGGTCTGTCTGTCTCACCACTGCATTTTGGATGCACACAATTTGTCTCATTTCACAAGGTCACATCTCAAGAGGAATTTTGCCTCAGGATGAATTACACAAGACTCCCTCACATCTGATTTGAATGATATTTAGAAGAGACTTTGGATTTTGGACTTCAGACTCGATGCTGGAATGATTTAAGACTTGTGGGGTTGTTTGGGTGGAAGGACTGTAATTTGTCGGTGAGAAGAACAGGAATTTCAGGGGTAAAGGGGCCAAATGTTGTGGACTGAGTTGGGTTTCCTCAAAATGAAAACATTGACGTCCCAGTGTGATGGCATTTGGAGATGGGGCCTTTGGGAAGTAATTAGTTGGGAAGTAATTAGTGTTAGATGAGGTCATGAGGGTGGAATGCTCATGACGGGGCTAGTGCCCTTATAAGAAGAGAGCCAGAAAGTTCGCTCCCTCCCTCTGTCGGCCGTGTGAGGACACCATGAGGAGGTGGCCATTTGTAAGCCAAGGAGAGAGCCCTCACCAGAAAACCATCTCTGCTGGTACCTTGATCTTGGACTCCTAGTCTCCAGAACTATGGGAAATAAATGTCTGTTATTTATGCTGCCCAGACCATAAAATTTTGTTATGGGAGCCTGAGCAGACTAAGACAGAAGGTGCCCCATAAATGGAGAATTAATGAATAAACAATGCTAACAAGGAAATGGCAGCCCAACCAGCCAGAAGCTTCCCTTGGGATCTGTCTCTGATCCCTGACTCACATAACACGGAGTAGCCTTTTCTCTTCTTTACCCATTATGCAGGGTGCGAATCTGTTTTACGGCACCCCACAAAACACTTAGAAGTCTCCTTTGAGGTCAGAGCAAACTGTTTCATTTCACAGCCTGAAGCATTTCGCTCTTTTATCCTCCCTGACGCGGTGGGTGTGAGTTTACACCTGGAAATAGGATCCACCTCTAGGAGGTATTGAAGGACAGGCCACATGGGGTTGTGTCCTTGGGAGAACAAATATATTGGGCAAATCTCCATTTATTTTCTGCTCGTCTCCATTAGGAAAAGCTGCAGGCAAGAAGGATACTATGTACTTCTTTCACTCCCACACAGCGCTTTCTTTACTTAAAATTCTTTATTTCTTCCCAGCCATTCATTGCTAGGTTACACTTTCTGGAAACAATAGGCTGCCATTTAGCTTCTCTCTTGAAGTCTCACTGTGCCTCAACCCAAGGACTCGCCGCCATGAAGTATTATTGCACAGTTTGGAGAGGCACGTGGCTTTCCCAAATGGACTTTCATTTGCACTGATCAGCAGCAACCACAAAAGCCTTGTGTCAGAGATACAAGGCAACCTCTTTGTCTGAAACCACCCCCTCCTCTTTTGTTTTCTTCCAGAGCTCACTGTGAATTATGTTCCACATGCTCTTTTCCGTGCCTCTGCAGATGTGAAACTTTAAATGCAGGGTATTTAAAAATAATAAGGAAAAAAAAAAAACCCACCATGAAAATTATAGAGCTTTGTAGTCAAGCGGCATGCGGCTCCCCAAAGAGCTCCTTACAGCAAGAGTTCAGATGGTTTATGGGTTGTTGATTTGAGCTATCTGGATGACAGAAGGAAGGGGGTCAGAGGGGAGGGAAGTTAAATATCCACGCTGGAAAGTACCTCAAAACCAGCTCTCCCAGACCCTGTTCCTACTCAGCAGAAACACATCAGATAGCTTTGCGTGGGAGGCCAGGGTTCTCCATAGCTTGATGATCCTGCTGTCAAGGAAGGAAGGGCCTTGTGGGCACGCCCAGATTGGCCCCATGAAAGGGAAATCTTGTCAGCTCCAGCTACATTCCAGGGACGAAATAGTGGTACCCGCGCTGGTCTCAGTCAGTTCTCATCAAAACCCCATGAAATGGTGAAATTGACATTTACCTCTCCAGTGCAAGGACGGCGGTACCCTCCTGCCCCCCACCTTCAGGACCAAGCCCCAGCTGCTAAGCTGAAGGTTCACATGACCTTTGATTACGTGGAGTCTCTTGGTGCAAGGATTTGCCTCCTTCCCTCCCCTGGAGGCATTCCTTTCCTGGAGGCATCAGGTCAGTGTTGGGGTACAAAGACCCAGCCCTTTGACCTCAATTTGGGGCAACTCTAAAGGGTCACCCTTGCTCCAGAGCTCTCTATGGGATCATCTGAAGCCTCTGTTATGACTCTATTGTGGTTCAACTTCTCCCATGGCCAGATGCTGCTTCCTTCACTTCTTTACTGACTTTATCCCCGAGAGCTTGCCTGTATCACTCCCCCCACACCCCCACCCCTGCTTGTAAATGTGCTGCTTGCACACAGCCATCTTGGGGGCTGCTGCCCAGGGAACCTATCTGCTGAGTTGTGTTCCTCCAAAAATCCTATGTTGAAGTCCTTTCCCTCCAGAATATGACTGTATTTGGAGATAAGTTCTTCAAAAGGGTGATTAAGTAAACAGGAGGTCTTTAGGATGAACCCCAATCCAAAATGGCTGGTGTTCTCATAGGGGAGGAAATCTGGACACACAGCAAGGGATTCCCGACCCCGTACCCACCAAGGGATGACCACGCTCACAGAGAGGAGACTTCCATTTGCACCCCAAGGAGGGAGGACTCTGAAGGAGCAAACCCTGCCCACCCATGACTCCAGACATGAGAGAAACTACATTTTTTAAAAAATTTTATTTATTTATATGACAGACAGAGATCTCAAGTAGGCAGAGAGTCAGGCAGAGAGAGAGAGGGAAGCAGGCTCCCTGCTGAGCAGAGAGCCCGATGCAGGGCCCGATCCCAGCACCCTGGGATCATGACCTGAGCCGAAGGCAGAGGCCTAACCCACTGAGCCACCCAGGCACCCCCAGAAACTACTTTTTTGAAGCTTAACCACCCAGTCCGGGATAATTCGTTATGGCAGTACCAGCAAATTAATACACCACCTAAGACATTTCCTCTAGTTCCTCTCTCTGTCCATTTTATAAATAAGAACCTGAGGGTTAAATAAAATGCCTAAGGTATAACATGTCTTGTACCAATAGACTCCAAGGTTAAAGTGATAGTCCAAGCCAAATTCAATGCCCTTCTGTTACCAGAGATGGACTCTGAGCTTCCTACTGCACCTGCTTATCCTACTAAAACCGCTATTAACCCTCACTATAGACACTAAGAACTAAATTACACTCAATATCATTTAACCTCTGCCCCAAATGAAGCCTCCTTCTAATTGGGGTTGATCAAGAGGAACAAGCTACAGATTGCTATTTATTTGCTTAACTAATCATTAAAGAAAGCATGTTCCCCCAACCCCAGACATACTTACAAAATTCAAGGCAATATACAACTTGAAAAATAATTATGGGAAGTAAAATGGATACTTATAGATGAAAACGATAATAGCTTCAAACCAATATCAAAAGAGAGGTTAAGAAAACCTTGATGACTTTTCTCAGAAATAGGAAATCATGATCTATTCTTAGCCAGCAGAAAATTATTGACCCACTGAGGAAGACAACAACCTATTATATTTAGGGGAACCTGGGTGGCTCAGTCAGTGAAGTACCAACTCTTGATTTTGGTTCAGGTCATATCTCAGGGTCATGGGATTGAGCCCTTCATTGGGCTCTATGCTCAATGTGGAGTCTACTCGTCCCTCTCCTTCTGCTCCTTCCCCACTCTCTATCTCTAGAATAAGTAAATAAGTAAATTGAAAACCAAACACAAAAACAAAACAAAAACTCCTGGGTGCCTAGGTGGCTCAGTGGGTTAAAGCCTCTGCCTTCGGCTCAGGTCATGATCTCAGGGTCCTGGGATCCAGCCCTGCATCGGGCCCTCTGCTCAGTGGGGAGCCTGAATCCTCCTCTCTCTCTCTGCCTGCCTCTCTGCCTACTTGTGATCTCTGTCTGTCAAATAAACAAATAAAATCTTAAAAAAAAAAAAAAAACACAACTAGAGCGTATCATGCTTAGTGAAATAAGTCAAGCGAAGAAAGACAACTATCATATGATCTCCCTGATATGAGGAAGTGGTGATGCAACATGGGGGCTGAAGTGGGTAAGAGAAGAATCAATGAAACAAGATGGGATTGGGAGGGAGACAAACCATAAGTGACTCTTAATCTCACAAAACAAACTGAGGGTTGCTGGGGGGAGGGGGTTGGGAGAAAAGGGGTGGGGTTATGGACATTGGGGAGGGTATGTGCTTTGGTGAGTGCTGTGGGGTGTGTGGACCTGGCGACTCACGGACCTGTACCCCTGGGGATAAAAATATATGTTTATAAAAAATAAAAAATTAATAAAAAAAACACAAAAAACTCCTACTTATATTTAATTTTTCAAAACACTGTGATTCCCATAACCATAAAATAACTTTCAAACATATCCAACATGCCAAATTATTTATACTATTAGGATATTTATTACAATATATATTCATAATTAAAACTAAAACCTAATTAGAAGGGCTTATAGGCTCATCTCTCTGACTCTCACTACTCCCTGTCCTCAGAAAGAAAGGCTGATGGTTATCTTGGTGTTCAGGGAATGTGATACTGAACCCTGGGGCTGAGACTGTGACAAAACCCCTTCAGGAGACAATAACAACCAGCACGTGCACTCTTGCACGGGTAATTATAAATGGGGAGGTTGACCGCGAATGATTTCGGACTGTGTGTTAGGCTGGGAGGGACCTCGGATACGCTCTAGTCCACTTAACAGATGAGGGAGAACAGGCCTGGAAAGATGAAATGATGTGTCTGCAGTCACATGCTCACTAGTGTGGAAGCCGGGGCTAGAGCCAGTGGCCCCCGGCTGCCCATCTGGGGGTCTCTCACCAATGACTTGCTGCCTTTTCTTTCTGGAGACGCTGAACTTAAAATCAAAAAGTAACCAAATTGGGCGCCTGGGTGGCACAGTGGGTTAAGCCGCTGCCTTCGGCTCAGGTCATGATCTCAGGGTCCTGGGATCGAGTCCCGCATCGGGCTCTCTGCTCAGCAGGGAGCCTGCTTCCCTTCCTCTCTCTCTGCCTGCCTCTCTGCCTACTTGTAATCTCTGTCTGTCAAATAAAATAAATAAAATCTTAAAAAAAAAAAAAAAAAAAAAAAAGTAACCAAATTAAAGGAAAGCTGAGAATAATCTTTAGAATAGATTTTTTTTTGTGAACGGTATTCATCTCTGCGTGTTATAAATGGGATTAATTTATGCCCTATGTTTGTATTCTCTGTCCCATAATATACTATTAGCTCTTTGAGGAAGGTATGATAGATGTTTTATATAGAACAGATCAAAACTTGCTCAACAACGGAGGTTAGAGAACAAGGAGCCCAATAATTTCACCTGGCTGATGAATCAGGTTCCCAGAAAAATGGACATTAAAAGAACTTATTGCTGAGATGACCAAAAAAAAAAAAAAAAAAAAAAAAAAAAAGTCATTGCATTAAGGCTACTTGCACTCTTTGCCATTTTAGGAACAAAATGGTGCTATTTCATGGGGAGGGGACCAGGAGTGGTAGAAGACTGAGGACTCCCATGGGGTGAGTGACTCCTGGTAGCCTCGGAGGCAAAGCACACACAGTTGAAGAACAGATTGCATGCTGAAAAGACACTGAAGCTGAAGGCATACAATAATATAAAGCCCGTTTCTGTGCCGTGCTCTTGAATATCCTGTGGTATTTGTGAGGCGAGTTCACATTTATCTCTTATTAGCTGCTTTGCTGGAAAAATCAGTGCATATAAAATCTCCTGCTGTCCAAGACATATATGTGACAGTTGTAGAACCAACAGAGGTAATTACTGGGTGGTGTGGGCAGCCGGTCTACAGCCTGGCGGGTCAGATAGTCTCAGGTGAGGAGCGCAGTTTTGGTAAAACAATGACAAGGGTGCACTGGAAATTTGTGGATAGGCAAGTATTTGGGTAAGAGTCAGGATTCCAAACACTTGTCTCTCCCAGAGTCCTCCTCTCCACCCACAAATGTAAAAAAAATCCTTTTATTCATAGGTACGTCCTTGATAATCAAGTTTCAAGGCCCCATTAAGGAAAACAAAATGTCTGGGAGATATGTGTTCCCTCCCGTCTCACATTTTCGGGGAGGATGATATCGTGTCCTTTCCTGACAAAACTCAGGAAAATAATTTACCTACAACATATAAACCCATTCTAACGTAGTCTCTTCTTGCCTGGAGAGTAATTATGGCCTGTAATTGTCTTTAGGAGCTAGCTCATTACCCTAGGGCACATACCCTCGCAGAGAAGAAGTGGGTCGCACTCTGACTCACATAAACACCAGTTCATTTATAACATAGTCCGCTTACCATTAAAAACACCGGGTTCATCTACCCAAGTGTCCTGGATGTGAACTCGCTAATGACCACGAAAACCCTCTCCTTGCCACCTGGGTCCACGGGTCCAAATTAACCAACCTGGGGTTGAACTCTTGAAAAAAAGAGATCTACCTGAACCCCGTGAACAAAAGCATCTGTTGTGCTATTTATAGACAATTTATCAAAATTCAGTGGGTACAATTAGCAATAGAGAGATTATTGGATGGTGACTGCCGTGTCACCCTGCACGGGGTGAATTTGCATAACCCCCTGTGCATGACAGTCCGTAGGCGTTGCCTTAGTGTCTAGTGGCAATTTTGTAAGAGAACTGCCATTGGCTATATGGCCCCAGTGCTTTGAAAGCTGTTTTGAGTGGATTACTGGTGCCAGGCACCATAGGAACGGATAATTTTTTTAAGTGCTTGTCAGATTTCTTTTCCTGATTGTTATCAGTGTCATCCTATATCCTGAGGGGTTTTCAGCGCAAGGTCTGTTCTCTGAACCTCTCACTGGATTGTTACCTTTCTCCTGGAGCGCAGCCAAAATGACACACCTCCTCTGTGGACGTATTACCGCTTGCCTCGGTGCTTTTAACCACAGACGTGGCCTTATTTTGATATGCTCTTCATTTAAAGGCTGCTTCTGCTAGAGTTCTTATTTTATTCCTCAGCGCACTGCAAAATGTCTCTCTGAGGGGCTCTGCTACCTCACTAATCTTGAAAGTATGAACTTCTCTCATTTTTTTAATTGTTTTCTATTGAAGATTTACTCCTTCTTAGCATAAAAAGATTGTGCATATATAAAATTATATCCCGAGGATCATGCCCGTGGAACAAAAGCATCGTTTTATTTGTTGCTTTGTGTTTTGTTCATTTTTCTGACTCGCTCTTGAGAATGATGCCATGGATGACGAACTCATTCTTAATATGATAGGAAATCTTTGCCCTTAATTAAAACATCCTTTTTGTTATGTAGAGAAGCACACTTGATGTCATCTCTTTATAGTGGGCCTTGTTTGGGTTTCTTTGGTTTGTAGGCAGAAATAGAGTTAATCCAGTTAGAGGATGACTAGCCAGACTAGATTCAGTGGAATGTTTATATCTAAGAATATCTGCTGTAACCTGAGTGGGCACATGTGATGGAGTTTTTTTATATTCACACGGGGGCACGCACGTGCACACATGCCCAGCCACGTGCCTACACACATCTCCATAGATCGTGTCTGGCTTTCCAAATAAATCACAAAAGAATACGTTAAGGTGGAAATGGGCATCCTTATGTAAAAAAAAAAGAAAACAGAAGATATCATCTTTCAGGTTTTATTGTGGTCTCTCATTTTATTCTTCAAGTGTTTGAGGAGAGCCGAGGAGATGCGTGGGCTGATTGCTTAGTTCTGTGTGTGTACTGAAGAGAAACAGAAACCTCATTGAGGTGTGTGCATTATGGTGATCAGGAATCCAGGTGCTTCAGGCTTTAGAATTTTAAGGATGACTTCAGGGGTGCCTGGGTGGCTCAGCCATTAGGCGTCTGCCTTAGGCTCAGGTTATAATCCCAGGTCCTGGGTTTGAGTTGCATGTCGGGCTCCCTGCTCAGTGCGAAAGCTGCTTCTCCTCCTACTCCCCCTGCTTGTGCTCCCCCTCTCACTGTGTCTTTTAATAAAGTCTTTTTTAAAAAAAAGAGTTTTAAAGATGACTTTGGACAAAATATTTTCTTTTAGGTGTAGAGCTAGACACTCATTCAAGGGTCCTGGAAGGAACAACCGAGTTTTATTTTTGCCACTTTTTGCCAAGAGAATATCAAATTAAGGAATTATTTTACATGGATTATTGGAAGGGCTGTTCGAATTTGTTTCAATACTCGTTGGTGAGCAATCTCTTATAATTCCTTTCTAATTTCACGTGTGGCTTCTGAAAGGAAAATATTCCTTTCTTCTTCTCTCTGTCTGCCCAATTAATGGTAAGAAGGGTTTGCAGAATTTTAGGCTTGCTCTTTTCTTCTTTCAGACTTCCACTTGGTTTTTTTTTTGTTGTTGTTGTTGTTGTTGTTTGTTTGTTTGTTTGGTTTGGTTTTATTTTGTTTTGTTTTTGTTTTATTTTGGTTTGGTTTTTTGCAGTCACCATTTCGGTGTATAGTAGTAGGAGTATTATACTCATAGTCTTCTACATGGAATCTTTTAATTTTACCTTAAAACACTTCATAAGTTTGTTCACGGATCTATACAGAAATGTCACACAGCTATTACATAGGTAGCTCTGTCAGGTATAATAGCCACTGAAGCCCAGGGAGAGAAGTGATTCGCCCAATCACTTCCTCCAATAACCGAGTCAGGTTAAAGGCCACGTTTATCATGCTGCATACTCTCCTTGCTGTGCTGTACGTAACAGGATAGTCCTCACATCCACTCTCCTGTGACCCCTTTCCTGGTCCCAAATTGCTCCCTTCCAGGAGGAGTGAGTAAGATAGTGGCCTCGGCCAAATGCTCCACGCTTTCTTCAACATTGTACTGACCTTACCGATGGGTAATGTGCTTCTGGGTTTGTGCTCACCCGGTAGCTGGAAGGAGCCACTGTTGTATTTTATGTTAGATTCCAATTTTAACACTGGTCACTAGCACTTGTTGCATCACGCTCTCCATAGGTAGGATGCTGGCATGCTTTTAATCATGTTCTCCTCCTTTAACATCTTTAGAACATAGATCTGTACTTGTTGTGGGTATGTAATTGATTCAGGTCCCCAAATGCAAGCACTCATGTTAGCTTTCATATTAACTTTGTGTTAGAAAGAGTCAATAAAATCATAGCCAGAGCCATATCTCATTAGGGACTGATGTATTTCTCAAGGCAAAACTCACCGGATGCTTGGTGTTGAAACTGTCATTCACTCAAGTCATTGAAAAATGGTCTCTCACGCAAAAGACTGTAGGACTCTCTGAAGGCAAGGGTAGTATATTCTACTTCCTTTATCATAATGAAAAGACCTGGTTCTCAGGACAAAAAAAATTTAACTCATTATCTGTGTTGCATACATTTAAGATTCTCTGTTAAATGCTTACTCCTCTTGAAAACAGAACCATCTAGTAACATAAGGAAATGCGGTAGGCTATTGGGTAGGCCACCAGCTGCTGCAAAGGAGCTCAGTCTTTGGGAGCAAAAGAGTTGAACAGGTTGCCTCTCCTCCAGTTCACTTGTGTAGTAATTTTGAGATCTGAATTTTAGTTTGAAAAGGGAACTAGAAATTCTCCCCTCCTTGCATTTCAGCTAAGACCTTAGCCAACCTTTGACATTTATTCCGTGGGCATGATTAAGGATGAGGCCGACTGTTTTTCTACCTCTTGCTCCTCACCACCAGGCAAATATTAAGTAGCGAAGGCGAGGTCAGCATTAGGAAACTCAACAGACACCAGAAATTCACCAGAAATCAAGACTTTGACCTAATTCACAAACCTGCTCCAGTGAAAGAATCTGCTGAGAGCTAGAAGACTCCTTTCCAGAAGGAGGCTGTCTTCCATGGTGGGAGAAAAATGAATGTTCTAGCAGATTCTTTTGCCTTAGAGATTAAACATACAAGCTGACAATGGCCAGACCATATGTTAAAAATAGGACTATTACCTACTATCTGCAGCAACCAGTCCAGGAAACCAACCCACTGTCCTTCGTAACCAGCTCTGGAGGCCAGCTCTCTAGAAGCCAGACTTAGAAAAAGTCCTATCAGTATTTCTAGAAGACAGTCCAGAAAGCCAAACAAGAACCCTTTTAATGATTGGCCTCAAATAACTAGTGCTGGATCAGCAACTGACAGCATTCCTAATTCTTGTCTCTGCTTCTGCCTAAGGACCAACCAGACAGTGCCAGACGTGCACCTGTAACCAATCACATGGGGCGACCCACTTCCAGTCCGTCTGCCTACAGCCTCCCACATCAACAGCCTCCAGCCAGGGTATGTCTGACGCTTCCCTTTTGTCCTCCATGCACCTTTCCCACTCTGTTCCCTGACTGAGTCTCAGCCACAGCACAAGAGATGGCAGCTGGCCCCATTCCTATAGCAAACTCGGCATAAACAACCCACTTTAGTTCTCATTTGCTTGCTGTTCATTTATTTCCACATACCCCAAAGTTTCTTTTCCCATCTGTTGTCAAGCAGTGAAGTATGGGGCTCTGCAAACACACCAGTCGCCTGTGTTTGAACCCAGGCATGGACGCTTGCCCGTTGTGTGGCCTTTGGTAGGTTAGTTAACCTCTGTATGTCAAACTCCTCATTGGAAGTGGAGTGGATCCCTGCATTTGCTTCATAAGGTATGTGAGTTAGATGACTCAGGCCCATTAAAGCACAAGAACTATCTATCCTAAGTGCTGCTGTGAACCATTTTATCAGCCCCATTACAATTAAATTCCTTGTCCCATTACTCATTTCTTTGACCTGCATCCCCGGGTATAAATCCTGATAAGATGTAAATCCTATCTGGAAGAGGCAGCACTTGAAACTGTTGACATTTATTCACAAATTAACCTGAATTAGTAGATAAGATTTATTAACCTAGGAAGAATCCTGAAATTTGATATCAGCGAGTCTGGAGAAAGGCTTTACGTGTGTGTGTCCTCAGGGGGTGAGGTGACTGGGGACGTCAGTAGGCATCAAATGAACACCAAAGGCACAAGAGCAAGGAGAGGGCACTGAATTTTTTAGGAGGTGGTTGTGGTTGCAGGGGGAGGATGTTTGGGAACAGACACCAGCACCGTGGAATCTGTCCACTTAACGAGGCCCAGATTCTCATGGTGGACACAGTCCTGGTAGCCTCATACGTTTTAATAATTGGGGGAAGTAGATGGACCCTCTTCTCTAAAGGAATCCAGGGCTCCCTGTGCAGATTCTTCTATTTCTGCTCATCAGGAAGTTATCTCAAGAATTTATCATTGGTAACATTCACCAATTTGGACTAAGAATCAGCCTTTCTCCCCCTGCTGTTCTGTGACCTCCTGTTTAGTAATGAATCACTGCGTGGGCAGGCAGGTCTTCTAGAGTTAAAGAATTTAAAAAAAAAAAAAAAAATCCCTTTTGCTCTATCAAAAGACAACCCCAGCTTAGGTATTTTGCTAGAAAACAGGCAAAGCATGAGATTTCTCTTGATGGCGATTGTGCACAGCCCCCCTAGCAGAAAGTTCCCAAGAGGATGTCAGTTCAAACCTCGGAGGCCAGACCTGTGCGCCGCAGATAAGGAGGCACAAGTGTGAGAAGCCAGGAGCATGCAGCCCTTTGCCGCACATTAAACCGAACCTATTCCCGTGGTGTTCCGTTTGGGAGTAGATGTATTATGCTGTGTGTGCTGATGTGTCTGCTTCCAGACTCTGCGATGCAACAGCCTGGACTTGATCTTGAAGAATTAAAACTTCACCATGAAGTCCTTCTTCACCTAACTGAGGAAGGTTGCCTCCAGCAAAGAAGTTACAGGGCTCCTCACATCACCTCTGCTGTTCAAAACCAAGACACTGGAGCAACAGGAATTATTACTGCCTCAATCTTTTTTGGAAAGATTTGGAGAGTGTAAGTATTTAAAAAAACAAAAACAAAAACAAACAAACAAACAAAACAAAACAACAAAAAGCAAAAAACAAAACAAAACCAAAAAACCCAAAAAACAAAACAAAAAACAACAACAAAAAAATCCCCATAAAACCCCAAATAAAACAAAACAAAAAACCCACAAACAAACAAACAGAAAAACCCCAGTGGAGCTGGAGAAGTCCTGTTCCCCCTTTACCTCTGCTGAAATACTCTGTTTCTTAAAATTTGCTAGAACTACACCTGGCAGCTTTCCCTGAGTACCCGAGGGAAAAGAAATAAAAATCGAGGAAAGATTCCCTTATTTAGCCTGGCTTATTTTCTTACTTTCTGCTTCAAGTAGCCAAGTTATTTACTTTGAAAGCTTCTGTAACTGAACATGTATATTTGCTGAGCTATTTCAAATGGGTTCCATTATGCCTCCGCCTTTTTCAGTGATGGCCTTTGCACATAGTTCTAATGCCTGGTGGTACAATTTCTAACTGGGAGGTGTTCTCCAGGCGGGCTGAGTAAAAGCAGTAGCACAGTGTAGAAATAAAAATAATCTCTTCGGGGTTGGTGTTCCAGAGTTTTCCGTGAAGCTCTGGCAGCCAAGATCACGCAGCCCAGTTCAGGGAGCGTGGCCTTCTGGGTGCTGCCCTTGCCATCGGTGTGGTGGGAGGGAACTACCTGTCCCAACTTCCTTTGCTACAGTTGCTTTGCGAGAAATCCTAATGGGTGTGTAAAGTATCACAAAAAGGAAGGGTCCTGGCTTTTCAGAAGCCAGGGTCCCTCTAAAGTTAGCCAAGCAAAGGGTCACCTTCTGCACTGGCCAACCCCATAGAGACCCAGGGCAAGAGTCAAACACTGGTCCCTACTGCTGATCAATGAGGATTATGCTAAATCCTCTGATATAGATTATCTCTTGGTATTTAAAAAAACAGAATAGGTATTGTTACTTTTTTTTTTTTTTTAAAGACATGGAGCACTGGGTGTTACACGCAAACAATGAATCATGGAACATCACATAAAAAATTAATGGTATATTGTATGGTGACTAACATAACACAATTTAAAAAAAGATTTTTGCTTATTTGAGAGAGAGATTGAGTGTAAACAGAGGGAAGAGGGAGAGGAAGAGGGAGATGTAGGCTCTCCTCTGAGCAGAGAGGCCGATGCGGGGCTCCATCCCAGGACCCTGGGATCATGACCTGAGCCGAAGGCAGAGGTTTTAACCCACTGAGCCACCCAGGCACCCCTCAGATCACTACTCAACTACTTCATCAATGGGTTTAGGGCCAACTCCCAGAAATCTGGAATGTGGAACGGTACTGATATTTTTAAAGCATCTGGATGACTCTTAGGAATCAGTGGTAATCAGACTACTGAGAAACACTGAACTATGTTACCATTCTCTGTCCTGCTGCTCTTTTTTATAGACATTTGTATTCTACTTGTTTCTTAAAAGAATTTGGGGAAGATTTAAAGAAAGGATGTCAACCAAACAAAAAGGTTAAAATATACTAGGGAACATCAGAACTCATAAGGAGACCAAAAGACCACGAAAAAAAAAAAATGCTTTCTTCTAGTTAATAGGAGAGGGAGCAGTGGTATTTGTTCAGCATGATGAATCTCTTTTGCCTGATATTTCTTTTTCCTTCAGTAATTCCTATATGCTTAGCACACATGGCTGTTTTGAGGTCATTCGATCTCAGATACCAAGTTGTCACTCATCTCTCTTCTCTTCTGTAGAATGTTCTGCACTGGGCATTTGCTCCCTGACTATATTATGACTAGGCTGGGCTTTCTGTGAGACACACGAGGTTGGCCCTGGTGGTAGATGATGGATGAAAGCTAGGAGGGCAGATAGAGAGATGTAGGGGTTTAACCACAGACATGAGGCACCAGGCGCGGCATGCAACAGAAGCAGGAGGGACTGGTGTACACGTGCGTGCTCCTGTCTCTCCTCGCCCCTCCAGACTCATGCTTCTCCAACCTTCTCCATCTCCCTCTGTGCCCAGGAGGTTGAGCTCTGGGGGCTCTGGGGACTGTGTCATCTGAATTCTCTTCACATTGGCTTCCAGTTGGCATCAGCCAATGGGGAATAAGGGCAGGAAAACAGAGGCAGGGGGAAGGGGTCTGTATATTCTGCTGGTCTCCCTACTGGGCAAAGGCGGGGCTGGCAGTGGTGCTCCTCTGCTGAAGGCCACACACGCTGTCAGCTAACCCTCTCCTACAGTAACAGCTGACCCTTGAACAATGTGGAGTAAGGAGTACCCACCCTCTGCTCAGTTGAAAATCCATGTATATTTCTGATTCCTCCAAAACCTAACCACTAACAGTCTACTGTTGACCAGAAATCCTAATGATAAAACAGTCGATTAACACATATTTTGCATGGCGTATGCATTCTATACTGTATTCTTGTATTCTTACAATAAAGGAAGCTAGAGAAAAGAAAATATTATTAAGGAAATCATCTGGAAGAGAAAATAGATTTACAATACTGTGTTTATATAGGGAAAAAACTGTATATAAGTGGATGTGTGTAGTTCAAAGCCATGGCACTCAAGGGTCAGCTGGTCTCTTGGTGACTCCTCTCTCCTTAACCCTTCATGCCGACAGGTCATAATGGATCCTGCACTGCCCTTAGGGCTTGTACAGGTTCTGCTTTGCCTCTCTGGCCATAACCCTCTTTATGCCATGAACAGTCCTTGGGGATAAGGCACCATGTCAATTGAAGGACATGTTCTGCCCCCTTCTAAGTCAGGTTCCAAACACCAGAGACACAATACTCTCTCTACAAATGGCTCCAAGCCCAGCTGCAGGTTCTACCAGGACTTTTTCTGGGCTACTCATGCACCTGTAGTATTTTCAGCCACAGGCTCTAGGGGTGGTTAAGGCTCGGTTGCTTGTGGGGGAGAGTGAACTGAGTTGGGACATGTGGGCTGGGCTTTCCAGGCTCATGCATGTGAGACCCCTTCTTGGGACAGTACAGAGCCAAAGGGGGGAAAAGTGAGGGTACAGGTTGACGGCTCGTCTTCCACCACAAATTCCCAGCAGAACATCAAGGAGTCCCAGAATTGTTCATTCAAGCCAGCTCCCAGGCCATCAGAAAATGACATTTGGTTAGGTAAGTAGACAAGATGCATTTTATTTCACAGTTTTCTTACTTTATAGCTTAAATTTAGGACCTATGGGAGGGAGGTGTCCATTTGTGCTCTTGCCCTGGCCTCATGCTGTTCGGGACAAGCCTCCTAACTCCCACTGCTGCCAGCCCTGGGCTTCCCCACGTGCCTTGGTAGTTTCCCTTCATGCTGCCCCACATTTTGGAATGTTCCTGTACTGGTTTTAAAGCCACTGACTCTCAGCTTCAAAACTCACCCCGCCCTGTCCATACCTTTCTTCGTGATCCACGAGCTGGTCTACACCTCTGCCAGGCCAACTCGTTCTTTTTTAGGTTCTTTGTGCTAGAGGGAGACTGCGAGCCTGGAGGAAGAAGGGGTTTCTATCCCTTGTTTGCTTCTTGCTTTGCCCCTCTGGCCATCACCCTTTTTATGCCATGAAGAGTCCTTGGGGACAAGACGCCATGTCTGTCCAAAACAAGGACATCTCAGGTCTTACAGCAGCTTCACCTTACACGCTGGTGGTGGTATTTTATTCCACAGCAACGGCAAACTGAATGCCCTTGGTCTAATTTACTCTTTGTTCTTCCAAAATTGAAGAACCAGCCCCATCATGCCCCTTAAAAACCATCAGCGCCCACCAGTGGAACCCTTTCCTCTCAAGTTTGGTTCCCATCCCTTCTCGCATCTTTAACAATTCCAGTTGCTGCCTGTAATTTCTCTAGGTCAATCTCATGCACCATCTGAGTTTTTAGTGTTCTCTTTTTGCCCTTTCAGGTACCCAGTAGACATATCCTTAGATTAAATTCTCTGTGTTAAAATAACTGGTGCAATTTCTGTCTCTGATGGCATCCGCCATCCGCCATCAGACTCTTGTGAATGGCCCTTCTTTTTTTTTTTTTTTTTGAATGGCCCTTCTTGATGGAGCTGTGCGTTACCTGCTGGGACCCTGAAATGATCCTCCCAGCCAAGAGTTACAAACCCAGAATCCTATTCTGGAGTCACAGTTAGGTCAAATGATGAGTGTGGCCATCCACAAAACTGACTTGATACTTAATCAGTGGCTTGGGTTTCCTTAAATTCTCCTCAGTGAGGAACGCTTCACTTAGAACATACGCTTGCAGAGCAGATGCTATTGCAAAATAGACCACAAGCATTAGGAAGTATTTATGTGAGCAATTTTTTTCATGGCGCTTTCAAACCCTGTATGTGGAAAGCACATAAAGCATCATTCATACAAATCACTCTAGTAAGACTCCGAAACTTTCTTGTCACCCTACCCCTCTCCAGGCAAAATGCCTTGTTATCTCAAATTCCAACACAATCCCGTTATAACATGATTACTTACTATGTTGAGTTGCTTATGTGGTGGGTGTGGTGTAAAGCACAGAAGTAAGGCTCAGTATTATGTGCTGGCTTGACATTTGGTACAATCAAAAGGGCCTTGAATGGCTGAACCACAGATTTCCCTCCCCATTTGGCTCCTGTGAAGTAAGGGCCTCTACATAAACAGTCCTCCTTACTAAAGGGACTGGGTACCATTCCTGTTTACCCCTGAGTAGTGTGCCTCAGCTCCCTGTAGGCTTACAGATTTATTCAAACACATCAATCACATCCTCCTGTGGGAAGCAGGGGCCCCTCACCCTTTTGCTACTACAAGGTCTACCTCCCAGAGACCCTGGTTCCATTCCATTCCCAAATGTACCACCCTGTGGCCCTGAGTGGCATGCAGTGCCATCCTCCTTTGTGCTGTGTCTATGTAGTTAATAACCACAGTTGATTTCAGCCACCTAGTATTCATGTCCTGGGTTCAAAGCCACCATCATCACTCTGGGGTAGGCGCCCTTCCTTTACCAATGAAATGAATGGGAGGTATTTAAAAAGTAGGCAAAACAGATCTCCCCAAATATATACCGGGGTTGATATAATGGGATTTGGTTCATAGAAAATAATTTTTTTTTCTTTCCTGCAAAATTTTCTCTCTTTCTCCTTTTAAAGATTTTATTAATTTACTTGAAAGCAAGAGAGAGCACAAGTGGGTGGAGAGGCAGACAGAGAGGGAGAAGCAGACTCCCTGTTCAGCAGGGAGCCTGATCCCAGGACCCAGAGATCATGAACTGAGCTGAAGGCAAATGTTTAACTGGCTGAGTCACCCAGGCGCTCTTCCTGCGAACTTTTCTTAGTAAGGAGTTCTATACTATTATACTGATTAGTTTCTTATCTGTGTATACAGTCCCAGATTCATTTTAACATTGCACTGGTTAAGAAAATTCTAAAAGATTTCTTTAAGTGTCAACTATTCTACATTATGCCTAATTCTACTCAGGGAAAGAATTAAGTTGCCCCCTTTCAAAGTTCATCAATTCTTTTAGACCATAATGATGTATCAGGATGACCTCTTGATTTCTAGGAAATCCCTCAGTGGCCCGAAGTTAACCATTTCTTAAAAACGAACACACATTCTTTACTTCTCAAAGGTAGGATTTGGAAAGAACAAGGGATAAGTGAGGGAAGACAAATCAAATGGGAGATTGGGTCCATATTTTCATAGTGAACCCTTACAAGATCTATCTGTATTTCTCTTTACCCTTCTCCCTCTGGTTCAGATTTTAAAAAGTCCCTTTTCCAAGGTTAACCTAACTTTGTGTCCATCACCTTGTTTCCTCCTTGGGCTCATTGGAAACCCCACTTGATGGATTTCTCTTTCTTTCTGAGCTCTCTGCCCCATCAACAAACATACTCTGGTCTCCCAACTTTAAAAGAAGTTCTTTGGATTGCCTCGAGTCACTGTGCTATTTTTCACCTCTCCTTTTACCCTACACTTCTTAAAAATGTGTCTGTATTTAGTGCCTGCCTTTCCTTACTACGCTTACTCCTAACCTCTTGCCTTTTATTTTTCCATCCCAGATCTTTTTTGAACGACTGTGAAGCATCTGATCTTGTGGTCTACTTTCTCCCATTCAAACACTCTGTGAAATGGAAGTTGGTTTTCGTCGTTGTCTTCCTATTTTCAGCTGATCCTTCCTTGGTATCTTTAATTACCACTAATCTCTCAATTTTCCAAGCATATCCTTAGAGTTAATCTTTCTTCTTTCTACTCTTTCTGGCTCTAGCTCTCTCCTGAACCCTGATACCCCACTTCCTGCTATTCATCTTTTCCTGGATGGTCCACCAGCATCTCAGAGTCAACATACCAAGACATTAACTACATATTTATTTCCTCAAAGAGATCTCCTTGTCTGGGCATGGTGTTTATCTCATTACCTCTGGTTCAATTTCTCCCTCATTTGTGAATCCTACCTCTCAGAGTGGTTAAGCCATTTACCTAGGTCACACAGTTAGGCAGTTCTGATACAACAGTCATGTCAGAGTATATCTGATTCTACTACACTGTGTTCTTTCCTTTATTAGCCACTCTGAGATGGAGAGGAATAAGACCTAGCTTCAGCTCTTGAAGGACTTATAACAAAGTTCAGGAGTAGTATTCGGAAAAAAATTAATGACCCTTAGTAGGTTCTTAAAAATTGTTAGTGAACTTTTCTACCTCCCTATAATAATCAGTAAAGGTTTGTATCATGATTATAAAAAAAAAATGTTCTGGTTCTTCCAAAATTTATATGGTCTGAATATTGAACAGTAGCCCCTTCCCACTGGCCCTTCAAATAGTTTTTATTAAAAGACAAAATAGGTCTGTTTGATCAACATTAACCGTTAAAATAATAAATGACAACCTAAAGTCAAAACACGTCCCGATGTTTAAGCCTGTACTGTAAATCATACTCTCCACATTCAAATGTACTCTCTCTAATTAATTTCAGGTGTTTAAAGCTATATTATGGTAAGTTGTCATGGTTTCGAACAAGTAAAGATAATTTAGCCATCTGCACTATTTCTTCTCAGTTACAAACCCAGCATTCTGAAATAAGATGGATTTAAATCTGCAGAGACAGCATTCAGAGAAAGAACAAAGCCAGAAATGCTAAGTTCATGAAAATTCCCATCAGCCCAAATCTCCCGCCAATATTTGGAGGGTGTCTGATTGAGCATAGCTGCTCTACACTTATGCTGTATTTTGAGTGATTTCTTTCTTCAAGAAAATGATATTTCCATTTAATTTTTTCCCCTCTTGTATCATTGCAACATCTAATCTCCCGATGATATACCAAGGTAGCTCAGAAAGATCCCAGATCTCTAGTGAGCAAACGATTTTTTTTTTCACAATAGAAATACGTGATACCTAAAGGAGATTTAAAATTCACTAATAGGCAAGGACCTACATTTAACAAGTGATACCTAAGACTAACTTCACGTTGATTGTATCCTATTTAGAGATCAGGACTGCAACACACAGAACAATGCTGCAATATTATTTAACTTGTGTTATTTAATTTGTGCTGCTTACAATATTAAGTTGTGTAATCACAGAAACCTTTGTCACAGCAGAGTACGCCTCTCTCCCTTAACTTGTGACTTTCACTTAAACTATGAGGATTCCCACTGTGCAAATAAAAGCGCTGTTTTGGTAACAGCTTGTGGAGAGAACTCCATGTTTCCCCAGAATGTACTTGAAGAAGATTAATGAGTCCTACATACATGCCAAGTCAATCTGTTCTTCCCTGTCAATCATCATCCCAAGAACAAGCTTCTTTATCTCTGTCTATATGTTTTCAAACAGATGTATAGCTTAAATTTTAATTAAATCATGGAGAAAATGACTACTAAAGACTTTCCAAATGCATGGCCAAGGAGTTTTACAGTAGAATCGACTGGACTTCATTGAGAAGATCTATCTACTCTGGCAGTTCTCAACCAAGCACTGGCAGTAAGACTTGAAGAGACGTTGCCTATCATTGGAAGCAGTTGAATAACATTTACTGTACTACTTATTCAAATACTTAGGACTTAAAATATTGCATTCTTTCTTCTTTCTTATCCATCTTCATCTAAGGATCTCCAACCACTCAGTCAACTCCCCACTAGCGTGCTTTCCTCATAGAGTAATGGCTACATCTACAGACTGCAATACCATGAGAAGGATTGGAGCACCATGCTGAGAGCCTCCTGAGAACACCAGCTCTTCCTGGCTGACCACAGGACGAAAGGGTGCTATCACAATAGTTGATGAAAATCATGTTCTCTCTACAAGTGGTGAATTTCCTATGAAACAATGTCAACACTTGATCTTAGCCAAAAGGCTGAGAAGTGATCAGTTAAACAATGCTAAAAGGAAAATTGCAGTTGATTCATTCTGATTCAAAATTATTTAAAAAAGGATATGAGAAGAGAAATTGAGCACTGGAGACTTAAACAGTAGGCTTCTCCTGCAGAATTCACGGGTAATCACATCTCAGCCCTAAGTGAAGATTGTACTGCCTCGTTCCCCATGGACCAGGCAAAGCAGGCTCCATGTGAAAGATTGAGCAGTGGCTGATGTCTAAATCCAGAACTGCCTAAAGAGGTGCCAGAAAGAATGATTCAGAAGAAGACCTGAGGTCAGGATCTTGGGCATGTGGTCAGGTATCAGAGCCTGGAAAACAGTATTTTCCTGTCACAGGACTGTTTGCGTTGGTTGTTTCATCATCCTAAAGACACTACAAGACTTTGGTCATTATACTACTTCATTTTAAAGAGAGATTCTTAAACATGGCATCCACCAAAAGCATATAGGATGTTAAATGCAGTTTCCTGGAACTTAACCCAGTAGCTACGTGGAGTGAAGTCAAGGAATCTGTATTTTAAAAAGTGTCCCCAGTGGATTCTGATGTATGTGGGGCTCATAGCCTACTTTGAGAGACCTTGAGAAACTGTGGCTTTAAGGAATACCAGTTTAGACTGAGGTAATGTATGATTGTAGGTGAATGCCAAGTTAAATGCATTTCTATTTTTTTTTAAAGATTTATTTATTTTAGAGAGAGAGTGTGCATGTGTGCATACACATGAGCCGGGGGAAGGGCAGGAGGCAAGAAAGAGGGGTAGGGAGTAGGAAGAGGGACAAGCAGACCCTGCACTGAGCACAGAGCCCAAAACAGGTCTCAGTCTCATGATGAAGCCTAATGCAGGGCTTGATCTCAGGACCTTGATCACAACATGACCTGAAACCCTTAACCACCCGTGCTACCCAGGTGCCCCTCAAATGCATTTCTTTAGAAGATGTGGGTAGCTTGTCTTTGAAAGGTCTGGTATTGAATTAGCCATTCATTTCTCGCGTACAGATACTGTACAGGGTAAAAGCACAAAGAGACACAACCATGATTTTCTGTGCTAATATCAGCAGAAAACTACCACTTGACCATCATCTTAATTAGCTATTTTGTATTATAAATACCATGAGCAATCATCAGCAGCAGGTGTAGGTCCACCCTCTAGTTTACTCCTATGTAATTTGAAGACACAACATTAAAGAGACAATTCTATTCTGTATATGGGAGAAAAGAACAGTACATTTCGACCCTGAAAATAGTTTTTAATAAGAATTAGTGAATAGCACGCTGTATTTATTCACTGCTTCAGAAACCTTTCTTTATTCAATACACCCAGCCCATCTCTGCACTCACTGTTTTCAAACAGCTTTGTAGGTAGTCATGTATCAATATACAATAGTCGTATAGCAGCTGAGAAGGGCGTCCACTCTCTCTGCCCTAACCTTCCCTGCATTCTCAATCTGAAGGGTGGCTAGGGCTCCTAGACCCCCAGAGAAACAGTTTTCCCTGGACTGTAGGTGTGTGTTTGTGCATGGGTGTTGGAGGAGGATGCCACATAGGAAAAAGAAGTAAATATCCTTTTGCTCTCCCATTAAGACAGCAGAGCTCTAGAAATTCTTCAGCTCTTACAAGTCTTGGACAGTTTCTTGGAAATGTGGGTTCTCCCTTGATTTCATTCGGCACTGATGAGGAAGACCTTGGGATAGAGTGCCTCCGTTGTCCTTGCAAGGGGTTCTTTAGTCTTCTGACTGAGGCAGGGGTAGATTTCATTTACTTTAACTGTCCACTGAGGAACCAGATAGGAGGGTGTCTGGAGGACACACTCATAAATGTAAGTGGTCTCTAAAATATGGCTAGCGAATACTTGACTAATTTTTAACACTGCTGTGCAAAAAGAGCAGGACAGCTGTTTAATATTTTATGAAGCAAGCTCTGATGTGGAAGGCTGACAGAATTTCCACTCACCAGCAAGAACACACCAGCCCTACTGCACATGCCACCTCTGAATGTGACAGGGCAGAAATAAACAGCACTACTAAATATCATTCAGCCTAGCATTAGACTCTGTCCAGGAGGGTGAGATGGACTGGATTTGCTATAATGCTAATTTACATTGCTTTTAATGAACATACATGTTCAGCTCATAGACGAAGAAGTGCTATTGTACACCTAGCTTCTTTCTACCCCACACTGGCTGATGAGACATTCTCCAGACATTTGTAATTATGGGCAATTTGTAATAATAATAATAGCTGCTTTTTATTAGATGCAATAAAAAATCAATTCTACATTCAATTACCATTCTTGGCTGTGCTATGATAGATAGTCCTAGGTAAATACTAGTGTCAAAATAAGATTAATAATAATGACAATAATAGAGTTTTAAAGGACAAAATCCCCCTTTTAAGATCAAAATATACCCCTTTCTTTAAGTCCCTCCCATACCGAGTCATGAATGAATGATCTGCATTCTTGTTTCACTTGTTTGATGATAAAGGATCTTAAACCAGTATTGCCACATGTAATAGCACAAATCTTTTCAAGAATGTGACACCATAGCAATTCTCACCACTCATTAAATAAAGGGAATGGATTGAGAGTACAGGCTAAGCATCAATTCAGCATGGACACTGGCCAACATTGTAGACGGACCCCTGCTGGAGGTATATAGATAGGATTTCTCATCCAGAAAGTCATTAATTTAGATGGGGTAGATTAGCATATTCATTTCTGAGGTTCAAGAGTCAGGTTTTTAAGCTTGAGACTTCCCTCTTGTTATGTAGATTTGTTTATTTCACAGGAACCCTCCCATATTAATATTAAATGTCAATGTCAACTAGCTGCCCACCTGATAGCGAGGAAGGCCAAAGGAGTCTGCTGTCCCCTAATCACCTTTCTAACCTGCCTTCTTTTTGCATCCAGGCAATCTTTGTCTTTTGCTCTTTATGTCTTCCACCTTAGTATCATCTCCCAGAGAGTTTGGTGAATTCACTTACCCCTTCCTGGTGCATTGCTTTGTGACCAAAACAAAAGAAAACAAAAAGGAATGTATCACAAGCTGTGTAAATTCAAGCACCTATGAGCTGAAGTAAAAGCCAGTGACGTGGTTCTAGTTAGGAATACTGCATGGTGAGCTAGAGCTGCGAAGGTCTGGGCTCTAATGGGAGACCCTCCAGTAGTTGCGTGATCTTGGGTAAGTCATTTAACTTCCCTGGGGACTGAATGAGACAATGTATGGGGAAGTCCTGTCAACACTGAATGAAGTTCCATGTACATGTCACAGAGTAATTGCTGGCTCTTCTGAAATGAGCTTTGCTTGAGTGAGGATTATAGAGTCAGGTCAAAGAAATGTGACCACTTAGGATTCTTCAGTGTGATTCCTTCATAATACTTTGGCCCTGTCCATGCACTTACTCCTGAGGGCATCAAAATCCCAGAACAGCTATGGAAGTAACAGCGCTGTTCTTCTTATAAAGAATTACTGTCTACCATTGGATGCAATAATTGTTTCCTCAATTGCTGAGATTTCCTTGGACATTAGCCATAATACCCTCTGGGGTCCCAGTCATGTAAGAAGTTAGAGACTCACAAAAGAAAGATAAGCACCATCTAGAAGAACTCAAGTATAGGAGTTACCTAAGAAGAGTCAAATAAACTCCATGTACTCTATGGTATATATTATCTTTAAAAGGGGCATCATGCATTAATACATTATTCTGCCCTGTGGTTTGGTTAATTAAGAATAGTCCAGATTCACAGCTTCACACATTTATCATTGGAGTGTGACATCACTGAGTACTGCAGTGTTGGGAGACGGTCAGCCCAACATTAACCAACTTGGTCTCCTTTTATGTAAGTGTGTGTGCAAAGAAACACATCTGGATCTTCTTCTGCTTATAATGAAACCATAACATTTTGCTTAAATAGGTCAAAATAAAGTGCTACAGATGATTTATAAACTGTGGTACAAGTTTAATATATCCTGTCTGATGCTAGTCTAGAATATGCTTCTTTGCTCAGATGACCACAAGTCCAGCTCCTCAGTGCTTGTCTAGCCGTGATTTCCAGAAAGAGTGGCAGGACCAACCCTATCTGTAAAGAAACCATCCAATTGAGATTGAGATGGATCCATCCAATTGAGATGGATCCATCCATCCATCTCATTATATAGAAAATGAAAGCTTGTCTTCCATATGACATCTGTGTAATAATTGAAGATAATTCATTTATTTATCCAGCAAACATTTATTGAGTAAAAGAAAAGGAAGTGGCAAAGTACAGGGTTGGTGGGGGATGAGCTCCAAGTTGATCTGTGGAATCTGAGATGTCTGAGGGCCATCTGGATGGAAATATCCAGCAAGCAGTTGAATAGATATGTTTGAACCTAAGGTCTGGTTTAGGAGCCATCAGCATCTGCTGCATATGAAGTCACTCTGAAATTAAATGAGGTGGCAAATAATGATGGTAGAGGGAACTCTATCAAATAGCAACAATTAGGGGCGCCCGGGTGGGTCAGTGGGTTAAGCCTCTGCCTTTGGCTCAGGTCATGATCTCAGGGTCCTGGGATTGAGTCCCACATCAGGCTCTCTGCTCAGCGGGGAGCCTGCTTCCCTCTCTCTCTCTCTCTACCTGCCTCACTGCCTACTTGTGATCTCTCTCCGTCAAATAAATAAAATCTTGAAAAAAAAACCAGCAACAATTAAAGGTGTACAGAAGTAACTTACTAAGAAGTCATCAGACAGGTAAGACCGTCCTATTTGCTCCTTTGTAACATGACTGTGATGTTTCTCCATAAAACATTATCTGAAGTTTTGATTCCAGACAATGTATCTTGAGGGAAACCTTTATGCACCGAATTACAGTTGTTTTTTACTAGAGTACTGTTTACATGTGACAGCTTATTATTTTTGATTCTATACTGTTTCTGCAGTGATAGTTGGAAGAGAAAAGGGTATATACTTGGCTAATAAACAGATTTTTACCTAGTAAGTCCAGTAGACAATTCTTTAAAAGGTTAATTTTTTTTTTTTTAAAGAAGCTGAGGAACTTAGAAATGTGGCCCCATTTAAGAACCCTCTATTGTTAGGTCTAGAATGATGATTTTCATCAGAAACGTATGCATATATTGACACATACATACAAAGACTTAACATTCACTGTGCACATGACATATTTGTAGGCCTCTAAGCACTAAATAAGCAGTAGATGCTGACCCTTTCCTCACAAAATCCACAACCCATTCTTCTAAGCAAAACTGAAGTTTAATTCCAAGTTTCAACACTACTTTGGTAATTTATTAGCTCAAAAGGATGTCCTCACATCCTCAAACAATGTGCGGCATCATCATCATCTGAATCCTGCTCTAACAGAAAAATGGATGACAGGGCTGTAAATCTCTTTAAAAAGCCAAGTCGCCATTCCTGGAAGTATCAGTGAGAGGAATTCTATCACTTCCATCACTTCTGTTTCCTAAATCACCATTTCTGAAAGCAGACTCTCCTCTGATGCAACTTATAATTAAGGTCATGGATTCCCTTTGGTGTGATGGGCAGTTTCATGGGGTGACAGTATAAAAATGGCCATGGACTCCTATCTCAACCCCACGTAATAATGATTGAACATCTATTTAAGGGTTTGTCCATCTTGTGTTAATACTAAGCAGGAAGTTCCTTTGGCCTTAAGATCTCTGAATCTCCTCGATTATTCTTATTTTAGACTTGTGTATACACATACAGAAGGAAAAGCACACTTACATGTACACACACACCCAGAACTAATATACTGTTTCAAACTTCTATCATGAACTTTGCCCTCTGAAACTTGTTTGGCTCAAGTGTAAAATACCTCTTGAGGGTATTTTACACTTGAGGGTTCCCATATGCTTCGCCATTCCAGTTCTTTCTTCTTCCTTTGATTTTATTTTGATCTTTCCACATTTCTTATTATTTTAATTACCAACTGTCTATAGAAGACCCCCTTCATTAAAAGACTTTCCTGCCAAATAGGAACATATGGATTACAAATCTCTCTGTATGATTTCTTTTTGTTCAAAATTTAAACCAACTATGCCTTAATCATTAATGCATGTAGTTTATCTATAGGATTTTGGCATCACAGAATTTTGCTGGCTGAAGAGTTTGGAACGGAAGCTGGATGGCGCCATTCACAGGTGTAAGATGCTCTTATTTTGTGAGACCAACCAGACTGAAGTATGAAGTCTTCCATTTACTGAATGAAAATTGTGGGCGATTCCTGGGCTACAGGGTTGGAGGTGCTGACCCCACTCTCCCACAGCCCTACTCTGGAGCTTGCTCCTACACCACCAGCCCTGGGAGGTAGGGACTGTACTATGTGACTTTTTATTGGTGCATCCCCAGTGCTAATTATAAAGAACTGTGTCAATGAACATTTGTAAGTGAATGAACGCTGAATGGAGGTTGAGCGGATGCCTTGATGTTCCTAGCTCAGCGGCAAGGATGAACTTCTTATTTTGACTCCAGGAAATGGAAGCTGCGGTGGTAAAGACTAAGGAGGTCTCCAGGTGAGTTTTTCCACCAAGTTAACAAGGTTTCACTAGCTCCCCAGCAACAACGTTAAGTGTACATAGCACTATAGTATGATGCTGATCAATAAAGGTTAAAGGACAATGGACCTAAGTGTCCATCTTCAGACTAACCAACTCTTAGAAATGGTTTCAATGCATGTAACTAAAGTGCCTAAAATGGTCCCGATATTCTTTGAAAGATATATGTATAGTCAAGCCTCAAAGTGTTACTGAAGAATGTTGTAACCTAATAAATTGCATTACAACTTAATGGGTTGAAAGAACTTCACGGTGCATAGAAAAAGGGAAATTTGACAACAGGAATATGTCAGTGCTTATCTGTCAGGTCACTGCTGTCTACCAGCAGCTCCCTGCCTCATCTCCCAGAGGCCGACTTATGGGCTCTCCCCCAGGAGGCACCACTGTACACAAGACTCTAGGATCAACCCTTCCTCTCAGCAGGGGAGATTGCAAAGAGTTCGAGCCTTTTTTTATCTTAACATCCAGCATCTTCTCTGTTTGCCTGGTTCTGTCTTAAACTTGATACTCTCCTGACCATTGTACAAACGTCATCCAAGGAAGAAATATGCTGAGTTTGATTAATAATAACCTTTGTGACCCTGATACTGACCTTTCAAAAACAAGGAATGCCCTATAGGATATTACATATTCTATGGGAAGATGGTTCCAATGATCCCCAACCTTGGGAAATGCTGTATTACTCTATCTTATTTATGCAGACTCAACAATTCAAATTGGAATGTCCACGATTGAGAAGTGATCATGGTAAAGAATTTGATTGTGCCTATTAGACTGCCACAATTCCCACTGTTTATTGAATGGACTTCCCAGACTTCCCAAGCCAGGAAGCTCTACTTCTTGGGTCCATGCTCACCAAGCATCCTACTGATAGTGAATCTGATGCCCCAGAAACCTTGATACCAAGAAGTGTTGCACAGAGTACGTACAGGCATTTTGGCAAAATTAGAATCTTATATGTGGAGAAGGACACTTGGGACCCCAAAATTGCTGGGATTATTTAGCAGTATTTCCCAAAACTGCAGCAAGTGTGAAGAACTCACTCATTTTTGTCATGCTTGCCCCAGACAAGTGACTTCGCCAAGATGCTGCCACTTTCTAAGAGCCTGGCTGGGCTTTGGCCATTCACTTTCATTAACTGCAGCCCAATGTGGAACACCACTGCTCGGTTGTCCCTATTCATTCCATCTTCATTATCTGTGAGTTAGAGAAGGATGTGAAAAGTATGCAGAGCCTCTAATTTTTCTTTGTTAAAATAACACATTTGTTTATGGCTTTTTATTTATTTATTTATTTTAAGTAGAATGGACATCTTGGTAGGGCCCTGGGAGTTCCATTTAGGTGACCAATTACATAATGAATTAAATGTCACATACTTTGCTTCAGTTAACAATTCAAAGAGGTGCTATAGATTTTATGAAGTTTAGCGTGAGCGAGCAAACAAACAAAAGGCAGAAAGAGACCCATCAGGTCTGGAACAAACTAATGGTTACCAGAGGGGAGGAGCGTTGGGGGATGGGCAAAATGAGTGAAGGGGGTGGGGAGACCGAGGCTTCCAGTGATGTATAAATAAGTCACGGGGATAAAGGATAAAAGGTGCAGTCCAGGGAATCTAGTCAGTGGTAGTGTAGTAGGGTTGTATGATGCCAGGGTATCCACACTTGGCCATGAGCGCAGTGTAATGTACAGACTTGTCCAATCACCATGTTGTACACGAGAAGCCAATGCAACACTGTGTGTTCAGTAAAAAACAAAACAAAGACAAAGATCAATGCAGCCACTTCCGCTTTTTACACCATTCTAGCTCCACCTTATTGGCTCATTTACATGATGAGTCTAAGGCCCCCTGGGAAGGTTCAGAGTTTAAAATATTTAGGTAATAATGGTCCTATCTTATCAGGTTATTGAGAATAACAAATCAAAGACAGACACAAAGGACTTGGCACAGCGCATGGCCTGGGTTAGTAATGCAAACTATTTTACCTGTTTTTTTTTTTTTTTTTTAAGATTTTATTTATTTATTTGGCAGAGAGAGAGAAGGAAGCAGGCTCTCTGCTGAGCAGAGAGCCCGATGTGGAACTCGATCCCAGGACTCTGGGATCATGACCTCAGCCGAAGGCAGGCTTTAACCCTCTAAGCCACCCAGGCGCCTTATTTTACCTGTTCTTAATCTGAAAACTGAAATGACAGAATCTTCACTTAGCTTCTTAGGCCCTGGCCTCCCCTACCACACCCCACATCCAGGGCTCTCCACGTCCACCCTGAGCTCCCACGTCGCCTTCTTTCGTCAAGTGCCCGACATCTCATGGGGCCATGGCAGCTCCATTTTGGAACGTGATACTTCCATGGCTTCCACCCAAGCTCTTGCCCACCAGTGGCCGCCCCTGCCGGTTGTACTTGGTCTGGGGCTAGTGACTCTTCTCTGACTCATCTTTGCCCCTCTCCCAGGGTCAATGCTCTGGTTTCCAGTCACTGACATCCACTTGCTCAGAGCCAACCCGGCATTTGCCTCAGACTCTACCACCTGAAATCTCCTCACTCCTTCAACAGAATTTTTAACAGAAACTTGCATTTCAGGAGCTGGTTTTGTTACCATAGCACTGCGGCTCTTGTCAGGGTCTGATTTGAAACCACCTAGCTTGACTAAGTAGTTACTAATCTGTTTGGTTTCCATTTAAACTTCCTTCCCCCCCTCCCCCACCATGTGCTCATTACTGTGGTTTATATTCAGCTTCTGATGATCGCTAACCATTTTTGTGAAGCCTAGAGCATAATAGGTATTAAAAGCTCAAGCCTTCTGATGCATCTGCTGTTTGTTTTCCCTCCCTACTAATTAGCGGGTCTACATTCTCCTTTGTCTTGTTCCTAATGTATTTGTGAAATATTGTCTGGTTGCCATTTGTTTCTCTTGCTAGTTGCATCTCGCATTGTGCTTGGCTTTCCGGCTGCCGTTCCCATATTCTACATGCCCTATTCTCTTACCCTTGCCTTTAGCAGTGTGCCCTCATTTTGCCTTTGCATGTCATTTTATCCTGGCAGCTTAAAACTCAGCGTGGGTTTTGCTTTCCGTAGAATCACTAGCTGGGTGAAAGCTTGAGGACAAGCTCGTAAGCACTGGAGAATAGGAGTATTGGGCTCTACGGTATCTAGAGCTTAGCACAAAATGTAAAACATTCCAGTATGTTTCGGAGAGTTGACCTGCCCGGACCCAGCAGGCCGGACAGTTGGCCATGGTGTTAGGTCAAGATCTGGATATTCTAAGGTATTCAGCAGTAGTCTCTGTTGACTTCCGTGAAAGTTGGACAAGGCATCAGGTAGGAAAGGGGCATTCACTCCTCTTGCCTTCTCCTGCTCCCATGAACACACTAGTAGAAATTGCAGATTTCCCCACTGGTCATTAAAGAGATGCTTACAGATTTTGGGGGATGGTCTAATGTTGTCATCCTATTGTTTAAAATGTGAAGCAGGCTCAAATCTTTTGTCCATGACCTGGCTTGGTGCTCTGAAAGATTTAATAGGCTCAACTGCGAGGTGAAAAGTAGAACAATGAAGTCAATAACTGTGGCACAGATTTCTTTAGCAGGTCATATGATGGGGGGGCCCATAAGGATGGTCATGGCCCCTTTTCAGCTTAAGCTTCTTCCATTTAGTGACCAGCAAGAGGGTCTGGGTTCATCCAGAGAGAAGCACTCCTTACCTCCCATGGGCTGTGGAGCTCTGGAGGAACCAGGACAGTCACCCACCCATGTCTCATGTGCTTTTCCCACTCAGTACTTGCTGGTTTCATAGTAAACACAAGGGGGAGCAACCCAGACCATCCGACTCAGGATTCTCACTAGTTTTTGAAGCTGAGACGGAACTTATGGTCTGGCCTAGCTTACCATCGGGGAGATGGTGTTTGTAAATGGAACACGCTGAAATTGTTCAGCTACAAGAAGGCATTCTTGAGGAGAATAAGGCCTGGCAGGAGCACCGTGGGCATTTCTTTCATTTTTAGCACTCTGCTTTCATGGGCTACATCTGTCAGGACTATTTTTCTTTTCTTTTTCTACCACTAGGAAGTCGGATCTGCTGTTGACTTGTGAAGTTCCAAAGCTTCTCTAATGTTATCCTAAATGACAATAATGTGGACACATCTCACCTACCATTACATAAACTGCCAAAAGTAATGGCGTGGGTCATTTCATTTATTACAATTCTGATCCATCCACTCGTGATCTGAATTCCTTTTTTTTTTTAATTTGGCCCAATATTAGGCTATATTAATTTGCTTAGAAGATTTATCCAAGGTAGTCACACATCCCTCTTTTGATAGGATCTCCTGAGCTTGACCCTTTAAAAGACAATTGTTTCCAGAGATGAGTAGAGGCTACGCTTCACAAACACAGAATCTGCACACAAAATAGCCAAGTGACCTAAAGTTTTGCTAAATTCTGTTCCTGCATGGAACAGAATTGCTGTGTGTTCTACCCCACCCCCCAATCCATGCCAGGCTGCCCCCAGATTGGGGTTCATACTGAGCCTCAGATCGTCTTAGTTAACGTTATTTAACTTTTTGATCGACTTCCTGGAATTGTGCTTATTTTTTCAAAAACTTGACCCTTATTCATCCCTTTTCTAACACTTTTCGGACTGATCTCCTGACCGGTTCTTGGCCATGTGGAAAGCTCTGTTGGGCTCACCTGAGGTGCCCAGCTCCCAGCAATGTGCTTCCCCATCCACGTGGAGAAATTTATTTTCTTCAAAGATGGCCTCTCAGCTAACCTATCCTCTTCATCTTTGGAGCTTGGCTCACCAATAGGATGGTCCTTAAAAAGAGTCTACTCCTGAGTATAGGGCTTCCTGTCTCTTCTGTTTCGTCCCGATGTCTACCAGATAAAAGTACATGTTAATACTGGGTGCAAACATTGCATTTTTTCAGATTCTGTGTATCATTATCTTCCTTTAAGAATTTTACTGAATTTTAGTTAGTAATTCATAGCTCAAGATAATAAGACAGAATTCCTACTCTTGTGGTGTTTGGAATTATAGAATGACTATCCTAATAGAGCTCATTCACATCCTCTAGTACAATCCTCTCTCCGTATCTATGAAGACCCCAGAGCCCAGAGAGTTTCAGTAACTTCTCTGAGGTCACACAGCAGCAGACCAAGACATGGAAATATAATCGCTTGTCTTTTACTGTATTTTTTTTTCTAGCACAGTTTCGGTTTCAGTCCGACATAAATAATGCATCTGCATATTGGTGTGAAAATTGGGTTCGAGAAAGCACACTGTTTGTATTAGGGCCATTCTAAGTATAGCACTGAGCCTGGGAAAAATAATCATAGTCTCACAACTGCTCGAAACAGCTCCTGTTACAGAGAAAGACAAAGAAGCCACGACAAGGGGAAGCATCATTTGTGGGGTGCTGGTAAAGTTGGGCTGGGCACAGCTGAGAGCCCCCTATGTAACAGTGACATGAAGCCGATAGACACCAAGTGTGACTAGGCTGTCTGCACAGCGGGGTGGGGTTTTGGGGAGGTAGCGGGTGGTTAAGACACGGTTTGTCACCTCTTCAGTGGAAATGAAATGCAGCTGTGCCAGTGAGGCCATTGTCCTTCTGTGAGAAACGGGCACCCCCCAGGTTTGGGCACTGGAAAGCCAGAAAAGGAAATGCCGTTTTATAAAGGATTTTCTAGCACATTAACCTCATAATTCCTCAGCAAGATTGTGAGCTCTGTGCAAAGTGCAGCCCTCTCCCACATAATTGCCATAGTGGGATTGCTGTCGGGAAGGCTTCAAAGCTCCTGTGCAGAGACCCAGCTGTCTTTCGGCACCTAGTGAGACTACGCCCTCCTGGCTACTCTCGTCACCTATTTTTTTAAGGCTGCCAATCAAAATCGCTTCCACAAACTGGGCTAATTTCATGAGACAATCTGACATGAGCCCTTGCCAATGTCTTCAATGAACTTGACGAAGGGATCCAGGCTGCAAATGTAAAATATGGGCTCTGCGTGTCAGCCCAAACTCCAGGAGAGAGTCACATGTCAAAATATATTTCTTATTATGCGAGCCGAGCTGACCAAGGTCAGGAGTATGAAGTTTTGACAGCCCTCCCGCTTTTCTTACAACGATGCTCGGCCTTTCCTCCTTCATAGCCAGAATTCGCATACCAGGAAGGCAAAAATGAGTAAATTGGCTAAAAATATGGGCTCGAGGTAAAAACAGCGTGGGCCTGGATGGAAACCGGCTTCTCCTCTTAATCCTGCAGGCTGGTTTCCTCTCAGCTTGGGAGGCCCGGGTCTCAATTCAGTTTTCCGCAAGCTGGCACACCATTCAGTCCCTGAATTAAGGATGCCTACCTCCTCTGACCACAGGGATGGCGAGCCTTGGCCGAGACAAATGGCATAGGGTTAGCTCTCAGTACGCGTCCAATGTGTTGTGTTGGCCCTTGCTTCGTAGGAAACAATAACTAATGCATGAATGTCTCCATGCACCCATCCCAGCTGGTTTAGCATTAAACCATGAGTGAGGGCAATGGAAGAGAGGGTAGGGGCCCCCCAGAAGACACCTGTTGGTACTGTGCCACGGAACGAAGAGGTAGACAGAGCCTTCTAGGGCCGGGTATGTATGATGGTGGTGAATGAAGATACCAGGCTGGGAGACATTTTACGAAAATGAGGAGGGTGTGTTGGAACAAATGATTCATCTGGGACTAGGGAGGAGACTTGTCCCCCTCCAAACTTCAGAGGAGTCGGGGGAGGGAACGCAAACATAGCAGAGGTGAAGTTTGCATTTTTTCATGCTGCTGAATATTTATTTTCTGCCATCTTTTCTCTCCAGATCTATGGACATAATTTACACAGGACCCCGAGGGTAATTAAGCCAGCAATTCCTTTGCCAGTGAAATGAGAAAAGCCAGTTCTCAGTAAATTCTGAATTCCACTATGGATGTTGTAGAAACAGAACTAAAAACAGCTGTAGTTTATCTGTGCTGCAGAATTGACTGTAATTTGCTGCCACTCTTACCCTTACCACATAGCAATCAGTGTACAGAAGTACAGAATTTTAAGATGATGAATGTTTTATTTCTTAAAATAAACAGTAGCAATTTAGAAACACATTTATGTATTTTACATTTTTTTATATAGTAAAAGTATATTGGAAACTTCCTTAGTGTCAAAATCCTTACATGCACTTGTCAAAAATATCAAGATGACAAGCTAATATGGAATTCAGATTTAAATAATAGACTTTTCAGATATAGTCCATGAAACTTCTGATTGTTGTGTTTGCACTGACCAAGCAATGCCTATATCTTACCCATGAGCAGGTGTCTTAAGTGTTTCAGACTTATATGCCATGCATTCCAAGTGTTAGCTCTGGACCAATATGTGAGTTCCTTTTTTTAGTTAACTTTCATCCATCTAGCGAATTCCGGTCACTGAATTAGTTTGCCGGGTTGGAGTGACTCTCTCAGTTTAATAAACTGCATGCATATACTTGCCACATTTGTAGCTCTCTCACATAATTTCATCGGAACTGGTTATTACTATCTTCCATCAAATCTAAGATGCATGGACTTGGAGGGGGGGCATACTGTTATGTCATTTATCATGAAACAAACAACAAAAAAAGTGCTGCCCACAAAAATGTGTTGCGGCATAGGTTAAAATGTTTCCCCACTTCAGTGATGTTCAATGAGAAAAAAAAAATGTTCTTAGAATTCATGGAATAGGGCATGTCCACTTTTCAGAGGAGAAAACCAACACAGTGACTGATCAAAGTTCACATAGCTACTTAGTGACAGAAACAGGAGATGAGAGTGTTCCTGACTCCGGAGATCTTTCCAGCTTAGCTTGTCTAACATTGTGACCTTGAGCAGTCACGAATTTTCTCTATGCTACGTTTCTTTTCTTCTTTGTTCCAAGGGAAGTTAACAGTGATAATAACAGAGTGTTAGTGAGGCACAGTTGGATCCTGGACTATAAAAGATTCTTTGATTTTTCAAACGATCCTCTGCCCCCTTCAAGGTCACTTGATTTCTCTTTTACTAGATTGAATGATGCTCATTTTTTCCTAATTATTTAATATAAATGTTCAACTACTATATATTAGTGTTTTAAGACTGTGCGGTAGTGGAAGAGAATTCAGCTCAAATGAATGACCTTTAGTCAAGGCAACTGAGGATTCGGGAAGATCTCATTGCGTCAACATGGCTGGTGTTAGCACATATTGTAATTGAATGACTTCATGAATTTTACCCAGCTCATGTGGGCCAGATTCATGATTTATATCAAATCAATTGTGGGAACCTGATATGTTTATAAAACGTGATCAGATGCAGTTGTGGAGTTCAGTGTCACTGTAATAGCTCAGGGGGCATTTCATGCGCTCAGTACCCTCTGTCCTTAGCAGCTCTTCTTAAACTTGGTGGGTTTTTTTTTGTTTTATTTTTTGTATTTTCAGATCTCCTTTCGAGTCAAAATGCCATAGGCAAAGAAGTTTGGTCTTTGCCATTATCACACATTTGCATAACCTGTTATATAACTCCTACTTTGTCATAAATGCTAATTAGCAGGGCTTTGCAAAGCTTCCAGAGGTTATCCTGATTTTGCTGATGAGGAAATTGGAGGTAAGATTTATTTGGGAACAGGAGTTTGAATCACACCAAATGGCGACAAAATGGTGGTTTCAGGACTTAGCACTCATGTTCTGGATTTGTTAGTTCTCTGTTTAAGTCTGGCTATTTGTTTTCTTTGGAAAGAGACCCAGAAGCCATGTCTCTTGAGGAGGCCGCTCCCTTGGCGCCTCTACTACTCAGGCCACATCGGCTGCTCTCCTCACCAGACAGGGAACCCTGCAAGCCCATCCTGTTTTCTCCCAGGCTCCTGCTAGGTTTCTGTTCTCA
The DNA here is from genome assembly GCF_030435805.1 of Mustela lutreola. Lineage (NCBI taxonomy): Eukaryota > Metazoa > Chordata > Mammalia > Carnivora > Mustelidae > Mustela > Mustela lutreola. The sequence goes on along the minus strand of NC_081297.1, from coordinate 10,258,305 downwards.
GCTAGGGTTTGAGGCCCTACCCTCAGGAGGCTTTCTGAGCTGTGAAGTTCCCAGGACTTAATCATTCTCTTTGCCCTATGCTTGTTGCTTCCTGTGTTACTATTCTTCAAATGCATTCCTGAGGAGCAGGAAACATGCTTTTTGTTTTTCTCTACCCTCCACCTCACTTGGAGTGTGCTGAACATAACTCCCCAACAACAATTCATAACCAAATGTTTATTTGATTCAGTTACCATCATCCCTCAGTAGGTCAATTATGTACGTGCCCAACCCACTGAAAATGAGTTCCATGTGTGGATCAGTCTACAGCTGCAGTCCAAGGCTAATTTTTTCTATAAAGTTCTCCAATTCTACTCTTCCAAACCGAGTGTTCCCATCTCTCATTCCAGAATATTTGAAATCAAGAACTCTATATTTGTGAATGTCCCCTGAGGATCTAGGAATAACATCTTCTAAAGTCCTCGGGGGTTCTGTGTGCTTGGCAAAGAATGTGAATGAGCCTGTCAGGAAGGCAACCATTAGCAGTAGATGGCTTTAGGGTGTTTGAGTAGGTGATGGAAAGTGAGAGGTCTGCTGGCAAGTAAAAGAATCTAGGCTGTATTTAGAGAAAGAACTTGGGCTTTGCTTATATACCTTACTTTCGCCCCTTCTTTGGAGCTGATTTAGAAGGTGACAGGTTCCAGGAGCACCTGGGTGGTTCAGTAGGTTAATCCTCTGCCTTTGGCTCAGGTCTTGGACTCAGGTCATGATCTCAGGGTCCTGGGATCGAGCCACGCCTCACACTCTCTGCTCAGCAGGGGGCCTGCTTCCCTCTCTCTCTGCCTACTTGTGATCTTTCTCTCTTTGTCAAATAAATAGATAAAATCTTTAAAAAAAAAGTGATAGGTTCTGCAGCACAGGTTCTGCAGCCAAGTGGAATTTGAATGTTTGTATTTTTCAAAATTAAGTCTTTGAAGAAAGCACCTTTATGATTTAGATTCATGATATATATCTTTTTAGACTAAATGATATTATCATCTCAGCTATTTTGCTATAATTTGACCTTTCTACTCTATGTAGGTAGCTCTGCTAAAATAATCCTGGAACCACAGGATAAATTGAGGTTTTTGTATTTTTCTTATTTTGGAGGTTCCATTTTTTTTTCTCTCTCCCCCATTTTATACTGAATGAAGGAGGGTTTCCATTAATTGAACAGAAGTATTTGCTATTATGGATTGATGGACTTTGTCTTTCTCTTAAAGAAAACTTTGAAAAAGAAAGTAGAAGAGGGAAATCTTCTGACCCTAACAAATTGGCCATGCCGGGGTAAAGGAATGCTGCTCTTTCAACACATCAGGACTAGTAGGACTAGCTGTGAGGATGAGCTGGTGGTGACATCCATCATCCTTTGATTACCAGAGTGGGCAGAGTGATGTCATTTCTTAAATGTATCACAGAAAATTTATGGGAAAAACAAAAAGGGAGAAAAATCTACAGTACCCAATGAACTGTTAAGGTACATAGCATCTGGTCCATTATTAATGCTTTATTTAAATCTTTTAATAGACACTGATTATTATCATTGAGCCATACTCAGAAAGAACAGGAAATGAGAGTGAGCTTCCCAGATGACCTTATGTATCTGCAGAAAATAACCACCTTCACACCCTTTTCGTTGTGTCAAATGAATCACTGAACTGTTAGACCACAACTTTAGGCAACAGGCAGCTTCTTATGAAGTAGGAGGCTGAAATCTTCAGAAGACTATTTCTTCTAAGCCGGAAAGGGAGGCTAGAGTGTTGATTTGACCACCCACTAAGACTAATAGATTATCTTTCTACCTTCTGGTGCAAAAGGAAATTCAAAAAAAGGACTAAAGAGAAGATTGTGTTTTGTTTAGTTTTTAGATTTATTTATTTGAGAGAGAGAGAGCATGCTACAGAAGGTATCCACACATGGTGGGAGAGGCAGAGAGAGAGAACCCCCAGGTAACTCCCTGCTGAGCTGGGATCCCAACCCTGGGCTCAATCCCAGGACCCTGAGATCATGACCTGAACTAAAACCAAGAGTCAGATTCTCAAAAGACTGAGCCACCCAGGTGCCCCGAGAGGACTATTCTTTTTTTTTTTTTTTAAAGATTTTATTTATTTTATTTTATTTGACAGACAGAGATTACAAGTAGGCAGAGAGGCAGGCAGAGAGAGAGGGGAAGAAGCAGGCTCCCTGCTGAGCAAAGAGCCCGATGTGGGGCTCGATCCCAGGACCCTGGGATCATGACCTGAGCCGAAGGCAGAGGCTTTAACCCACTGAGCCACCCAGGCGCCCCGAGAGGACTATTCTTAAGAGGAGAATAGGAACTACCAAGCAGCAGAAACCAAAATATCTTTAATTGATCCTGTTAAGAGCTCCCTGTTGTCAGGGGAGGGGGCTACTGAAACTTGGTGTGAGGCATTCCACATCCTGTCACTATAGATGCTGCCATCAGAAGCCATCAGAAGCAAAAATGTCTACTGAGTCCCTTCTACAGGAATAGAGAAGGAGGTCATCTTTCATCACAAGCTGCTTGCTTCACTTATGCCCCGGATAAATCTGCTTGTTGATTTATTTAAAAAAAAAAATGAATAACCAGAAAGAAAGCTGAGGATAACTTGCCAGATTCACATGGTCCTTTAGGAATATGCCCATTTCAATATCCCCGTGTTTTGAGATTACAGTTGCTGGATTCAACAAGCATCTATTTATGGATAGTCTAATGTTTATCACCTCTTGTTGGCTCTACAAACACTAGTCAGATGAAAAAGATATGGTTCTCACATCCCCAAATCTTTTAATATTTTTGAAAAGAGAAACTATGAGAATGAAATATTAGGCCTGTATAAAGAAAATAATAATAATAGCAAGCCTTTACATGGTTCCTCCTGGGTGCTGTGGCCTGTTGCAAGTGGTTGACGTATATTTACTCATTTGATTCTCACAGCAACCCTTGAGGCAGGTGATAGTATTATTTATGTTTGTTAGATAAGGGAACTCAAGCATGGATCGGTTGGAAGGTTGAAATAAATTATCAAAGCTTTCATGATAGAAGCAGCACCCCAGATACATACACACACACATGCATGCACACACACACACACACGCACACACACGCACACATGCATGCACGCACATTTTTAAGTAAAACCAGTCATCTGAGACTCTGATTCAAACCCCTTGCTTACACTCCCCTGTCATACAGAACCCAATCCAACCCTCCACATGGGCTTACTGAGCCTCCAAGCTTGCTGCTGCCCACTCCTCGGAGCTCTTCCAGCCCCGCCTCTTCCTATCTACCTCTCCTTAGTGCCACTGGCCTTTCTACTCTGGAAATGCCCCATGCTCATTATCTCTTCCAGTCTTTGCATTTGTTATTCCACCTGGGAAGCTCATACCTTAGCTCCATGCGTGGCTCACTATTCAAAATTCGTATCTCTGCCCAGATATCACCTCCCCGGACACAATCTGCAACGGTCATCTCACTGTTCATTCCCTTACTGCCTTATTGTTTGTTTAAGTGATGTTTATCAGAATCTGATGATTCATAATTTATGTGTTTGTTTATTGTCACTGCCATTAGACTATAAGCCCTAACAGGGTAGGGATTGCATCCGTTTTGTTCACTGCTACCATCCCCAGTGACAAGAACACAGCCGAGCTCATTATCGGTGCCAATATAATATTTGGTAAATGAAGAAATGAACAAATTGATAATCTATCACCTTGGGGAAGATAAACATTTTGTCGAGGTAAAAATACGTTTTAAAAGAGGTTGTTATTTTTATCTCTCTCCCCCTATTCTTATGTTTTTCAGCACAACCTAAAAGAATTCTGCCAGGGGCTTGCTTGATGGTTGCACAAGGGCTAGAAGCCACTGACTTTCCAAATCAAGAATTAAAGGATAACTTTTCAACAGTGAAAATGTCTAATTTTTGTTCATGATAATAGCCCTTAGAGGTTTGTGACTAGGAAGTGGATATGATGATGAAATGTATATCCAGAGGGATCCTCACTAAAATGAAGTCTCCACCCAGAAAGATCTAATAAATCAATATTCAAGGTGACTCTGGCTCAGATAAGTATGCCTTCTGTTCTAGAACAGGGGCAACAACATCCAGTACTGTAGTGCATGGGGAAGGAGAGAAGTTCGGATGCCAGCTTCTCCCTTGTTCATGTAGAAATGCCTATGCAGATGCTAGACCTCATCTGTAGAAATAATACATCATGATTATTACGCATGCCTTGCCCTCTTAGCCCACTGTCACCCATGCTGATGAGGTAACTGAAAACAACAGTCTTTGAGTCCTTTAGGAATACGCCCTTAAGATATCATGGAGATTTTCTCCAATGGAACTGCCATGGTCACGGTCCCACTCTTCCAAGACAGAACCAAAGCCAAGACAGTGACTTGGCAGGACACGTGGCAAAATCTTAAAGAAGATTCCCAAAGAATGGCAGGGACTCTTGGGGTTATTCTGTATAAACTGAAGCTCTCCCCCTGAGACAGGCTGGGGGTTTCCTATAGTGGAATGCCACAGACCTGATAGAATTAGAGCAGTTTACTCAAACAAGAATGGGTGAGACCGTCCCTTTCCAATCTCACTAAAAGCGCCTCCTGATTCTCCCCGTACCTGAAGTTATTTATGAAAGGGAAATCAAACATGCTGGCAAAACAGTAGAAAACAAAATTAAACAGAGCCTCCAGTCCTGGAATGTGTCACATTTTTGAGGAACTGCGTCTTTCTCTCTCTAGGATGACCCAACCATGTGGCCACCCTAAGATGCAAGTCATTTGATCCTTCTTATTTCATTAATTTTCAATTAATACGCTGCTCTTCCTTTTGAGAAATCTGGGTGAAGGCAGCACTGAAATCCTATGCAATTGGACCCAAACACAGCCAGTATCCCTCACTGACATTCCTCCATGTGGGATATTGGGAAATCTCCCTGAATAATGCCTAATGGGAGCCACGGTTCGGATGACTCTGAAAGTGCATTAAAGATGGCTGAGGCAGCTCAAGACCATGCTGAGGCTCTCTGGTCTCGGCTGTTTGGCTTAAGGATTTGAGGAAGCAAATAGAAGCAGCTGCGCTAAGGATTTTCTGCAATTATGTTCATGCAGATTCTGGAAGTTGCTTATTAGGTCTGTCACTTTCAATCCATCTGGTATTTTCATGTTCAAGTAGTATTGTGAGTTGCTCAGTGGGGTCAGTGGTTTTCCTTTTACCTGCTAGACAGCCCCGCACAACCGTAAAGGCTTATCTGCTGGAGGCAGGATGCACAATTTGGCTGCCTACTGCACAGCACATGAATTTTTGATTTGTCTGTGTGAGACAGCACAGACACCTCTTAGGAGTTCCAGTTTGGACCAGTTCAAGATTTAGGTAACATTCCCAAATGGTTCTGGGCTTATTTATTTTTTACTTTTATTTCTTTGCATGTGTACTTTCCTCCAGTGGCTTATGTAACACAAAAACCAAATGTAAGTGCTATGGAAAGCTAGCTATTTCCGTTTTATTTTATCACCTGTCTGGTATTGATTCAGAAAGTTACAGACTAAATTAGGTGGTATCCCTGGGATAGGGCTTGACACATTCAGACTTCTGCCATATTTAAGGGCTCTCAGTAATAAAGACCATAGCTGATCCCTAAGAATCTGCTAATTTTCAAAACTATTCTCTCTTCTACATTTCTCCCCAAAGTGCTTTTAGAGCATCAATCTTCATTTGGGTGGAGGAAAACTGAATTCAAAGACATTCAGAAAAATTCCGCATGGGTACTGCACATGCGTCTCTTCCCACCACTTCCTTTCTTTCTCACCCTAGTACCTCAGTTTGCCATAAATTTTCAACGCAGGTTTGGCTAGGCACTTATTTGGAAATTTTGTATCTCTTCTTCCTTGACACTCACTTGGTAACTATGATTATGCTACGTCATACCATATCCTCGGGATTATGCAATTATGAGAACTTCCAACTCCCAGGCTTAATCCTTAATATTTTATGTACTTTTATTTATTTATTTATTTATTTTTTGTATTTTCAGCCAACTTCTTGAGACTTTGAGAACTCTTTTTTTTTTTTCCCCCTCCAATTAGACATAGAAGGGGTCTGGGCCAGAGTTCATTGGTTTTCATGGGTTTATTTTATTTATGTTACCTCACTTATACTCAGAGTTTAAATCTGCTAAAAGATGATAACCAGAAATGCCCTGTACTTCTTATAACATATACTAAAATAGTGCTAGAGCAGGGAGAGAGGTTGATTTAGGAGGATGGAGTGGCTGCTTATTTTCTTTTATGTTGGCGATTGTGAAGTGGGTCCTGCAAACATACACCGTCTGGCTCGTGCATTTTGCCAGATGGTTTCCATGCTCTCCTTCCCAACAGGGGTGGGGATACACGGGGTGGGGAACTGGAGTGCAGGGAAAGTGACTCCTTTACTTATCACAGTGCTGCTTGGAAAGAAAACAAAACAAAACAAAACAAATAAGCTCGCACAATTGGTGGTGATTTCAGTGAAACACTGGTGAAGCTTTTGCTTCTCAAAACCATGGTTACCGTGAAGTATTTCTGGATGATCGTATGATGTATGCTTAGATGAGGCCTCTCATTTGACCTACAGGGCTACAGAATCCGGAAATAACTGTAGCCAGTTTACTGGTAAAAGAAAAAGAGAGAAAATGGTTTATTTTAACGTAATGTTGAAGTCCTTGAAACTTGAGGCTGGAGAGAACTGAAATTCCTCTCTGTCAAGTCTATGAGCTAAATCCCAAACATCCCCAAATCTTCCTTATCCAATCTACAAAGCATATCCCTCATCCGGAGCTACACTATGGAACTTAATTTTAACCAGAACAGGACACGGAGCGGCATGGTGAATGAAAGGTACACTGTGTATGCACTCTTTCAGAGTTCAGGACAAGAACTCATGCTTCCCGAGAATAAAGTCCATCAAGTTCTGTAGCTTCCTCTCTACCTTAATGGAAAGGAGGTAAGTGTGACGGCCGTCTCTGGCATTCAAGCTCCACCAACTGATGTCTGGCAGCCACTTTGGTATTACTTGAAAAGCATCAAATATTGGAAGAGCATTTGATAATATTTGATTGGCTTATTGTAAAGTCTTATTTTTATCATCTCACACACACACACACACACACACATGCACACACTTGAATGCGCTCATTCAACATGAGCATCCCGAGGATTTGATAATTTGATAAGATTAGAGTGAAAGCCAAAAAAAAAAAAAAGGCATGAGATCCAATGGTAGAGAATTGATGATTTCCTACTGAAACGAACAACCTGATGCAGTTTTTTCCTTTGATCTCACTGTTGCAAGAGGCATGACAATCTACTCATATGTAAAATATTCTTTTAAAAAATTAGTAAATACAAAAAATTAAAAAAAAATAAAATAAAATAAAAAATTAGTAAATACTAGTTTCTGCTTCTGGAAATACAGAGTAGATGTACTTTTTCTTATTCCTCCTGTTGGAATCCCTGAGCATTATATATAAAACAAACATAAGAAGATTATGATAGAACAATTAGAAAATCAGCAAGGATACAGAGGAACTTAACAACACCAACAACCAACAGATATTTTATAGAACAGTCCACTCAACAACAACAACGGAATACACGTTTTTTTCAAGTACCTTGGAACATATATAAAGATAGTCTATATCTCATGGCTAAAATGAATTTTGATAAATTTAAAAGAATTAAAATTATACAAAGTGTGGTTTCTAGTCACAATACAATCAAACTAAAATCAGTATCAGAAAGATAAGAAATATCCAAACATGTTGAAAGTAAATAGCCCAGTTCTAAATAATCTGTACACTATGAGGAAGACCAAAAGGAAATTTAAAAAAATACTGAACTGAAAGAAAATTAAAGATAGCATCAAAACTTATGGGACACAGATAAAGCAGTGAAGAGAGGGAAATTTATAGCACTAAATGAATACATTACAAATGAGGAAAAGTCTCAAATCAATAAATTAATTTCTCACCTCAAGAATCTAGGAATAGCAGAACAAAATAAACCTAAAGCGAGTAAAAGATAAAAAGAAAGATAAAGCATCGATAGCACTGAAATTAGAATTAGAAAAATAACAGAGCTTTATAAAAAGATTAGTAAAAGTAGAAGTTGTCGAGGAAGACTGATAAAGAAAAGCAGTGTGCAAATTACCAATATTGGAAATGAAATGGAGGACATCACTACTGACTGTGCAGACATCGAAAGGGCAATAAGGAAATACTATGAACAATTTTACACACATATATTTGATAATTTAGATGAAATGGACCACTTCTTCGAAAAAGGATAACTAGCACAATTCACCCACATGAAATAGTTTGAATAGCTCTATACTTATGAAAGAAATGAATGTATAATTTTAAAACTCATAAAAGAGAAGTCTCCAGGACCAGAGAGTTTCACTGGAGAAATATCAAAACCAAATATGGAAAAAATGATTAATATCAATTCTACAAAATATCTTCCAAACAGGAGAAAATACTTCTTAATTCTTTTCCTAAAGCTAGCATTATCATTATACCCAAATCAGACAAAAGATAATTCATAAAAAAAAACTGCAAACCAATATACCTCATGATTATAGATATAAAAATCCTTAATAAAATATTAGCAAATGGAATTCAGCAGTATATATAAAAATTTTACACGAAGACTAAGTGGAGTTCATCCCAGGGATACAAACCTGATTAAATATTTGAAAATGTAACTCAATAAAAAGAAAAAAAAGAAAAGAAAATCAATTAATGGAATTTCTCCTATTAGTGGACAGAAGAAGGAAAATAAGGTAATACCAACCGATGTGGAAAAAAAACCCATCAATCGTTTTTGATAAAAATTCTTACAAAAACAGGAATAGAGGTAACTTCCTTACTTGATAAGGAGCATCATGAAAAATGCACAACATACATTATACTTTTTTAAAAATTTAAATTCAAGTTAGTTAACATACAGAGTATTATTAGTTTCAAGGTAGAGTTTAGTGATTCATCAGTTGCATATATCACCCAGGGCTCATTACATCAAATGCCCTACTTAATGCCCTTCACCCAATTACCCATCCTCCCACACCCATTATACTTAATCATTAAATAATAAATGCTTCCCCCCAAAGGTCAGTAGCAAGACAAAGAGGTGTTCTCTCCATTTTTTTCAATATAGTGCTAGAAATTTTGTCAGCTCATTAAGGCAAGAAAGGGAAATAAAAACATGCAGATCAGAATGGAAGAAATACAAGTGCCGTATTTACAGATGACATGATTATTTACATAGAAAACTCCCAGGAATCTACAGAAACACCTAGAGCCATTGAGTTCAGCAAGATTGCAGGATACAAGAGAAAAATATAAAAATCAATAATATTTGTATATATAACAATGAACATTGGGGAACCAGAATTAAAAATATATTTGTAATTGTTAAAAAAAACAACTTTCAAATAGATGCATATCAAATAGATGCAAAACACTTACAGGACTTTATGCTGAAAGCTGTACAATGCTGATGAAAGGCTGAATGAGAAGAAATCAGAAAGGGAGATGAACCTTGAGAGACTCTAGACTCCAGGAAACAAACTGAGGGTTACAGAGGGGAGGTGGGTGGGGGATGTGGTAACTGGTGATGGTCATTAAAGAGGGTCCATGACATGATGAGCACTGGGTGATATACTCAATTAATGAATCACTGAACATTGTATCAGAAACAAATGAGGTACTATAACATGGCTAATGAATTTAAATTAAAAAAATTTATAAACAAAACAAAACAAAAAACAACAAAAAAGAAAGACTTTCAAGGAAGATCTAAATAAATAGAGAGACATTCTATGTTCAAGGACTGGAAGATGAAATAGTAAAGATGCCAATTCTCCCCAAGTTGGTATATAGGTTGAATGCAATTGCTATCAAAACCACTGTGTGTGTGTGTGTGTGTGAGTGTGTGTGTATGCGTGTGTGTGTGTATAAAGGCAATATAATTCTAAAACTTATGTAGAAAAGTAAAGGAAATAGAATACCTGAAACAATACTGAAAAAGAAGCATTCAGTGAGAGGAAGCAAGCTAACTGATTACAAGACTTATTACATAGATTAAGTGATACAGATAGAGGAACAGACACATGGATCAATGGAAAAGAAAAGAGAACCCAGAAAGAGAACCACACAAATATGCCCAATTGATTTTGATAGAGATGCAAAAGCATTCAATGGAAAAAAGATACTGTTTTAAACAAATTGTGGTAGAGCAATTAAATATCCATAGACAAAAAAAAAAAAAAAAAAAAAAAAAGAAAAGAGGAAGAAGAAGAAAAGAAAAAAACCTTGACCTAAATCTTACATCTTGTACAAAAATTAACTCAGAATAGATTACAGGCTTAAATATAATACTACCTAAAACTATAAAACTTTCAGAAAAAAATACAAGAGAAAATCTTCAGGATCTAAGGTTAGGCAAATATTTTAAAAATTTTTTAAATTATTTTTGTATTTTTTAGGTAACAAATTCTTAAGACTTGACACCAAAAGCCTGATCTATGAAAGGAGAAAAATGCATTGGAATTTATCAAAATCTAAAATTTTGTTTTGTAAAAGATATGTTAAGAAAATGAAGTGACAAGTTTTAGAGTGGGAGAAAATCTTTGCAAACCACCTATCCAACAAAAGTTATTATCTAGAGTGTATAAAGGACTCTCAAAACTCAACAGCAAAAAAACAAAAAAAAAAAAAAAGAAAGAAAAGAAAAAATCTAAAAATTTTAAGGTGGGCAAAATATGAAGAGACAATTCATGGCAGAGGATATGCAGATGCCCGATAAACACATGAAATGATATTTAACACCATTATCCAGTAGAAAAATGCAAATTAAAACCACAAGGGGATATCACCATACACCTATCAGAATAACTGAAATTAAAAAAAAAAATAGTGACGAAATCAAATGTTGGTAGGAATACAAAGAAACTGGGTTACTCATACATTGCTATACATTGGTAATGGAAATGCAAAATGGTACAGCCAGTATGGAAAATTTAGGCTTTTCTTAAAGAAAACAAACAAAACTCTAAAAGCCCCGCAAAATAAGACATAAGTACCACAAAACCCATTGCACTCCCAGGTATTTATCATAGAAAATGAAAACTGAATTTACATAAAAAGTGTACAGAAATGTTTATGGAAGCTTCATTCATAAGATCCCCAAACTGGAAACAATGCAGATGTTTTTCAGGGCTTAACAGCTAAACTGTGGTACAGGGTGCACAGAGAATGAGTACTTACTCAGCAATAAAAAGGGAGAAACTATTGATAAATGCAAACCTGTTAGAATCTCCAGAGAACTCTGCTTAGTAAAATAAGCCAGTCCTCAAAGGTTATATACTGTGTGATTCCGTTTATACAATATTCCTTGACATGATATGGAGAACAGACTAATGGTTGTCTGGGGTTAAGGAAGGGACTGAGGGAAGTGGGTATGGATATAAAAGGCCACCAAGGGAGATCGTGGTTGTGATATTGTACTATAGTATTGTAAGATGTTGCCCTTGGAGGAAACTGAGTAGAGGATACTCGGGGTCTCTCTGTGTTATTTTTCACAACTGTATGTAAATCTACAACAATCTCGATTAAAGGATCCATGAATTCATTTAAAGTTTAAACTATAAAAAAACTAAGTGAATAGGGTAATAATGCTTCAGACAACAGAGGGAAATAGAGCCTACCCCAAAATGCCACATCATTCTTATGTAGTGCCCAAATGAGACTTGAGATAGCCAAGAAGCTACAATGTACAGGGTCTACTTCCCATGAATCAGTGTAACGGAGATGCTGTTTCCTTTTTTAGTTTACATGATGAAGTCATCTTTCTTTTAAAGATTTTATTTATTTATTTGACAGAGAAAGATCACAAATAGAGAGGCAGGCAGAGAGAGAGAGAGAGAGAGAGAGAGAGAGAGAAGCAGGCTCACTGCTGAGCAGAGAGCCGATCCGGAACTTGATCCCAGGACCCTGAGATCATGACCTGAGCCAAAGGCAGCAGCTTAACCCACTGAACCACCCAGGCACCCATGATGAGGTCATATTTCACCCTCATGTCTCATGGAATCTACACGGAGCCGACTTTGCCCTACCTGAATACATGACTCTCTCTTGCCCTATGTCACGGTTCCTACTACTGCCATTAATGGTTCAGGGATGCACATTTCTGCACAGCATTGTCCCAGCCTGTTGGCCTTTAAAGGACCCACATTAGGATTCTTTCCCTTCCATTCCCACCATAGCCCAATTTAAACTGTCAATCCAAACAACTAAGCAAATCCATCACAACACTAAGCAATCCGGTGTGAATGACCAGTTTTAACCCTCCTTCTGGATGTCTTATACTTTATAAGGAGCAACAACGACTTATATGACTCTGCAATTGGTAGAATGCTTGGGGGTGATCAGTTGTCCATATGTGGGCGGTGCCTGTGAAGGAGCAGGAGCCTCTGTTTGACTTCTCCCTCTGGATTTTCATGAAGGAGAATGAAGCAGGGCTAGTAAAATACCAAGGCATATGTTTGGACTGCCCTTTCTTCTCCAACTCTCTCCCATCTCCCTGGGGTCCTTCTCTAACAAGACCATTAATTGTGTTACACTATTTTGTTTGTAAATGTCCTTTTTAATGAAACGAGTTAATCAAATTTTAGCGGGAAATCCCTACCTCCTAATTTTGTATGAACTTAACACTCTCACTTGTTACCCAGTGTTGTCCATCAGCGTGCCTCTGTGTTAGCCGTTATTTCGTGATGAGAAAGAGGGCAGAGGAAGGTAAAGTCTGAGTCTTCTCTGCAGAATAATCCTTGTCCTGTGAACTCAAAACGAATTCTGTGCTAGATTTATCTAGTTCCTTTTACCCAAATGCTGTTTCCTTCTCTATGTCATGCTTTCTTTCCTAGCTTTTAGTCTTTCTTCAACCACGGGCAGTCAAAGCTCTTCCCCTAGCAGTTGAGCTCAAACAGTTCTCTTGGTCAAACCCAAGAGATTTGGCCCAGCCTTAGCACTATTAGCCCATCTGTGATTTCGGCCTGACCACCCACCTCCTTACTTTTGACATTCTCTTTCCCTGATTGCATGAATGCTGCCTGACTCATTCTCCTTAAGATGGGGCTATAAACTGTGGGGTCCTAATTTGCCTTTGGATGGGTCACCGGCATTTCAAACCTAACATGTCCGCCTCTGAGCTGCTGATAGTAACACAAATCTGCTTTCCCATTTCAGCTAATGACGATCCCAATCTTCCACTCGTTCAGACCAAAAACTTGGGGCATTCCTTGACCCCCTCTTCTGCTCTCCCCTTACATCTGGTCCATAAATAAACCCTCCTTGCTTTTCTTCAAAATATATCTAGAATTTGAGCACCTCTTCCAACTCCATCATCACCCGCCATGGGTGTGACTTTCACCATATGCCTCTATCACTGCTGATAGTCACCTGTCTCTGTTTCTGTCCTTGACTCTTATCTCTTAACTTTCAACAGAAAAGCCAGCCAGCATGATTATGGTAAATTGTAGCAGGTCACTCTGCTAGCAGTTAAGAGCTTCCTGTCTTGTTTAGAGTAAAAGCCTGATCTTATAATAGTTTGCCCAACAGGCTCACTCTTACATCATCCTTCATTTTGACCTATCCCCACTGGCCTCCTTGGTCCTCTTGGTCATGCCCAGCAGACGCCTGCTTCAGACCCTCATGCTTGCCTTTGGTTTCCTCTGTCTGAATGCTCTTTCAAGGGAACAGCATGGCTGATTTCCTCATGTCAGGCTCCAGCGGGTTACCTGAGGTCCTCCCCTACCACCTGCAGAGAAACTGAAAGACCTCATCCTAAACACTTCATCTCTCCCATTCTTATTTTGCTATCAGCAGTCCTTATGTCACATGGAATATATTTGACTTACTCTTAGTGCCTTTCTCTTCTACCAGGCTGTGAGTTCAGTGGGCAGATGTTTTTGTTTTTTCCTCACTCTGTTTTCAGCACCAAGACTAGTGCCTGGCACACAGATTCAAAATAATTATTTCTATGTGAACTGAATGATTATTCTGTCTTTGCGTCTCTTCATTTCTCTCTCTGCCCCTTGGTTGTGTCCTCTCCATTCTTGGCTATTCCTTCCTTCTTCTGCTTCATAAATGTAGGTATGTCCCAAGAATTTCTCCTGGGCGCTCTCATCTTTTCTTTATTATGTTCCTTTTCCCCTTCCTTTTTCCTTCTACCTGCTTCCTTTGGCCACTGATCCCTGACTCCAAGGTACAGTCATCTCTCCTTCCCTCTTCCACTTCTCACAGGCCTCCAACTATCATTAGGGGTGCTGCACATCTAGATCCTGGAGGGCAAGAGAAACAAGGGGACAGGTGGCATGGATGCAGAGATGATTATAGTATTGTTTATCATAAAGGCTTGAGTTTGCATCTTGAGTTATAGAAATAAGTTTATATGTTCTCTTTCCTTTTGTCTGATAACCCTCTTAGGGGCAAGAATCATACGTTTTCATGTTTGTCTTCATCTATCCTTCCCTCCCTCTAGTAATCCATCCATGCGTTCACCAAGAGATATGTGCTGGGTACCCACTATGTTCAAGGTCTTTTTTTTTTTTTTAAGATTTTTATTTATTTATTTGATAGAGATCACAAGCAGGCACAGAGGCAGGCAGAGGGAGAGAGGAGGAAGCAGGCTCCCTGCTGAGCAGAGAGCCCGATGAGGGGCTTGATCCCAGGACCCTGGGATCATGACCTGAGCCGAAGGCAGAGGCTTTAACCCACTGAGCCACCCAGGTGCCCCTATTTGAGGTCTTTTTCCAAGCCTCTGGGAATGCAAGGTTTAAGTAGGTAAAAACTGAGATGGCATTAGAGCAATCAGAAGAGCTCAAAGGTTTCAAGCTGTGAAAATCAGGGACACAGTGAAGAAGAAACCAATTAGGAGACTACTATTTTACTCTAGGCAAGATATTAAGGTAGTTTCTAAAGGAGAGAAAATATGAAGGGAAACAAGTAGCCAGATGTGAGAGAGATCCAATGAACGACTTACCTAGGATAGTCAGTCATTCAATAGTATTTACTGAATGAATGAAGAAACTTGATTTGTCATAGAAGGAAAGAGTGACTTCTAAGAATATAGGACTTGAAGTTGCACAGATCTGGCTTTAAATTCCCCCAAGCTCATCTGTTTGCTAGCTGTATGGCTGTGGTCAAACTATTTAATCTCTCCAAGTCTTAGTTTCCTTAGCTGGAGGTATGGGCAAAATCCACCTCATAGGGTTTTTTCAAGGATTAAATGAGGCAATAGTTATAACGTAAAAGACACAAGGTCTAGCACAAACTAAGTGCTATTTACATTATAGTAAAAATTTAATATTATTATTTAAAGAGTGACAGATGGATACTCCCAACAGGTTGAAATACCTCTCATTCCAATAGAAATAAAAAATGTTTATTTCAATTAGATTCCTTCCCCTTTTTCCTGGTATATGAGGATATAAGGAGAAAATGCCTACAGTCCTCAGAAAGTGGATCAAGTGTAGTAACTAGAGAGTTTGCTCTGCTGGGAGAGAAGGGATCACTGCAGAACACGGCGAACAGAAGTGCCCCAGTCTGTCTGTCTCCCTACCTGTGTGTCTCTCATTGTCCATGTTGTTTTAAACATTATGCAAAAAAGTCATTTAAAGTCATGTTAATTGGGGTATTGCCAAAGGACAGTGGGTAACTATTTCCTCTGCCAGGAACTTTTATTTCTTTTTAAAGGAAGGGGAGAAAGCCGGAGGTGCTGAGTGGAACAATTGTGGTCATCTGTGGACCCTGCTGCCTGCTCCAATATAGGGAACATGCATTAAAATGTGGGTGGTTTTCAAGGGACCTTTAAGGTCCTCAATAGATAATATCCACTTTAGTAATCTTTTTTTTTTTTTTTAAGTCCACAGCTTTTATTATGTAATTCATGTATTTTATAAGGATAAACAACAAGGAATGTAGCAAACTGGTCAGGGTTGTATCCAAAACAAAAAGCACCAAGAAACACTGTAGGTTTGCACACATCGCTCTATTTACATCAGAAACAGGCTCCCTAGGATCAGGCACAGCAATTGCACTTGTCCGACGCCCCTTTGCAAATGCAGCCCTGGGCGCACTTGGCACAGCCCACCGGGCAACAGGAGCAACAGCTCTTTTTGCAGGAACTGCATTTGCATTCTTTGCATTTGCAGGAGCCAGCGCACGTGCAGGAACCACCTGTACCGCAGGAGCAGTTGGGATCCATAGCTTTAATGACCGACAACTGGACTCCGTAGACAGTAGCACAACAAAAACCAGGCACTTGGCAGAAGCGTGGTCACTTTAGTAATCTTAAGTTCTATGCTAGTGCTTAGCTATTTTGAGATACAGAGTGGAAAGGGTAATTTTCCTTTCAAGAGATAACAGATTAAGGCCAAATGGCTATTTATTAGCATGACCCATAGCTATCTAATTTTCCATACATAATATGATATTTTTTTGTTTTCTTATTTACAGAGAGATACATCTTTTAATGGGGCAAGGTAGATTTTGAATATAACACTTGATTGCTTGTGGACTAATATTAACTTAAAATAATTCAAGCAGATGGTATCCTAATCCATCTTAGTTTGATTTTCTCTATTGTTTGGCAAAATCCACATATTTTGTTTTATGGATACTGTTCAGTGTTCGTCTGGGATATCAAAAGCCCAGAGTTTAATCTTTTTATGCCTTTCATATATGTGTTTGATAGTGATTGCCACATTTAGATGATAAACTGTGAGAACATGGGCTCGATCTTTTATGTTTATATAACCCTCACTTCTCTCCCTGAAGTCAAGTATAGGAAAGAGCATGTAATAGATGCTCAACAAACCCTCAGTGATGGGTTTAGTGTTTATGAGAACAACCCTACTGTAGAATATCATGGTGAGGAAGTTTGATAGTTGCATAAAATAACGGGCTTAAAAAGAAATTGTCAAATCTCCCACTCATAGTTACTGCTTTCTTTTTATGATAATTGGAATAATCCATCAGTTTTCCTATGAACTGACACCACCACTTGTAAGATGAGATATTGGAAAATGATTGTCTCTAATATTAAGAAAACTTGGAATACACAGTGGTATCTTACAATGCCCATTTCTTTGGGAACAGTCAAAGACTCTGGGTTACTCCTAATACTTTACTGATCAGTAACAAAATCTACCAAAAGAAAATGTCCATATGGTGCTAGGAAAAAAAAAAAAGTGCTTATACCAGCTCAATCAACTTTAAATGAAAATATTCTTAATTCTAATATTTTAGAATCCTTCCAACATTTTACTTGTGGGAACTACCTTTTCATCATAACTTCTTTTTTTATGTATTGTTCCGTGATTCATTGTTTGTGTGTAACACTGAGTGCTCCATGCAATACATGCCCTCCTTAATACCCATCACCAGGCTAAACCACCCCCTCTCTTTAAAGGAAAAATAGTAAACTGGACATATGGTGATTCTTACAAAATGTTCTATATGGTACAAGACTTAATATTCATTCATTAATTTTATGTGTATGAGACAACCCTTGTTTTCTGCCAGACAAAAAATTGCTCTGCATTTAAGAAATTGACCCCATCTTGGGAGAGATATTAGGATAAACCTCTCAGAGATTTTATGGTGCTGATGTTGTAGGGCGCATGATCACAGAGACCCTTTGGTCTCCACGAGACAGCAATATATATTCTGCTCTGGATTGTCAAGGAAAGCTCAGAGGTAGGCTGGCAAAGTGGGATTTTCTAGACAGAAGGACATTATGAGCAGGGCTTGGAGGAATGGGGTCACAGAGTAGTTTATGGCTTAGTAAGGAATTTGGGCTTTTGGTAAAGGCAGTGAGGTTTGATTTATTTTATTGTCATAAAATATACATAATATATGCTACCATTTTAATCATTTTTAAGTGCACAGTTTAGTGGCATTAGTCTATCTACACTGGTGTGCAACCATCACCACCATCCGTCTCCAGAATTTTTTCATCCTGTGAAGTCAAAACTCTGTTTCCCAGTAAATAAAACCCTTCATTCCTCCCTTACCAAGCCTCTGGCAAGCACCGTTCTACTTTGTGTCTGTATGAACTTGAATAATCCGGGTTCCTCCCAGAAGTAGAATCACACAGTATTTGTCCTTCCATTCTAATTGGCTTATTTCACTTAGCACAGTGTCTTCAAGATTTATCCATGCTGTAGCAGGTGCCATGTTTTCCTTCCTTTTCAATGGTGACTCATATTCCATTGTGTGTATAGACCTGAATTTGTTTATCTGTGCTTCTGTTGCTGGACATTTGGGTTGCTCCTAACTTCTGGCTATAGTGGTTAATGCTGCAGTGAACATGAAACATACATGTATGTCTTTGAGACAGTGATCTTGTTTCCTTTGGATATAGGCTTAGAAGGGCAATTGCTGGATGATATGGTAATTCTATGTTTAATTTTTTGAGGCACTGCCTTACTGTTTTCCACAGCAGCTGCACAATCTTCACATGTCTAAATGAGGGTTGATCTGCACAATCTTAATGCCTAAATGAGGGTTGATTTTTAAAGGCTTTAAGCTAGTGAGAGACTGATCATTCGGTGTAGAGAGCTCACTGCCTGCTGTGCAGAGGACGGACGAAAGGCAGCAGAGCTGGAGTTAGGTGGGTGGTAACCAGCTTAGAGATAAGGAAGGCGGGAACCAGGGCTGGCCCTGTGTGAACCATGACAAATGATGAGTTGCAGAGATTCCCAGAGAAGTGTAATCTAGGGCTGAATGAAGATTCGTTATAATGGAATCACCAATAACCAGCCCCAGATGTGGTAGAAAATCAAGGAAAGAGTAAATCCTAAACTATTCAATGAGTTGCCTGGGAAGGGGGTGGGGAATGGAATAGTAGAAGTGAGAGGAAGGCATATGAAAACGAGGAGGAAAGAGTGGGTCAGGGAGATCCAAAGAAGAACAGGGAAAAGACCAGAAGAAACTAGTCCTATGAACAGATTTATGAAAAGATGATCATGGAGTCTTATACACCGCAGAACTCTTTAAAAGTTTACTGAGATGTGCTTGAATGGGTTAACTTGGTGATGGGCCATAAGGAGGGCACATGATGCGATGAGCCCTGGGTGTTAAACACAACTCACACAACTACATCGGAAACCAACGATGTGTATCACAACTAACACAATTACATCAAAAACTGATGATGTGGGGTGCCTGGGTGGCTCAGTGAGTTAAGCCTCTGCCTTCGGCTCAGGTCATGATCTCAGGGTCCTGGGATCGAGTCCCATGTTGGACTTCCTGCTCAGCGGAGTGCCTGCTTCCCTTCCTCTCTCTCCACCTGCCTCTCTGCCTACTTGTGATCTCTGTCTGTCAAATAAATAAATAAAAACAAAACAAAACAAAAAAAACTGATGATGCGCTATATGTTGGCTAACTGAAAATAACAATAATAAAAATAAAGATGTACTTGAGAGGTAGTGGACAAAGCAAGAGACAAGAGAAGTATATGTACTTCTTAAATAAGAATGGGGCAGTTACAGGGCAGGCCAACTGGTTTATCACTTTTATATTGTGGCTTAACTGTATTACCTATTTAACTGAGCAAAAGATCACACTGGCTTTGTGCCTCAATGTAAAATGTGTGTTCAGAGATGAGAATAGGAATTCACATTGCTTAAGGATTCACAAGTCACCAAAGTAAGAAAACCAACATAAACAGTTTGGGCAATGGATTTCTTGCAGTTCAGCTAAGATTAGAAATACAGTCCAGTTACCACCCATAATCAGGGAAACACAGAGTCATCAGCTTGTAAGTGTGATTAGGATGGAGATTATCTTCCTGAAGATACTGAAGAGCAGGAGCAAAACATACCAAACGAATTTGAAACTATTACTAGTGCAGACGCTGCTGGAAACCTCATTTAGCCAGAATTTTGAATGGATATGCTATGCAAACAAGTATAATTTCTGTGCAAGACAATTCTGCATTTATTGAATTTGTCTAGATGAAGTTTTTGAAACATACCAAATAAAATATATTGAATAGATTGTAATGTCAGTGAAAGGGGCTGGATTGAAGTACCTAGATGTATTTGTTTGCTCTGCTGGGGAAGCTTCCGTTGCCAAGCAAGTTCCTCTAACCTTGACCTTGGGAGACAAACAGCCTCAGAGAAGGAGGAATCAAGTGGTTTTCTAGCTGTGATGAGATTTAAGTTTTCTTTAGCTTGTCCCCCTAAAGACATTTAAATAGTATTGATTTTCTTACAATAGCCACTGGGGAGCAAATACTAACTAATTTTATAAAAATTTCATATCATCTGCCCGACTACTGCTGTATTTTTATGTGACCTTCTCATTTTCAGTTTGGGAGGTCATCTTTTGGAGGTGAAACATCTCAAGTCCTAAGAGGCTTCCATTTGAATCAAAGCTTATTTTCACTTCTAAGTAGCTGTTCTTTATTAATTCCCTTGGGCGAGTTTTGTCCATTTCTGCTTCTTGGTTTCCACATGATGTTTACCTCTCAGGATTTCGAGATGGGTCAGAGATGACCATTCTCAGCCTAGAGCCTTGCATTCATTTGTAACCTACCCACATATTCCTACTAACTTCCCTTCTTCCTCTTCTTCTTCTGTATTCTATATAGGGGGTGGGTTTTTTTTTTTTTTTTTTTTACATTAATGTGTGTGTGTATGTGTGTGAATAATTTCCAATGTATTGTGTCTATGATCTCTCCTTGGCCAGATAGACTATAGACTATAATCCCTGGAATAACATATTCATTTCTTATAAGTTTTTTTTTTTTTTTTTAATCCTCAAAATCATGAAAGACAGGTTTGCCTCCACACTGAATACCCATTAGTGTTTTCAACTGAATGAAGTCCAAAAGAATAAAGATAGTAAACCTTTGGGTGAAGACAAGGGCATTTTTCAGAGAATAGTTATGTTAGAATAAGTAGCAGATATCATGTGATACCAGAGAAAAATGATTTCTACTTACGGTAATTTTGCAAGTCTTAAGACTAAAATTTCCAAACATAGTTTCCCCCTCCCATATCTTTTAATGGCAGAATTGTTTCAAGTTAGGCAAAATTGACCAACTCTCTAGTAATTAGGCAAGCCAAAAGGCTCACATTACCCATGTCTTTTTTTTTTTTTTTTAAGATCTTTATTTATTTGTTTGACAGACAGAGATCACAAGTAGGCAGTTCAGACAGAGAGAGAGAGGAGGAAGCAGGCTCCCGGCTGAGCAGAGAGCCCGATGGTGGGGCTCGATCCCAGGACCCTGGGATCATGACCTGAGCTGAAGGCAGAGGCTTTAACCCACTGACCCACCCAAGCATCCCTTACCTATGTCTTAATATCAAATGGATACCATCCTAAGAAATGGTCGACAATTCATTTAAATTCGGGTTTTTAAAATTTTCTTTTCATTTTATTTTATTTTATTTCTTTTCAGTGTTCCAGCACTGTTATGCACAACACCCAGTGCTCCAGGCAATATGTGCCCTCCTTAGTCTCTTTATTTTTTGATAATATGATAGAAGTGATATTCCCATGACATGCCAGAG
This sequence comes from Mustela lutreola, assembly GCF_030435805.1. NCBI lineage: Eukaryota > Metazoa > Chordata > Mammalia > Carnivora > Mustelidae > Mustela > Mustela lutreola. The sequence goes on along the minus strand of NC_081297.1, from coordinate 10,236,664 downwards.
AATTTTACTGGAAGAAACATCAATTGTGATTTTTCAGATAATAAAGGTTTGTAAGATTCAATAATGTTATAAAACACCAGGTACTCCCTTCTGACATCTGAGTCTTTATACCAAATAGTTACAAAAATGGAGTGTCTCTTCTAAATAATGGCAAGAGTCATATATATGTGGTATATGCATATGACTTTCCCCCAAATCTGAGGTACACTCATGTAGATTAAAATTTTCAAATTAAGAGAAATGAATGGGAAAAAAGTTATTTTGCTGAGATTCTAGAGCTCATGATGTTATTTAATTAAAATCACCAACTTTACTCCTGAAATCCTGCCATTTTACCAATTTTCCCCATATTTTGTTTTTAGGGACAAACCATAGAAAACATTTTAGCACTAATTGCCCTCAAGTAGTCTGAGGACTATTTTATGACAAAGCTTCTTTACAATACTGAAAGACCCAAACATTGCCAAAAAATTGGCAGGGAATTTTGGTCTCTCATGCCTTGATGATAATCTTTAAGTAGTGTTATTTTTACTTGACTGGCTATATAAAACTCAAAACAGTGAAATCCAGGACATTTCTACTGCATGCTGTATATTCATTGAATTATGTGAATATTTGGGGGTCTCTAAGTGAAATTACCACATATTGTTAATTAACAAATTAGTAAAGAAACAGGAACAATACAATATCTTTGGATACGGTCAAACACTAAATTTGGGACTGAACTGACATTGAAAAAAATGTCACATTTTTAAATGATCAGTAATGAGGATTCTAAGTATAAGTATACCTAGACTGTTCTAATTAAAATTCTGAAATCCTAGGGGCTCCTGGGTGGTGCAGCTGGTTAAGTATCTGACTCTTGGTTTCACTCAGGGCCTGATCTCAGGGTCATGAGATAGAGCCCTGCCTTGGGCTCTGTGCTAACCAAGGAGTCTGCTTAAGACTTTCTCTCCTTCTTTCTCTGCCACTCCCTCCCAAATAAATAAATGATATCTTCAATTTTTTTTTTTTAAACCTGGGGCCATGTGTCCCTCTGGATAAGGAATATGACAGGACTAACATATCTGGACTGTCTGTAACAAACAGCTATCTAGCACTGAAGTGCCGTTCATATTAGGTTGATTTATTATCATCCCTCAATATTTACATTCCACAGAGTATGACTTAGGCGAAGTGGATTTTTGATGAAAAAACTGGTTTTGAAAGAAGTTACTCATCAATGAAATATTACTGATGGCTAGAAGCTGTTGTACAGGGCTGAAGCTTGGAGTGCATATCAAAACTGTGTCCTGATAATTAAATGAAGATTTGACAGGTCTTCCACACTTTGGAAGTTGGTTTACCATCACCATTCCCTATCCTCAACTTTGCCACTTATAGTAGGGAAGGAGGGAGGTTCAGATGTATTATCTTTATGCCTTTGTTGGGAATTTTGACCTTTCCTCCTCTCTGATGTGGTTTTCCCCAAGCCTTGAATAGGACAAATTGAAAGATGTGGTATTAAATGCAATCGAAGTTTAACAGCTGCATTATTTTACTGATTTAAATTAATATTACCTTGTTCAATTACTCTTTGACCAAGGTGGCAAGAATACACAATGGGAAAAAGACAGTGTCTTCAACAAATCGTGTTGGGAAAACTGGATGGCTACATGCAAAAGAATGTAACTGGACCACTTCTGTACACTATATGCAAAGATAAACTCAAAATCGATTAAAAACCTAAATGTGAGACCTGAAACCATAAAATTCCTAGAAGAGAGCACAGGCAGTAATATCTCTGACATTGGCCATAGCAACATTTTTCTAGATATGTCTCCTGAGGTAAGGGAAACAAAAGCAAAAATAAAGTATTAGGAGTATATCAAAATAAAAAGTTTCCGCACAGCAAAGGAAACAATCAACAAAACTAGAACAGTCCTGAATGGGAGAAGATATTTGCAAATAACATACCCAATAAAGGATTAGTATCCAAAATATATAAAGAACTTAAACAACTCAACACCACAAAAAACCCCCACAAAAATCCAATTTAAAAATGGGCAGGAGACATGAAGAGACATTTTTCCAAAGAAGACATAGGTAGTCAAAAGGCCCACAGAAAGGTGCTCAACATCACTTGTTATCAGGGAAATGCAAATTGAAAGCATAATAAGATATCACCTCACACTTGTCAGAATGGATAAAATCAAAACATAAGAAACAAGCATTGGTGAGGATGTGGAGGAAAGGAACTCTCATGCAAGGTTGGTGGGAATGCACACTGGTGCAGCCGCTTTGGAAACCAATATGGAGGTTCCTCAGAAAAGCAAGAAGAGAATTACTAGATGATCCAGTAATTCCACTACTGCGTATTTATCCAACAAATATGAACACTAATTTGAAAAAGATATATGCACCCCTGTGGTTATTTCAGCATTATTTACAATAGCCAAATTATGGAAACAGCCCAAGTATCCATTGATAGATGAACCGGTAAAGAGAATGTGGTGTATATACATATATATGTATATACACACAAATAGCGGTTTATTTCCACATTGAGGATTTTTTCTCACCATAAACTAGTTATTGGAATTTGCTTATTTAAATAATAATATAATGGCTTTCATTATTATATAAAAGGTACCATTCAATGAAAAATTATTAAACAAAAATAGAGCCTTAAAAAGACCAAAAATAAAAATATGCAATCTTTGTATTACAAATGCAACTTAACTAGGGCACCTGGGTGGCTCAGTTGGTTAAGCATCTGCCTCTCACTCAGGACATGATTTCAGGGTCCTGGGATTGAGCCCTGAATCAGGCTCCCTGCTCACTAGAGGGTCGCTTCTTCTTCTGCCCCTCCCCCTGCTTGTACATTCTGTCTCTCAAATCAATAAATAAAATATTTTAAAAAAATGCAACTTAACTTCAATTTCTCATTCTTATTTTGAATTATTTGCTACAAATATACTCTTGTATAATTTAAAGGGTTATGCATAAAGACCATCATTACTAATTCATTTGGCATTCATCATAAGACTTTTAATCATGATGTATTAATCTGGTATAAATGTGGATATAATATATAATTTCTAAGTAATTCCATTATAATTTATCAGTTAAATAGTCTATTGTAATAAAAAATAGTCTATTGTTATTTCAATATCTTCTCAAATATGCATCAAAGTGTAATGCTTTGTTTCTTTATGAAACAGCCAAAGTTAAGTAAAGCACCAAAGCATAGCCCTTTCTCCAGAGTATAGAAACAGTAGCAGAATCTCCAGTAGGAGGATAGTGTTATAAAAATCACAAAAAGCCCATCTAAAACCACCCACAGTTCATAACGCAAACAAATGTACTGCGTCATGTTTGATTTGAAATTTCTGGAGGTTAATGTGCAAACCTTCAGAACCCTCCAATCCATGGCAGATCAAACCAATCAATTTGCAGTTTGGCTTTTTAAGTGGCTGAGACCTCGGAGAGGGACATTTTGACTATAAATAGCTACCCAGCCTTTACATGGCACTGGCTCCTGTTGTGGTCATTGGCCCTTCTAAAATTTAGATTTTACATCCGCGCTGTGAGTGAGACACTGGCAACCCATGTATAATACTAGTGAGAGAATCTGAAAATGCAAACCAGAAAGGGGTACGTGGAAACATGCACCCCACATGTTCTATGAGAGCCATTCCAGAAACCATAAGAAAAATCATCTTACTTCTGAAACACACTCGCCCCTGTGTCTCCAATTGGGAAATGCTTGCACATTCTCTAGTCAAAAGAAAAACATCCCTAGACCTATGCAATGGAAGAGGAAATTTCATTTTCTACTGCGGACAGTGAGGAGAGGGTGGAGAGAAACACAGTTGATCCATTTATCAACTTGTTGCTTTGAGTCCTTTGTCATAATTCCTCTCTCTTCCTTTTGGTGTTTACTGACCTTCCGCTGACTAATTCTTCCCCATCACTGTTGGATCCTTCTGCTTTTAACCTCCTGGCAATGGCTTCCTAAATTAATCTGTGAACAGCAGGACAACAAACCCAGGGATATTTACCTAGATTACTTTGAAAAAATACGGCGGTAAAAAGAGAGTAAACAATAAATAAAATAACACACAATGGTGTGAAATGTGTAAATCACTTCTGCATAGAAGACAAAAAATATAATTTATTATGAAAAACTCATTTGAGCTAGATCATGGTATGGACAGACCATCAGAAGGGTCAGTGTCTAAGCTGTTCTCTGTGTGTGCGTGTGTGCGCACGCGTGCGTGTGCGTGTCTGTGTCTTTGTGTATAGTTGACCAGTGAGAAAAGGGTAACATCTGGGGTCCTTGCTTCTGTGTTCATAGTATCTGTTCGTTGTTTCTCTCATCGCTTTGTCGAGTCCAAATTTAGCAGCAAGAGGATGAGGGCCCTTGATTGTTGAGTACCAGCTCTTCCACACACTTTTGGAGTGTCTTTGACCTTTCCAGGAGAATACAGAGGATAATCCTGCAGAAGCTGTAAGATTTCTCCAATTTCCAGATGCTGTTATTCTACATTTCTATGATTCTAATTCTACTCCATGCTCTAATGGAGGCAATTAACTCATTTTAAAATGGTGTCTTTCTTCACATGACTGCCAAGTATAGAATCTAAAAGTTTCTGATCATAAACACTGATGATGATGGGGGTGATTTCACTTGCTCTCCTGTATTTCTCTACAGTGGAATCCTGGGATTTTACTTTTTTTTTTTTTTTTTTTACACCAATAACCTTTCTGTTCACCCTGATTTCACCCTGATTAGGCTGAGATTCTGCAGTTCGGCTTTGCACTTTGTATGCCTCCCTTGGAGAGGGAAGGGATGGCGATGGTTAACTTCAGGGACAATGGGTGCACGTCTGGGAGTATTCTGGGAAGAGGCATTATATGAACACAGAGCGCTTTGTGAAGATGCTCTTACGCATCCTCATAACCTCTCATGAGGTGGGTGCACTGTGAACACTGTTAATACAAAGCTGCCGGTGCGTGCCACCAATAGAACAGAGATGATTTTCTCTCACTGCATGAGGAATGACAACGTTTTGCTCACATTTCTTAAGGGGAATTATCCACTGGACGGCTTTGTGAATGTATCTGCCTGATCGCTCGCAAATGTGACCTAAAGACTTGTTTGCCAGAAAAGCAATGTACCAAGCTTAAAAGTTTATACATATGCAGGTGCCTCTCACTGCAAACCAAATTGAAAAAGGTTAATGTGGTATACTGAAATAAAAATGCACAGGACTGCTTATAGGGAAGAGAATCTGTTGAACAAGGAAATGAATATATGTTACCCCTGGACATTCATACCTTATAAATCCAGGTCCTTGGTGTGACTCATCATTGCTTTTAACATTTTAATAAAGATTATGCTGTAACAACATGAATTTTATCTTAGCAATAAGGCTCAGGCATGGCAGTCAATGTAATTAAATCTATTATCAATGACTGCGTAAGGAGTTAACTCTTATGTAAAGCCAATCTCCTTAGCAGACCACATAAAAATTATTACTCAAATGCCCCAGTGAAATGTCATAGTGTCCCCAGAGGGCAATACCTGGTCGCATCAGAAAGAGTACATAAAGACATATAAGGTACAGGCTGCCATAAAGCATTACCAAGAAGCTATATAAAGAGAAATTCAACAAAAGGGATCATACTTTCATTGGAAAATATCCTTTTCCTCATGGCAGATTTGGCATGGGGGATTTTAAAATAAAACCCATATCCAGAAAAGCAGATATACTGCCTGCGTCATCATGAGGTCTCCTAATTAAGAGTGGCATTATACGGTTTATGATAGTATTTTATTTGGTATATTTCATTTTTAGACGCCTCACCTGTTGGCAGTTGAGTTGAATTTTGATCATTAAAATGCACAAACATGACCAGCTGCATATAGATCTGAGCATGGCTTAGATCCCTAACCAACCAAAAGGTCACAAATATATTAGTTGAAATCCATCTTCAGAGGAATAAAATTTTATAACCTGTAGAGTTAAGGAGAAAATGTTTTCTTTTTTTTTTTTTTTAAAGATTTTATTTATTTATCAGAGAGAGAGAGAGGGAGAGAACAAGCACAGGCAGACAGAATGGCAGGCAGAGGCAGAGGGAGAAGCAGGCTCCCCGCTGAGCAAGGAGCCCGATGTGGGACTCTATCCCAGGACGCTGGGATCATGACCTGAGCCGAAGGCAGCTGCTTAACCAACTGAGCCACCCAGGCGTCCCAGAAAATGTTTTCTTTATAGGATACTTTGAATTGTTCAATTTGCTACACTGTGGGCTCCTCCTTCCAGTGAACCAACACAGGTTTAGAGACCAGCCTAGTTGGTAGAATGCATAAAAAATGAAACTGATCTTAAAAAGACCTGACTTCTATTTCATTCCACTGCCAAACTAAACAAAACCGAAGACACAGACAGCAATCTTAAAACTGTCTTTAAAAAACTGGTTGACTTTATTTAAGGGCAAATGAATATGACTTTTTCATATCTCAGGGATGATCAATGGCTAATATGAAACTTTACTCGCTCTTCTGTATGTGCTTTTCTCTATTTACATACTGAATTTATGTATATACTTAGACACGGAACTCCCAGCTTTCCCAGAAACTGTGTTCTACACATTCTATCTTATTCAATTTCCAGAGTACTTTCTGAGGGATTATTACTATCTTTTCCATCTTACAAAGGAGGGAATGGTTGCTCACAGAAGCTAACTCATGATATTTTAGACAGTAAGAAGCAGGGTTTGTTTTGAATCCAAGGTGACTCCAAAGTCCATGCTCCTTTTTACCCTAACCAGTGTTGACCAAACTGTCTAACACACTATTTAGGCTAGTTGTACCTATGAGATTTCAACTTATAGGGGAGACTAAGTGATGACACACAGAGGTCAATGCCACTGGAGGGAGTCTTTATTGCTTGGTGTGTCTGAGAGGAGAGTGCCCACCAGCTCATCCAGGGCTCCGTAGGAAAGCATGGGTTTGGTCAAGGGTAGGAGGCCAGAGTCTTCATTGCGTTCTCCAGGGGAAGGAGGAAACGGGAAGATTTAGGACCAGGACAGTCTTAGGACTGGGTAGTTTGAATAATTTCAGCAGGCTACAGGTTATAGAGATGGCCTGTAGTTGTCTACTACCTGGCTCTGGGTTGATCTGGGACAGAGAAAATACTGGGCTGGTATGCAAGATAGAAAAAGTAGGTGACTGGGATGTAGATCAGGGATATGTTTGTCTATGACAGACATGTTTGCAAGTATTATGTTCTGTGTTCCCTCCAGATTAATATGTTGAAGTCCTAACCCACAATGTGATGGTATTGGGAGGTAAGGCCTTTGGGAGATGCTTAGGTCATGTGAGTGGAGTCTTCATGAGTGGAACTAGTCTTCTTATAAAAGAGACCCCAGAGAGCTCCTTCTCCCCTTCTGCAACATGAAAACACAGGAAGAAGTTGCCAGCTATGAATCAGGAATAAGGTCCTTACAAGAATGGGACCATGCTGGTACCTTGATCTTGGACTTCCCAGACTCCAGAACTATGAGCAAGAAATTTCTATTGATTAGAAGCAACCTGGTCTGTGGTACTTTTAGTAGCCTAAACAGGCTGAGGCAGCTAGAAAGTATACTAGGAATTAGCTAGATCAGGGAGAAGTAGTCTGTCAAAGATTAACAAGACCTCCCAAGATGTCAAAATATAAAATACAGAAAAAAAAATCCCGTTGTTGCTTGAAAAAAAAAAAATGTCTTTGGTATGAATTTGGTAAATCACGTAAACTTTATACTTGGCTTGAATATTCACAATGACTATTATCATATTTAAGTTTGGATGAAGTCCTATAGCAAAGTAACCTTTTTAACAGGATTTAACCCAGAATTCCTTAAGTTGCTTTGATCCAGCACCTATTAACATTTAGCAGAACATTAATTTTATGAACTACAGCTTTTTATCCAACTTTTTTTCATATTTTAAATTGGGTGGTTTTAAAAATCTGTCATTGAACATTAATTATAACATACATTCCATATACTTTGTATATTGGTGATATTTCTAACGTTAAAGAAGTACAATGTGCATTGGGGTATTTTGAAACAATTATCCTTCTAAACAGAATTTTTTCTCATGCAATAAGAAGGTTTGAATATAACCAACCATAACCAAAATGGGAGCCTCTCTTCAAAGCCTCTCTTGCATTTACTATGCAAACCATTTGCAATTCTTTTTCAGAGACAGTGAGTCTATGTGCAAATCAATACTGTTCACCTACTTTTAGCAGTTCCTATAATGTTAACTCCTATATCTGCTTTAAAAGGTAGGAAAATGATTCTTAACACTAATAAGTTTAAGAACATCCAAAACCTGGACATTGAGAATTCAGAATCATGCATTGCCAGAAATAACTTTTGCCTAAATTGGACCTTCTACATATGCAATGAGACCTGATTCTGTATTATTTCATGTACTGCTAAGCCTGTGTTTCTGTCAGTGAATAATTATTTTGAGTTATTAGAAGGAAAATGAAGCATAACATTTGCATGATTTCCCCCATACTACAGAATTGAGTCAACAATTAAAAGGGGAAAAAATCAGGGCGCCTGGGTGGCTCAGTGGGTTAAGCCGCTGCCTTCGGCTCAGGTCATGATCTCAGGGTCCTGGGATCGAGTCCCGCATCGGGCTCTCCGCTCAGCAGGGAGCCTGCTTCCTCCTCTCTCTCTCTCTGCCTGCCTCTCTGCCTACTTGTAATCTCTGTCTGTCAAATAAATAAATAAAATCTTTAAAAAAAAAAAAAAAAAAAAAAAAAAAAAAAAAAAAAAAGGGGAAAAAATCAGCACACTAAACCGTGTGCTCTGAAAACAAAGGAAGGATCTTGTTCCTCTTTTACCTTATCTTCCCAAGTCTTGCCGACCCATTTTCCAATAGTATCACATGTAATCCAAATGGCAAAGGTATTGCTGAACTTGGAGTCCTTTCAGAGCATCTGTGACTGGGATATCTTCAAGTCAAAAATGACCCAACTCAGGAGGGAGAAATGGAGAATGGACAATCTGATTACTTCAACTTTCGAGTTAAATTGCTGCTGAGAGAATTTTCCCTTTGTCACACTTTTCTCACCCCAAAGAGTTATCTTTATGGTAGTTCAAAGTGAGGGCTCACTTAACTAGTTCATTCATTCCTTCTTCCTGTGGTAAGTATTTACTACAAGCCTAAATGGCTTTGATGGAACACGAAGTCCCTGCACTCATGGAGCAAATTCTGTAAGTGGAAAGAACTAACAGGCCAATAAATAATAAGTTTATAATGAAATAGATGTGATAGAAATCAGTGATATAGAGAAAATTGACAGTTTGATGTACAGGGGAATGACTTGTTCACTACTATGAATTCAGTGGTTAAGGAGGACTCTCTAAGGAGATAATTGTTTAAACCGAACAAAAGGAGGAGCCAGGGGAAAGCATCCCATTCACATTTTCCTCCTTTCAAAACACACTGAACAAGATTCCCCATCACCTGAATGATATCAAGGTGAAAATGACGACAACAACAAAACATGAATTTTGTTTGAGGTGAAAAAACAAGTAATGGAGTGTTAAGAAAACAGTTTCAAAAGAATGATTTACTGGAATGTAGATAATTCTTTTTCCACTTTGAGCTTTCTTTAAAATGCACAGATTTTAGTGATTCTTTCTGGTTTTCAGTTTCAAAAGCAGTTGTTAAACAACCATCTTCAAATGCTTAAGTTACAGAATGAGTTTGTTCGCTTCAATTCAAGAGTTAGGAAACCTGTGACCATGTTATCCTTGATAGCAGTGATTCTCCAACGAGGCAGCGTCTCTCTCACTTGGGAAACTTGTTAAAATATCAATGAGCCTCCAGTGATTCCAATATAAACTATTTTCCAAAATTGTTCTGACTTTACCTCAAACTGAGGAAGCAAAAGTCTGAGCTAGCAGAGCCTGGCCTGTAGGTCTCTGTGTGTAGGAACAGGAGTTGAGTTACACCTTGGGAGAGCTGGTTCTCCAGTAAACTTGGACACTGGGCTAAGTTCTGGAAGACTCACTATTCCAGTGGTTTTCTGAAGGAGTTGATGGAAGGCTGGGGTCCCCAGACATTATTCAGAGGCGAAGATTTTGGCTCCACTTCCTTGTAAACTAGAGTAACGTCTCTTTTGAATGAAGTATATGTTGGGGTTACATATATGATTTCACTTGGAAAAGTTCTATTTCTAAATAGATTAAACATCATTGAACTATGTAGTAGAGAAAGAGCTGGGAACTCTGTTTCCATAGAGCAGGCAAGGTCCAGAGTCCACAAAGATTATAGGCACCAGGAATGATAGGTGAGCTTTTGGAACCGGAGTAAATTGATAGGTCAAACTTAACATTTTTAATGCACAATTATGCTTTATTTGCACAGAAAAAGGTGAACAGGGTTCTGAGTAATAATATTAATAATAAATAACTTATTAAGGAACCATTAAATTGCAAGATTGCACACTCCACATCATATATTTCACACAATGAATCACTGAGGAAGGTGTTGATATTCCCATTTTCCAAGTGAATAAATTGAAGCTTGGAGATATTAAATACCTCCCCCCAACAGTCTTCTGGCAGATCTCAAACTTTAACCTAGGATCTGTCTGGTTTCAAAGATCATGTTCTTAATCACAACTTCCAAGCAGATCCTACCTTAGAACAAGAGGGCTTTGCCTTCTTAGTGGTGAGATTTACAGATGATTTGATAAAGTCGTCATGATACTTAGCTCATTCCCACCATATGTTGACACAGTTTAGAAATCAATCTAGATGAACCATCTCTAATAAAGATTGAGGAAAAAGTAGGATAGAGCATCTCTTTACTTCTCCATCCATTTCCGAATGTGAGAGGCAGTCCTTGTGTGAAAAGAAAGAAAGTGATGGAAATATTCAGGGCTGAACAAGTACTTCGCCATTGAGGTCATGGAGGGGCAGAGGTCACAGGGCCCCAAGCATGAGCAAAAGAAAGATTAAGAAATCCTTCCAGTTTTACCAAATCATACCAAAAACAATTACTTTAACCTATTCTTTGTGCTTTTACCCTCTTACTGCTCCCAAACCAGATAAAATATTCAGTTGCAGTCAGTAATTTACTGTGAATGCTTTTAAAGCCGAAATTATTTCCAGCCAGAAATAATGGAGGTCTGTTTCCAGAAATGTCTGGGGCTAAAGAAAGGCATGGTCGACTGTGTCCATGGGTTACTGACTTCTTACGGCCATGGTCCCTGAATGGCAGCCACTTCTGTCATGGTGAGTCCACCCCAAATTGAAAGATCATTTTCCTCTAATGACTCCATAACTCTGTTTTTTGGTTTGTGCAAATTTACAGAGGACTGTATCTTCTCTAACTGATGGTTTTTCCTAATCTAAAATTAAATGTCATGACAGTGCCCTCACCACTATAAAGAGAAATGTATACATTAGGCCCTTCTGTCTAAATTGGGCATTTTCTGGTGAGTGTTTGAATCCTAGTGGGCAGAAGTCAAATGTACAAAATGTATAATATACTTTATGATGAAGAAGTACAACTGGGGTTGTAAAGCCTCAGTAAAGCAAAACAGCCTCACACTGGCCAGATCGCAGCTTGTAGTGGGTGGAAACCCCTAATGTAATTGAGAAGCAAACAGATTTGGGGTCTACAGTTTTTCCCATCGAAGGTTTGGCTCACCTGCTGACAAAAGCAATTTAAGTGCTATAGAACATCATCTTCTATCAAACAAAAGATAGAAAAGCTGATGGCCAACTCTTCCCTTGAAGGGTATGTAAGAACAGTGTTCAAATGGAAACTGGTATCAAGTGATTTTTCTTTAAGATTTTATGTATTTATTTGACAGACAGAGATCACAAGTAGGCAGAGAGGCAGGCAGAGGAAGAGAGAGAGAGGAAGGGGGGAGGAAGCAGGATCCCTGCCGAGCAGGGAGCCGGATGCGGGGCTCGATCCCAGGACCCTGAGATCATGACCCGAGCTGAAGGCAGAGGCTTTAACCCACTGAGCCACCCAGGTGCCCCTCAAGTGATATTTTTAATTGATATTTGTCCGTGACTCAACCACAAGAAGATCAGAACAACCTCTGAAAGAGTCTTGTCCGTAGCATTAAAAGGTGTTACTGATCTTGTTAGAGAAATAAATAACTTGCCACTTTATATGCAGGATTTATTTTCCTTGGGGAGCAATCATCGACATTCTTACTAAAATAATATGAGGAATGTAGAGATCCTATGTTTTGGAGTTTAAAATATTGTAAATCCTAGAGTCCAGGGGTTGCCAATTTTTTTCCTGTCAAGAGCTAGTCTATAATTATTTTAGGTGCTGCAGTTACACACAGTTTCTATCTCCTATTTCCCTCCATCTCTTTCTCTCTCACTCATCCTTCTGTCCCTCCCTTCCTCAATTCCTTCTCTTCCTTTTCTTTCTTCCTTCTTTCCCTCCTTCCTTCCTTTTTTTCTCTCTTCCTTCCTTCTTTTCTTTCTTTCTTTCTTTCTTTCTTCTCTTTTTCTTTTTTCTTTCTCTTTCTCTCCCTCCCTTCCTTCCTTGCTTTTCTTCTTTCCTTCCTTCCTTTTTTTTTTATATAATTTTTTATTTTTTATAAACATATATTTTTATCCCCAGGGGTACAGGTCTGTGAATCACCAGGTTTATACACTTCACAGCACTCACCAAAGCACATACCCTCCCCAATGTCCATAATCCCACCCCCTATATATCTATAGCATAGATATATGCTATATATCTATATATAGCATATAGACATATGCTATATGTCTATAGCATAACATATAGAATCTATAACATATAGATTCTCCCAAACCCCCTCCCCCCAGCAACCCTCAGTTTGTTTTGTGAGATTAAGAGTCACTTATGGTTTGTTTCCCTCCCAATTCCATCTTGTTTCATTGATTCTTCTTCTACCCACTTAAGCCCCCATGTTGCATCATCACTTCCTCATATCAGGGAGATCATATGATAGTTGTCTTTCTCTGCTTGACTTATTTCGCTAAGCATGATACGCTCTAGTTCCATCCATGTTGTCGCAAATGGCAAGATTTCATTTCTTTTGATGGCTGCATAGTATTCTATTGTGTATATATACCACATCTTCTTGATCCATTCATCTGTTGATGGACATCTAGGTTCTTTCCATAGTTTGGCTATTGTGGACATTGCTGCTATAAACATTCGGGTGCATGTGCCCCTTTGGATCACTACGTTTGTATCTTTAGAGTAAATACCCAATAGTGCAATTGCTGGGTCATAGGGCAGTTCTATTTTCAACATTTTGAGGAACCTCCATGCTGTTTTCCAGAGTGGCTGCACCAGCTTGCATTCCCACCAACAGTGTAGAAGGGTTCCCCTTTCTCCGCATCCTCGCCAGCATCTGTCATTTCCTGACTTGTTGATTTTAGCCATTCTGACTGGTGTGAGGTGATATTGCATTGTGGTTTGCTTCCTTTTTAAACCCTTAAAATTGCAAAAACATACTACCTCATGGGCCATATAAAAACAGGCCAAGGGCCTGTTAATCATATTTAATTTTTAAGGATATTACATAATAAGATCCTTCTGCCCAGAAAACGGCTGTGTCAAGACCATAAGAAGGACAGGGTGAGGATACACAAATATGATTGGCAAAGTTTAATTCAGAAAAGATTCCCTTCAAAATTCTGGATGTCCCAGTATGCACCAGGTATTTCCATTTGCTCTTACTTAGCTATGACGAGGACTTGGGCAGACCGGAGAGATGAAACATTTTGGGGAGCCCGCCCATTCTATTTCAGCAGTCACACAAAAACTCTGAGTCAAAGGCAGCACCGATACAGAGTAGACAGGATGGTCATTTTTTATGTTTATGACCTATAGTAACCTATTTTTCTTTAAGGCTACATTTGTGGTTTTTTTGTTTGTTTGTTTTGTTTTGTTTCATTTTGAGTGGTTTTAGGTCACTGCAAAGTTGTGAGGAAGAAATAGCAATTTTACATATAATCCCTCTAATTACCCCCTACACACATACATAACCTCACCCATGATCAACATTCCCCATCCAGGTGCTACATTTTCATGACCACCTTAAGTCTACAGTTTACATTAGGATTCATTCTTGGTGTCGGACACTACATGGGTTTGGACGTGCATATAATGGCATGTATCTACCATTATAGTATTATACAGAGTTATGGTATCTCTGGTATCTATGGTATAGAGATCCTCTATGCCCTGCTTATTCATCCCTTCCCCTCCAACTCCTGGCAGTAATGGGTATTTTTACTGTCTCCACAGTTTTGCCTTTTCCAGAAAGTCATATACTTGGAATAATACAGTATGTAATCTTTGCAGATTGGCTTCTTTCACTTAGGAATATGTACTTAACCTTCCTCCATGTCTTTTCATGGCTTGATAGCTCTTTTTTTTTTTAGTCCTGAAAAATATCACATCATTTGGATGGACCAAAGCTTACTTATCCATTCACCTACTGAAGGGCATCTTAGTTGCTTCCAGATTTTGGCAATTATAAATAAAGCTGCTATAAACATCATTTGCAGGTTTTCATGTGGACATAAGTTCTTAGCTCCTTTGTGTAAATACCAAGAAGCACAATGACTAGATCAACAGCCTTGTCTTTAAATAAGTTAAATTTGTGCTTTTTTCTGTTTAATATTTTGGGATACACTGTGGAAATGCCCAATAAGAAGACAGACCTACAGTGGCCACAATTCTCAACCCTATGGTTTGAATCACAGTATAATTCTCCATTTGAAAGTATAACATGAAGGCTAACTATTTTGAAATGCTTATCTCTCCAATTTTCTGCATTTGTGCATATATTTCAGTTGGCTTTTACAGAAGTTAAATAAGAAATAATGTATTTGTTGGGGCGCCTGGGTGGCTCAGTGGGTTAAGCCCCTGCCTTCGGCTCAGGTCATGATCTCAGAGTCCTGGGATCGAGTCCCGCATCGGGCTCTCTGCTCAGCAGGGAGCCTGCTTCCTCCTCTCTCTCTCTCTCTGCCTGCCTCTCTGACTACTTGTGATTTCTCTCTGTCAAATAAATAAATAAAATCTTAAAAAAAAAGAAATAATGTATTTGTTTAAATTACCTAAGTTTTTAGAGTTTTTCCTTCAATTATGTTTGTTTGTCCTCATAATATTCCTGATTTACTAAAGGAATACATATTTATGTATAGGTCACCAAATGGGGCATCCTAAGGAAGAACAGTTAAGATCTTTATCCAAGAACACATTGCATATGTTGGTCTTTTAGCATGATCTAGGAGAACCTGAGTATTGAAGACCCAAAGGGTACAACACTGGCAGTTTACTCATCTCATAAGCAAGAATATGGGGAATATAGAAAAGGATAGCTCGGACAAAAAATATTTTATAATCATTAATGCTTTGATTAATTAAAACCACTAGGAACTGGTTCTCTGTTAGGGCTCTCGATCCTTTTCTTTTCAAACACTTGCGTGCTAGCAAACATTATTTGCTTACTGTAAATGTAAATGCAAAATTTTACTTACTCTCAATGTCTTTAGGGTTTAGACATTAGGAGTAGGACAAGAGCACAGAGACCCATTCAAATATTGATGTTAGAAAACCAGCAAAATGGGATTACTTTGAGAACCCCCTCTTCCTGGTTTCTGGAGATAATCCCCTTTTCCCACAAGAGATATTTATAGATATCATAACTCTGTTAATGTTCTCAACTTGCTAATAAGTGACTGCTTTTACATTCAATTAGCTCTTGGTCTCAGCTTCACATTTACTTTTCAAAAATCTTCTTGATAGTAACCCCAAAGTTGAATAATTCCTGCTATTATTGACTGATAGGGACTCAACATCTTCTCTGGCCTACATGGGGTGGGGTGAGGCAGTGAGGAAGAGCTGTATGATTAAAGTTAAATCAGAAAGCAGACCCATTGGGTGAATCACAAAAAATAACCTTCCCTTATAAACATGAATGGCATGACATTGAAACAAGTTGAAATCATGGGATTTTTGCCAAGGGCATTCTTGAGTTTGAGAAAACTTCCCAAGTTATTTTTCAATTGTTTCTTACTGAACTCTGCTAACCAATTCTCTGCCTTGGAATAGCTACTCAAGAAAGCATAAAAATCCACAGTGTCGATACTGGAAATCCTCAAACTGTAGTGGAACCAGTTGCCAAAGTGACCCAGAAGCAACAGTATACAAAAGGAAAAGGAACTGTCATCAACCACCATGAAAGAAAGAGCTCAACCGCTTAAAAGTGGAATATACAACAGAATCAAAGGAAGAAAATATCTGCCTGCTTGAGGAAAAATGTACTCCCTAATCTCAATTGCCCAAAATTGAGTGCTTAAGGGTTCGTTATTCGAGTGATAAGCCTTTCTATGCATTAAAAAGTACTTACAAGGTATGAACAAATCGTGAATGAGTAATCAGGAGCATTCTTTGCTAGTCTTAAGTCACCTGTGTGAACAATGTATATTGAACATATAAGGGAGGGGCAAAATATTCTAGTTATCCCACAATGCATTATTTGTCCTTTTTCCATCAGTACTTTGAATTATACACGTTCCCCAGAAGGAGGTCCTCAAAAATTATATGACTGAATCTTTGTTTCTTCCTAGGTAATGACAGTACTCTGCAAAGTTGATCTGGAGGCAGAAAAGAAAACTACTTTTCTATTTTTTTTTTTCCTGAGTGGTCAAGCACAAGAGCTTGAATAATTCTGCCCCTAATTGACTTGCAACATTGACAACTCAGTGCCATTGCCTTGTTTGCACATCTACATCTATCTGAGTGAGGGAGAGGCAAACTGGTGTGGTAGAAAGAGTCCTGGCCACGTGTTGGAGAGCATGGGACCTCTAAGGATTCTATCACCAGGCACCCAATGCATGCTTCTGAGCAAGTTCTGTAACCCCTTGTATCCAGCTGCTTCATTTTCAGAATGGGCACAACAATAACTGCCCCACCAAAATTGGGGAGATGTGTAGGGTACTCGTGTGTGTTCACAGAAAAGTAGCTATAAGGATAAATACAGCTATAAGGAGTTGATAGCTCATAAGTATCTTTTCCAATATGAAAGCTTCTGGAAAAAAAAAGATTAATACTCCTTTGGACACTCTGACCCTGAATCTTAGTTCTCCCCTTTTCTACTTTTCTTATTGACCTCTGTGCTGGGGATACCATTCCTAATTTATCAGTGAAATCTTACAATCTACTTTTAAATAAGTCCTAAGGCTGCCCCCCCCCTTTTTTTTTTACCACATCCAGAGCTCATGTACCCATCCTGTCTTCATCATCTCTTACAGGATGAGCCTAACTATCTTCCTTGCTGCCACGTGTCCTCCCCCAAGAGTTTATCCTCCACTGAGCAGCCACAGAAATCCTTTGAAAATAAAATTTGGATCTGGTCACTCCTTGGTTCAAAGCCCCCCCGATGAGTGCTTCTCACACAGAGAATTTCATCAGAAGTCCTCAGCACTTCCTACAATGCCAGTAGGGGTGGCAAACTCCCATTTTTGTACAGTCCATGAGCTAAGGATGATTTCTACATTGTTCAATGGTTGTCACATGAACAACAATTCAAATCCCAATGTCCATAAAGTTTTATTGGAACACAGCCATGTTTAGTCACTCACAAACTACCTATGGCTGCTTTCCTTCATCTACAGTGCAGAGTTGGGTTGTTGCTAGATACACATTATGGTCTGCAAAGCCTAAAATGTTCCCTAGCTAGTTCTTAGCAGAAAAGTTTGCCAACCTTTGCCCACTGGGTATAATTTCTCTTCTTTCATACCAATTTTTTCATTGTTATTCTGCTTCAGTCACGTTGATAGCTTATTCTTTTGCACTTGTTCTTGCTACAGTGCTATTTTATATGCTGCTTCTTTTTGCCCTTAGATATTTTCCTGGGTATTCTATGACTTCCTCTCTCATATCACTCTAGAATCTGGTACTTTTCCCAAAAGAGTCCTCCTTGACAATCTTTTAGAAAATAGCGCTGCTGTAAAACTTAAAATAGTACATAAGAAATTTTTAACCTCTAATCTGTGGTTTGTCAGGGCTCACACTCTCTTTTAGATACTAAATTTGTAATTGTTAAAAATCAGTGTCAAATGTTACATATCTGATATTTTATGGCTCAGTTTAGAGGAAAAACTGAGAATGAAAAATTACATGCTTTTTTTTTCCCCCAGCTCTTCTAATGTGACTTTGTACAAATAATTTAGCATAAGGAGGCTCAGTTTTCCCTTCAATGATTTAATGGTTATTTCTTTTGAGCTGCATTATAAATATGATGGATAAACATAGGCATATAACAATCTCATTTTTTAAATCCTCACGAACAGCAAGAATAATCAAATGTCTATTCAACATATTATAGCATATGCTATTCTTACCGGGATTTCATTCTCAAGACTTCTTAGAAAAGTGACCACCTTTACCAAATGACTATTTTTGATTAAACCTGCAAAGCACCTATCTAGCAATGGCATCTTTGTTGGCTTTCTAGGGCTAACATAAAAAGCACCACAAACTGGGTGGCTTAAAACAACAGAAATGTATTGTCTCACAGTTTGGAGGCTAGAAGTTCAAAATCAAATCCAAAATCAAGGTGTTGGCAGGGCCATGTTCCTCTGAAATCTTTATGAGAATCCTTTCTTGCTTCCTTCTACCTTTTGGTGGTTTGCCAGTAGTCTTTGATGTTCATTTGCTGGCAGCTGCACAACTATAACATTTGCTTTCTTGTCATAAGGTGTTCTCCCTGTGCGTCTCTGTCTTTACATGGCTACCTCCATAAGCGCACCAGTCACACTAGATTAGGAGCTCACCTTATGCCTGGATGATCTCTAAAAGTTTACCAGTTCCACCTGTAACAACATTATTTCCACTGAGGTCATATAGTGAGTTACTGGGAATGAAGAATTCAACATATCTTTTTTTTTTTTTTTTTGACAGGGGAGGTACATTATAACCCACAATAGTATCCAAAAGTGTAATGGCAAGGATCTTTAATACTTATCTTCAGGAACACAAGTGAACTTCTTACTATAATGCATATTCTTTCATGTGTATTTGCTCACTATCATTGTAAACAGCATTTGTTGTGGGGTGGGGAATCAACAGCTGTTACTGTGATTGCCGAGTTTCTTTCAGTGGTATGTGATAGCATTGTTTGAGGCCCGGGTTGAAGAAGAAGAATGGGCAACTGATGATTTCACTCTCTGCCTTAAATATGACACTAATCTAATTATGATCACCATTGGAGGCCCATAGTCAGGTACAATGAGACCTTTAAGTTGTTAGAATAGTGGACTGGAAACTTGTCATTTTGTTCCAAATAAGAAAAACAACAACAACAAAAAAACCTCATGAAATCCTGCTCATTCACAGACCTTTTTATAAAATTCAGTGCTTTTGCTGTGAAGTGTGTAAACCTGGCGATTCACAGACCTGTACCCCTGGGGATAAAAATATATTATATGTTTATAAAAAATAAAAAAATTAATAAAAAAATAAATAAAATAAAATAAAATAAAATTCAGTGCTCTTAATTCTTAAAATGAATGAACTGTGAATGTATTAACCACTTAATAAGAGACTGTAATGACCACAGGTCAGGTTTAAATTGTTATACATGAAAAAGTCAAAGAATTTCCTCTTTGGATTAGTTTATTTATTATTTTTTAAACAGTCCCTGTGACATATCAGATACAGAAAATATAATAATATACCTACAAAAGGAAGGTACAGTCATAGCAGTGAAGTTGTGTGGTTGTGCCAACCCTTCCACAGATAATAATTACTAAAACTGGATAAGACATTAAAAACATTTAAAAATCTAATAATTTAAAGATAATTGAGGTGTTAAATAATGTACAAAAGCTGGAAGGAGCTTATTCTTTGGGGGGGGGGAAAGAAAACATAGTTATGAAGGATAAGAATTGAGAGTATTTCCCAATCCCCATGGCTATAGCAGAAGAAAATGGTGGTAGAAAAACAAAGCCTTGTCAAATGTTTTCAGAAATCAGAGTTTTGGACTGGACAAGACCTGGATGTGTAAAGACAAAGCTCTGAGAGCAAGATAATTGCAGAGGAAGGAAACCAAAACCCCATAGTGTTTGATAGATAAACTATGCATGGTGACAGGAAATTCTATAGGACCTGCAACAATACAAGAAGAGGTCAGAGAGGAATTCACTTTTGAAGGTTGAAAGATGCATGAAGCATGATATATAATTTTGCTGCTTTTTAAGCTTAATACATTTTCCAGTTGCATGGAATCTAGCCAGCAGAAGGCTGATGCCTCAGAGATTTGAAGTGTCAGAAGTGAGATCCTAAGAATATAAGGATATGCCACAGAAGTTATATTCAGAAGGAAATTCCTAGAAGAAAAAAAAATCTATAGAAAGGAGAACCCCAAAATATGAATAAAATCTTGGCCAACATCCCTCACTGCCAAATTACACAGGCACAGGGAAGAATTCCAAGAGGTTAGATTAATAAAAGCATTTTGAATTCTTAAGAACAGTCCAGAGATATCAGCAGCTACATGCTACAAGAGAAGCATGTAGCATTTCATGTTCAGGAAGATTAACTGAATATCAGAATAAAAGAGCACAATTCTCAGGACACTACAAAATCCACTATTACAAAAATGTATTAACTTTAATGTCCAGTTTACAACCAAAAATTACTAGACATGCAAAGATACAGAAAGTATGACCCATAAATAGGAACAGAGACAGTCAATACAAATTGACTTCCAATAGTCCCAGGTGTTGGAGGTAAAAACTTTAAAGGAGTGATTATAAATATGCTCAAATAATTAAAGAAAGTATGATGCCAGTGTGTGAAAAGAAAATCCCCCCAAAGAAATAAATCTATAGAAAAAAATAGAAATTTGACAATTGAAAAATTCAATAAACTTTAGAAATTAACTAGGTAAAATTAACAGTATATTGGAGAGAGCATAATGAAGTATCACAAAACTCGAATAAAATGATTGAAGGAAAATAAATAGAGTCTAAGAGGCTTATGTGAGAATATCCGTTAGGTTATTATACATGTAATTGGAGTTTCGAAGAGAGAAAAAGAAAAGACCAGGAAACATTTTTTTAATTAAAAAATAGTAGAATCTTTCCCAAATTTGATGAAAACATAAAATACAGATATAATAACTCAATAAACTTCAAACAGGATTAAAACAAAGAAAAACACTCCTAAGTACATTGTGGTTAAACTGCTGATACCCCAAAATAACAAATAAGATCTTAAATTCAGCCAGAGAAAACATACACATTAATAACAGGTAAAGAATGCTATGATTTACTGTCTTCTCTTAAGAAACTGTGGAGGAGGCCAGCAGGTACTGAAATGACACAATAAAACTGCTAAAGGAAAAAAAGAAACTGTCAATAATAAATTCTATGTTTAATAAAGATTTAAAAAATAAAAATGAAATTAAAAATTTTTCATATAGGTAAAAAGTAAGAAAATTTATTACCAGAACTGCATTAACAAATAATGGAAGGGAAGGTGTTCAGGTTACATAAACATATTTTCTTTTTTTAATTTCTTTAAAAAAGAAATTGTTGTTAAATGCAAAACCAAACAACCTGCTTCAAACCTCCCTCCAAATCAAACAAATCCAACAAACAAAACCAAGACAAATTTATTGATGAGTTTATAATGTATATAAATATAATTATATAACAATAGCTCAAAAAAAGGTAAATGGAAATATACTGTTGGAATATTACAATTAGCTTTAGAATATGTATTTTAATTTCTAAGAAATCATGAGAAAACAATTCAGAAAGATATAACTCGAAAACCAAAATGTGATTAAACACCTGATTAACACAAAAAAAGGGAAGAAAGGAAAAATTAATCAAAATAGAGTTAATTTCTAGACATGCAAAGACACAGAAAGTGTGTATGTAGAATGCACAATATAAATTTATACACCCGTATATATATTAGAATGTAGGTATAGTATATAATATATTTACATATATATATATATATATATATATACATATTATAAATGCATATACACCTAATACTAACACATGGATGAAAATCTAACAGAAACTTAGGGGGATTAATCTAAAAGAAACTAAGAGGGAGAAATCATGGTGGGGACTGTATACAATGATTAGTAACTGATAAGACAAATAGAAATATCAGTAAGAAAATATAAGATATGTAAGATCAAATGGACATTACCAAACTAGCTGGCCATTATGGAACAATCCACCAAACCACTGCAGAATACACATTGTTTCTATGAACATTTCAAATTCTAACCCTAGTGTTATATCAAGACATAAATTTAAAAATTATGACATTATGGAGTAAGTTCTCAGACTAGAAGGGAATTAAAATAGAAATCACAAGAATTTATTTAGAAAAAGTTGAAGTATCTAGAAATTAAGTAACATACTTTTTAAAAACCGTGGGAAAATGAAGCAGCCACAAAATAAAATTATTCTGAAGGAATAATAATGAAGAGAACATAAACTAAAATTTGTGGAATATAGCTAATGTGGTGGTTGGGGAAATTGTATAGCTTTCAAGGCATATATAAGAAAAAGGAAAAGAGTGTAAAGTCAGTAATGAAAGCTTCCAGCATAGAAGGCAGAAAAATGGACCTTCAAAGAGGTCTATGCTCTAATCCCTGCAACCTGTAAATACGTGACCTTGGATTTTAAGAAGAACTTTGCAGACCTGATTAATGGTACAACCTTGAGAAGTGAAGATTATCCTGGAATATCTGGATGGGCCCAATCCCATCAAACGGGTCCCTAAAAGTGGAGAAATGTTCCCAGTTGGGTTAAAGAAATAAGACGGAAGAAGGAAGAGTTGAAGTCTGAGAGGAACCATTGCCCCTTCAAAATGGAAGAAAGAGTCCACAAGCCAAGAAATGACTTCTAGAAGATGTGAGTAACCCTTAGCTGATATCCAGCAAAGGAATGGAGATTTCAGTCTACAACCGTAAGGTATGGAATTTTGCCCCAAATGCAAAAGAGTGAGGAAATAGATCCTCCTCCAGAGCCTTGGCCCAGTGAGATTTGTCAGACTTAAGATATACAGACCTATAATGTAATAAACTTACATTGCGTGGGGTGCCTAGGTGGCTCAGTGGGTTAAAGACTCTGCCTTTGGCTCAGGTCATGATCCCAGGGTCCTGGGATGGAGCCCCGCATCGGGCTCTCTGCTCAGCGAGGAGCCTGCTTCCCTCTCTCTCTCTGCCTGCCTCTCTGCCTACTTGTGATCTCCGTCTGTCAAATAAATAAATAAGAATCTTAAAAAAAAATATTGCTTAAGTCACTAAGTTTGTGGTAATTTGCTATAGCAGAAATAGAAAACTAATGAACTGATTTAAAAAAACAAAACAGAAAGAAAACACAAACTGCTAATATTAAGAAAGAGAAGATGTAGGATCAGTCCTACAATACTCAGAGGATATGAGAATTGGATGAACATTTTACAGTAATAATTGTGATAGCTCAGATAAAATATACAAATACCTTGACTAACACAAATGACCAAAGCTAACATAAAAGGAAACAAAAAATTTAAATAACTCTATACTTATGAATAAAATTGAATTTGCCATTAAATGTCTTCCCACAAAAAGAACTCCAGACCCAGAGAGCTTACAGATAAATTCTACCAAACATCTAGGGAAGAAAGAAAAAATCCTATTTCTACACAAAATCTTTCAGACAATAAAGAAGGAAGGCGTACTTCCCACCCTATTTTATATCAGTCTTATTCTGAGGGCACACCAGACAAATACATTACAAGAGATGAAAGGTGCCAACCAGTACCTTAACGAACTGAGACACAAAAATCTTAATCAAAATATTAGCAAATCAAATCCTTGGTATATAAGAAGACAATACCCTTTCATTATTAAGACTCTCGGGAAAAAAATGAATTCCTTTTGTGGTAAAGTGTATGCATGAAATTCCCTCTATCATACTCTATGATGAAAGACTGAATGTTTCCCCCTAAAACTGAGAACAAGTAAAGGACATTCAT
This sequence comes from Mustela lutreola, assembly GCF_030435805.1. Classification (NCBI taxonomy): domain Eukaryota; kingdom Metazoa; phylum Chordata; class Mammalia; order Carnivora; family Mustelidae; genus Mustela; species Mustela lutreola. The sequence goes on along the minus strand of NC_081297.1, from coordinate 10,212,588 downwards.
TGTCAGTATTTATATTCAGTGTTTAACTAGAAATCCTAGCTCTTTCAGTAAATTAAGACAAGGGATAAAAAAAATACAGATTGGAAAGGATGAAGTGTTTTGATCAAAAGTTGATATTAAAAAAAAAGTTGATATTATATTTGGAAAATCCTAAGAAATACACATGCAAAAAATACCCACTAGAACTAAGAAGTCAATTTGTCACGATACTAGTATAGGAGGTCAGTATGCAAAAACCTAAAGTCCATATATAACAGCAACAAAAATTGAAAAATGAAATAAAAAAATACTATTCTACTTCAATAACATTCAAAACACTGTATACTCAATTTATAAATTTAACAAAAGTTGTAAAATACTTGTTTACTCAGAATTACAATCTATCACTGAAATAAAGAATACTTAAATAAATGTTTATGGATGGGAGACTCAAAGTAGTTAAAATGTCAGTTGTACAAATTGAACTATATATTAAATACAACTCTAATAAAAATTTCAGCAGCCTTTTTGAGGGAAAAATTTATAAACTAACTCTAAATTTATATGAAAATGAAAGCAACTTAGACTAGCCAAAGCAATACCGAAAAAGAAAAACAAAGTTGGAGAACTTACACCACCTGTTTTAAAGACCTACTACAAAGTTAGGGTAATCTCTATCTTATGGAATTAGTGAAAACATATATTATAACACTCAACAGGGACTCTAGAAGACAACCAACACATATATGGTTGATTGATTTTGGGCAAATGATTCAAGATAATTAAATGGGAGAGTTTTTCAATAGTGATCCTTGAGTATTTGGATAACCATATAAAAAAAAAACTGAACCTTGGTTTTAAATGTGTCATTTAAATTAATTTAATTAATTAAATTAAATTAATGAAAATGTGTCATAGATCTATATATGAAAACTAAAATTATATAACTTACAGGAGAAAACAGAAAAACTTCATCATCTTCTAACTGGTGAAGATGTTTTAGAACACAAAAAATATGAAGTACAGAAGAAAAAATTCATATATTAGTTATAAGATATATTCTGGATTAATCCAAATTTTAAAAAATGTTATTCCTTGAAAGATACAGCTAAAAAAACATAGAAAGAAAAGTCACTTGCTGGGAGGAAATATTTTCTGTCAGATATTTGAAAAAGATTTCTCTCCAAATATGAAAAGAAATTCTACAACTAAATATTCAGAGAAAAAAATGGGCAGAAGATTTAAACAGAAACTTCACAATAAGCCAATGCATATAAAAAGATGTTCGACATCCTTACTTCGCAGGGGATGCTGATTAAAACCACAGTAAGATACCACCACATACCCACCAGAATGACTAAAACTGAAAAGTTGGCAATATCAACCATTGGCAAAGATGTCTAGCAACTAGGACTCTCCTACATTGCTGGTAAAACTATAAAATTTTATAGTACTTTGGAAAACTGCTTAGTTTTCCTTATATAGTTAAACATACATCTGTCATTAGACCCAGCATTTTCACTTATAGCTAGTTGCCTGAGAGAAGAGAGTTCCTCTGGCCACATAAAGAGTTGTTCGTGAATGTTCATACAGCTTTATTCATAACAGCTCCCAAATGGAAACTATCCAAATGTCCATCCACATGTGAACGGATAAACAAAATATGGTATATTCAAGCAAAGGAATGCCCCTCAGCAATTAAAAAAAAAAAAAAAAACCCTACTGATGCACGTGATGATATATATGAATCTCAAAGGCGTTAACGCTGAGTAAACAAGCCAGACACAAAAGAGTATACGTGGTATGGTGCCATTTACATAAAACTTTATGAAATGTAAATTAATCTGGAGTGATAGAAAGCAGATCAGTGGTTACCTAAAGACAAGGTGTGGAGAATAGGATTGACTACATACAAAGGGACACCAGGAAACTTGTATAAGTGGAAATGTTCTGTGCTATCTTTTTTTAATTAACATATAATGTTTTATTTGCCCAAGGGGTATGGGTATGTGAATCATCAGGCTTATACATTTTATAGCATTCATCATAGTACATACCCTCCCCAATGTCCATAACCCAGACACCCTCTCCCTACCCCCCAGCAACCTTCAGTTTGTTTCATAAGATTAAGAGTCATTTATGGTTTGTCTCCCTCCCGATGCCATCTTGTTTCATTTTTTCCCTCCATATCCCCCATGGCCTTCCACCCTGCCTCTGAAATTCCTCATATCAGAGAGATCGTGCGATAATTGTCTTTCTCTGATTGACTTATTTCGCTTAGCAGGATACCCTCTATCGCTGTGTTGGTTTTGCAAGGAGACACATTGATACAAACTCTTCACACTGTACACTTAACATGGGTTCAGTTTATTTTATGTAAAGTACACATCACTTTAGCTGGTTAAAAAACTATCAAATATCTTTCAAAATGAGGGCAGAATTTTTGGGATTTACCCCCAGTCCTTCAATTAAATAGAGGTCAGCTATATAATAGTTAAGTGTAGTATAAAAGAAATACTCAGAGAATAGTACATCTTCAAAGTGATGGCCTTACTGGGAAAGCATGCCATTACATCGTTATTATAATAACCTTTCAGAAGTTGAATATTCAGAGAGCATTATCTCCCTATAATATCATCTGTAGACTACAGGGCTGTTTTCATATACAAATACGGTGGAGCTAAACATGAACAGAAGAGCTTGTTCTGTCCATTTCTCTGTGGCCTGCTTACATCATCCCGGAACTAGTAGATTCTGAGGAATGCTATTTGTACTGTTAAAGTGCTATTTTAAAAAGTACACGGAAAATTTCAGACTCTATGATGTGGCAATAAAAACAACTTCAGTAAAATGTTTCCCAATTCCTTGAACCTTGCTTTCTTTATTACCACTCATTAGATCACTTAATTATAACTCACTGGATCAGCTTATTGTTCCTCAGGTCAACTACAGTTCCTGAAAGTCTTCTAGAGATCCCAGCAAAGCCACAGTTACCATGTAAGAAAGAACTATCTTACTTCAGATGATCCAGTCCACATTCCAGTAGATTCTGCACATACAGAAAACCAAAAAACTCTCTACTACTGCCGCTATTTGCCGTCTAACCCACTGGTTGTGTCTCATCATTTCCAATAATGCCTTATGTCTCCATTTCTCTTGGTACTTTCATCTGAGTCCTTGAAATTGATACCTCTTTGGATAGTCTACTTCAGTTTTTGGCCCTGTTTCTGGATCTGTCTTTCTGAGCCTCCCTGACTCCACTTCCCCACATTTTTGACCCAGTCTCCTGCACTTCTGCACTCAGACCTGGCTTCGGGAACCGAACCCAGAACATAGCCCTAAGCCTACTGATTAGGAAGACAGTGACACCCAACATTCATTAAACAAGTATTTATTGAGCACCTTTTATGCGCTAGGTATATCTAGATGCTAGGGATTCAGCAGTAAATAAAATAGACCAAAATGTCTGCCCTCGTGAAGTATCTATGTTAATGGAGAAAGTTCAACGATAAACAAATTACAAAGTATATGATACACTATAACAGAAATGATGAGTTCTTTGGAGAGAAAGAAGTGAAGGAAGATAAGGAAGACTAGGGTGAGTCGTACTTGTAAACAGAATGGTCAGAGAAGGGGATATTTTGGGAAACATGAAGGAAGTGAGAGAGCAATGGATATGGATATCTAGGAGAAGAAAGATCCAGGCTTAGAGAAGATTAGATGCAAAGATCCTGAGGTAGGAGTAGACCTGGTGTACTCTATCTGTGCTTAAGTACATGAAGGTACCTAGAATATTAGGGGCAACAGGAGGAAGGAGTGAGTCAATGTAGGGTTAGGCTATCCTTATTAGTCCTGGACAGCTCCCTTTCCTGTGGCTGTCCCACGGTGATTATTAATATTAACACCTTTCATTCTTAAAAGCGTCCAGGTTTAAATGAAAAATTATATACTCCACCTATTTAGTCAAATTCACAATAGATGAGTATGACATAAAAATTCAAAAGGTACAAAAGGGTATATAGTATAGGACAGCCTTCCCCTCATCCCTATGCCCCAGTCATCCAGTTTCCTTTCTTGGAAACGACTTCGAAGGTATCTTTATTGCAGTGTTTTGAGTAGAGAAGTAACGTCTTCTGACTTACATTTCTAATGGACCACTCAGGCTGTGTATTAAGAAGAGACTACAGTAGAAGCACAGAGCCAGTTAGTAAGTTATTATAAAAATCCAGGTAAGCAAAGAACTCCCTTAACTCAGCTACACAAAGACACACAAAAAAGTAGAACCACGTATTTCTTTTACTTTAGAATGAGTTAGCATCTGTATCTTTGGGTTAGAACAACTCTCTTTGAGTCTGGCAATTTCAACCAGTCTCCCCTTATAGTTTCTATCAGAGCACTTGAACTTTTCTTCACAGCACTTAATACAACTTGTAATGATCCATTTTGTGATCAGGCCTCCCCCACCCCCCCATATCCTTCTTTTTCTTTTACTGTAGTACCGTTGACACATAATGTTACATTAGTTTCAGGTGTAAAGCATAGTGATTCAATAACTTACACATTCTGTTATGCTCTCTACAAGTGTAGCTACCATCTGTCACCATACAGGGCTATTACAATACCACTGACTATATTCCCTGTGCTGTACCTTTCATCCCTGTAATGTAAACATTCTATCACTGGAAACCTGTGTCTCCCCCTCCCCTTCACCCATTTTGCCCATTTCCCAGCCCATTCTACCCAGAAACCACCAGTTTATTCTATATGTTAATGGGTCTCTTTCTGCTTAGTTTTTTTTTTTTTTTTGATTCCACATATAAGTAAAATCGTATGTTATTTGTCTTTCTCTAACTTACTTCACCTAGAATAATACCCTCAAAGTCTATCCATGTATTTTGCCAAAGAAGACATATAGGTGGACAGCAGACACATGAAAAGATGCCCAATATCACTAATCATCAGGGAAATGCAAATCAAGACCACCATGAGATATCACCTTAAAAAGTCAGAATGGCTAGTATAAAAAAGAAAAGAAATAACAAGTGTTGGTGAGAATATGAAGAAAAGGGAATGTACACTGTTGGTGGGAATGTAGATTGGTGCAGCTACTGTGGAAAACAGTATGGAGATTCCTCAAAAAATTAAAAATAGAACCACCATAAGATCCAGTAATGCCACTATGGGACCTTAACCCAAAGAAAATGAACTCACTAGTTTGTAAAAATATATGCACTCCTACATTTATGACAGCATTATTTATAATAGCCAAGATAGGGAAGTTAGCCCAAGTGTCCCAAACAAATGACTAAAGATGATGTGGTGTTTGTAAATAATGGAGTACTACTCGGCCACAAAAAAGAACAAGATCTTGCCATTTGCGGCCGTTTTAAGTTTTTGAGCACCGGAACCATATCTGTTTCTTTAGCCAAGGTATCTCAGTGCCTTTTATAGAACAGACACTTAAAAACATTTGAATGAAAGAATCAATGAATTAATGAAGAAATCACCAGTTCTGTCTTGCTACACGTCTTACAATAATAATTGAAGAACTGCTCACCTTCTCTCTACTTCTGTCCATCCATCTAGGTTTCTAAAGGATTAATTATCATTTGGATCAGAATAAAAGGGGAAAAAATTAAACAGTTTCTCTGTCTACTTTTATCCTATGTAGGTCTCAATCTTTGCTCTTACAAAGACAATAGAAAGCTAGGGAGGCAGGAAGAAAGCAACATGATTATAAGACTTAGCATAACCAAGCATGTATATATATTTACAGTGGAAATATAAGATGGGTATATTAGACAGTTTCAGTAATAGGCATTAGACAACATTCCCATTTTACATTTATAATGTATTTTATATTATTAATATGTAGATTATAAAGTGACATGTTTGAATTATTTCATTACTAGAAAGTGTTAGGGACAGATTTTAGATTTTAGTTTCAAGGAGAGAAGTGTTCTCTTTATTCTCTTGAGTCACATGTGGAAGCATCTCAACAGATGGTAGAACAGCATTCTTTATATACACTTACTGCTCTGTTGCAATGATTCTCTCTAGTCCTGTGGGCATTACTACAGCAGTGACGTGAGAAGAGGGTACGCCATGGAGGGACTGGCCTACGCACACACTGACTCTGCCCAGTGCACAGGCCAGGACTTGCAGCTTATTAACTCATCATTTTGTTTAAACCCCTTGACCACAGGGCCTTCCCACACAGACATTCCCCTTTCTCTTCCTTGAAAGTTACCCATCTTCAGCTAGGCAGAATCAAAAATACTTGGCTATCTGATGGGGCGACTTCCTCTTTGCAAAGATGAGGAGACAGAGGTCCAAGAAGATTAGCTAAAAAAGTCAGTGGTTGTAAGTAAGGACTAGGATTGATATCTCTTGTTATCCAGCTTAGTATTTCTTACTCCTTTTCTTATTATAGTGAAAAAAATACAATATTGTGACCGTATCGATAATAACAGTAATTTTTAAGAACCAAGAGAAAGAGACACACATACATGACTAGAGAAAAATGCGGGAACTGAAGAATATGCCAGTTTCAAGAAGTCAGAAACAATGCATCAGAATTTTTCTTGATCCTGAGATCTCCACACTTGCTAAGTTTTCCAAAATCTCATTAATAAAATCACACTTTTTAGTCTACCACTTAAACTTCTACTACATTGTAAGTCCCTTGATGACCAAGAGATGGCTTTTTCATTTTTCAATTGCCTGCAGATACTAACGTAGTTGATGCTTAGTAAACACTTATAATGAATTGAGCAAATGACATATTTTCAGAAATCATGGCTTATACATTTACATTGTCTTTATACTTTTATTCCAGCATCCTATATAATTCTGTGTGTACATCTGTGTGTGAAATAACAATGTTTACTCTCTCTATAAGGTATTTTTCTACTTCAATATGTAGTGCAATTATAAGGTAGAGACTATTATGCCAAATGCTACAAGAGTTACATGGCAAGTGTAGAACTGCTAACTGTTCTAACTGTTAAAGAATTTTGCTCTTGAAATTGTAATGTCATAAGCACTCCAGCAAGGGGAGAAGAAAAGACATTCTGACATTATGCACGCTTAGATACTGGGATGTGGGGTTATTACTGGTTCTTTTTCTATTGAAAATATGGATAGGGTAAAATCTAACTAAAGTAATTTCAGTGTTATTCAATATTTTATTAATGGGGGAAAGCATCATTTTAACTCTAGCCATCTATAGAATTATGGACTGATTACTAGTTCAAATGACAGAGTCCTACAGTGAAACCCATAATTTCACATTACGTTCTGCAAGAGATGAGCAGTTCTTCACATATAATGGTATTGCTAGCCCAGAATCTTGTTAACACTCATAGTCTGAGAGGTTGTGCTTATCTTCTCTCATTCTTATTTTGAATCAGAAAGACATTTTTTTCAGAGATCTATTGTCCTTTAATTCTTTATATATGGGACTTTGGTCAATTAGACAGTTTCATAGAAGAAACACCTTGGTTAACAAATTTAAGGATTTAAGTAGAAGGGTAAAATTAAAAAGAAATGAATCTTTTAAAAAAAGAAGAAATGCCCGTGCTGTGGTTTGACTTGTATTTAGCTCTTTGTAGCTATTTCTAGTCGCTGATTCTATGGAAAGTAGCTTCAGTTAGTTGCTTGTTACTGGGCAACAATTTATTCCAATTATAACTGAAATGTTCCTAATAGACAGTTACTGGTGGATAAAAACAGATTGTAAAAACGAACTATTAAATACATAGTATTTTCTCTTGATGCAAGAGGCAGAAATTATTCTAACAATTGACATTTTCTAATGTTCCCAGGTCTTTTCAGACATTTCAAATGATTTGGGGGGCATTGGTGAGGACCCAAGGGGCGGCATGGTTCAGAGCTGTTAAATGTAGAAATGACACAATTAGATAGAAGAGATACAGAGACGGGGAACCAAATGTTACCAGCGTATGGAATGCCACATTCTCTATCAGATGCAAATGGTATACGATGTTCAAACTTTCATAGGAGAGTCTTTCTTTAGAAAAAGGGCTTAATGGGCATTTGGGAACTACATTCTCTTTCTGACAATCTCTCTATTATCTTACTTATCTATACTTACCTACTTAAAACAACCACCAAAAAAAAAAAAAAAAAAAAGAAACCCAAAACCCCACAAAACACCACAGTTAACAAACAACAACGGAGAACAGCAAAAAATATCCCTTAATATTTTATATGTATTTTTTTAAGGCAAAAAAAAAAGAGAAAATCTTTGTTCCGAAGTTTCTCATCCCAAATCCAGCCAGACTCACGGACAAACCTAAACCTTTCTGTGTATATTCCAGCCTCTGAGGCTAGAATCTGGATAAGCTCAAATAAAGTTTGCCACATGGATATATTTTCAAATGAGATGTGTGGTTTGCAAGAAAGATTTCTTTGTTTTCTTCCTTCTTTATAATATTAAAATGCAATAACAAATGTTCTGACCATACTTGCCATTGACATAAAATTACATGCAAGGAAGGAAAAGAAGTGCTTTGATTGCATATTTAACCTTGGGAACTTTATCTCATAGTCAACAGTTACGTGTTTTGAAATGTGTCTTAAATGACCTGATCAGTTCTAATGGTAGTAAAAAGAGGTGGTTGCTGAAAATTTACACCACTTAGCTTCAGTTTCTCCCCATAACAGAATAACAGGCAAGAACATTTTCAGCACCAGTGCCAGGCACAGTATATAGAAATACTTATTAAATTAAATTGGGTTGAATTAGAATTTATCCTTTTAAAGAATAACGTTGGCATTGCCAGTCAAAGGTCCCCAAATGATCTAGGCTCTCCACAGTTGACTGTCTAATGAACTCCTGACTAGTTACAGATCAAAGGGATTAAAATAACTTTACTCAGCACTCACTTGAGTCTGTTTCATTATCGGAACTAGGGAAGTCTAGGATAATTACAGTGTTCCTTAAAAAAGTTTCATCGTCGACTTCCTGTTTGGTGAGTAAACAACATAACAGTTATGGTCTGTAACGGACCTATTAAAACCCGAACTCCCCTACAAGCGAGTAAGTTGGAAAACTCAAGAATTCTCCCTGACAGGACACTGAAATGCCAACCCTAAACAACAACAACTCATTGCCATCGTGCGACAATCTTAACCCTGTTGCAGCTGGGTGACCAGTCAATTCGCAGGGAGAAGCATCGACAGGGTACATAGGAATGCTGCTACTACCCATTATGAGGATGACGCGAACGTCACATATCAGGCAATTACACCTTTTCATTACATGCTAACCCCTCACGGCAGGAAAGCCACGCTTATGACTGCATTAGACAGACAAAGCCTTCAGCTCTTTAAAAAAAAAAAAAAAAAGAAGAAGAAGAAGAAGAAGAAGAAGAAGAAGAAGAAGAAAGAAAAGCCAAGGGGGGGGGCACAAAAAAAAGAGAAAAGATAAAAAAATTAAATTCGTTTTCTTACCAGCACGTTGCAGCACCAACTCGCTCACAGGAATGTTGCTTTTACAGGTTTCTCTTTTAATTATCCTGGAAGCAGGGAGACAAAAAAAAAAAAAAAAAAAAAAAAAAAAAAAAAGGCAAAGAAGAAGAAGCAGGGTGGTTAAATTAGCGTGCTGGAATCTTTTCAGTTTGTCGCAGAGTAGAAAAATAAAAAAGGAAAAAAAAGGCTCAGTAATTTAAATTTGCTCTCAGTTCAGGCTGCAACGTTGGGTCCCGCCCCTTCTTCCTGCTGGGTTCCACTACCTGCAAGGCTAGAATTGACAGCTACTGTGCAAACAAAAAAGGCAACAAGCATGCTGGGACCATTCTGACTGCTGTTTGGGTCTCACTTGTCCTGACAACTAAAAATCATCAGTGCAAAGGTATTCTACATTTTCTATTTGAAGCATTTGCATGTAATTCCCTTCCATTTTAATGATGTACCATAGCTCATGATGATGGGGTTTGATTTCTGTTTGGGCTTGTTTTTTTTTTTTTCCTTTCATTTTTTTTTCTAAATATGCATAATAATTATAGTTACTATTATTATTTATATTTTTACTCTGATCATCTGTTCAGTGCCATCCTATAGCATTCCTTCCTGTCCTGTCCTCCTAAGTCACGTTCTCTCCTGTCTTTTCCTTTTACTCATAAACACTGAAATTTCTAGGGATGATAGAAATACCAGAATTATCAGTTTCCACTTCTCACTTGATTCCTTTCTTTCTTTCTTTCTTTGAGCATATAGTATTGGAAATAATTCAAGGGACAGAAGGGCCAGGAAGAAGATTCTATAAGCACCAGAATCTTCTAAAATGTTGAAATATTAATGTCAAAAGTCTCCACAACCAAATCCAAAAAGTTCATTTTCGTAGTTATGACTGGAGTAAATAGCTACAAATCATACAGAGAAATGTGCTATCCACTGCAAACTTAATGCAAGGCATCCCCTATAGAAAACCACTTTAATTTTACCAACAAAAATAAAATGGCTACTTAATGTGCAGCATAACTTGTCAGTTTGTAGCAGAGGAATTATGAAAGGTAATAAAGCCCACCTTTCTATCAGAATGTAAATAGCTTATGGGAAATTTACAACAAGGTTTCCCACTGTTGTTTGCTAAACTTTCTTTTCAGAGGAGGCTGCTATAGACTACTTTGGTATGGAAGTTATTACAAGCCTGCATGTAGGGCGGATTATACAAGTTTGCTTCCTGACCTGAAGCACTGCTTCTTAAAATGTATATAGCATGGGGTCTCCTATTAAAATATGGATTTTCTTAGCTAGTCCTTCTAATGTAAGAGGATTATACTCATTGCTGTGTCATGTCACATAGTCGGGGTGGGCAGTTAAGGAGTAAAGAATATAATGCACATGGTTCTTTGCTCGTGGCTGTGAACATGAAGTTATTTGTATATAGGATAATTACTGTATATGACAGCATTTAATTTACTTTTGCTCGTTAGTTTTCATATTTTTTAAAACAGCTTTCCCTTATCCCTACCTCAAGCCATTGAAATGCATTTCACTATTTCTGCACAATTTGCAGAATCCCTGAAAGTCAATAGCGAGCTTGACTTCATCAAAATCAAAAGCTTCTGCACAGCAAAGGAAACAGTCAACAAAACAAGGAGGCAACCCATGGAATGGGAGAAGATATTTGTAAATGACACCACAGACAAATGGCTGATGTCCAAGATCTATAAAGAACTCCTCAAACTCAACACCCCCAAAACAGATAATCACGTCAAAAAATGGGCAGAAGATATGAATGGATGCTTCTTCGAAGAAGACATACAAATGGCTAACAGACACATGAAAAAATGTTCATTATCATTAGCCATCAGGGAGATTCAAATCAAAACCACACTGAGATGCCACCTTACACCAGTTAGAATGGCCAAAATTAGTAAGACTGGAAACAATGTGTGTTGGAGAGAATGTGGGGAAAGGGGAACCCTCTTACACTGTTGGTGGGAATGCAAGTTGGTGCAGCCACTTTTGAAAACAGTGTGTAGAGTTCTTAAGAAATTAAAAATACAGCTTCTCTATGACCCTGCAATAGCACTACCAGGTATTTACCCCAAAGATACAGATGTAGTGAAAGAAGGGCCATCTGTACCCCAATGTTCATAGCAGCAATGGCCACGGTCGCCAAACTGTGGGAAGAGCAGAGATGCCCTTCAACAGACGAATGGATAAAGAAGATGTGGTCCATGTACACTATGGAGTATGATGCCTCCATCAGAAAGGATGAATACCCAACTTTTGTATCAACGTAGACAGGACTGGAAGAGATTATGCTGAGTGAAATAAGTCAAGCCGAGAGGGTCAATTATCATATGGTTTCACTTATTTGTGGAGTGTAAGGAATAACACGGAAGACATTGGGAGATGGAGAGGAGACATGAGTTGGGGGAAATTGGAGGGAGAGACAAACCATGAGAGATTGTGAACTCTGAGAAACAAACTGAGGAGGAGGTGTGGGGGGATGGCTGAGCCTGGTGGTGGGTATTACGGAGGGCACATATTGCATGGAGCACTGGGTGTGATGCATAAACAATGAATTTTGGAACACTGAAAAAAATTAAATTTTTAAAAAAGAGTGAGCTTGACTTAAAGGACTTTGATGTATTTCACTTTTTACAGTGAGATTTTCAAAAAAGAAATGATCAGCCACATAACTTAAAGAAATGTCATTTAGCTTTCTCAGTTGGTAAAAATTTAGCAGAATACCAGACATTCTTATTGTCATTTGAAGTTTCATGGTAAAGTTAAACCACCCAAAAATGGAAAGAGTCAAGGAGGTAAAAAGCAAAGCTATATATATGCCTTGTATTATAGACTTTATCGGGATTATTTTTCTGCCAGCAATGAATGCCTTTGCTCAATTCCCATGAAAAGCAATAGCAAAGAAAAATAAGGCAGGTCAAGTACTCAAGAAGACATGTTAACTTCCCAGGTAGTTAGGCAATCAGCCTTAATGAAACAGCGGTAAATTACACCAATGTGCTAATCATGGTACTGTGTCACAACAGAAAATGGAATAAAACCAACCCATGTCTTGGCTTAGAAAGTGTTAGGCACAGATTTTTTTCAAAAGATTTAATTGGGGAGAGATTTTATTTTCCTGAAGCATTCTGTAATTTTAAGTGGCTTTTCCTCAATCTTTTCCTTTTAGGAAAGCATTCTAGAAAGATACATAGCTGAAAATAAGTAGAAAAAAATTTATGTAGCAGAAAAAACATGTAGAGCTAGAAAAAGGCAGTGATAATGGCTTATTTTAAATTGGTGTCTTACATTATAATTATACATTTTAATGACTAATATGCCAATAGGAAATACTCTTGGTATTATTGTGAGTAGCATAACACACTTTGAACATGTTCAGGTATATACAGATACACATAGAGCAGCACACGTTGGTTTATATTCTGAACATCTCTGTTTTAAATGAAGAAGAATATTTTATGGTTGTCAATGCCAACTGAGTAAAATTTTCAGAATATTAGTCTTAAGCAAATAAAAAATCCCAACACTTAACTTTAGAAAAGGAGTAGGCTTTAGGAAAATGTATGAGCCCCATGATTTCAGTAGACGTTTAGCCTGTTACTTCAGAAGTTACTACTTGGTGTTGGGAGACCAAGTACCATGTTATTGTAAACCTCATAGCTAATCTGGGGAAGAAAGCCCCTCAAAAATATCCTACTGAATTGTTAGGAATTCTTTGCAGAGAATACATTTATATGGCTTTCAAATCATGGAAACATATCTTCAACATGCTGAACAAATTTACTGGAAATGTGTTTTTGAGAAATTCTTTCAATAACTTTAATGTCATACACTATTTAAATGTTCATTCTCAGAGAAACTTAATGTCAAGGTGGGAAATGCTAGTTCTTTTTTTTTTAACTTTATCAAATTAATACATGTTTTCTCAGTTATCGTTGATGATTTTTTCAAATTTATTGCATATTTTAAGACTATCTTATTACTTTTTGATAAATGTCTCCCTCATCCTAAATCAACTCTCTTCAGTATGATTTTACTCTTTTGTCTTTGGGGTGGTGAAACACTGCCTAATGAAGGGTATTTTGTGACCCTCATGTCTTACTGATTACAAGATCCTATGAGTGATTTTTTTTTCTTCTTTCAATAGAGTTCTGAGAAATTGCTCATATTTATTAAATCACTAAATACAATAATTAATCCCTTTAAACCTGAATAACCAAAACATACCTCACTGCTTTCATGAAAATGGTCTACTACTCTTGGGTTGTTTTTTGAAACATGTTTCCATTATTAAATCAATTTTATTAACTTTATGAAAAGTAAGTTTAATTTGAGTTTTTATACAGACGCACACACAGACATAGAATTCTGAATTTTAAGGAGATTTTCATTATCATTTCATTAGGACCAGGTATATACAAAGTTATGGACAGTTCAGTTTGGGTATTCAGATTATGAAAGTATTGACTCAGAAACTGACACTTGGCCTTGGATAGAATAAAGACTGTAGAATACCTTAAACGGCCATATCTATCCTGATGAAATATTCTTACACAGGCATTTGACAATTGAACTATTCTGAAGTGTGAGGTAGCCCATGAGTGAGTGTGAGCTCTAATGGCTAAACATAATGTCCCCTGACTAGTGGTTCTGGGAACATGTGATACATGATGTATAATGGTAGTTGTGATGGGAATCAACATTAAATTCTATTTCTAAACTGAAAGTATAAATTGCTCTTCTGATATGCAAACATACGGGATGTAAGCAGAAGATATTGTAAACCACATAAAATACAAGGAATACAGATGTTAAGAGAGACCTGCATAAACTAGAGCATTTTATAAACATGCTCATTTCCTGCTTAAGCTGGCTGCTAGAATTTTGTAGAACATATGGGAAAGAAGCAAAGCTGCCTTAAAAATCAGTTGGAGAGAGAAAGTATTTTAAGAAAGTTTAAGCAAAGATAAAAGTCCAGGAAATTCAAGTCCCTATACTGACCAAGGTGATCCAGGGCTTATTGAATAGAATCAGCAGAACACATTCAGTGCTTGAAAGGAGGGGTGACTTTTCACCTGGATAAAGAGACGGACTGTAGAAAAGCTCATCCTCTGGGGGCTGCTAGGAGGTTGCAAGTTTTGCATTGTGAGTGATGGTAAGGTTAGTTTGAAACACGTGCATTTGAGAATTCAGTTGGACAAAGTACAGAAGATGGCCAGCATCTGGATCTAGCTCCAAGAAGACTCATCAGTGGAGAGATAATAGCAGTGGGAGTTATGAACATGGAACAGAAATGATGGGCACATAATGATGGGCAAGTCCTTCAGGAAAATGTCAAGACTTAAGAGACGAGTTTCAGGGATGGTAAACAAGAGCTCAAGTGACGGATGAAGAGGTGGCATGAGAGGTGAGAGGGAATATGGAACAAGACGGGGTCAAAGGATTCAAGTGAGATGATTTGCACCTCTCCAGAACACCAAATTGTGCAAAGATTTCAAATATATAATCTGGACTGGAAGAGACTAGAAAATATTAAGTAGAAACTGCAAGCAGGGGGCACCTAGTGGCTCAGTGGGTTAAGTCTCTGCCTTCGGCTCAGGTCATGATCCCAGGGTCCTGGGATCAAGCCCCACATTGGGTTCTCTGCTCAGCGGAGAGTCTGTTTCCCTTCCTCTCTCTCTGTCTGCCTTTATGCCTACTTGTGATCTCTGTCTGTCAAATAAATACATAAAATCTTTAAAAAATAAAAGAAAGAAAGAAAGAAAGGAAGAAAGAAAGAAAGAAAGAAAGAAAGAAAGAAAGAAAGAAAGAAAGAGCGAGCAAACTGAAGGCTACTGGCAAAACAATTTCATTGTAGTGGTGGGGCCAGTTGCTAGATAACATTGGTGAAAAAGAAATTGCTACAGGCATAATTTTATGGCATTAACTGTGACACAATTAAATTTAATTAGAATTTATTAACCATCTTACAGCAGTTCTACTTGCCAATGTAGCTTAGTTTAGGTTTTAGATAGTAAGGGATACAAAAGAACAAGAGTTCAAGGTTCTTGTTCTTGATCTATTTAGAATATATGACTATCTATTTTGAATACAGTTGGTACTTGGAGAACATGGGTTAGAACTGTGCAGGTCCACTTATATGCAGATTTTTTCAATAAATACAGTAAATACTGTAAATGTATTTTCTATTCCTTAGGATTTTCCTAATACCATTTTCTTTTCCTTAGCTCAGTTTATTGAAAGAATATCGTCAAATTAAACATAACATAGAAATATGTTAATCAACTACTGATGTGATCAGTAAGGCTTCCTGTCAACAATAGGCTATTAGTAATTAAGTTTTGGGGGAATCAAAAGTTATAAATGGATTTTTGACTGTGTGGGAGTCAGTGTTTCTAACCCCTATGTTGTTCAAGGGTCAATTATACATCAACTGCATTTAAAGCTTTATTTTAGAAATCTCTTTCTCATGTAGAGAAGATTGTGATTTGATTGGAAAGACAACATAAGTAAGTGCACATTGGACTATCTATTAACAATATAGAGCATTCAACTTGGCAGAAACTATGTGCGTAATTTTAAAGATGATTTATGGCACACCTAATAAGCCAAAGAAATATCTGTGGATAGTCTAGTCTATAAATATGAAGTATACTGTAATGTGCCTTATATTTAAATAAATGTCCCAGAAATCACAGAAGCATAAATGTATAATGTCACATCAAACAGTGCATTATTCAATTGTGCATTTTGGTCTGAAATGGAATTTTTCCATCCTTGTTTCAAGTTCTTAACTTTAGTCACTGCCCATGAGTTTTCTCAAGTTAGACTCTTTATAAATTGATTTATAAGGAAGTTTAACTCTCCCAGCTCACAGATGTTCTCCAAAATGCTCTTCCACATACTTCTATTATCTGATACTGTTAGGAAGGCAGGATTAAATGGCTTGCTATTTTAGAACTTTTGCAAAAGAATACAGAATTTCATTACAAAACTCATAATTTCTTCACAAGCCAGTGGTGAGAAAGTCTTTGTGAAAGCAGAGTTATTTTTCCAAAACCATGATTATCTGTATCTATCAGAATTGACAAAATTCTCCTTTTTTAGATGTAGGAAGAAAAACAAAGGGGATGATAGAGTGAAGATAGGATTCGAATCCTGAAAATCGTCTATAATTTTTCTTTCTGAAACAATTTCCCACCGTCATTTAATTTAAAAATTCTTCAAACTTGAGGATTGTAGGTATAGTTATCCTGGACTCTGAGTTAACTTGCGTATAAATTTGCTACATAGTTACCTAACATACTAAGATTTTATTACCAATTTATTTAGACAAAAGATGAACAATTCATAGTTACACTTTTACACTCTATCTTGCACCCTCTCCATTTTCTGCAACATGACATAAACCTTCTAGAATTTCCATTACTTGCCAAATACAGTCCAATATTTATCATTGTGGAAAAAAATCAAAACAAAACAAACAAACAATAAAACTATCCCTAAGCTCACTACTGTGAAAAGGAAATGTCTTGCTTTACAATTCTGATGAAAAGGTAACCCAGTACATTTTCAAAGAAACATATTTGTATGTTTTCTTTTCCAAGTGGATTAATGAAATGCAGACATGTTGTGCCTAAGCGATCTTATGTCAAGATTGCACTGAGTGAAGGTGTCAAAAAGATCTATGCACAACTTTTTATGAAGTTGGTTTCTCATCTTAGATGCAATGGGAAGTCACTGAAATATTTTAAGCATGACTGAGACATCATTATTTATGTATTGTTGAAAAACAAATCTGCTAGCAGCATTTACAATAGGTTGAAGTGGTGAGCATTCCTCCAATGATGTATTACCTGATAATATTTTATCTCATTTGGTTAAAAAAAAGATTTAAGGTAGCTTACAGGGAAACATATAATCCAACAATATAAAATAATGATCTCAAAGAGAGAGAAAATAAAGGCACAAATATGAAAGGAAACTGGTACTTAAATTAATGAACAAAATGGTACTCTAATATTATAGAAGTAAGAGGCAATTTGGCTCTAATCTTCCCAAACACTATGAAATTAAAAACACAATCAGCTTCGTGTGTCATACTATCCATAAAATGAAAACAAACCAGTTGTTCAGAAGTAATATAGATATTTGAGAGGAGAGACTAGAAAGGCATTTCTCTCACAGGTTTTCACAGAGAGGCCCCAGATTGGTGCATTAGACAACCTTCTCAATACAAACATTTATATCTTATATATAATGGGACTGGTTTTGGTCAAGGATGGGCCAAACTTCTTATATCAAAGCTCAAAATAATTATAATTTTAGGCTGAAAAGAAATCATATATTCTACCTCAGCCCCAAAACAAGGGGCAAGAAAACATAGTGAGCAATTAACTAGTCAATTAAACCAATATTAAGCATTTAATTTGTGTCAGGCACTGTCCTAGTCACTAGAGATACAACTGAGAACAAGAACCAATATTTTCTTACAGACAGGAAAGGATAAAGACAAGTTAACAGAAAGCCAAAATTGTGAGTTATGAGCAGAAGGATGAAGAAGTATGATATGGGGGGACCAAGAAAGTATAGTGCCAGATGATATTCAAAGAATGTGAGATAGATTCCAAGAGGAAGCAACATCTATGCAGCATCCCGAAGAAAAAGGAAAACAAACCAAAACAAAAGAAAAGTCGGAATCTACTAGGAAAATGGAAATAGATAAAATTGTCACACTCAAAGGCAACAAAGAGTAGACAACTTTTCTCAAATGAGTTAGCATTTGCATCTCTAGTGCCTAGAACAGAGCAATCTAAACAAATTCTAAATTAATTCCCAAGTGAAAAGAATCTCTTAACAAAAGTTGATAGAATGACACTTACTGAAAACAGTTGTTGTTTACCTAAAACAACGAACATTGTGTTGAATGTTGGAACTCAGAAGCATTCCCCTTAGAATCAAGGAGATCTTTGGTTATCTTTGTTATTCATCATTTTCTTAAAGATTTTAACCAATAAAAGAAGATGAAAAGATAAGTAGTGTCTATTTTTTAAAAAAATTTTAAAAGATTTTATTTATTTATTTGACAGAGAGAGATCACAAGTAGTCAGAGAGGCAGACAGAAAGAGAGGAGGGGGGAAGCAGGCTTCCTGCAGAGCAGAGAGCCTGATGTGGGGCTGGATCCCAGGACCCTGAGATCATGACCTGAGCTGAAAGCAGAGGCTTAATCCACTGAGCCACACAGGCGCCCCAGCAGTGTCTATTTTGAGAAGGAAAAACTATAATTTGTCTTCTTTCTTTTCAGATGACACACTTATCTATAGAGAAAATGCAAGAGACTCTATATATAAATGTAACCATTTATAAGTATCAGGAGATCATCAAGGCTACTGATAAAAAATAAATATAAAAATAAAAAATATAAATATAAAAAATAAATATATAAAAAGAATATTAAGAATATGCCTACATTTTAGCAATAAAGATAAAATTTAGTGGAAAACACAACTCTCTATACTGGGAAACAAAACTGTGAAGCCTTGTGGAACAGACTTACCAAAAGATGTGCAAAATCTTCTTGGACACAATTATAAAATATTATTGAAATATATAAAGTAGGATATGAATATTTGAATTGCACAAGGTTGTGGAGATCTGATATTCCTCAAAATTTTTTTTTAAGATTTTATTTATTTGACAGAGAGAGAGAGTGAGAGAGGGAACACAAGCAGGGCAAGGGGGAGAGGGAGAAGCAGACTCTATGCTGAGTAGGGAGCTCAATGTGGGGCTCAATCTCAGGGCCCTGGGATCATGACCTGACCTGAAGGGAGATACTTAAGGACTGAGCCACCCAGGCACCCCTAATATTCCTAAAGCTAATCTATAAATGTGAAGCAATTTCAGCCAAAATCTGATACCTTAGAACTCATAGAAGATCCAAAATCTATTGCTTGAACTGTGCATTCAATCTCTTCAATAAAATACTGATTTCAATTTCAGAATTTTTAAATAATTTTATCACATTTACATGAATTAACAAAGAACACAAAATGAGCATGTTAGCACATGAAGCAAAATTATCAAGACTGACAGCTTTAAATTATCAAAATGCATGTAAAAATAGAGTGCTATAAGAAATATAGTAAACATTTAAATAAGTATATTCAAAACCATAGAGTAGAATAAGAAAATATGAGGACATCCTTCATAATAACCAAAATCTCTGTGTATTTCCCCTTCCCCAGCAGTAGTGCTCTGTCTAGGCCAAGAACAGATTCTTAGTATTTATCACATGCTAGGGCTGAAAACGGCTTTTACAGATACCCTAGGACCTTGTTTCACTCCTAACAGTTTGTCTCCTCTTCAGAATTTGACTCCCTTTCATCCTCATTTCTTCTATAGCTCTATGAAACATTTAAATATTTTAATTTTATAATATATCTAGTGCTTCACATTCTTCTCATTGGGAGAGTTGGCATGCTGTGAACACCTCCGTCCTATCCTTCCCAAAATATCATGTTATTTCTCCTTATTTTTAAGTTTTATATAAATGATACCATGCTGTATTTGGTTTTCTGAAATTTGTTGTTTCACTTAGGCTTTTGCTAAGCATATAGATGTTATAGCTATAGATAATCAATAGTCACTCAAATAGAATATTCCATTTTTTATATTACAGAATTTATTTTTCAACTTTTCCACTGATAGATATTTGGGTTGTTTCTAGATTTGTTTGGTTGGTTTTGGCTATTATAAAAAACACATATAACACACAACATCTTTTGCACATTTCTAGTTATTTTGCTGTTATGAAAAGTGCACACTGTCAACTATGTATTTTAGTTTTTAAACACTATATGGCCAAGATTATATTGTTGGTTTACAGCATAGAAATCTCCTAAGTATGTATTCCATGCCCATAATGGAGTAAACAGACAATTTCGGTAGCAAGACAAGAAGAACAAGGCAACAAAAGCCCCAGATCTTTCAGAGATGAGAGGACTGGTATCCTGCACTTAGCAAGCATGCTAGATCAGCTGAAATATTGCATAAGAGTAGGGAATCTTAACGTATATATTATAAGAGTTCCAGCAGGCTAAGAATAGAATCGATGAAGGGAAATAGTTGGAGAGAGAATACATGAAAATTTCCCACCTATTTCATGATGAAAATGATGAAACCACAGTTTCATGAAGAACCCAAGGAAAATGAATAAAAGAAATATACAATGATACACTATGAACAAAAAGGTAAAAATACTATTAAAGGAGTAATTCCTAGCCATGATGCAAGAACTAACTGTTGGACTTACTTTCTTGCTATGAACAACTATAGTCCTGGGTAGAACATGTGAAATTGTATACTGACATTAAAGCATAGGCAGCTCAGATCTGTCATCCCTGAGACAAAAGAAACACCTGAAGTGAGCACCATATTTACCCCAGCTCTCTGCCTAGGAGGACGCTCCTGAATGCAGCAGCAAAAAGTAAAACAAACAGAATATCAGGGTCTCACTAAACATGAGGAGGCTGAGAACAGATTTCAAGGCTTTTGAAGCAGCTGAAATGTGCAGAATGACTGCCAGAAAGGAGGAGGCAATGGAGAAAGGGAATCCTTAGTATGTGTTCCTTGCTTAAGGTAAGTTCCTAAGCAAAAGTGGCTGTTTCAAGGTTTGGAGTGGATCCAAGAGACTGCATAGTTCCAGGAAATGCTATTTTCCTGGCTCAATCAAGGACATTGTTGATACTGCGGACACTCAGCTGAGACACCAGCACAGTTATACCCTAAGGGTAACCATAATGCCCCAGAGTAACTGTAGTGTTTCTTAACAAAATATAAAGCTAAGTTTCAAAAAAATAATTTAAGATGCCAGTAAATTCACTTTTTTTTTTTAAACAAAAGACAACATTCCTTAAAAGGATACATTTACCCAGACTTATTATAACTGATCATCCTTCCCAACTGGCATTCTTGCATGCCTTCTAGATAGTAGAATAGGCAAGAAATTAAAAATATATATTTATTTAACCAAAAAAGAAGACATGGAAAAAAGAAGCAATAGGACAACAACAGATGGGGCAGGTAGAAAAGAAGTAGAAAGATGACAAAATTAATCCCACATATGTCAATAACTACATTAAATGTAAATGAATCAAACACTTTTATTAAAAAGCAGAGATTAACAAACTGTATAAAAAAAGTAAGAACCAACAAAATGCATTCTTTGAGATTCACTTTAAATTATAAGCCACAGCTAGTTTTAAAGTAAAAGGATGACAAACATTGTAAACATTAAATCTGTGACAACCATGAAAATATGAAAGTATATAAAGGCTAAGTTTGAATCAAACTAAGATTTCCAGATATGAAGTATTAGCAGAGATAAAGGGGGAAATTTTATACTGGTAAAAGGGTAAACTCAACAGGAAAACTTATAGTCTTAAATGTACATGTGTCTAGTAACAGAACTTCAAAAAATATGAAGCAAAACTGACAGAACTAAAGAGAGAAATAGACCAATTCAAAGTTAGAGATGGCAATTTTGACTCTTCTCTAAAAAATGGTTTGAACAAGTAGACAAGAAATCAATAAGGATATAGAAAATATGACCTCAGAACATCATATCCAGTAACTGAAGTATATACTTTCTTTTCAAGTGCACATGAGACAGTCACAGATATACCATATTGGGGGCCATAAAAGAGGTCTTAATAAATTTGAAAAGGCTGATGAGAAAAAAATAGAAAAAAAATACTGATAATAGGAATGAAAGAGAAGATATCATATATTCTTCAGGCCTTATAAAAATAAGAGAATGTTGTCTAAAATTCCATGTAACAGATCAGATAAAAATTTACAAATCTGTTGAAAAATTCTACTCACCTTATACAAGAGGAGATAGAAGACCTGAAAATCAGTTATAAAAATAATTATATGTGTAATATTCTATCTGCCTGCAGAGAAAAGTCCAGACCTAGGTATACCAGTGAATCCTGTTGAGTGGATAATGTCCATATTTATACAAAGTGTTTCAAAAATGGAGACTAGAACACTCCCCTAATTAATTTATGAAACTGTAATAACTGTAGCAACTAACATTACATGGACGTTATATGAAAAGAAATCCAAAATCTCTTATGATTTAAATATATACCAACCCAGTTGCTCTGTAATGCAACTCTCAAGAGTTTAACCAAGAGAAATGAAAACATATATCCCCCAAAGAATTGTACTTGATGTTAGTAACTGATTTACTCATAATAACCAGAAACTAGAAATAAGAATATGCTTAACAGATGATGGATAAACCATGTTTATACAATGGAATACTGCTCAGCAGTAAAAAAAAATAATAATAAAACTGAAAGATACACTCAAACTGAAGATATACTCAAGGAAATAAATTCCTCTTATAAATATTATATCTAGCAAAAGAAGTCAGATATTAAATAATACATAGAGTTTAATTCTGTTGATATCAAGTTCTCTAACAACCCAAACTAATCCATGCTGATAGAGAACAGACCAGTGGTTACATGGGGTGAGGTTGGGGAGATGGAATGCAAAGAAGTGAAGGAAGCTTTCTGGGGAAAAGAAAAATTGGGGGGTGGTTGTTACAATGTTACAACATTGAGCTGTATACTCAAGTCTATGCACATTATTGTATATTTTGTATGTGCAGTTTATTTATAGTAGAAGTTGTGGAATACAGAGAGAATAGGTGGAATAGTTATAAAACAAGGGCAATTGAAATAACTGCATATATTTTAAATACAACAAGGTAAGTCTGAAGAAAATGGAATATTAATTTTAAAACATAGAAGACTACCTTAAACAGATATGTAAATTGAAATTATCTCTGTATAAGATATTATTAATGTCCATTCATATTGAGATTCTATTAAGATTTTCATCAAAAGTGAAAATTTGGCTCAGCGGGTTAAAGCCTCTGCCTTCGGCCCAGGTCAGGATCCCAGGGTCCTGGGATCGAACCCCGCATCGGGCTCTCTGCTCAGTGCAGAGCCTGCTTCTCTCTCTCTCTCTCTCTCTGCCTGCCTCTCTGCCTACTTGTGTTCTCTGTCAAATAAATAAATAAAATCTTTAAAAAAAAAATTTAAATATTAGAAAAAAGTAGTATGTGTGTCCGGGGAAAGATGAGTAGAGTTAAAATATTAGAATCTTGTTTTCTGGAAACAAGTCTTGTTTTCTAGAAAGTCTTGTTGTTTTTACCTTTATTCAGTTAAATATTCATGAAAAATATTTCAACAGTAGTCACCAAAAACAAATACTAATAATAAATGAAAGAAAAAATAAGGAACTTAAATTTCAAATCATAAAGGAAAAATATAGAAAATAAAATAGACCAACAAACCAAATGAAAAGGTCCTAAATGAAAAAGAATTGTAATTATAACTGATACTCAAGTAGTGATTCTTAAAACTGGGCTCGTTTAACTCCTTTATATATATCAACAAGCTACATCCTCATCACAGCTTTATGGCTTATGACTACCCTCCTTTTACAGGTAGGAGAACATAACACGTATTTCATAAAGCTAATAAGTGGCAGATTCAAAACTAGGCATCTTGGTTACACAACCCATTCTTTTTTTCTTTTAATTTTTATTAACATATAATGTATTATTAGCCCCAGGGGTACAGGTTTGTGAATGGCCAAGTTTACATACTTCACAGCACTCACCATAGCACATATCCTCCCCAATGTCCATAACCCAACCACCCTCTCCCCCAACCCCAACCCCTCAACCCTCAGTTTGTTTTGTGAAATTAAGAGTCTCTTTTGGTTTGTCTCCCTCCTGATCCCATCTTGTTTAAAGAATGATACACAAACCATTCTTGAAACCAATATCTTATTCTTCCCCAAAAAGTGGAGCAAAGAAAATTAAAAAGTGATGGAATGAAATGAATTCCAAAATAATGACAATTATAATAAAAATTTATAATTGTGTGTGATAATGTCATCTGGTAAAAATATAGATTTTCAAGTGAATTTCAAGTTACCTCTCTATTCCATTGTGAGTGGTATATGTACCACTCACAATATGTACCACAGCAATAAGAAAAAGCTGAAAGCACAATGAAGGAATAGGATACATAAAGAAAATGGAAACCAAAACAAATACTAGATAGTTATGTTTATATAAAAACATACTTTAAGACAAAACATATTGAGGATAGAGAGGATCACTACAAAGTAATAAAAAGACTCTATTCACCCGGAGGTTATAGGAGGTTTGCAAAGTTGTATGCATCTTATGAAGTAGGCCCATAAATATAACACAAAAATGAATACAACTGCTTTTGAGATTCAGCCCATGCTAGTGGTCAATAAATGTTGATGAAGTAATTCAGACAGAAACTTGAGCCCCGCTTAAGAAAATTTATGTTGTCCAGTATTTTGACATGCTTTAATATTAAATGTATGCAGAAATTGTCATCTTGTTTTTACATATGATGATAGACTTTTTTTTTTGGCCAATAAGATATTTTCTCATTATCATTATTTTTGCCTTAAGTTATATTTATAAGAATGGATTACTGACTTAAAAGTTGTACACAGTTCTCAAGGTTCTGATATATATCATTTATATCATCAAATTTGCCTTCTGAAATATCAAACTAGTTTACATTCAAATATTGACATATGAGAATTCTTTAGGTATTTTCATTTTTAAAAGGCTTTTGCATAGATGAAATGGAGTGAACTTGAATTTGAATTTGAATTTGAATTCTAGGTCATTTA
Organism: Mustela lutreola; assembly: GCF_030435805.1. NCBI lineage: Eukaryota > Metazoa > Chordata > Mammalia > Carnivora > Mustelidae > Mustela > Mustela lutreola. Next base: position 10,187,340 of record NC_081297.1, on the reverse strand, counting down.
CATAAGATTTTTTTCTTACTTGTTCATTTATATATCTTGTCTGGAGTCTCTTTTCATGTTTTGCCCAATTTTCTGATAGTGTGCTTATGTTCTTTTTAAGTTGTAAGAACTTTCATATATTAAAGATAATAAAATTTATATTTTGTATGTATTAACTTTTTTGATAACTTTTTTATGGACAAAATTTTTTGTTATTAAGCAACTTAGAAGTTTGATGTACTCAATTCTATCAGTTTTTTCTTTTAGGATATTTTTACTTTGTCATGTTGAAAAAACTTCTGCTGTTGCAAGATTATATAGTGATTTCCATTTATTTCTATGTATACAAATTAAATATATGCCTAAGTAACTCATATTTCAGTTAAAAAAATCACAACAAAAATTAGAATTGAGTAAAACGAAATTATAACTGAGCAAAAGAAATTACAAGTCAAAACATGTTGAATGCTGTAATAAAACAGTAAATTGAGGGAAGTTGAGAGTCATGAATATTTATTTTAGGAGATAAATAAACCAAAGAAAGTATAAAATGGGCAATAAACAAACCAAAGATTAGAAACCAATGGATTAGAACATAAAGGTACCACAGATATTCAAAGATTCAATAGTAGTTTTCTTCAAAAGAATAAAATAAAATAACCTCTTATAAATGAACAATGAGCAACAAAAGAGGACATAATTAGAGATAGATTTAAAATATAATCAGAGAATATTTTGAGCAACTCAATGCCATTAAATTAGAAAACTTGGATCAAATAGACAAACTATTAGAAAAATATAAATTATTATAGAATGCTCAAGAAGAAATAGCAAGCTCCTCATAACCAAAGAAATATAATCAATATTAAGAATAATCTCCGAAAAAAGTCATTCAGCTTGAAGGATTTTTGCCAGTGAATTCTATAAAACTTTGATGGAAAAGATCATTCCACTTTAATTCTATCTCCTCCAGAAAATGGTAAAAAGTGAGAATACTCTCCAACTCACTCCATGCAACCAGCATAATCTTGAAGCCAATCTCAACTGTGATCCTAAATCCCAAACTCCTTAAAGTGACCTAATGCAATACTGTATTTAAAAAGACAAAGTTACAAACTCCCTCTGGTGTCTGTATTTACTTGAAACACCACTGAATTTTGCAATCAACTGATCTCTACAGGTGGCAAAACTCTGCACTTATGTTTCCAGGATTCCTAAATCAGCTGTTTTTTGGCTGGGTTCAACACGTGGGAAGCACTATAGGAGAGAGATGAGGGTAGAAGCAAGGGGAAATCCAGGACACTTCTCCCTGACTTTATTTTGGGTGGAATTTCTAGTAGCAACTCACTTTTCTGTGGCTCTAGCCATCACTGGCTGGCTTTGCAATGTCTCAGCCTTCACTGGGCATTCCTCAGCACAGATGCCTCATGGTCCCTGTCCTGATTGGTTTCTGCCTATTCTCTCACCTTTGTAACCAATTTCCTGGATTAAACTGTCTCTGCAAAAGGGCCAAGTATCATTTATATAAGGAATATAATCACCATGTTAACAAATTTTAGAAGACATCTATATAATCATCTTAATAAATGTAAAAATCATTTCACCTGACTCATTTTAAAATTCTTAGAAAACTAAAGCACTTACTTCTAATAAAAGATAAACTACAAAATATCATTCTTAATGGTGAAACCTTAAAAAAAATTCCTAAGGAATGCCTATTATCACCATATCTTTTTAATTTTATATTAGATACACTAAATCCTAAAAATTGAAAAGAAAGTAGATGTAGTGATATAAGAATGAGAAAGAAACAAATTCTTTTGTTCACAGAACCTATAATTATCTGTAAAGAAAATATAAATTAATCTATTAATTATTATCAATAGTAAGGATGTTTGGAAATGAAGCTGGCTAAAGAGAAAGTCAAGCAAAATTTGTGCAAGATAAGAACAACAACAACAAAAACCAAGACATTTTTATTGAGACTTAATAAAACAACCTAAATAAAGATATATATTTATATTCATTAACTGAGAGCCCCAATATTATATTTAATTCTTCCTCAAATTGATTGATAGATTTAATTTTGATCTAAATTTCAAAAGAACATTATGTGGGACTTTATAAGTTGATTCTCAAATTTATAGCACGCTCAAAGGCCGAAATCTGCCAAGAAATTTATAATAAAGAAAAAGATGTATGTAACTGTGTAGAGTTGCTTTACCAGGTATCAAGGCCTGTTATTAAGCAGTAGACAGCAGGGTATTGGCTCAGGGATAGAAAAATTGATCAATGGAGCAACACAGGGAACTTAGAAATAGATCCATCCATCCATGAAAACTCATGTCCCTTTTCACACTGACTTTGCAATAAAATAGGTCATTTAGTTCAAGCTTATATTCTGTGGAATTCTATGTCAGTAACTGGGCATTCTCTAAACCCTCTCAGGATGGTTCTTGCAGATGCACTGAGAGTATAAAAGGAAAATCTATATCCTGCTTAAGTGTCAGTTCTGGTAAGAATGAATTACTGACCCTCTAGGATAGAAGAGTTCCAATGTAACAGATTTTAACCCAAGGTGCTGGCTAATCTCCTTGCATTATGATACCATATTGAGAGCTCAGATTTGGTCTCTGCTGCTACCAGGGTTGGATATTTAAGAACAGCAAAAGGTAGCTGAGCCTGAATGAGGAAGAACTTTGTTGAAAAGAGTCACGGGGCTCATGCATAGCCTCATCTCTGTCATCTTTTCTTCTCCACTTATGGGTCAATTGTACAAAGACAGAGGATGGCCAAGAACAGAGCCTTCAGAGTCAGGCTATTTACCTGAAAACTATTTACCTGAAGGCTATTTACCTTCAAAGTCAGGCTCCAACCTTATAATTTGGTGAATCTGAACAAACTGAGCTTATCATGTACAGCAAGGGGTTTTTTGGTCAACTGATGTCCCATGATTAAGCATTCACTGTTTACTAGGGCCAGGGAGCATGCCAAGAGCTGCTTCTTAAACATAGGTGATATCTTACTTTGGAACCCTAGTGTTCTCTACGGGACTCACCTGTTAGAGTTAGCCAGAGGCTTTACATAGTACCTTATCTACCACAGATACTTCTAGCACCATTGGATCTGCAAGTCAAATCATCTGAACATGTGGCAAAGTTCTCTCTTGCTCTCTACAAATAAAACTGGCAGCATTTTGAGTCACTCAATACACAGACCCAACTACTAGGTATGAATACATTATATGCTGCCTCCAAAATCCAAAGAAAACCAACAAACCTGTTGTGTTATCTCCCTCTCCCACTGATAAAGGGTAAAATGTTCAACATCTAACCCTTTTCCTTAGACGGGTATCAGAGCATGTCTCAAATTATTGGAATCTCATGAAGTGGGAAATATATGATTCTTGTAGTATGTGCCCTATGGCATATTATCTACATTTACAGGGTACCCATATTCTGATGATGTGCTCATGAGGGCATTTTAATATAATATGATATATATATAGTGGCCAAGAAGATGTTTTACAGAATGACAAGACCACCACAATTTCTTTAGAGAGTATTGTGACAGAGAGTAGGAGAGTTGACATAGCCTTGGTACAAGACAGTGAATGTGTACTGTTATTCCCCCATGTAAAAGCAAATAGCTTTGCTCCTCTGTACCTCTTTATACTGAAAATAATTCACCACATCAATTGATATTCATGTATCAATAGCCAAAAATCCAAAGTGTCAAAATCTGTGATGATCTATCACATCAGCAGTGACTGGAGCTACAACTGCATTAGGTTTACAGTAATTTACTACCATAGGCATAATGTATATACATATTTTTTTCACATATGCCATAAAGATGAATAGGATAAGAATATAATGGAGGCCCTTTGACTGGCAAGTGATCCATTCTAGAATTTGATTAATAAAAAATGCATTAAATAGCTGATTATGGTCATGGGTAATTGGGGTTCAAGCCTTCTAGTAACTCTCTGAGGGCCCATGTACAACACACATTAGAATTATACCATGGGTTGCTCCTGAGATGTTTATATCCCACATTTGGGGATTTTAGTTCTGCACAGTTGAGAAGACTCTGTGGCTTTGGAGGAATGCTAGGGGCTATAAGCAGACCCCTCAGCAAGGTCTTTGTGTGGGAGGCTGGCCACTTGCTGTACCAGAATGAAGCAGGCATAGCTGCATGGAGATCATGTTGACTGCACAGCAGTGACGTGATAAGTTACAAACATTTGCAATACCCAGAAATGTATACAAGTTGTTTTTTTTTTCCCCCAGTATGTCTACCACCTATCTCCCCCTCCATTTTCCCCCAATGTCTATCACATTGCATAGATGCATTGAAGAGGATTACATTTCCCTGCCCTTTCTGAAGTGTGGCAAATCCATTTGATTTGCTTTGGCCAGTGAAATTTAAGTGAAAGTTATGGGCATCACTGAATGGTGATTACTGAATGGTAATTCCGAGCCAGTGTGCTAGTAGCCATCTTTGCTCCCTATTGCCATGGTGATAGTTTAAGTATTGATGTGAAATCGATCCCTAAGCACACTTCCTGCTCTCACTAATCTGTGCTGGTTATCCCTGTGAGAAGAAATGAAACTTTCATTGTGTTAAGCCACCAAAATTTTGAGGTTATGTGAAATCTTAATACATGTTAAGACTGGCAAATTATGGCCTGTAGGCTAAAGCTTGCCCACTGCCTATTTTGATTAATAAAGTTTTATTGGTTCTCAGCCACATCCATTTATACATGTATTATATCTTGTTTTAATGCTATGATGGCATAATTGAGAATGTCCCTTATGGCTTCCAAAGCCTAAAATATTTACCACCTGACCCTTGACTGAAAAAGTTCATTGACCCTGATATAACTATTCTATAATCATAAATATGAACAAAAATGTCTGAAATCCAACATATCCCCAAACCAATTAATAATGAGAACAATTATTTGGTTTTCTAAGTCACTGAATTTTCGGATGGTTCATAATCCAGCATTATTGTTGGAATAGCTAGTGGATACACTATATGAATTTAACTTCATAAAGTTCAAACATGAACAAAACTCATCATTTGAAGTTAGGGTAGCAGTAACCCTTTGTGGGTTGTGACTATAGGAGGCCACAAAGAAGGTTTCTTGACTGCTGTTGAGTTCTGGTTCCTGATTTATGTGCAAGTTCCTTGGCGGAGTTCAGTTTTTGAAAATTCATCAAGTTGTTTATTGATGATATTTTTTAGTTTTTCTTATGCATGTTATACTTCAAAAAAATTAAAAAGAGGAATGAGCAACCTTTACATGTATTTATACTGAATGATTTTTCAAGCTACTTTGTTAAAAGGAAAAAGCAGTCTATAAATAGTCAGTATGAAAGGTTTGCAATCATTTGTATAAAAACTAAAGGTAAAGATGTACACATAACTATGGTACCTAAGTAAAATGTATCTGGAATGATAAATGTAGTTGCCTCTAGAGAGGTTAATTGGGAGGTAGGAGTGACAATGAAACTAATTTTTCACCATGTAACTACCCCCTCTTTTTTTTAGTATTTTAAATTTTTTACCATATATGGGCGCCTGGGTGGCTCAGTGGGTTAAGCCGCTGCCTTCGGCTCAGGTCATGATCTCAGGGTCATGGGATTGAGTCCCGCATCGGGCTCTCTGCTCAGCAGGGAGCCTGCTTCCCTTCCTCTCTCTCTACCTGCCTCTCCGTCTACTTGTGATTTCTCTCTGTCAAATAAATAAATAAAAATCTTTAAAAAAAAAATTTTTTTACCATATACATAAAATAACTTTCAAAAGCCTAAAAATATTAGAACTAAAATTGTAATACATATAATACTATTACATATTCCCTTATATTACATGTTCTAATTTCTAATCTTTATTACTTATTGTTTATAAATCTTTACTTCTTGGGTGATTTCTTTAACAAATTTCTAAAACAGAAGATGACTGGGTCCAGCAATGAACGACAGTTAGATACACCTGAAACTTGAGTGAGTTAATTACTGACACTGACACTTCTATCTTATAGTGTCTTTTTCCATAAATATGGTGAAAATAGCACTTAGTAATTTAAATAAATGTTTAAAGTTTGAATAAAAGCTTAGAGAATTTTAGAACTAGATTTTATAAAATAATCAGAATTCTAATGATAATTTATAATAGTTTCTGTTTATATGATTATTTAATATTGTTTTGTAACTCTTTTTCATTGGTTTCTCATCTTGTTATTTAAAGTTAAGAGTGTGATTTCAGTATGTGTGAACCTGAAGTGATTCTCCTAATGGAAGAATGAGTGGAAATTATTATCTAACCACTTTTTAGACCAAGAATCACTACATGTGATACATACATGACACACAAAGAGCTGTACAAGTTTTGGTATATCTAAGGACTTATTTTTCTCTTCAGTAACTCAACTTACACAATAGATAATGTGAATTTATGTTTTATCCCTAAATATGATCTTTTTTTCTTTATTTGTATAGAGAAGAAGACCTGATTATATTTTGTATAATTCTCCTTCTTGGAGTTTCTTTTCTGTGGGCTTCTTCCCCTTCACACAATTTTTCTTGGCAGAGAATGATACTGCTGTTATTTTACTGATCAATAATTGAGATTATAAATCTTTATTATCTTTGAGTGTTTTGCCAATGGAGTAATTTTTTGCTGCCATGCATGTGGTAATGAATGGTGTCATGCAATGTCTATACAATAAAAATATCTGGTGTAAAATTCACTGCAGATTTTTTTTCTTTGGTAAACAAAATTCTCCAGATTTTAATGCATTGGCCCTGTGGTTATCTTTGTTTAATCATTAAAAAAATGATGGGAAAATCAATTAGGATGAAGAAAGCACAGTTCTTACTTCTTATGATCATGTTGGCAAGAATTTGATATCTTTCACCTTAGAAGTAAAACAGAATTGAATATTTTCTTCTCTACAACTAATTATAAGCCTTCAATGCAAAGCTGATATTACCAATTCCCTATGCTACCCCATTTACCAAAAAAAAAAAAAAAAAAAAAAAATCCTTCACGATAGAGTTGGTATACAAGTAGCTGGTGTCCTTTCAACTTGAGAAACTGAGTACAAGACATACAATCAAGAATTTTCGGTTTTAGTGCCAATTCCCCACTGGGAAATGCTATGCAAATCACTCATCTCTCTTTGACAGTGCTTTTGAAGAAACAGGCAGAAGTACCTCCAACATTCTTGTGTTACCACTAAATTTTTTCATGTTTATAATATGGATTCTAAAGCCATGCTTCTACATTATTCACAGGAATATTTGGTGGCAAGGAAAGTTAATACGTCTATAGAAGTGTTTTGAAGACTCAAAGAAGTGAGCATTGCTCAAAGAAGTGAACATTGCTATGTAAAGCTTATATCCTCAGAGAAGATCTCAATGTTGGGCATGCTTAAGTCCTCTGTATACATAAATCAGTAGAAGAAAACAGTTTAGGATTCAAAGGAGAAAAGAGATGCCTAAAACAAAACAAGAATACATGATGAATCCTAGTTTTCTAGGATTGTAGTAAAAGGATTGTAGTAAAAGTCAGAGATCTCAGAATTTTTAAGGCATTGTTTGCTGAGTGACATTAAAAAGTAAAGCCAGTTTTCTCCTATGAGAAATGAAGAAATCAGGCAAGATGACTCCTAGGGTCCTGTCCTGATATTCTATACGTCTTGTGTTATATTAATATCCCTTAAGGTTGTGCTTCACTCGCTGGGATATTTAAGTACCTTGGTCATCGTCTTGGAGATTTTCTGTTGGCACAAACAAATTAGGCTGTTTGGGCCCAAAGGAGATGACTTGAAAAAGCATGTTAGAAATTGCAGCCTGTTTAATTCCCAGTAGTTCTGTGAAAATCTCACTACAACAATATTCTTTGACTCAAGCCATAGCATCAAATTATAAAGTGATTATTTTAGCATAAAACTTTATCTTCTGTTATACAGAGACAGATCAGCTTGGAAACTCTAAAAGAAATGCTGGTGGTGTTAAAAAGATGTTCAGGCCTGTAATTCTGGCACATTATGCATTTCTAATAGACCGACTTCACTCAGTTATATCCCTTTAGGAATGCAGTCTATTATCATGCATTTTCAGATGTATCCAACATGGCATCCACATAAGGAGACAGTCTGTTATATTAATTGGGATAATTTCAACTGCTTTAACAAATAATCCCCAAACTTTCAATCGTTCAACCCTGCTGAGGTTTATTTCTTGCTCAAGTAACAAGAAATACGTCTGTAGACTGCGGAAAACTTTCCACTATGCTATGATGGTGGCAGAGGGTACCTACACTTTTTCCTACACTCTCCTACAAGGCTGGAGAGTCCTCTGCTTCTTGCCAATGGATAAGGGGAAAGAGTATAGAGAAAATAAAGCACTTCTTAACTCTCTTGGGCCAGAGGCAGCATGCATACATCATTTCTGTTTCCCTTCTGCATATAATGCAAGGGCAACTGGGAAATGCAGCCCTGGGCTGGGTGGTTACTTTCCAGAATGACTGAAGGCAAAATGTGGATGTCAACAGCTATTTTTGTCTCATCTGATATATCAACATCAGGAAGTTTTTGTAAGCCTGTCCTTTAATGTTCAGGTCACTGTGTTTCTTTAAGTGACCACCCACACATTAGTTTCTACCAACTTCATTAGACCATAAATGGAATTTTTGGCTGCGGCCTGTCCCAAGATTGACAACAGTGCTCCTTCATTTATGACTCTCATTACATTCATTATGAAAATAGGAAAGGCATGCCAGAAGCAAAGTGGTTATTAGACAAAGCACTCCTGGATGAATTTATATGGAGATAGTGTTTCTGAGCAGATTATCTCCCTTTTCGATTATCAACTCAAAGTTTCTGTTCAATAATAGACAGAAGAGCACTGTCCATATCATTAGGAAACCTGGTGCTAAACTCTTCCCTCCCTTGACCTCTGTTTTCTTACTGCACTTAGAGTTAGTTTGCAAGTTTCCTTTATATTCTAAAATCTCTAGAAAGTTTGATGGAAACCCATAATGTTGCTTGCATACCTTAGGCCCTAGGAATTCTGCTCTCATCTTGTGGCGATTCACACTGATGTTTTTATTCACACTGGCTCTGCTCATGTCTGACTCTCTTTGCCAGTGTCACCTGTCAACCACTTCCTAGCCCCCAGCAGCTCGGTCATGAAACATCCTTTCCTGCCATGATTTCAGTATCTGGAATCTGGCCTATATTCTAAAATTCATAATCAGTTTCTTGAAGCTTTATGTTCAAGCTTAATGATAACTGAGCTACTTAACCCTTTAAAATATATTCCCCAGGTAAACATCACTCTTTTCTCTTTGAATCTAATTTAATGCCCACGAACGTGATCCATTTGATGGGACCATCTGTTTTTTTCTTCTGCCAAAGACACTCTGCACATTTTGGCAGCTCCCCTATGTGTACTCAATAACTCATGCCAAGTACAGTTGGAATGCTTCATGAGTCCAAACTCTGAAAACAACTGAACCCAGCAGTGTTCATCGGAAAACTGATTGTTGATTTCTGATGAGTCAAGTAGCACTGGCCTCTACCTTTTAAGGTCTGGAAGAACAGAAAGATAAGTTAATGTGATGACTATCCCTGGTTGACAATATAGAAGCTATTTAAATTTATAGAATAGTGACATTTATGAGATTTTATTTCCAGAAGTCTATGCCTTGATTTGGGGATTTACAGCTTCCATTGATATAAGCACCACTGTGATCTCTTTTGTACACATAACCCTGTGCACACTGAGACACAGCTGTTTGGTTCAGAAGAGGGTGTCTGGCTCATGCTGGCCGAAGCTCAACCCTTCAAGGAGGTAGGTGTATTGAGAATCCAGATGGTGTCTATAAGAAGAACAGCTTGGATGTTACAGGTCATCCTGAGTCTTGTCATATAGACTAGACAAAGAAGATAGCCTGTCTTTAATAAGGAGTGAGGGAAGGAGGGAAATAAAGAAAAACAGAGAACAGAAATACAGATAAGAAGACAGAGTTCAATATTATTTGTACTTCTGGTTTTTCCTGAGTGCAACCACAGTCTTCCGCTTAAATTTCAGGAAATATTAAGCTATTTTTAAAGATATCCCCCTTTTTTGCATAAGTAAGTCATGTCATTTACAAACTAAATATTAATGTGTGTCTATAGAAAAAAATGAAATTTAGTATCCTTCCAATCAATATGAGACTGGAATCATATATTAGTTACTGCCAAAGAATTCAGATTTTAAAATAAAATTTGAGTCATCTGGAGGTTTTCCCTTTATTTAGGATCAATTATTTGAATTATGACAGTTTTCATAATTTACTTGTTATCTAAACAGTATATATTTCCCATATATCCAGATTCTGGAGGGTTAATCATGGGAAATATTTACATCTTTACGCTGGACTTTTAATATTTCATTGGTAAAAGATTGGGATGCAATCGATTTTTTTTTTAATGTTTCAACATTAAACTTTCTTAACAGAATCTTATAAGTCTTACAAATTATTCTTACTCAATATACTTATTATAGTTCTCATTTGCATAAGAGAAAAACCAACCATAGTAGTCATGAAATACAAAGAATGTTTTGAGAAATGAATGTAAAAAAGAATGAGTTAGCCAAAGAGGGAAGCATCATTTCTGATTTCTATCATTAAAAATTCATATCACATTTAAAGACAAAGTCTTTTAAAGCTTTATTAGTTACATATATAACATATCTTAAAAGAAAATTAAAGCACTACTAGGGCCTTATATTAGCATCTAGGAAGAATGAACTTCAAACTAGGGGCATTTGTAGCTTATGCATTTTGATTAACTCTCAATGGTAATTTTATAAACATTGATGTATATATTTAGATTTTAGTGAATCTGCTAATAATACATTTTTCTTCAACTTTTTGTTCCATTAAATTTACCTTGTTTTAAGGTGTAAAGCCCTTTTAGGGACTATGGCCTTTTCCAGGTTGGGTAAAGCCAAGAACCCATCCATTAGCAGGGTAATGCAAGGAAGGGTTTTTATCTTCTGACATGGAACTCGGTGTTAGAATTCCAGCTTCAGAAATTACTAAATGTTTGTCTTTGGGAATGTCATTTCACCTTTCAAATCTTATTTTGTTCATCTCTAATATGACGATAATAAAATTTGACTTGAAATGTGATTGCAGAATGAAAAACAAGGGCACAAAACACTAGATAAGAAGTTGGCAGTAAATAAACTATTGCAACCATAATTTATTTGTGTCCTCAACCAAAATAGGAATTTTCTTTTGGCTCCCACAAAAGTTTTCATAAATCAATTGGTTCATTCCATTCTTGATAATCCAAGAGGATTCCTCTTTCAGGGCAAATGGAAGAAAAGTTTTTCTCCTTTTCTAGATATTTACATGTAATCAGTGATTTGCTTGTGAGCAGAGATCTCTTTGTGGTTACCATCCACTGTGAGATCAGGGGATGCAGAGATGGAGCCATTCTTAAAGCTGTGACATTACAGAAGGTTTAGTCAAAAAGGCTCCCATCTGCTGGTTTCCGATAGAGACTTGCTAAAATATCACCCCAATACTTGGTTTTCTTTTAATACTACATTGTCAGCAGGATTGAATTTTTCAATTTATTATCTGTTCTTTTTTTTTTTTTTTTTTTTTTTTACTTACTACATATATATGAATGAGAAAATGTCTTAGTCCATTCAGGCTATGACCAGGATACCACAGACTGGGTGGCTCATAAGCAACAGAAATTTATTTCTCACAGTTCTGGAGGCTGGGAAGTCCAGGATCAAGGCTTTGGCAGATTTGTGTGTGATGACAGCCCACTTCCTGCTGATAGGTGGCAGTCTTTTCACTGGGTCCTCACATGGTAGAAGGGGTAAGGGAGCTCTGTGGAGCCCCTTTTATAATGGCAATAATCCTATTCAAGAGGACTCTGTTCTCCTAATATCTCCCAAAGGTCCCACCTCCTCTTACCATCATCTTGGAGTTTAGAATTTTAACATGTGAGTTTTGAGGGGACACAAACATTCAATCTATCATAGGAAGGAAACAAAACAGAAATTGTTAGCTTCCCCCTCCCACCTCGAAGAATGATCCTATTTGGTCAACAATCAGAAAGTAGAAAAACACATACACAATTTCAAGAGGTTTTCCTATTCTCTACCTTTTCTTACCAATAATATGATGTTTAAAAAAAAGTACACTCCAAGTTGATAAATGAAAATAGCCTTTGAATGATGGATTAGAAAATGTATTGCATTCTTTCTGTATAAAAGTCTCATGGTAGAATATAAATTTACTCAATACCAAGGTTTCCAATTATTATCAAATAAAACATTTGAATCATGTTTTTCACTATTAAAGTTAAGAAAGGCATGAGTGTCCTCTTTGTTGTTATTCATGAAGAGTTTAGCAGATTCACGATGGTTGGCTTTATTCAAATTTATCATTGAGCATTCAAAAACAATTTTGAAAACAAATTTTCTATTTCTTGCTGTACAAATCACTACAAACAAACCACCATGATTTTTAGAGGCTCAAACACTCTTTATAAATATCTATTCCAGCCATGTTTTAATTTTACTATTCCTTAGAGAGTTAACCCTTATTTTGCTTACTAAGAATATGTGAACCTAATACAGTAATAGCACACTGCAGGCACTCAAAACTATTTCTTGAGTTAATTTTTTTCTAGAAATGTTTATTTCAACCTTCAGTATTTGAAAACATATGTTTTATCTCTATAAAATATATCAATTAGTTAAGATTATTTACTTATCTCTTTCACTAGGTTCCAACCAAAAGGGCAGTGCATAGTTAGATGTAATCAAAAGAGAGACAGAATGAGTGGATTTGCATATTATTTCTCAAGTAATAGACAGCAGTGTAAAACACCAGGAAACTTTCTTTTTCTATTAATTTATCAAATTTTATATTGGGTGAATTATTTACTGGACTTTCAAAAAATCCATCTTTACCAAGTTGTACATTTGTAGGATGTATATACCATTCATTTCTTCCTTATATATCCTACCAACCGCTCTCCTACTTTAGAGTACTTTCCTTTTCCTTGTTTTTTATTTCTTTTACTTATACAAGATTAGGTCATGTTTTACTTAGTTTAAAAAAACCCTCTCTTCTCCAACAATTTAAAGATCTTGAGGATATCCATGTGCTTCACTGAAACTTGCCAATAGTTGACTTACTTGCCATTAGTAATTCAGTAGTGTGCTGTTATAACAATGCAGAGGCATGAAACAAAATATTTAAAAGGCCACTTTTTATCATGATGAGAGCTCTTCCAATGCATATTCACATGGCCATTTTACCCTTTGTCCCACTGCATGGAGGTTTGAGGCATGGAAAAAACCAGCAATAAGTAGCAGAGATAAATATATGTGGTTTCCAGGTAAAAGGCACTTTGTAGAAGCATTGTCCTTAGGAGGTATTCATTCTTACCAAAAGGATAGAGTACATTGTTAGTTCTAGTATATGACAATAGAGGTAAAAATGAAACATTGGGATGTGACCATCGTGGTAAAGAAGGTGGACAGTCTAGTGAAACCACGTTGTTCAGTGACCAGAAGCTGTGGTTCTTAGGTTTTACAAGTTTTACATAAATCAATCACTGTATCAAAGAATCTTGGTTCCACCACAAAAGAAACCTAAGTGTGTGTGCGTGTGTGTGTGTGTGTGTGTGTGTGTGTGTTTTAAGATTAGCAGGTTTATTTAGGTGATTTGTATTAATTGTCTCAATAATGGCTATGTTAGTGCTGTCATACCCGGTTCACTTTTGTTTACTATTACCACTTCATGTTCAATAATTGGAGAATCACTGTCAAGAGACATACCACATACAAAGGACTGAAAATTCTAAACTTGACTTTGATGGTGCCAACTGATCAAATGGCAGGCAAAGCCTTGAGAAAGAAGATTTAAATGGGATCACAAGAAGCATTAATTCAACGTGGGGAAATGGGAACTATCACCGATTGATGAAGTGTACCAAAAGCAAAGTGCGAAAGATTAAAAGAATAATTTAGGTTGTCCTAACGAGAGACAATTGTATCCTCATAGGCAGTCCAAGTATCAAGAGACAGATGGATGAATAGTAATAGTAATAACACAGCAGTAACTATAGCAGTAGTGCTTATGAAAGCAAGAGAACCTAGGCATTAAGAATCTGATGCTTATAAAGGCCCAGAGATTCTAAGGACATTCAAGTAAGGATCTTTCCAGAAACCCTAGGAGAAGACAACAACTGATAGGATGGTAGCAGGCAGGATCTGAGGAGACCAGGACAAAGACTGTCTCTCTCAATTTCAGTGACAGAGTTTATGAGCTTTCAGAATGTGTCTGTCACCGGCAGTCCAATGAGAGTCACAGCAATGAATTACTTTCAAGTTCAAATTTAATTTGAAAGTTCAAATTTAATTCTTAGTAAGACTATACATGCACCACAGTGTTGATTTTTTCTTATCTATGTCTTTGCCGCATTACTGCTTCTAAAATACCCATTTAGAAGTTAGAATATAAATGATTGAGCTCAGATGGTTTCAACGGGTTACATGGTAATGACCTAGAAATTTAGGTAGGTACTGCTTTAGTTGATTATTCGGGCCATATGTTAGAGCTGGAAGAAGAATGTTTGGAGTGTTAATATGTCTTAATATGTCTCCTGTCTTATGCTGCTAGAGATACATGCACATAGAGTAGCTTTGCTGGTCTATTTTATTGATTGATTGATTGCACAGATTTGTTACTTCACAGGAGAACCTCAGTACACACACATACATCCCTACTTGTCTATATCAGTACCCACTGAAAGCATTTCTTCTCCCTTTCCTGTTTGTTCCTCCACACAAGAAGGAAAAAAAAAAAGGGGTCATGCAGGATAAAATAACATAGTTTGTCAATCTTTTCCTAAATTTGGAATCAGTCCAGAAAATCCATGAGGAAGTTCAACTCAGTGACAGCTAATCTGTAGAAAATGCACCCTGTGTGGGTCCCGTACCCCCATAACTGCTGATCTCTTCATGTATTCTTTATCATGAATCCATTGAACTTTAATTAATATGAAAAATTCAGATTTTCATCTGATTTAATGTGACTGACATCATGCTGCTACTAAAAGTGAAATAGAGTACAAGCACGGCGAAAACAAAGCCTGAAACCTGGTGCCTGCCACAGTTCTATTTCTCCTAGATGCTAGCATGTCTATGATGCCTGACAGGGACACGTCAATAGCATTTTCCAGGAATCTTAATGGCTATACCCATAAACAGGAACACCCTTGAAAAATGTCTATACCCAGGAAAGGACGCCGTTCAATATCTCTCTTCAGTTCCAAATGTCCAAGTTGAAAATGAAGGAAACTGCATAGTTATAGGTGTACAACTCCAGAAGGTAAATGGGGTAAGAGGGAGGGAAAGTCTTGAGAAGTGAAAACTCACACATCCCTATATCCATCTGTCATTTGCCCCCGCACACCTTTCTCCTCCTGTTCAGTGAACTGTTCAGAGTAGGCATCAATGTGTTCTTGGTGGGGAGCTGTGTGACATAGGTCAATTTCCTCTCAGATCCTAGCCACTAGCATTCTGGTTGCCATGGACCAGGCTGCTGGTCATGTTCATGTATTCTGCTTACACATGTGTATGGTACCTGTAACATGGCACAGCACCTGTGCAGGGCTACCTACAGCCCTCCATCCTGCTTCCTCCACAGAACCTAATATGCTGATGTAGCATTATATGAAGACCTAAAACACTGACTGCCAGGTTAACATTAACACATTTATTTTTTTTTTTTTGTAACTTCAATAAAATACCTGGGGATTTGCATTTCAAAAACCTCCAGCTATCTGTTAAAAAATGATTGACTCTCTCACCATTTCCCCACCATGGCCATGTGTGCAGTTGAGCCCTTCCTTGCCAAGACTTCTCAGAAGACTTTCAGGATCAGCAACTCTGAGCCAAGAAACAAAAGCAAAATCCTCTCATTTCCCCATGGAAATGAATGAAAATTACTGACAAAATAAAATATAACTGCAAAGGAGACATCGGGGAAGAACTAAGGTGAGTCTATAAGGAATCCCACACAGGATGGCTATGTCAAGGTCACTCAACTCTTACCATATCAAACTGGAAAAGTGATCAGTATCTGGACAGTTGGACATGTTTTATTGGGGGAAATAATGATTTCTTGTTTTTATACCTCTTTGCTAGCAAGTTGGTTCAGTAATACATATGTGATATCTACGGGTTAAAAAAAATTTTTTTTAAATTAGAACTTTGTTCCAATTCTATCAGCCTTGGTCAAATAGTTCTATGTATATGTACCTCTATGTTCCAGGACCAGGAATTAGATTATCTCTTACTGTATAAATGTGATTATATACCATTTGAATTCTTGGATATTCTAATTAAAGTGTAAAAATTCTGAGATGGTGAATCTCATTTTTAAAAAATAAAACCTGAAATTATAGTCAGTTAATCTAAAATCTGAAGCACTCAACTTATTTTCAACTTTATCAATTTTTGTCTTTTCCCTATAACCTCTGATAAAGATAATTTTCCATGTATGTACATCTATATACAAACATGAACACACACATGTAAAACTTTTCAAAATTGTAGTATAAACAAGTGGTACAGAAATAATTTGATTTCTTTTTTGTTGTTGTTGAGAATTTTATTTTTATTTTTATTTTTTTAAGATTTTTTTAAAATTCATTTTTTTATTTTCAGCATAACAGCACTCACTATTTCTGCACACCACCCAGCACTCCACGCAATCCGTGCCTTCTATAATACCCACCACCTGGTACCCCAACCTCCCACCCCCCACCCCTTCAAAACCCTCAGATTGATTTTCAGAGTCCATAGTCTCTCATGGTTCACCTCCCCTTCCAATTTCCTCCAACTCCCTCCTCCTCTCTAACTCCCCATGTCCTCCATGCTATTTGTTATGCTCCACAAATAAGTGAAACCATATGATAATTGACTCTCTCTGCTTGACTTTTTTCACTCAGCATAATCTCTTCCAGTCCCGTCCATGTTGCTACAGAAGTTGGGTATTCGTCCTTTCAGATGGGGGCATAATACTCCATAGTGTATATGGACCACATCTTCCTTATCCAATTGTCCGTTGAAGGGCATCTTGGTTCTTTCCACAGTTTGGCGACCGTGGCCATTGCTGCTACAAACATTGGGGTACAGATGGCCCTTCTTTTCACTACATCTATATCTTTGGGGTAAATATCCAGTAGTGCAATTGCAGGGTCATAGGGAAGCTTTATTTTTAATTTGTTGAGGAATCTCCACACTGTTCTCCAAAGAGGCTGCACCAATTTGCATTCCCACCAACAGTGTAAGAGGGTTCCCCTTTCTCCACATCCCCTCCAACACATGTTGTTTCCTGTCTTGCTAATTTTGGCCATTCTAACATCAGTAGCCATCAGGGAGATTCAAATTAAAACCACATTGAGATATCACCTTAGATCAGTGAGAATGGCCAAAATAATTTGATTTCAATGGAATTTTGTTTGAAGAAATAGTTCCAGAGATGGCAATGCAAGAGAGCTGATGTCCATCTTTGTTGTTGATTAGCTGGGGTCTTGAATTTAAAAGGTTCAGAGTGTTTCTTCCCATTTCATAATTTTTTAAATATTTGTTTTGGTAAATTCTGTGGATATTTAAGTGTGTTTGGTTTAACCCTGTATTTCTATCAAAGCATTCAAGATCTGCAAGTACATGGGGATGGTTTGGGAGGCTGGGGTTGGTAGACAAAACTGACTGAGTCTCTAGCATTTTTGCACATCTTACAGATAGAGGCATTATCTGCTATTGTTCTGGATTATCTATTAAGGATGTTTGTATGGTGAACACCCTTGGAAAATACAGATGGTATTTTTCTCCAGAGCAAAGGGCAGGCATACTTACTGTCTAGTATAATAAAGTTAATGTCTCTCACTGGGGCAAATGTCAGGCAGGCTAACTGCCCATTATAAAAGATTCATGTTCTCTAAACTCGGGTGGTTCTTTTCCCTATAACACAATGCACTATGTCACAGCTATTACCTGGAGGTGTGTGTGTGTGTGTGTGTGTGTGTGTGTGTGTGTTGACTTGTAGAAATTAGGAATTAGGAATTGGGGAATGGCACAAGAAATGTGGATGTTTTGACTCTGCTATTACTATGAGTGGTAAATTTTCCTTTGTTTCTGACCCAGGAATCTTGTGTCTTATGCCAGTATCTTTGAGACTGTGTCAAGCTAATTTATTCATTTGCAAGTAAAATCCCAGATTCTATGCTATTCTTAACAGCTGGGTATTTGGCCTAGTAGGAATGCCAATTCCTTATTGTTACAGGACCATCCCTATGAATATCAAATAACAGGAGTATCTCCTTTGGAATGATGTATCAGTGAGCCGATGTTGTAGACCAGGGATTGGCAAATTGCTGCCCACCTGGAGACCAAATCTGGTTTACCACCTGTTTTTGTAAACAAAGTTTTATTTGGAGATATCCATGCATGTCCTTTACATGTTGTCTGTGGTTACTTTCACCTACAACAGCAGAGGTGAGGACTTGAAACAGATGCTGTATGGCCTTTGAAGACTGAAATATTTACTATCTGGCTTTTTAGAGAAAAAGCTTGCTGACATTTGTTATAGAGCAAACGAGGCATAAATTCAGCTATCATAAGTTGATTTAGGAATATCCGGAGTAGAGAGATGAAGATAAAATATATTTTGCATGACAGGATGAAAGGGAGCTTAACAGTTAACTACAGATAAGCTCACTGACTGTATATACTTTACTTCTAAAGTATATTCAACAAATATGCAAGCCACAACCACACATGCAAATCCTTTAAGACTCAGCTCATCTTCTCTCTAAGAAGTTGACCCTGATTCAGCATTAGGAAATTTATTTTTTCTCTTCAGAGCTCCCACAATGCTTTATCTAAACATCTTCTATAACCAATTTTCTACCTTATGCAATATTTACATACCCATGATTTCTCAGGGTGAAATCCATATCTGTAAACAGATTAACAAACTTATTTCCATGATCCAAATTTTGGGGTAATGATGCACCTTTAGGGACCTAGATATTGATTTGAACAAACCTTTTTTTTAAAGTAAGAATCATTAAAATAGGATTTTTTTTCCTCCTGTAAGTCTAACTAGCAAATTATGCTCTTAAATTGAAAACTTAAATATGTTTTAATGTACTATCTTTGTAGACTTCCTTTTGCATTTATACTTCTTAAGGTCAAATTGCATTTTCTTAGTTGGTTTCAACTCAATAAAGGAGGAGAGTAACAGAATAGAACCATTCCTATTGGCAAGGGAAAGTATATATACATATCTTCTTAAGAAGGTGATATTGGACAAGATATAGAAAGAAATGTTGCTCTGAGATTGACACAGCCATCTCTTGCAAATGGAGAAAGAAGGTGAGCCAATCAGTTAGTCACCAATTACATGTTACATAGTTATGAGTAGGATTCAGGTGTAGCAGGATTCAGGTAGGTATAAATGGAGTGCCAAAGGAATATTGGATCAATGCACAGAAGCAGATTCTCAGAGAAGGAATCTGCATGTGTTGGAGATTACTGAGATGAGTCACTAAGGGAAACATTTCATGAAGAAATGACTGAATGCCCTCCAAGAAATTTAGGATATATAATAATAATAGCAACAACATTACTGAGGGCTTGTTAAGAGCCAGATGCTCTATTAAGAAATTGGAATGTATTATCTCATTTAAACACAAATGCTATATAAAGTAAGGCTGATTATTGTCCTCATTTTATAGATGAGAAAAAGTGGCTTCAACAGGTTATGTAATGCTTAAGGTCACACAAGTGACAAGTGAAGCTGATTCAAGTTCAAACCACTTCATTCCACAGCACTAACTTTTTTAGAAATTATATTCTACTGTCTTCAGATGAACAAAACTGCTTCTCCATAGTCTTCCATCCATTACTCTACTGGAGATAACCTTATGAAGATGGGGTGCTGAAATAAAGGGACTGATCCACACAGTTTCAGGTACGATTTACTTTTGAAGCTCATTTAGTCACCTGAGACATGTTTCTCTATTCTCAGTTAAAGGATCAGGGAGTGGCCATTCCCACTCCCTAAACAATTCCATTTGCTGTTAACGCCACTGCATATATTCACAGTTCAGGTGTTCCTACTTCTAGCAATCTACTTCTGTGCTATTCACACTTACAGGCAGAGTATTCTATTCTGGTGGCAGGCCATACCATTAACATACTTAACACTTCAGAATAAGGAGAGGCAGACCTTGATCTAAATCTTTAAGATGTGCTAATAATAATTTTTTGGCAAATTTATTATTTCTTGATGCTCTCAGAATAGTACAACTCTAAAATAATTATGATATATACCAGGCTCCTGGTCCAGAGCTCCAGGGTTTCAGACAAAGACGAGAACCTCTTCAGAGAAGCCAGCATCTTGGAGGACAAAGTTATGGTGGCAAGAGAGTTCTCAGCAACTGGTACTCATCCTGGTTTTATCTTTTCATTTTGAATCATTTAGTTACGCCCTGACCTTAAAAAAAGTCTAACTGAAAGAAAAGTAAAACTTTTATAGCCAACAGGACAGGAAGGTGAGAAAGTTTGAGTGAATGGAGAGACAACTTAAAGTAAAATTCAAGAATACTATAGTATGCCTTTCATGTGGAAAAGAAATTAGAGAATTTAAGGTGAAGTGAACTTGTCAAGTCTTACGGGTTTGCACAGATAAAGACCTAAGAATAGTCAGATGCTACAACAGTCCACATTGTATTATTGCTGCAACTCAGAATATATACCCACAGGCTGAAACTTGATTTTTTACTTTAGCAGCCAACCACTACCATCAGCTTCTTAAGGAACAACTGCAAATCTGAGGGAGAAAGCTTGGGTGTGTTTCTTCTTATCCTCTAGTGGCAAGGTTTGTTTTTGACTTTTTAGCTGGTCCCTACCATCCTCCAATTCCAACGTGCAAAACTATTTTCAAGGGAAGAGCAAAAGGGATATGCACATTTGACAAGACTTCTGGCATTTTATGTTTAGATAAACATTGTGGTGTCAATGGGAAATTAGTGATTGTATTTATTTCTGAAAACTGTAACTAAAATGTACCAGTTACTTAGGGCTTGGGACTATGTCCTACTTCTCTTTTTCATGTATCTTCTACCTTTAAAAATATCTATACAGTCACTAGGATATCATAGGAGCCCACTAAATACTTCTTACATTGAGTCAGTAGCATGGTTTTTATAAGCTAAATGGATTGAAGCAGTTATGGTAATGAATATTCATGAACCTATGCGCAGGATAAAAATCATTCTTATTTTTCCTGTATCTATTATTCTATATAATGGTTGTAAGATAAACTCAGTTAACTGTATCTTTATTATTTTCACATGGTGTGTATACCCCACTAAGAATGTCAGCTGAAATGGATGTCAGCTCTGACCATGAAATTGTCTCTGGGTAGATGCTAATTCTTTTCTGAAAACTAACTGTGGAGCCATAAATTTTGTTGGGAAGTTGGCATATTTTATTTACTAATCAAACCATTCATATCCCCCACCAAATATCAGTTTTCTCCTGAAACTGGTCCCCCTGTGTGTTACGTATTTCAGTAGTATCTCTCAGTTTACAAGAGTGAAGTCTAGCGTCATTGTAGACATCCACTCTCCTTCCCTGTTCACATCTATTCCATTCTGAACTCTACGGTTTCTGAATTCTTTTTTTTTGTAATGCCAATTTATGAAATATGAATGGGCTATGTACTGTACAAACTTAGAAATATTAGCTATTATCATGAGTTGACATTTTTGAGAGGTTAGATTTTATGCCTTTAAAAACAAGACTTTACATTTATTCTTACTAAGTTTTACCCTCTTAGTTTTTTGTTTTTTTGTGTTTTTTTTTTTTTCCAAAACCCAACTCAGTCATTCATTAGCTTTTTGACACTAGGTGAATTATCACAATTCTTTTTTAAATTATTTTATTTTATTTTTTCATCGTGACAAGTGTACTCTTTAATTCCCATCACCTATTAAAACCCATTTCCCCATTCACCTCCCCTCTGGTAAATGTCAGTTTGTTCTCTATAGTTAAGAGTCTGTTTCTTGATTTGTTTCTCTCTTTTTCTTTTGCTTGTTTGTTTTATTTCTTAAATTCCACATATGAGTAAGGTCATGCGGTACTGGTCTTTCTCTGACTTATTTCACTTAGGATTATAATCTCTAATTTCATCCATGTTGCTGCAAATGAAATAATGAAATCTTGTCATTTGCAGCAATATGGATGAAGCTAGAGAGTGGCTAGAACCTAGAAGAAGTGAGATATATATGTATCTCACATCTTCTTTATCCATTCATTGATCCGTGGACACTTGGGCTGATTCCATAGTTTGGCTATCATAAGTAATGCTGCAATAAATATAGAGGTATACGTATCCCTTTGAATTACAGTTTTTGCATTTTTTGGGTAAATACCCAGTACTGAGATTCCTGGATCAAAGGGTAGTTATATTTTATTATTGATTGATTGATTGATTGAGTTTTTCAGGAACCTGCATACAGTTTTCCACAATTACTGCACCAATTTGCATTCCCACCAACAGTGCATGAGGTTCCTTTTTCTCCACATCCTTGCCAACACCTGTTGTTTCTTGTATTTTTCATTTTAACCATTCTGACAGGTGTGAGGTGATTTCTCATGGTAGTTTTGCTTTGCATTTCCCTAATGGTGAGTGATACTGATCATGTTTTCATGTGTCTTTGGACCATCTAGATGTCTTCTTTGGGGAAATGTCTCTTTGTGTCTTGAGCCCATTTAAAAAAAAAATTTTGTTTATTGAGAGAGGGAAAGATGGAACAAGTGGGGGGAGGGACAAAGGGTGAGAGAGAACTAGGCTCCCCACTGAGCAGAAAGTCTGGACTCAGCGCAAGATCCCAGGACCCTGGGACCATGACCCAATCTGAAGGCAGATGCTTATGTTCTGTCCATTTTTAATTGGGTTATTTGTTTTTGGGGTATTGGGTTGTGTAAGTTCTTGAAGTATTTTGGATACTGATCCTTTACTGGATATGTCATTGGCAATATCTTCTCCTATCCAGTAGGTTGCCTTTTAGCTCTGTTGGTCGTTTGCTATGTAGAAGCTTTTTATTTTGAGGTAGTCTATAGTTTATTCTTGCTTTTACTTCCCTTGTCTAGAAAAAGGTTGCAACATAAGCTTTTTGAATATTTACATTCTTTTCACTCCCTCAACCATTTTTAGTTCTGATAGAGCTACTGCAATAAATATCCAATTGGCTTTCTTGAGCCTAGATTCTGCCCTCTCCAATACAACTAACAGTTCTGCCAGATAAATGTTCTATATATATTCTTTGTCCAAAAACAATTTAATGTCTTCCACTTGTTGGAAAAGTCCATTCTTTACATATTTTTAAGTAAGGCTTCTTGGACATTAGCCTTACCTCTCTCCGGTAGAAAGCCCAGTGATATGATCAAGATCTATCAGTGCTCAGAGTTCCATTTCTTTGATTTAAAAGTCAAGATAATTAAAAAAAAAAAAAGTCAAGAGGGTGAACCTGTTTCTTTTTGACTTACTGTGCATAGGGTAACTTCGTAGGGTGGTGCTTATTAAAAACCTCAAGTGTCCTGCTATTCTAAGTTCCTAAACATTTTTAGGACATGGACCTTTGACGAGATTTTGATAAAACTGGGGCTCCTACCCACAGAAGAATAACATATAGACTTCCATGGCATGAATGCCTCTGATGGTTTATGGAATTACCCTGTACTTTCTTCCTATAATACTTTTTGTTCTTTTCTCTCTGTTCAGTGGATCTATACTTCTAACATATCCCAAGAAACTTCTTGAGATCTAAGTCAAATGTGACATCTTCCACTGTCTTCTTTAATTTCATTAATTGGACAGGAATGACCTAGTCTCTAAACCTGCATAAAATTTTGTGTGCATCTTCCTCATACACTCTTCCTCGTATTTTAATTCTTTGTGTTCTACTCTAATTCTCTCCACTATTGCAAGACCTTTGCAAGCAGGACTGTTGTCTTACTCCTGCTGCTCCTCCTTATACCCTTCATCCCACTCCCTCCACCCTAATATAGACCTTAAACATTAGAGATACTCAGCACACATTTATCAAGTAAATGAATAAATGAAGAGTTAGGATAGCAATTTCAAAAGCTCTAACTTTTCATTTACCTGTGTATTTATGTTTTTTAAATAAAAGTAACTTATGAAACATCCTAACCATAAATAACTGAGAATAAAAGGAAAAGGTCAAGTTGGGCCATTGGTCAGCCATCGAATTTCATGGAATATTTCTGAGAGAGAACAGATTTTATCCAGATTCTGTGCTAAAGCAATGTTACTCCCTATAATACTAAGGTCAACTTTCACAACCATGAGTTCTGTGCTGTATTTACAATTCAAAATGCTCAACTTTGAAGAACTTATGTTTTTTTTTGACTTGAAGAAAATAAAACTCATGCCCTTAGTTCCTTAAAATGATACTTTCCAGATGAGAAAATGTTCATAGAGCACTTTGCAAAAGCACCATTTTCTTACCAAGGTAGTGGTTTGTGTCCTGATGAGTAAGTAAATAACCCTTTCTTATTGTGCATTTGTTCCTCCAAGGAAAATAATCCTAACACATTACCTCTTATTAGATTATACTTTTATTTCCATGATAGTCCATGTGAATTAAGTTTTCTGATTAAATGACTATAAAATCCCTGATTTCCTGATCTACAGACCACCATTCCTCTTGGGAAATGGATACACCCCACCTTGCAGAGACTACTTTAAGTTCTTTAAGTTAGCTTGTCCACATGTCCATGACCTTCAGAATCCAACATTGCACACTAAGCAAGAGTCTTAGGCCACTCCCACATGGCCTTTAACAAGATGAAAACTGTGTTCATTACATGAGTCATGCATTCAATAACAAATACATTCATTTATTGCATATACTGATTACACATACTCAAGGAAATTTTTAAAAATATACTTTTGTACTAAATCGATGTGGAGGTATAACCCAGATACTCCCCTTTAATTGAGGGTAGGATGGGAATGCAGGTGAGCCATATTTGGAATAAAAAATAGCCTAATCTGAGCTCATACCTCTAATCTTGATGTCAATGAAGAAGTCACTGAAAGTGATATGGTGGTTCTTTCAATCTAAGACAGGCCCAAAAAAGAATAAATGCTCGTCAGAACAAAAATTTTGTAGTTTTTATTTCCAAAGAGCTGGAGTCATGCTAACAGGAGAGATAGACTTGTCACAAGTGAGAGCACACTGTGCTGTCTCTGGGGAAATGTACCACTGGCCTTGCTGAAGGATACTAGCTCCCTTGGTCAATTAATGAGTTAATCAGCACCATCCCTGCTACAGTAGAACCTGAACCAGGTTTGGAAGGCACAAAGGAAAATTCTTAACTCCATAAAACAGGAGCCTGCATGGGCTGGAGGAAGAAAGGGTCTTGGTGTTGAGGTGGAGTATTTATGAATATCCTCCTTTGGGTCCACCTTTTTTGAAAGCCCAAATCTGTATGAACCCTTTCTGATACTCACTATAAGGGAATAAAGAAGCTGACTATAGCTTCTTTAGCTAGAAAGCATAATAATTAT
Source organism: Mustela lutreola (assembly GCF_030435805.1). Lineage (NCBI taxonomy): Eukaryota > Metazoa > Chordata > Mammalia > Carnivora > Mustelidae > Mustela > Mustela lutreola. The sequence goes on along the minus strand of NC_081297.1, from coordinate 10,161,642 downwards.
TGTTAGGGTCTTACTGTATTTCCCCAATGTTCATGTGTTGAAACTTTGCCCCCAAGGTGATGGTATTAGCAATTGGGGACTTCGGGAGTTAATTAGGTCATGAGGGTAGAGTCCTCATGAAAGGGAATAGTGTCCTTATAAGAAAGACACCACAAAGCTCTCTCACTCACTTTCAACCATGTAAGGATATAAGGAAAGGCAACTATCTGCTATCTACAAGAAGATCCTCAGCAGACCTGACCATGCTAGCACCATGACTTCAGAATTCTAGGCTCTAGAACAGTGAGAAATAAATTTCTGTTGTTTATAAGCCACCCAGTCTGTAGTACTTTGCTTTAGCAGCCCAAACTAGGATGACTATATATGTATATAAAATCATATATACATGCATTAATACCCTATAAATTATACATATTCTTTAAAGATATAATTGAGTGTTGAGTAGAAAAAACTCTATATCCTTCTGCTGAATTTGTTTTATGTTTTGTCTGAGCAACCCTAGAACAGTGAAATCTATTTAGGTGTAGGGTGGTGATCATTTCCTATCTCCATCATCCTGGTAAGCCCAGACAGAAAGGAAAATGCACTGCTTCCATGCCCATTGAATAGATAATTTCAAAGCAGGGTCATTGCAGGTGCAGGCAGCAGTAAGAGTACTCAGTCCCCCCATGTGAGGACTACAAGAACTAAATTACCTGGCAGAAAAGGGAAGAGCTTCTCATGCCTAAGTCACACTGGTAGCCTTTTGGAATGATGCAATGTGGTTTCTCAAGAAGAAATGTCCCTAACAAAATTGTCCACATAGAGCCTCTGACTATTACTCATTTAACTTTCATACAACTCCTTGCTTCATACAATAGATACTGGCATTTCTATATCATCTTTCTTTTACTGAATTTAATTATTAGGGCTCACAAAAGAATGAACACTTCAGGCTTTCTCAAAGAGCTCTATGTGATAGAAGTTCTTTCTGAGAGCAAAGTCTGAGCTTCAGTCAAGGTAGCATGGAGTTTTTATACCAAGATGAGTCCTGGTGCTGAGAGTTGCAGGAGGACAAATTGGGGGCATGGTCAAGTCTGTATTTTCTGCTCCTCAAAGGATGAAACCCCAAAGGGTGTGAGTCTGGAGTTGACTTAATCATAAGTGCTTCTGTTGTGGCATTTACTTACGGTCAGAGGCAACTTTCCCTCTTTGTAAAATGATCATATCCTCCTACCTTCTCTTCTGGCCACAGTGGAGCACAACCTTGAATTGGGAGAAGAAACTAGTTGGAAACCTTTACTCAGGCAGCCACATGCTTGTTTACTCAATAGGACTGAGGGGGTTTGGCCATCATGGCCCAAGTTAACTAGTGAGTAATTATGGCTAAGAAAGATAGAGCTTTCTCCCTGCTAGTATTTCAGAAAGTAGTGCACTCCTCTTAGGCAAGTATAAAGACCAGATCTGTGAGGGGTACAAAGGGCAGTGGATCTGTGCAAGGTGTTCAGACCCCCTAGTCTCTTGGGATAGCTGGAGTAGCTTCCTGGCTTAGTTGATATCTGTGACATTTTTGTTTAGCTGAAGGATTGCCTGGGTTTAAAGAAAGGTAGTGCCTGAATGAACCATTATTATGGTTGACAGGTATCAAACATTGCGTGAGGCCATCCAGTATATAGCTCCCTGGTTAAAAAAATAAATATATAAAACAAATCAGAGATGTATATATTCTCCTTTTCTATTACCATTTAAAATTCCATATTTTGCAACAGGACACTAAAATTAGGACTCAGTATCACTGAAAACATGAAGGGTGGGAACAGAGACAAAATATTCTCCAAAACTGCCAAAAGGTATGTATCAATTCTCTATGGGCAAAAGTGGCCACCCATCTAATAGGCTGACAAAAGTTGCTTGGTAGATCCTCATGGTCAAACAATGTAGAAGGAACACTTCTTTTCCTTATATAAACTCTGGATACCGGCAAACTTGTCTAAGGGAATGCATTTCAAACTGAGATATTAATTATTCTTTTTTATTCATGTAGAAGTATGCTCCATGGTAGGGATGGAGCAGTGGTTATCACAATAGAAGATAAATTAATGTGAGTAGCATTTCTGGTTCTCCACCATGGTGGGAATGAAGTTACTCCTTCCCTCCCCACAGAAGCGTACTCAGAGACCTCAACTGTTTGACTTTCCAAGTGATTTAAGGAGCATGTTGTATATCAGAAGAGGGGCTTGCTGATACTAACCCAGTACTTTTGAACCAGTTACTTCCACATTTACTTTATCTCTGTGAAGACTGAAATGAACATTAGACTCCATGAAATACAGCACTCATATTATTGAAAGCTCTGCCTCTTCCATCTCTCCCTCTCCCAGAACTCCTCTCTCTTTTGGGTAACTCTAAACCTTCACGTGGCACTTCACATTTGAATCTTACATATTTCTTTAAGACTTATTTATTTATTTGAGAGAGACAGAGAGAGAGAGCATACAAGTGGGAGTGGCAGAAAAGGAGAGCGAGAGAGAATCTCAAGCAGATTCCACACAGATCTCACAGAGCCTGATGTGGGGCTCGATCTAATGATGGTAAGATCATGACCTGAGCTGAAACCAAGAGTTGGAGACTTCACTGCTTAACCAATTGTGCCGCCAGAAACCCCTGCATCTGAATCTCTTTACTTGCATGCGTTCCCTTAGCAATAGATTATAATTCAGCTAAGTCCAGTCCCATTCTTTTTAAAATATTTATTCTGTACAAATTACATGTCAGGGACTGTGAGAGGTGCTGGTGATAAATACCCAAGACATGGTCCCTGGCTTCTAATAAATAGCTTAATATAGATGAGGAGGCTGGCACATGACTCAAGTTTAGTGGGATAAATACAACCATAGAAGTACGGCCAAAGTAACAGGCAGCATGGCGGGAATTTACAGGACGAAAAGCAGAGGTTTCAGGAAACGGTCCCTAGAGGTGTGACATTTGCAACAGGCTCTGGGATAAGTTGACTTCCCTCAGGCAAGGTAGAGGAAGGAGTATTCTATTTCAGGCAGAAAGGAAGTTTGTGCAAATGATTGGAACATGTAATATCCAACCCATTTGGGGAAATGAAAATAGTGCAGCACCAATAGAGCATAAAATTTAAAATAGTGGAGATCAGCAAGAGATGATACTTGGACTCAGATGATCAAGGGTTTTGCATTTTATGCTAAAAAGCTTGGATTTTATCCTAAGGCCAAAGAAAGTTATGCAATGATCTTGGACTTCCCAGCCTCCAGAAATGTGAGAAATAAATGTTTGATATTTAAGATACTCAGTCTATTGTATTTTTGTTGCAGCAAGATGAATGGGTTAAGGTGATGTATATTGGCATTAAATACAAGAAATGGGTAAGGAGGAAACAGCTGGGCACAAAGAACTATTTAGTAGACATAACCTAAAGAACTTGGTAAATGAGGGGGATGGGAATGGGGAGGTATCTGGAAACTTCCCCAAGTTTCTGCCTTAGGTACCTTGGTAAATGCTGGTGCCATTAACAAGGAAAGGAATGAAATAGGAGTTAGAGAAGCTTTATGGAGAGGAAAATAAGGTGTTTGTTTTGGGTCTTTTCAAGTTTTGCTCATTTCTGTTGGTAGGACAACCTGAGACAATTAACTGTCTAGCAAACAATCACAAGTGTAGGTGTGAAATGCCAGGAAGAAGGCTGGGGATGCGTGTCTCATTCTCAGTGTGTCCCCTGAGCCCACCACCTGGCCCTGGCACAGCAGCTATTCATTTCAGATCTTTGATAACAGTAGTAATTATGGTGCTAACGAGGATGCATCTTTAATCAGAGTTGCACTTTGTCAGCATATGACATAGTTTAGGTAAGAACTTTTTTTCCTGAGGAGGGGCTTAAAACGTTTTGGATGGCTCCATTAAATTATTCACCCTCTCTATTATGTCATTTCCCTTGATGTGTTCTTTGTGTGCAGTGGAAGACACTAACTAGACTCTCCTGGGAAAACACAGAGCCCTTGAGGTGGTCTGATGCTGCCCACAGGGTACCCTAGCTCCAGCTGTTGCCACGAGATAAACAGCTATCTCCAGAGCATTAGGATGGTATAGTCACTAAAGACTGAGGGAAAAGAAAATCTTGCTTTAAACTTCATCATTCACTAACATTAATCATCCTTTGCCTCAAGTGCTCTACCAGGTGTAGGGTTATTTATTTATCTCTATTCCAGCAGACTAGTGACCTATCCAGTTCAACATGTAAAACTTCCAATAGCGTTTTGAAAACAGAAGTATTAACGTATTGTGATAAACATAAGAAAACTGATTCAAATTTCTTTGAAAGCTTGATTATATTTCAGAGAGACTCTTCTTATTGGTAAGCAATCGACTGACTTCCCCATATTAGTTTCATCAGGTGGCAGCATGGTATCTAGAGCTGTTTTTCAGTCTATTAGCTATCAAAATAAAAGAAGGCTGTCTCATTGAAGGCAGCCCGGAAATGTTGGGTACTCAACGGGCTAATGTGGCACTCAGCTTTATGGCTGGGGAGAAAATGATGGAAGCATAGCTATTGGGAGATTGGCCACAGCCATGGTCATGGTCAGGCTCAGCTCTGATTAGCATCAACCTAATCTAGGTAGGCAGTGAGGAATTGGGAAAACAGAACTCAGTACTACTAGCCAAAGGCAGAGTGAAAGATGGAAGTCACACAGAAACATAGGAGAGACAGGAAGAACTATAGAAGGAAAAGGTGTAATCAAAAGGAACTTCCTTTACATGATCATACCTTGTCTTTGACTGCTTTTGTCAACTTTTCTAGTGTTATTTCCTTTGTTGTTGAAATTTTTGTTTGTTTTTTGTCCTCCCTATTGCCTACATTCTTTTTGGTTATTTTTCATTGTTTAGAAAATGGTGATTAAATATATTTTACTGAGTAAGTAAATTTTAACTTAAGTATTTATTGAATGAATCTCAAGTTTTAAGTCGCTGTGTGAGATCAGTACAATGGAGATTCAAACAGGTAATGCGTATTGTCTCTCCCCTGGAAGGGATTTATAATCTAGTGTGGAAAGTAGAATATGCATGTAAATGACTATATTGTCAAACAGAATGGGAAGGGCTTAATGTCTGAAAACTACAGTGGAAGCTCAGAAGCAGAAGGAATTATTCCTAGATAAGAAACCAGAAAAGGACACAGTGGCAACATTTTTAGTTGGCCAGTGAATTATGGTTGGTGATGTAGTAGGCAGAGGTGTGTAGGAAAATGCATGAATGAAGACCCAGCATTGGCAAAGCAAATAACAGATTAAAAGGGATTCTGACAAAATTATCTGGATAGAATTTGATAATCTTAAAATGTGTGTGTGTGTGTGTTATATGAATTTAATTTTATCATTCTCATTATTTTGTCAGAAAATACAAAGATCCTCAGTTAAAACCCTTTACACTTAATTATTACATGAATGCCAACAAACATTACTTTCAAACATTTTTAATGCTCTGAAAATAAAATATAGGCTCAAGTGATATTTGATTGACTTTGGATTATGATCATATGTTTATTCTTTTGACTTATCAGCTGAAACTTCATTAGGCATGGTTCTTCAACTGTTTGAAGAACAACACCTTCTAGAAGAAAACAATTACAATGGCAATGTGGTATTTTTGTTTAGGAGAGGACCAAGTTAAAATTACTTTATTTAAAAATAACTTTATATTATCCAAATGGTAGATTATTATTTTTAATGAGGAAATTTGAGAGAAAGAGCAAAGATAAGCCATGTATATCCAAGTCTATCATTTTATAACTATATTGACCATTTGATTATCTCTTTTTGTTTTTTTAAAATTTTTTAATTTATTTTTTATTTTCAGCATAACAGTATTCATTATTATTGCACCACATCCAGTGCTCCATGTAATCCGTGCCCTCTATAATACCCACAACCTGGTACCCCGACCTCCCACCCCCTGCCCCTTCAAAACCCTCAGATTGTTTTTCAGAGTCCATAGTCTCTCATGATTCACCTCCCCTTCCAATTTCCCCCAATTCCCTTCTCCTCTCTATCTACCCATGTCCTCCATGCTATTTGTTATGCTCCACAAATAAGTGAAACCATATGATAATTGACTCTCTCTGCTTGACTTATTTCACTCAGCATAATCTCTTCCCATCCCGTCCATGTTGCTACAAAAGCTGGGTATTCGTCCTTTCTGATGGAGGCATAATACTCCATAGTGTATATGGACCACATCTTCCTTATCCATTCATCTGTTGAAGGGCATCTTGGTTCTTTCCACAGTTTGTTGACCGTCGCCATTGCTGCTATAAACATTGGCATACAGATAGCCCTTCTTTTCACTACATCTGTATCTTTGGGGTAAATACCCAGAATTGCAATGGCAGGGTCATAGGGAAGTTCTATTTTTAATTTCTTGAGGAATCTCCACTAAGAGGCTGCACCAACTTGCATTCCCACCAACAGTGTAAGAGGGTTCCCCTTTCTCCACATCCCCTCCAACACATCCCTCAAAAAAATTGAAAAATCCAGAACACAGCAGCTGTCTCTACACCTTAAAGAACTGGAGAATCAACAACAAATCAAACCAACTCCATACAGAAGAAGGGAAATAATCAAGATTAGAGCTGAGATCGATAAGGTAGAAACCAGAGATACAGTAGAACGTATCAATGAAACTAGAAGCTGGTTTTTTGAAAGAATCAATAAGATCGATAAACCATTGGCAACACTAATCCAAAAGAAAAGAGAGAAAGCTCAAATACAAAAAATTATGAATGAAAAGGGAGAGATCACAACGAACACCAAGGAAGTAGAAACAATCATCAGAAGTTATTATCAACAGTTAAATGCCAATAAGCTAAGCAACCTAGATGAAATGGATGCATTCCTGGAAAACTATAAACTCCCAAAATTGAACCGGGAAGAAATTGACAACCTGAATAGACCAATATCTAGTAACGAGATTGAAGCAGTGATCAAAAACCTCCCAAAAGACAAGAGCCCAGGACCTGATGGATTCCCTGGGGAATTCTACCAAACTATCAAAGAAGAAATAACACCTATTCTCCTGAAGCTGTTTCAAAAAATTGAAGCAGAAGGAAAACTTCCAGACTCTTTCTATGAAGCCAGCATTACCCTGATCCCCAAACCAGGCAAAGAACCTACCAAAAAAGAGAATTTCAGACCAATATCACTGATGAATATGGATGCTAAGATTCTCAACAAGATCCTAGCAAACAGGATCCAATAGAACATTAAAAAGATTACCCACCATGACCAGGTGGGATTCATCCCTGGGCTACAAGGATGGTTCAACATTCGTAAATCAATCAATGTGATAGAACAAATTAATAAGAGAAGAGAGAAGAACCACATGGTCCTCTCAATTGATGCAGAAAAAGCATTTGACAAAATCCAGCATCTGTTCCTGATTAAAACACTTCAAAGTATAGGGATAGAGGGAACATTCCTGAACTTCATCAAATCTATCTATGAAAGACCTACAGCAAATATCATCCTCAATGGGAAAAAGCTTGCAGCCTTCCCGTTGAGATCAGGAACACGACAAGGATGCCCACTCTCACCACTCTTGTTCACCATAGTATTAGAAGTCCTAGCAACAGCCATCAGACAACAAAGAGAAATAAAAGGTATCCAAATTGGTAATGATTATCTCTTTTTAAGAAGTACCTGCTTAGTATTTCACCTATGTTACTGTCGGGTTGCCCACTACTTTCTTATTCTTTTGTAAGACTTATTCTTATACCCTATATATGAATCTTTTATAAAACATGTATTAAAGGTATAGTAAACTCCATTATTTGCAATAATTATGTTCTATAAAGTCAAATGAACACAGAATTAGTGAATGCTGAATCTTGCTCCTAGAGGACATAAAGGATTGCATTCCTACAAGCCTCTAGTTCCAACATTTTTGTCAACTGATTAATGCATCACCTTATTTTATGTGTTTTCTGCTTAAAGACACCTCAGCTGATATATTGTTGATTCATTAGCATGAACCTCAAGGCCAACAGTACTGTAACTCATGACTACAAAGTTTGCTAATACACTTTCTATGTAAGGCACAGAACAGCCCTTCTCTCACCTAGAAACACTAAAACAACACATTGGTACTAGGGTTGGGGGCCATCTGAAACAACAAAATAACACACACAAAAAGCTAAAATATGCAAAAATATAGTACTAAATATATCGCAAAAAGGACACTTATTTACGTATGAGAGCTGAAATAACAAGGCAGAATGACTCTTTGTTTGACCTCAGCTGTTAACATGCATGTTGGGCAACTCAAATTTTTTACCACTCTGTTCTTGTCTGTGAATGACCATAAAAGCACTGGGAGTATTTAATTCAAGGTTACAAATAAATGTAGTGTGAAGCAAATTCACAAATATAAAATCCATGAATACAAGGATTGAGTATACCTTATTCTATAGTTTGCTATTTTTATTGTTGTTTTAAACAGAGGCTCTTAATTTCAGTATAGCCCAGTTTATCAATCTTTTCCTTCATGCTTTATATACTGGGTTTAAAAGATCTTTGCCTACCTCAGGATCATGAAAAGGCTCTCCCATAATTTCTTCTATAATTTTAATATTTTGCCATTTCACATTTAAATGTATAGTCCATTGCATGGAGCACTGGGTGTGGTTCATAAAAATGAATCTTGGAACACTGAAAAAATAAAACAAAATTGAGATGTTAAAAAATGTATAGTCCATCTGCAACTGAGTTTTTATATATGGGAGGAGCTAGAACTCATAATCTTTTTTCCTTGTGGATATCCAACTGACCCATGCATTTATTATAAAGATTATCCTTTTTCACTACACTAGACTGTGAACTTTGCCATAAGTCAGTTGAGTATATACATTCATCTACTTGTGAACTTCCCATTCTGTTCCATTTATCCAGGTATCTGTCCTTGCCCTAGTAGTATGCTATATTTTAATTACTGCAGTTTATTTTTTTAATTTATTTTTTAAAAATATTTGAGAAAGAGCATGAGAGAGAGAAAGCCCACACAGTGGGGCAGTTAGAGGGAGAAGCAGACTCCTCACTGAGCAGGGATCCTGACCCAGGGCTTGAAGGCAGATGCTTAGCCAACTGAGTCACCCAGGCACCCCTTAATTACTGTAGTTTAAAAATAAGTATCCACAGTTGTTGGTTGGGATAAAACATTCTTATTTATCTTTCTTCTTAGCAATTCTTGACTCTTTGTACTTACACATAAATTTTAGAATACGCTTACTAATATTCCCATTAAAAAAGAAAGAAAGAAAAGAGAAAGAAATACTGTGGGGCTGATGGGATTGCACTGAATCTATAGATTAATCTGGAAGGAATTAGAGATTCTGAGTCTGCCAATCCAGGTATTCAAGATACTTCTTTGGATTTTCTTTAAGTATACTCAGAAATGTTCCAAAAATTAGAAATGGAAGGAAAACTTCCAAACTCATTTTACGAGGTCAGCATTACCTTGATCCCTAAACCAGACAAGGATTCCGATCTAGCAATTTTTTTGACAGATATATGGTACTTTATTTTTTAAATTTTTTTATTGTTTATGCACCACATCCAGTGGTCCATGCAATACGTGCCCTCCTTAATATCCACCACCAGGTTCACCTATCCCCCCACCACCCTCCCCTCCAAACCCCTCAGTTTGTTTTTCAGAGTCCACAGTCTTTCATGCTTCGTCTCCTCCTCTGATTTCCCCCAGTACACTTTTCTTTTCCTTGTCCTAATGTCCTCCGTATTATTCCTTATGCTCCAAAAGTAAGTTAAACCATATGATAATTGACTCTCTCTGCTTGACTTATTTCACTCAGCATAATCTTTTCCAGTCCTGTCCATGTTGATACAAAAGTTGGGTATTCATCCTTTCTGATGGAGACATAATATTCCATTGTATTATAGGGACTATATCTTCTTTATCCTTTCGTCTGCTGAAGGGCATCTCGGCTCTTCCCACAGTTTGGTGACTGTGGCCATTGCTGTTATGAACACTGGGGTACAGATGGCCCTTCTTTTCACTACATCTGTATCTTTGGGGTAAATACCCAATAGCGCAATTGCAGTGTCATAGGGTAGCTCTATTTTTAATTTCTTAAGGAATCTCCACACTGTTTTGCAAAGTGGCTGCACCAACATGCATTCCCACCAAGAGTGTAAGAGTGTTCCCCTTTCTCCACAACCTCTCTAACACTTGTTGTTTACTGTCTTATTAATTTTTGCCATTCTAACGGATATAAGGTGGTATCTCAATATGGTTTTGGTTTGAATCTCCCTGATGGCTAATGATGATGAATATTTTTTCATGTGTTTGTTAGCCATTTGTATGTCTTCTTTGGAGAAGTGTCTGTTCATGTCTTCTGCCCATTTTTTGACATGATTACCTGTTTTGTGTGTGTTGAGTTTGAGGAGTTCTTTATAGATCTTGGATATCAGTCCTTTGTCTACAGTGTCATTTGCGAATATCTTCTCCCATTCTGGGGATTGCCTCTTTGTTATCTTAACTGTTTCCCTTGCTGTGCAAAAGTTTTTATCTTAATGAAGTCCCAAAAGTTTATTTTCGCTTTTGATTCCTTTGCCTTTGGAGACATGACTTGAAAGAAGTTGCTGTGGCCGATATCAAAGAGGTTACTGCCTATGTTCTCCTCCAGGATTTTGGTAGATTCTTGCCTAACATTGAGGTCTTTTATCCACTTTGAGTTTGTTTTTGTGTATGGTGTAAGAGAATGGTCTAGTTTTATTCTTCTATACATAGCTGTCCAATTTTCCCAGCACCATTTATTGAAGAGAGTCTTTTTTTCCACTGGATATTTTTTCCTGCTTTGTCAAAGATTATTTGGCCATAGAGTTGCAGGTCCATCTCTTGGCTTTCTACTCTGTTCCCTGGTCTATGTGGCTGTTTTTGTGCCAGTACTATGCTGTCTTGGTGATCACAGCTTTATAGTAAAGCTTGAAATCTGGCAAGATGATGTCCCCAGTGTTTTGTTTTTCTTTTCAACATTTCTTTAGCAATTTGGGGTCTCTTCTGGTTCCCTACAAATTTTTGAATTGTTTGTTCCAGCTCTTTGAAAAATGCTGATAGAATTTTGATCAGGATGGCATTGAAAGTATAGATTGCTTTGGGCAGTATAGACATTTTAACAATGTTTATTCTTTTGATCCATGAGCATGGAATGCTTTTCCATCTTTTTGCGTCTTCTTCAATTTCTTTCATGAGTGTTCTATTATTCCTCAACTACAGATCCTTTGCCTCTTTGGTTAGGTTTATTCCCAGGTATTGTATGGTTCTTAGCATTATAGTAAATGAAATCAATTCTCTAATTTCCCTTTCTATATTTTCATTGTTAGTGTATAAGAAAGGAACTGATTTCTGTGCATTGATTTTGTATCCTGCCACATTACTGAATTGCTGTATGAGTTCTAGTAGTTTGGGGTTGGAGTCTTCTGGTTTTTTCATATAAAGTATCATGGCATCTGTGAAGAGAGAGAGTTTGACTACTTCTTTGCCAATTTGAATACATTTTATTTCTTTTTGCTTTCTGATTGCTATTGCTAGGATTTCTAGTACTATGTTGAAGAACAGTGGTGAGAGTGGGCATCCTTGTTGTGTTTCTTATCTCAAGGGAAATTCACTCTTCAAAGTATAGGGATAGAGGGCACATTCCTTAACTTCATAAAATCTATCTATGAAAAACCCACAGTGAATATCATTCTCAATGGGGAAAAGCTGTCTAACAATTTTAGAAAAAATTCTTACACGTTTTGAGTTCACTTGTATTTTCTGCAGTTATTTTAAAAGGAATTTTTAGTTATTTTCTGTGGTTTGCTAATACATAAAAAGATAGGTATTACATACAATAACCTTTCTAATGTCACTTATTAATCCTTACATTTTAATTATAGATATTTGTGTTTTTTACATAGACAACTTTATGATATACAAAAAAAAAAAAAAAGGTAATATTCTCTTCCTTTAACCATCTTTATATTTTTTATTCTCTATCTTGCCAACGGTACTAGCTAGGACTATTAGTACCTGAAATATAATGATAAATAAAACTGTGATAAAGGCCACCTTTGTCTCATTCCCAAACATGGGAAAATCTCTACAATATATTGCTAATTAATTATATGTTTGCTATAAGATTTTCCTAGATTTTCTCCATCAGATTAAGGAACTCTGCTTCTATGACTTATTTGCTAAGAGGCTTGTGGCCTAAATAAATGTTGAATTTTACCAAAGCCTTTTTCTTCATCCATTGAAAGATATGACTTTTCTCCTTTTCTCCTGACAATGTGGTGAATTACATTGATTTTTTTTTTCAAAGGTAAAAAACTAACTGTGAATTCCTGAAATAAACTCAGCTTGGTCAAGATGTATTATCCCTACTATATAGCTAGAATCTATTTTCTTAAATTTTATTTAAGATTTCTGCCTCTAGGGGTGCCTGGGTAGTTCAGTCAATTAAGCATCTGCCTTTGATTCAGGTCATGATCTCAGGGTCCTGGGATCAAGCCCTGTATCCAACTCCCTGCTCAGTGGGGAGTCTGCTTCTCCCTCTGCTCCTTCCCCTGCTTGTGCTCTCTCTCTTTCTCTCTCTCTCTCTGTCAAATAAATAAATAAAACCTTTTAAAAAAGATTTTGTATCTATACTCAAGATAAGTGATAGCTTATAATATTCCTCTTATAATATCATTTGTAATTTGGATATCAAGATTATTGTTTTAGATTGTATTCCCAGAAAAAAAGAAAAAAAAGATAGTGAGACATATTTGCCTGCAGATGAACTCCTCTGAGGGAGAGAGGAAAAGTGTAAAGGGTAAAAAGGAAGAATTTATTGTGATACAGTCACAACAGAGGCCACAGACAGCCCAAAGGAGTTCTTAACCCAGGATGGTCTTCAGCATTATTCTGTAAGGCCTGTGGTATGGGCATTTAGATCACTCTGTTTGGTCACTAGAAATTCCTCCGGTGTGACTAAATTGAGGAGCCATCAGCTGCCAATACCAAATCAATGAGGTAATTGCTGACTCTGTTAAGAATTTAGTGTGCCATAGAATCTACCACAGTTCCTCTGGCCTCATAAAATGAAATAGTGTTACCTCTTTTTATGGTCTCTAGAAAACTTTATTATTGTTGTTCCCTTCCATGTTTTGAAGAATTCACTGGTTAGTATATGTGAATGTAGGCAGAATTTAAATTATAGGTTTAATATGTTTAATATAGATACAAGTCTAATCAGATTTTCTATTTTTTGTGCCCATTTCATGACTTGGTTTTCCTAGAAATTGGGACATTTCACTTACATTGACTTATTTAATTGTGTTAATAAAATATTTTAAGATCTATTTTACTTTCCCCACTATTTGCTTTTTCATTTTACATTCTTCTGCAGTTCTTTTCATTGTGAAATAGTACTGCACGGCTGCCACATTATGTATTGAGAAATGACAGGAGACCCCTAGGAGCTGACTCCTCAATCCTACAATACAAGGGACTGAATTCTTCCAAAAACAGTGACCTTGAGAGAGCATCCTGAGCTCAGATCTTGAGCCCTGGCCAAAACTGATTTCAGCCTGAGCAAAGAATCTAGTTAGCACTTCCTGGCCCAAGAAAATTTTAAAATAATTTGTTGTTTTTATAAGAACCTAAATTTGTGCTAATCTGCAGATAGAAAACACATTTAGTGGTGACATTACAAAGTTTAATGCCCATTTCTTTTCTCATATTTTAAAATTAATGAATGTATTTGCTCTTAACCAGACAATGTAGCCAGATAATGTAACTTTAACACTAAAGTTTTAATAACATTTGTCTATTTCATTATATTTGTGGTGCCATAAGAAATTGTGATTTTCATGGTTTATATATCCATTGCTCATTTGGAATTACTCACACATATACCATTTTCTTTGCTCTTTATTCCTTCTTACATCTCATACTATTCACCTAAAATATGTCATTTCTGACTAGTATATATACTCTGGAGTTTTCTTTTAGTGATTTCATCTAGTGAAAAACTCACTTCTTGCTTGCCTGAAAATCTCTTTTCTTTATCATTCTCTCATTTTGAAAAGAATTTTTGTCTAGTATAGAATTCTAGATAGACTTTTTTTTCCAGCACATTGACAACAGGAATCCAGTAACTTCTGATTTTCATTGTTGCTGTTGTGAAATCAGCTAGTAATCTGCCTTTTAAATCCTTTTCTTATTAATGCATGTTCTTTTTCTTTGTTGCTGCTTCTTTTCTCTTTTAAGGGCTCACCTCATTATGTCAGTACCCCTTTCCTCCAAGATAATCTCTCTTTTGAGCAATTCAAAGTCAAATGATTAGGGACCTCCATTACATTTGCAAAATCCCTTTTGCCATAAGAGGTAATATAATCATGGGGATGATATTCCATCACCTTCACAAATCTTGCACACACCTAAGGGGGAGGGGGTTTACAAAGGCATGAGTCATTGGGGTCATCTTAGAACTCTGCCTATAACACTAAATGACCTGAAAAAAGTTGGTTCTTTAAAAAGAAAGAGTAAAACTCCCATGTAGTGATGCTAAAACAGAAAGAAAATGAAAGAAAGAAAACGTGCTCAACAGAGTAAAAAGGCAAAAAATAGAAAAAGGAAATACTGAACATGGGTGGGGGGAATAAAGCAGAATAAATGTAATAATATTGATTATACTAAATGGAAATGGATTAAATACTCTAATTAAAGACAGGTTGGAAAACAAAACAACAATAAATAAAATTTGACTACATGCTCCTTACCAGAGACATCTGAAATATATATAGCAAGGTTAAATTAAAGGGATGGAGATTAATTCTTTTCCAAGAGAAACTTGGAGGTAATTGCATTATTAGGCATCAAAGGATTAGGTCATGGTGAAAAACTCTGATTTACCAGAAAATTTTAAATTTGTAGGCATCTAAAATATGAACCCTAAATACATGAAACAAAAACAGACAGGACTACAAGATTAAAAGGAGAAATTCACAGTCACTATTGGAGATTTTAATACAACTTTCTTAGTAATTGACAGAACAAGTAGATAATAAATAAGCAAGAACACAGAAAATTTGAATATCACAATTGTCAAACTTGATCTAGTGATTTATATAAAGATCTGCATCCTAAAACTGCAGAATACACATTCCTTTCAAGTTCACATAAAAGATGCATGGAATTTGATCATATGCTGAATTATAAAGTAAGTCTCAACAAATTTCAAAGGAATTAAATAAGATAGAGCATATTTTCTGACCTCAATGCAATTAAGTAGACATCTAAAGGATAAAAGAAAAATCTTATGTTTGGAAATTGAGAGATACATGTCTAAGTAACTCATGAGTCATAGGAAAAAACCATATTAAAAGTTAGAAAATATTTTGAAATTAATGGTAATAAAATATATATATATATATATATATATATATATATATATATATATAACTTCTAGAAACATAATGATTTTGACAAGAAAAAGTTTAAAAATGACCAATCAAGGGAGTGCCACAGTGGCACCATTGGTTAAGTGACCAACTCTTGGTTTTACTTCAGGTCGTGAACTTTAGTTGTGAGATGAAACCCCATATCAGCTCCATGCTCAGCCCAGAGTCTGCTTAAGACTCTCTCTCTCTCTCTCCCTTTACCCCTCCCCCCAGCCCGCTCTCTCTCTAAAATAAATAAATAAAAATTTTTAAAAAGACTGATCTGGGATGCCTGGCTGACTTAGTCATAAGAATATGCAACCAGACTATGGACTCTGAAAAACAATCTGAGGAGTTTGAAGTGGCAGGGGGGTGGGATGTTGGGGTACCAGGTGGTGGGTATTATGGAGGGCACGGATTGCATGGAGCACTGGGCGTGGTGCAAAAATAATAAATACAGTTATGCTGAAAATAAATAAAAAATAAATTAAAAAAGAAAAAAAAAAAAGAACATGCAACCCTTGATTTCAGGGCTGTGAGTTCAAGCCCCATGTTGGGCATGGAGCCTATTTACAAAAAAAATAAAAGACTGATCTATGTCTCAGTTCCAAGAAGGTCAGAAATAAAAATAGCAAAATGAGTCTAAGCAAAGTAAAACGAAACAAACAAAATATTGAAAGCAGGAATAGATACTGATAAAAGATCAACAACAACAAAAAAATACTCGTTCTTTGAAAAGAAAGGATCAAAAACAGAAGAGATAAAATAGAAAGAAAAGACAAAATCACTGTCTACAGATGTTGGAAACACTGAAGAGATTATAAGACTATGTATACAAATATTCATGTCAATACATTTGAAAACTAGGTAAATCAGACCATTTTCTAGAAACACAGAAATTCAATTGCATGCAGCAATGTGGAGGTGAC
The DNA here is from genome assembly GCF_030435805.1 of Mustela lutreola. Lineage (NCBI taxonomy): Eukaryota > Metazoa > Chordata > Mammalia > Carnivora > Mustelidae > Mustela > Mustela lutreola. Next base: position 10,145,243 of record NC_081297.1, on the reverse strand, counting down.
TGGTTATATTGACAAGAACAGTTTTAGTGAATTGATAAGATGTCCTGATTTAAAGGAGTTTAAAGAAGATTAAAAGGAGAAGATCTGGAGTTAAAATAATGCTTTTGAATAATTTTGTGGTAGGGGAAAGAGGGAACTTCAGTGACAGCTGGATGGAGAAATGAGGTCAAGAGAAGGTATTTGTTTAAGATGGCAGAAATAGCAGAATCCATATAATAAGGGAAATAATTGGTAGAGTTGTAGGAGAAAATGCAGCATTGCTCAAGAGATATGCTTGATAAGGCAAAAGAATACAAAATGGGCAGGATTCGCTGCAGGTGGAAACATGGGTTGTTCATCTACAGCATGACATAGTGTACTGAGAAAGAGTGTACTGACGCAGACATTCGTAGTAAAGTGGACATGCAGTTTGGATCTATGGAAATCCTCTTCTGATTATATTAATAGATACTATATACTAACTAGTATATAGATATAACACATGTTAAATTATTCTAGAATTTAAATGTACTTTAAGCTAAAATCACTATAGAATTTTAGTAGAATTAAACCATCTGATCCTAAATTTACTTGACAAAACAAATATCAACCAATTTTGAGAAAGAGGAAAGGGTGTGTGTGTGTGTGTGTGTGTGTGTGTGTGTGTGTGTTGGGGGTTACTACTATATATCAAAATTTATTTTAAAGATATAGCAATTAAGATCATTTGGTATTAGCATAGGAGTAGGAAACAGACAAATGACACTTGGCCCAGAAATGGACCCAAGAATATGTAAGAACTTAGTATGAAAGAAATTCAGTAGTACATTAACAGGGAAAAGAAAGCAGTACACTACAGGAAAAAAATAGTACATCATTACACTTAAATGATGTGGGATATATGGTTACCTATATAAAAGTTTTTAAATAAATTCCTATGCCACAGTGCACACATGAATAAATGGCACACACAAAAAAAGAATAAATACCACCTGGATTAAAGACCTAAATATGAAAAATTCAAATCCAAGCCTTACAGAAGAAATAGAAATATATATAGTCTCCAAAGTCTTCATATGAATACATTTTTTTCCCTAGGAAATCTTTCACTTTCTGAGCTTTTATTACTCAGTCCCTAAATTGATTTGAATAATGTGGTCTCAGTGATGAAATATACTCACTAGTTAATTGGTAAGAAAGAACACTAGGATTTATGATGACATTCTCTAATATCCTTACTGCTCCTATACAAGTTTTCCTTGGGTTCAATTTTACTGAAAAAAGAACAGATGTACTTTATTTATTCGGTGTATGCTACATAATCATGTGTATCTATATCTTATATAGCATATAGTTTCTTTTATAAACATGTGATATATATATAATCACGTTTATAATAGAAACTACATATATATATATACACATACACACACACACACACATATATATATATTGCTTAGATCATCTGTATTAGCACTCATGTGGGCCAGAAGAAAGGGACACTCTATTGTACTAAAATTCATCCACAGAAACTTCCTTTTCCCCTGTTCAGCCTTTCTTTCTTCCTGTCTTTGGTCCATTCTTCGCCTGGGTCCATGCCCCACAGAGCTGATCCAAGCCTGGCAAGTCTTTGAAATCAATGGAAGCTCTGCAGGGGAGCAGGGGAAGCTGAGAAATGGGACCTTTGTAATTCTTACCTCTGCACCTTGCAGGCTTTGTCAAAATTTTTCGAATAGAGATCCAAACACTTTGCTTTGAATTTTGTGAGCTCCTTAGATCTCTGCCACAGACATTCTTCTTAAAGTACTTCCAGCCAGATAATGATCCCCAGAGACACCCATCTGCTCCAGGGCCACCCATGCCTCAGTGGGACTTCTTGTAATTGCCATATGCTTGATCTTTATTTCTGAGACTTGAAGTTTTAGCTAAAAAATGTTAAGGGCATCAAATTAGCATAAGAAGCACAAGCATCTTCCATATACACTACCCTTTTTCTTCTATATAATTCCAATCCAAAATAGGCTCATTTAAGGAGAAAAGTGACAAGTTTAAAGAAAGCAGGTTGAGTCAGCTCTCTGTTATCACTCGTCTGTAGCCATGGTTCATATGGCTAGTGTGTTGATTTACCCTATCTACAGTTCCCCTTTGTTGCCCTCAAAATCCTTGCTGAATATTTCTTTAAGGTTTTTCTCTATTTGTGAATCTTAATAAGGGAGGTCAGCAAAAGGCCTCAGGTGTCTCGTGCAGAAGGAGAGTTGGATCAATCAAAACCAGGGTACATTATGGTGTCAAGAAACCTCAAATAAGAGCAATCCTAAAGAGGGCATGCCACTGTACCAAGGACAAGAATTTGGGGTTAGGCAATTCAGTTATTACAAATCATAGTGGCAAAGAACAGTTGAGTGTTTAGGGTCAAGAACATAGGGAGTGAGAAGCTGGGAAGTATTAAGATTTTATGCACAGACCCTTGAAACAGGATAAGGAGTTCAGTGTCAGTTTTGATACTTGGAGGCAATTATTGGTGCTTTGTTTTTAGATACACAGGGCATTCTTTCTTTACACAAGTATGTCTTCTCATAAAACTCACCCTACCAGAAAAAGGAATTAATTTTAAGATTCTGTCTTATTTTATTTTAAGATTGTATTTATTTATTTGACTGAGAAAGACCAGTGAGAGAGGGAACACAAGCAGGGGCAATGGGAGAGGGAGGAACAGGTTTCCCACTGAGTAGGCTTGATCCCAGGACCTTGAGATCATGGTCTGAGCCAAAGATAGATGCTTAATGACAGAGACACCTCAGGCACCCCAAAATTCTGTCATCTTAATACTATCAATTGTTTTATTTCTGCCTTTAGAGTGAATTGCCAAGAAAAATGCTGACCTGTGAACATTGACATGTCGCAGGATTATTTAAAATCTAGAGCTGTCAAACCATAAATGTACAATGTTATCAGGTAGTGAAGTCCCCATTACTAAGTGGAAACTGAATGGCCAATTGCCAATGAATTTTTGCACTGGTGGAAGGTTGACCCAGATACTCAGTTATTTCTATGTGCCAACTGTATATGAAATACTATTATAGTTGCTAAAATGATCAGAGTGGAATTACTTCCCAATTCTACCAGTTGCTAATTAAGCATCCTATGTTGACCTGAAATTACATAGAGCATGAACATGATGCCTCTGGATGCCAGAGGGGAGCAAAATCTAACACAGAATACAATTGTAATTAATACCATGTAAATTGGACTTCTAAACAGATATAATACTTTAATCTGAACAGATAACAATTTTGCATATAAGCTTGTAATGCCCCTGTTATTTGAAATAAAGTGATGCAGAGATTGTTAACACTAAGTTGTAGTCTAAATTATATATACACTGAAAACAAAATATCAGCATAGGGTTGGTATATGAATAAATGTGGGGGTAGCATACAGAGATATGTGGGTGACACTAAAGCCTGTATTTTCTGCTACTAGTGTTCTTATATGTTATTCACTGGGTTCTGATAATAATCTCATCTCTATGTCTTTACTCAGACCTTAAGTTCATTCACATAAAATGATTTAATATTATGGGAACACTGTTACTGAATAGATCCTATACTAAATAACCATTTACTCTAGAATTTCTGATAGAGGCTTCAACTCAAATATCCTTTTCTCTTATTCTATTACAAATTGGAATATATATTTTGAAAAAACCCTCCAACATGTTGGCATGCTCACTGACTTTTCTAGACTACATATGGGCACCCTTGAATTGAATAAATTATTATTATCAGGTCCTGTGTTTTAACAGAGGGTTTCTAAAATATGATATTAAAATAGCCATTTATGATTAAAAATGAGCATATAGAGCAAACATATCTCAACAATGAACATATAGGGAGCAATGAGGGAACATATCTCAACATACATGGCAAGGCTGCAGCTAACATAAACAGTGTTTAAAAATTAAAAGCTTTTCCTCTAAGATTAAAAAACAAGTCAAGAATGCCCACTCTTGCCACTTTTGCTCGAGTATTAGAAGTCCTACCCAGAAAAATTAAGCAGGAAAAATAAATAAAATGCACTCAAATTGGAAAGAAAGAAGAAAAACTTTTCTTATGGCAGATGGCATGGTGATATATATCTATATATCTATATAGAGATATATAATATCCATTCCTAAAGACAACATTGATACTAATAAATTCAGTGAACTGGAGAATACAAACACAATATGTAAAAATCAGTTACATTTCTGTACACTAATGAAAATCTATTAGAAAGAGAAAATAAGAAAACAATCTCATTTACAATTTCATCAAAGAATAAAATTCCTGGGAATAAATTTAGCCAAGGAGGTGAAAGACTTGTAAACTGAAACTATAAGACATTGGTGAAAGAAATTCTCAAGTCACAAAGAAGTGGAAAAATATTCTATCTTCATGGATTAGGAGAATTACTACTGTTAAAATAACCATATTACGCAAAGCAATCTAAAGATTTAATGCAACCACTAACAAAATTTAAAAAGGTACTTTTCACAGAAATAGATCAAATAATCCTAAAATTTTTATGGAACCACAAAAGACCCAAAACAACCAAAGCAATCTTGAGAAAGAACATCAAAGTTTAGAGGCACCATGTTTGCTAATTTTGAACTATATTACAAAGTTATAATAATCAAAACAGTATGGGGGCACCTAGATGGCTCAGTTGTTTGAGCACCCAGCTCTTGATTTTGGCTCAGGTTGTGATCTCAGGGCCCTGGATTGAGCCCCACATCAGGCTCAGCTCTGCTAAGCATGGAGAATGCTTGGGATTCTCTCTCTCCCTCTGCTCCTCTTCAATTATCTCTCTCTCTCTCGTTCTCAAAACAAAAACATAACAAAACCAAAAGCAGTATGGTACTGGCATAAAAGAGACACACAGATCAGTATGTTATATTAAAGAACCCAAAACAAACCTATACAAATACAGTCAATAAATTATGCAAATGAAGCCAGAAATATACAATGAGAAAAGGATAATGTCTTCACTAAATAGTGTTGGGAAGACTGGATATCCACATCAAAAGAATGAAACTGGACCACTGTTTTAAGCCATACACAAAACTTGACTCAAAATGGATTGAACACTAGAATGTAAGTCCTGAAACCATACAATGTCTAGAAGAAAATGTTGGTGGTAAGTTCTTTGACATAGGTCTTGGCAATCATTTATTTTTGGTTAACAAAATGAAAAGGTACATGAGAGAAAATATTTGTAAATCATGTATATGATAAAGGGTTAATATCCAAAACATATAAAGAACTCATAAAACTCAATTCCCAAACCAAAACAAAACAAAAACAAAATCCAATTTAAAAAATGGGCAGAGGATATGAATAGGCATTTTTCCAGAGAAGACAAACATGTACATGAAAAAAGTGCTCAACATAGTAATTATCAGGAAAAAGCAAATCACAACCACAATGAGAGGTCATTTGTATGACAGGTCATATGTGTCAGAATGGCTACTATAAACGAGACAAGAAATAGTAAGTGTTTGTGAGGATGTGGAGAAAAGGGAACTCTTGTGTGCTATTAGCAGGAATATATATTGTATAATCACTATGGAAAACAGTACAGAGGTTCCTCAAAGTTTTAAAAATAGAACCACCATATGAGCCAAGAATTCCACTTCAATGCATTTGCCTAAAGGAAATGAATAAGCTAACTCAAAACAAAACCACAGGATCTCCTTGACAAGGAAGATGTTGGAGTAGGAGGATCCTAAGCTCACCTTGTCCCATGGATACACCTAGGTAAGAGACACATCAGTGTAAATAACCCAGACATTGATCCAATGACTGTCAGAAAAGGCTCTACATAGTTAAATAGAGAGATGTGGCCATGAAAAGAGGATAGAGGATAGATCCTACAGCTAAACAGACCCAGAGGATTGTACACAGGAAGGAGGGATGCCCTGGGCTTGGAGACAAGGAAGGAGTAGATCCCCATACTAGGCAATCCAGGAATGGGGGAACCTTCATTGGGAAGACAAATTCCCTAATTTTACCAGTCTTACAACTGGTAGTGCTGAACACCTGGAACTTTAAAAATCAGCAGGCTTGGATCTGGGAAGGCAGGAGGGCAAACAGAAACTGAGTCAGTCTGTACAGTACTACAAACTAAGACAGTAAAATGAACAGCCCCCCTGAAATACAGCATGACAGCAGCAGTTTGAAAAATGCTGGGGGTATATGGAAGAGATATTTGTATAGGTATCTCAGAACATGTACTGGAAGAGCCGGGAATCATTGGGAGACTTCTCAAAGAATGAGAGAGCTGGTAGCTCCTTTTCCCTACCCTGCCCCAAGCCTTTCTAAAAGTACTTTTAAAAAGAATTCAAACTTTAGTACCACTGCTGGAGGCCAGGGAGACGGGAGTGATTGAGCATTTTTCTCTGAGGGCACACTGAGGAGTGAGACCCCGAGCTTTCGGCTCCTCCGGGCCGGAGACTGGGAGGCCGCCATTTTCATTCCCGTCCTCCAAAACTCTACGGAAAGCATTCAGGGAAGAAAAGCTTTTGAAAGTGAACCCAAGCTGAGTACTTAGCCCGGCCCTGGGTAAGGGTGGTGCAATTCCGCCTCAGGCAAAGACACTTGGGAATCACTACAACAGGACCCTCCCCCAGAAGATCAACAAGAAATGCAGCAAAGACCAAGTTGAGCAAGGAGAGCAGCGGAATTCCAGAGGAGGAGAAAGCAAAGCACGGAACTCATGGCTTTTGCCCCATGGTTCTTTAGTCTTACATTTAATTTAATTTTTTTTAATTTTATATTTTTTTCTTCTGCTAACTTTTTAAAAAATTTTACCCTTTCTTTTTTAATGTTTTTTAACTAGTTTATCTTAACAATACCTTTCATAAAAAAAAATAATCTTTTTGAACCTTCATTATTATACTCATATTTTATCCTTCATTGTATTTAACTTTATATTTTGTATACACATAGGATTTTTTCTTCTAAAAAATTTGGGGTACAACTTCTTCTAATAGATCAAAATATACCCTAAATCTAGATCCGGGCTTGTTCTAGTCTCCAGCCGAAGCAAATTCTATCCACTTTCCTTTTCTTTATTCTCCCAACCAACTTACTATATCAACTCCTTTTTTAGAAATAAAAAGAAAAAAATTCTTTTCATCTTTATAGACGTATTCCATCCCTTTATTATATTTACCCTTATATATATTTTTCATTCTTTAAAATTTTGGGAGGTAGTTTCTTCTAAGAGACCAAAATACTCCCAAAATTAAGTGGGTGACCCTTTTCTAATCACCAGTCTAATATATATATATATATTTCTCTTTTTTTGTATTTTTTCTTTATTTCTTTTCTATTTTTAATTTTTTCTTCTTTTTTCTGAACTTCTTTTTATCCCCTTTCTCCCCTGCACGATTTGGGGTCTCTTCTGATTTGGTTAAAGCACATTTTCTTGGGGTCTTTGCCAATATCTTAGTATTTTATTTGCTCCTTCATATAGTCTTATCTGGACAAAATGACAACGCGGAAAAACTCACCACAAAAAAAAAGAACAAGAGGCTCTACCGAAGGCTAGGGACCTTATCAATACAGACATTGGTAATAAGTCAATCTAGAGTTCAGAATGATGATCCTTAAGGTGCTAGTGGAACTCGAAAAAGGCATGGAAGACAGAAACCCTCTCTGGAGATATAAAAGCCCTTTCTGGAGAAATAAAAGAACTAAAATATAACCAAGCTGAAATCACAAAAGCTATTAATGAGGTGCAATAAAAAATGGAGGCTCCTACTCCTAGGTTAAATGAGGCAGAAGAGAGAATTAGTGATATAGAAGACCAAAGGACAGAGAATAAAGCTGAGCAAAAGAGGGATAAATAGGACAATGAGGGGAGAATTCAAGAAAAGTGATACCATAAAGCAAAACAATATTGGAATAATTGGGATTCCAGAAGAAGAAGAAAGAGTGAGGGGGGCAGAAGGTATATTGGAGAGAATTATTGTAGAGAATTTCCCTAATATGGCAAAGGGAAAAAGCATCAAAATCCAGGAGGTGTAGAGAACTCCCCTCAAAATCAACATTAAGAGGTTCACACCCCGTCACCTAATAGTAAAACTTACAAGTGTTAGTGACAAAGAGAAAATCCTGAAATCATCCCAGGAAAAGAAGTCTGTAACCTAAAATGGTAAACATATTAGATTGGCAGCAGACTTATCCACAGAGACCTGGCAGCCGGAAAGAACTGGCATGATATATTCAGAGCACTAAATGAGGAAAACATGCAGCCAAGAATAGTATATCCAGCTAGGCTATCATTGAAAATAGAAGGAGAGGTAAAAAGCTTCCAGAACAAACAAAAACTGAAATAATTTGCAAACACCAAACCTGCTCTACAGGAAATATTGAAAGGGGTCCTCTAAGCAAAGAGAGAGCCTAAAGAGGAGATCAGAAAGGAACAGAGCCAATATACAGTAACAGTCACCTTACAGGTAATACAATGGCACTAAATTCATATCTCTCAATAGTTACCCTGTATGTAAACAGGCTAAATTCCCAAATCAAAAGACACAGGGTATCAGAATGGATAAAATAAACAAAACCCATCAATATGCTGTCTACAAGAAACTCATTTTAGACCCTAAGACACCTCCAGATTTAAAGTGAGGGGGTGGAAAACAATTCACCATGCTAATGGACATCAGAAAAAAGCTGGGGTGGCAATCCTTAGATAAATTAGATTTTAAGCCAAAGACTATAATAAGAGATAAGGAAGGGCACTATATCATACTCAAAGGGTCTGTCCAACAAGAAGATCTAACAATTTTAAATATCTATGCCACTAACGTGGGAGCAGCCAACTATATAAACCAATTAATAACAAAATCAAAGAAACACACTGACAATAATACAATAATAGTAGGGGACATTAACACCCCCCCTCACTGAAATGGACAGATTATCCAAGCAAAAGGTCAACAAGGAAATAAAGGCCTTAAATGACACACTGGACCAGAAGAACATATATTCAGAACATTTCATCCCGAAGCAAAAGAATATACATTCTTCTCTAGTGCACATGGAACATTCTCCAGAATAGATCACATCCTGGGTCACAAATTGGGTCTCAACCAGTACCAAAGATTGGGATCATTCCCTGCATATTTTCAGACCACAATGCTCTGAAGCTAGAGCTCAATCACAAGAGGAAATTTGGAAAGAACCCAAATACATGGAGGCTAAAGAGCATCCTACTAAAGAATGAATGGGTCAAACAGGAAATTAAAGAAGAATTGAGAAAACTCATGGAAACAAATGATAATGAAAACACAACGGTTCAAAATCTGTGGGACACAGCAAAGGCAGTCCTGAGAGAAAAATACATAGCGGTACAAGCCTTTCTCAAGAAATAAGAAAGGTCTCAAATACACAACCTAACCCTACACCTAAAGGAGCTGGAGAAAGAACAACAAAGAAAGCCTAAACCCAGCAGGAGAAGAGAAATCATAAAGATCAGAGCAGAAATCAATGACACAGAAACCAAAAAAACAACAGAACAAATCAACAAAACTAGGAGCTGGTTCGTTGAAAGAATTTATAAGATTAATAAACCCTGGCCAGACTTATCAAAAAGAAAAGAGAAAGGACCCAAATAAATAAAATCATGAGTGAAAGAGGAGAAATCACAACCAACACCAAAAAAAGACAAACAATTATAAAAACATATTATGAGCAACTCTATGCCAGCAAATTTGACTATCTGGAAGAAATGGATCCATTCCTAGAGACTTATAAACTACCACAACTGAACCAGAAAGAAATAGAAAACCTGAACAGACTCATAACCAGTAAGGAGACTGAAGCACTCATCAAAAATCTCCCAACAAACAAGAACCCAGGGCCAGATGGCTTCCCAGGGGAATTCTACCAAACATTTACAGAACTAATTCCTATTCTCCTGAAAACATTCCAAAAAATAGAAATGGAAGGAAAACTTCCAAACTCATATGAGGCCAGCATCACCTTGTTCCCAAAACCAGACAAACACCCCATCAAAAAAGAGAATTACAGACCAATATTCTTGATGAACACAGATGCGAAAATTCTCACCAAAATACTAGCCAATGGGATCCAATAGTCCATTAAAAGGATTATTCACCACGACAAAGTGCAATTTATTCCAGGGCTACAAGGTATGCTCCACATCCGAAAATCAATCAATATGAAACAATACATTCATAAAATAATGAACAAAAGCCATATGATACTCTCAATAGATGCTGAAAGAGCATTTTTCAAAGTACAGCATCCATTCTTGGTCAAAACTCTTCAAAGTGCATGGATAGACGGTACATACCTCAATATCATCCAAGTCATCTGTGAAAAACCCACTGCAAATATCATTCTCAATGGAGAAAAACTGAGAGCTTTCCCACTAAGGTCAGGAACACGCCAGGGATGTCCATTATTACCACTGCTCTTCGACATAGTACTAGGAGTCCTAGCCATAGCAATCAGACAACAAAAAGAAATTAAAGGCATCCAAATCGGCAAAGAAGAAGTCAAACTATCACTCTTTGCATATGATATGATACTATATGTGGAAAACCCTAAAGACCACTCCAATACTCCTAGAACTTGTACAGGAATTCAGTAACGTGTCACAATATAAAATCAATGCACAGAAATCAGTTGCATTTCTCTACACCAACAACAAGACAGAAGAAAGAGAAGTTAAGGAGTCAATCCCATTTACAATTGCACCCCAAACTGTGAGATACCTAGGAATAAACCGAACCAAAGAGGTTTAGAATCTATACTCAGAAAACTATAAAGTACTCATGAAAGAAATTGAGGAAGACACAAAGGAATGGAAAAATGTTCCATGCCCCTGGACTGGAAGAACAAATATTGTGAAAATGTCTATGCTACCTAAAGCAATCCACACATTTAATGCAATCCCTATCAAAATCCCACCCATTTTTTTCAAAGAAATGGAACAAACTATCCTAAAATTGATATGCAACCAGAAAAGACCTCGAATAGCCAAAGGAATATTGAAAAAGAAAACCAAATTTGGTGGCATCACAATTCCGGACTTCAAGCTCTGTTACAAAGCTGTCATCATCAAGACAGTATGGTACTGGCACAAAAACGGACACATAGAGCAATGGAACAGAATAGAGAGTCCAGAAATAGACCCTTAACTCTATGGTCAACCAATCTTCGGCAAATCAGGAAAGAATGTCCAATGGAAAAAAGACAGCCTCCTCAATAAATGGTGCTGGGAAAATTGGACAGCCACATGCAGAAAAATGAAATTGGACCATTTCCTTACACCACACATGAAAATAGACTCAAAATGGATGAAGGACCTCAAGGTGAGAAAGGAATCCATCAAAATCCTTGAGGAGAACACAGACAGCAACCTCTTCGACCTCAGCCGCAGCAACTTCTTCCTAGGAACAACGCCAAAGGCAAGGGAAGCAAGGGCAAAAGTGAACTATTGGGACTTCATCAAGATCAAATGCTTTTGCACAGCAAAGGAAACAGTTAACAAAACCAAAAGACAACTGAGAGAATGGGAGAAGGTATTTGCAAAGGACATACCAGATAAAGGGATAGTATCCACAATCTGTCAAGAACTTATCAAACTCAACACCCAAAGAACACATAATCCAATCAAGAAACTGACAGAGGACATGAACAAGTATTTCTGCAAAGAAGACATCCAGATGACCAACAGACACATGAAAAAGTACTCCACATCACTCGGCATCAGGGAAATACAAATCAAAACCACAATGAGATACCACCTCACACCAGTCAGAATGGCTAAAATTAACAAGTCAGGAAAAGACAGATGCTGGCAGGGATGCGGAGAAAGGGGAACCCTCCTATACTGTTGGTGGGAATGCAAGCTGTTGTAACCGCTCTGGAAAACAGTGTGGAGGTTCCTCAAAAAGTTGAAAATAGAGCTATCTGATGACCCAGAAATTTCACTACTGGGTATTTACCCTAAAGATACAAAAGTAGTGATCTGAAGGGACACGTGCAGCCAAATATTTATAGCAGCAATGTCTACAGTAGCCAAACGATGGAAAGAACCTAGATGTCCATCAACAGATGAATGGATAAAGAAGAAGTGGTGTGGGTGTGTGTGGTGTATGTGTTATGTGTGTGTATATTTATGCAATGAAATAGTATTCAGCCATCAAAAAAATGAAATCTTGCCATTTGTGATGACGTGGATGGAACTAGAGGGTATTATGCTGAGCAAAATAAGTCAATCAGAGAAAGACAGTTATCATAGAATCTCTCTGATATGAGGAAGCTGAGAGGCAAAGTGAGGGCTTTGGGGTGTAGAGAAGGAAAAAATGAAACAAGATGGGATTAGCAGGGAGACAAACCATAAGAGACTCTTAATCTCACAAAGCAAACTGAGGGTTGCTGGGGGAAGGGGGTTATGGTGAGTGCTGTGAAGTGTGTAAACCTGGTGTTTCACAGACCTGTACCCCTGGGGCTAATGATACATATATGTTAATAAAAAATAAAAATTTTTTAAAAGAGATGATGTTGGGATGATGTCATATATATATATATATATGGTGGGGATAGAAGTAGTAAAGCCAAACAGGTAATCTATCATGAAGGACCTTGTACATTATATTTTGAGGCTATAATGTTTTTACATGCTTTAAGAAAGGAGGTACTTTTTCACATTTGCTCTTTGGAAAAGTGACTATGATGGCATTGTGGAATATGGTTTGGAGGGGGGCAAGAACAGAGTCAAGAGGACCACTTAGGAAACCATTGTAGTGATCTCAGTGAACATCGTGAGGATCTGAATCAAATAAGTAACAGCAAGAATAGAAAGAAGGGGGGTATGTGGTAACCATGAGTTGTCAGTAGGATTTGTACTTTAAAAATAACTTGATATTCAGTTTTGAGAAGTGCAGTTGGCCAACCCCTTCCTGCTGTAGTTTTTGAAATCTACTGCAGCATTTATATCATGATTGTGTTCATTTTGGGCAGATCTAGCCAGTGGCTGGCCTAGCTACAAGCACTGGAATCTGGCCATTTCTTCCCAACACAGGACTTATGTATGCTGAGCTCTCTACTGGTTGACTTCAAAAGATCTCCCTTGCTGTTTGAAACTCCTTGCCCTGTCTGGTTTGTGACATAGCCTGATGGCTTTTACTATCCCAATTCTGCTTTTTTCCCTCTGTTACCTTTCACAGGGGAAACCCCCGAATAAACTGCTTGTGCTCATGTCTTCAGTTCGGCATTTACTTCCAGGAAAATGTGATTGTCATACGTTGTTTGAGAAATAATTACAATATAGAATTGACAGGAGCATTTATTCATTGGATATAAAATACATCAGATGGGTGATTCAAAGACAACTTAGGACTTTGCTTTGGATGACACTTCAGTTCCCTGAAACAGTTACAGAAAGAAGAGCAGGTCTGGAGCAGGTGGTGGGTTTTGGAAATGGTACAATTAAGATTCCTGTGGGACAAGCAGTAGTTGGGCCCCATAAGTAATTGTATGCGTAGAGCTCAGAAAGGGCGCCCAAGAATGTCTGCATACATGAAGAATGCATATCTTATAGTTGTAAGCATGTTGCTCACCAACTCTGATTGATTAATTAAGATAAGACTCTAGATGCAATAGTGCTGAAATTCTATAATTAATTTGAGTAGTTGCAGTGAATATTTGTGATTATATTTTATCACACACACATACATGTGTCTTCAATAATTGGCAGAATCAAAGGACAGAGGCTTTTCCATTCTGTTGCATACATTAAAACCTCATTTTTGTGCCATTTTTAAAAAAAATTATAAAATGGGATCAAAGGAGTACTAACCTCATAGGGTTTCTATAAGGATTGAGGGAGAAAACAGATGACAAGCCCTTAGATTAGTACCTGGCATGAAGCTATTTTTTTAAAAAATTTTTTTTTAACATACTACTACATGTCTTTTATCCCCCATAGTGCCTACCAGGGTAATTTTTAATAGTTCACATGTAATAAATATACACTTGCCAAGACAATTAATGAAATGCAAGTGAAAATAAAAATAAGCATTTCTGAATTCCATTCACATGATACCCTAAATTCAAAAATCAACTTGTAAAAGTCAAAGTCTTACCTGATTTAATTCCAGACTAGTCTTTGTCATACACTCTTCCAGTTTTCTAGAATTCATAGCAAGAAAAGAGGCAAGGTGTTAAATCCCACCTGGATCTGCCTCGCAACGGTTTTGTCAGAATCAACTGGCTCCCTCCCACATGCCTTAGAAATTTTATAGTCACCCACGCTAGCCCCCACCATCAGTAATCTTAGACTTCCAAAGAAATACGAAGTTATACTGTTTTACTAGATTAGTGGTGACATTCTTACGGAATGATGAGTGAGTCACTATCAGCTCAGCTACACACGATTTTTACCTCTAAGTTTTTATTTCTGTCACGATTAATTAACTAAACTGTATCTGAGCATCTTTCCAAATTAGCACCAATTATAAGAACTTAATGTCTATTCTGGCTCCTATATTAGGCTGTCAAGAGAGTTTAATCATTTGCCTCTTTGTCCCTCTCTTGAAAATACAGTCTAGTCACTGATGGTATCAAGATCATATTTTCATTTTTTAAATTGTGATATAATTCATGTACATTATATTAGTTTCAGATGTGCAATATAATTTGATAAGTGGATATACTGTGAATCTGCCACCACACATAGTTACAAATTGTTTTTCTTTGTGATGAGAACTTGTAATTTTCTCTGTATCTATGAGTTTGTTTTGTTGTTTAGTTTTACTTTCCACATATATGGAAGCTCATATGGTATTTGTCTCTGTATGATATAATGCCCTCAAGGGCCATCTGTGTTGTTGTGATTGTCAGAATTTTCTTATTTTCTTATGGCTGAACAGTATTCCAGTGTGTGTATATCTCACATTTTCTTTATTTGTTCATCTATAAGTGGAAACTTGGGGTAATTCCATGTCTTGGCTATTGTAAATAATCCTATAATAAACAGGGGATGCTGATATCATATTTTTAAATTTCAGGATAATTAACATACAGTGTAACATTAGTTTCAGGTGTCAAATATGTCAGCCAGTGCTCATCACAAGAAGTACCCTCCTTGATTTACATCATCTATTATATCCCCTCAGGTAACTATCAGTTTGTTCTATATAGTTAAGAGTTTATTTCTTGGTTTGTCTCTCTTTTCCTTGATTGCTCATTTATTTGATTCTTAAATTCCACATGTGAATGAAATCATACGCATTTGTCTTTCTCTGAGTGACTTAATTTGCTTAGCATAAAACTCTCTAGCTCCATCCATGTCATTGTAGTTGGCAAGATTTCATTCTTTTTTATGACTGAATAATATTCCTCTGTGTGTGTGCGCGCGCACGCGCGCGCGCGTGTGTGTGTGTGTGTACTATCTCTTCTTTATCCATTCATTTATTAAAGGACAATTGGGCTGCTTCCTTAATTTGGCTATTGTAAAGAAGGTTTCTATAAATATAGAGATACATGTACCCCTTCGAATTACTGTTTTTGTATCTTTAGTGTAAAAAGCCAGTCATGTGAGCACTAGATCTTAGTGTAGTTCTATTTTGAACTCTCTGATGAACCACCATACTGTTTTCCATAGTGGCTGCACCAGTTTGCATTCCCACCAACAGTGCATAAAGGTTCCTTTTTCTCCACAATCTTGCCAACAGTTGTTGTTTCTTGTGTTTTTTATTTTAACCATTCTGACATGTATAAGAAGATATATCATTGTGGCTTTGATTTGTATTTTCCTGGTGATAAGTGATGTTGAGCATTTTTTTCATGTGTCTTTTTGCCACCTGTATGCCTTCTTTGGAGAAATGTCTATTCATGTCTTCTGCCCATTTTAATTGAATCATCTATGCACTTTTTTGTGTCAAGTCATTTAAGTTCTTTATGTAATTTGAGTACTAACCCCTTATCTGATGGTTATTTGCAAAAAATCTTCTTCTATGCAGTAGGTTGTTTTTTAGTTTTATTGATTATTTCCTTTACTGTGCTTAAGATTTTTATTTTGATATAGTCCCAATAGTTTATTTTTGCTTTTGTTTCCTTTGCCTGGGGAGACATATGCACAAATAGGTTGCTATAGCCAATGCCAGAGAATTTTTAGCCTGTGCTCTCTTCTAGGATTTTTATGATTTCAGGTCTCATATTTATGTCTTTAATCCATTTTGAGTTTATTTTAGTGTATGGTGTAAGAAAGTGGCCCAATTTTGTTCTTCTGCATGAGGAGACTTTTCCCATTAAGTGACTGTATACTTTTGGGTTTATTTCTAGGCTCTTTAATGTGTTCTAATGATCTATATCTGTATTCTAATGATCTCTGTGTCTATTTCTGTGTCAGTATCATACTGTTTTGATTACTATATTTTGCAGTATATTGTGAAATCTGTGATTGTGTTATCTCCAGTTTTGTTCTTCTTTTTCAAGATTTCTTTGGTTATTAGGGGTCTTTTGTCATTCCATACAAATTTTAGGATTATTTATTCTAGATCTGTGAAAAATGATACTGGTATTTTGATAGGGACTGCATTAAATCTACATATAGTTTGGGTTGTATGGACATTTTAACAATATGTGTTCTCTTCATCCATTAGAATGGAATATCTTTCCATTTGTGTCAGCTTTAATTCTTTTATCAGTGTTTCATAGTTTTCAAAGTACAGGTCTTTCACCTCTTTAAGTTTATTCCCTAGGTGTTTTATTATTTTTGATGTAATTGTAAATCAAATTTTTTTTAAATTTCTCTTTCTGCTGCTTCATTATCAGTATACAGAAATGCAATGGATGGGGTGCCCAGGTAGTTAAGTGCTTTTGGCATGCTACTCTTGATTTCACCACAGGTCATGATTCAGGGTATGGGATCAAGTCCTGTGTTGGGCCCCATGCTCCACATAGTTTGTTTGTCCCTCCACCTCTGCTTCTCCCTTACTCATGTGTTCTCTCTCTCTCTCTAATAAATAAATAAATAAATAAATAAATTCTTTAAAAAAAGAAATGAAGTATATTTCTATATATTGATTTTGTATCTTGCAACAGTAATGAATTCATTTATCAGTTTTAGTAGGTTTTTGGTGGAGACTTAAGAGTTTTTTTGTATACAGTACCATGTCATCTGCAACTAATGGAAGTTTTACTTTTTCCTTACCAATTTGGAGGCCTTTTATTTCTATTTTTCTTGTCTGATTGCTATGGCTAGGACTTCTAGTATTATGTTGAATAGAAGATATGAGAGTGGACATGTCTTGTTCTTGATCTTAGGGAAAAAGCTCTTAGTTTGTCACCATTGAAAATGATGTTAGCTGTGGATTTTTCCCATATGGCCTTTATCATGTTGGGGTATGTGCCCTCCTAACCATACTTTATCAAGTGTTTTCATTGTGAATCAATGTTGTACTTGCTCAAATGCTTTTTCTCCCTCTACTGAAATTATCATTTTTAAAAATCTTTTCTTTGTTGTTGTGATGTGTCACACTGATTGATTTGCAAATACTGAACCACCTTTGTATCCCAGAAATAAATCCCACTTGATTGTGGTAAGTAAATTTTTTAAATATATTCTCTTCTAATCCTTTGTATTTCTGTGGTGTCAGTTGTTATTTCCTGTCTTTCATTTCTTTTATCTTTTTAAAATATTTTATTTATTTATTTAAGAGAGAGAAAAAACATGAACAGGGGAGGAACAGTGGAAGAGGGAGAAGCAGACTCCCCACTGAGCTGGGACCCTGACTCAGCTCTCAATCCCAAGACCCTGAGATCATGATCTGAGCTGAAGGCAGGCACTTAACCCCTGAGCCACCTGGGCACCACCCCCCCTTTCATTTCTAGTTTCTTTGAGTCCTCTCTCCATTTTTTTTTTTTTTAATGAGTGTAGCTAAAGGTTTATCAATTTTTAAAAATGTTTTAATTTTTAAAATTTTTTTATAAACATATAATGCATTTTATCACCTGGGGTACAGGCCTGTGAATCGCCAGGTTTACACACTTCACAGCACTCACCATAGCACATACCGTCCCCAATGTCCATAACCCCACCCACCTCTCCCGACCCCTCTCCCCCCGGCAACCTTCAGTTTGTTTTGTGAGATTAAGAGTCACTTCTGGTTTGTCTCCCTCCAGATCCCATCTTGTTTCATTTATTCTTTTCATATCCCCCCAACCCCCCATGTTGCATCTCCACTTCCTCATATCAGGGAGATAATATGATAGTTGTCTTTCTCTGATTGACTTATTTCGCTAAGCATGAACCCTCTAGTTCCATCCACATCATCCCAAATGGCAAGATTGCATTTCCTTTGATGGCTGCATAGTATTTCATTGTGTATATGTACCATATCGTTATCCATTCATCTGTTGATGGATTTCTAGGTTCTATCCATCATTTGGCTATTGTGCACATTGCAGCTATAAATATTCGGGTGCATGTGCCCCTTAGGATCACTACGTTTGTATCTTTAGGGTAAATACCCAGTAGTGAAATTGCTGGGTCATCAGATAGCTCTATTTTCAACTTTTTGAGGAACCTCCACACTGTTTTCCAGAGCGGTTACAACAGCTTGCATTCCCACCAACAGTATAGGAGGGTTCCCCTTTCTCCGCATCCCCGCCAGCATCTGTCTTTTCCTGACTTGTTAATTTTAGCCATTCTGACTGGTGTGAGGTGGTATCTCATTGTGGTTTTGATTTGTATTTCCCTGATGCCGAGTGATGTGGAGTACTTTTTCATGTGTCTGTTGGTCATCTGGATGTCTTCTTTGCAGAAATACTTGTTCATGTCCTCTGTCAGTTTCTTGATTGGATTATGTGTTCTTTGGGTGTTGAGTTTGATAAGTTCTTGACAGATTGTGGATAATATCCCTTTATCTGGTATGTCCTTTGCAAATACCTTCTCCCATTCTCTCAGTTGTCTTTTGGTTTTGTTAACTGTTTCCTTTGCTGTGCAAAAGCATTTGATCTTGATGAAGTCCCAATAGTTCACTTTTGCCCTTGCTTCCCTTGCCTTTGGCGATGTTCCTAGGAAGAAGTTGCTGCGGCTGAGGTCGAAGAGGTTGCTGCCTGTGTTCTCCTCAAGGATTTTGATGGATTCCTTTCTCACCTTGAGGTCCTTCATCCATTTTGAGTCTATTTTCATGTGTGGTGTAAGGAAATGGTCCAATTTCATTTTTCTGCATGCGGCTGTCCAATTTTCCCAGCACCATTTATTGAGGAGGCTTTTTTCCATTGGACATTCTTTCCTGATTTGCCGAAGATTGGTTGACCATAGAGTTAAGGGTCTATTTCTGGACTCTCTATTCTGTTCCATTGATCTATGTGTCCATTTTTGTGGCAGTACCATACTGTCTTGATGATGACAGCTTTGTAACAGAGCTTGAAGTCTGGAATTGTGATGCCACCAAATCTGGCTTTCTTTTGCATGTAAATTTTAGGATTGTTTGTTCCATTTCTTTGAACAAAGTGGGTGGGATTTTGATAGGGATTGCAATAAACGTGTAGATTGCTTTAGGTAGCATAGACATTTTCACAATATTTGTTATTCCAGTCCAGGAGCATGGAACATTTTTCCATTTTTTGTGTCTTCCTCTATTTCTTTCATGAGTACTTTATAGTTTTCTGAGTATAGATTCTTAGCCTCTTTGGGTCGGTTTATTCCTAGGTATCTCATAGTTTTGGGTGCAATTGTAAATGGGATTGACTCCTTAATTTCTTTCTTCTGTCTTGTTGTTAGTGTAGAGAAATGCAACTGATTTCTGTGCAATGATTTTATATTCTGACACTTTACTGAATTCCTGTACAAGTTCTAGCAGTTTTGGAGTGGTCTTTAGGGTTTTCCACACATAGTATCATATCATCTGCAAAGAGTGATAGTTTCACTTCTTCTTTGCCAATTTAGATGCCTTTAATTTCTTTTTGTTGTCTGATTGCTACGGCTAGGATTCCTAGTACTATGTTGAAAAGCAGTGGTGATAATGGACATCCCTGGCGTCTTCCTGACCTTAGTGGGAAAGCTCTCAGTTTTTCTCCATTGAGAATGATATTCGCAGTGGGTTTTTCACAGATGACTTGGATGATATTGAGGTATGTACCGTCTATCCCTGCACTTTGCTGTACTTTGAAAATGCTTTTTCCGCATCTATTGAGAGTATCATATGGCTTTTGTTCATTCTTTTATGAATGTATTGTATCATATTGATTGATTTTCGGATGTGGAGCATACCTTGTAGCCCTGGAATAAATCGCACTTTGTCGTGGTGAATAATCCTTTTAATGGACTATCCGATCCCATTGGCTAGTATTTTGGTGAGAATTTTCGCATCTGTGTTCATCAAGAATATTGGCCTGTAATTATCCTTTTTGATGGGGTGTTTGTCTGGTTTTGGGAACAAGGTGATGCTGGCCTCATATGAGTTTGGAAGTTTTCCTTCCATTTCTATTTTTTGGAATGTTTTCAGGAGAATAGGAATTAGTTCTGTAAATGTTTGGTAGAATTCCCCTGGGAAGCCGTCTGGCCCTGGGTTCTTGTTTGTTGGGAGATTTTTGACGAGTGCTTCAGTCTCCTTACTGGTTATGAGTCTGTTCAGGTTTTCTATTTCTTTCTGGTTCAGTTGTGGTAGTTTATAAGTCTCTAGGAATGGATCCATTTCTTCCAGATTGTCAAATTTGCTGGCATAGAGTTGCTCATAATATGTTCTTATAATTGTTTGTCTTTCTTAGGTGTTGGTTGTGATTTCTCCTCTTTCGCTCATGATTTTATTTATTTGGGTCCTTTCTCTTTTCTTTTTGATAAGTCTGGCCAGGGTTTATTAATCTTACAAATTTTTTCAACGAAACAGCTCCTAGTTTCATGATTTGTTCTGTTGTTATTTTTTGGTTTCTGTGTCATTGATTTCTGCTCTGATCTTTATGATTTCTCTTCTCCTGCTGGGTTTAGGCTTTCTTTGTTGTTCTTTCTCCAGCTCCTTTAGGTGTAGGGTTAGGTTGTGTATTTGAGACCTTTCTTATTTCTTGAGAAAGGCTTGTACCACTATGTATTTTTCTCTCAGGACTGCCTTTGCTGTGTCCCACAGATTTTGAACCGTTGTGTTTTCATTATCATTTGTTTCCATGAATTTTTTTCAATTCTTCTTTAATTTCCTGTTTGACCCATTCATTCTTCAGTAGGATGCTCTTTAGCCTCCATGTATTTGGGTTCTTTCCAAATTTCCTCTTGTGATTGAGCTCTAGCTTCAGAGCATTGTGGTCTGAAAATATGCAGGGAATGATCCCAATCTTTGGTACTGGTTGAGACCCAATTTGTGACCCAGGATGTGATCTATTCTGGAGAATGTTCCATGTGCACTATAGAAGAATGTGTATTCTTTTGCTTCAGGATGAAATGTTCTGAATATATGTCCATCTGTTCCAGTGTGTCATTTAAGGCCTTTATTTCCTTGTTGACCTTTTGCTTGGATAATCTGTCCATTTCAGTGAGGGGGGGTGTTAATGTCCCCTACTATTATTGTATTATTGTCAGTGTGTTTCTTTGGTTTTGTTATTAATTGGTTTATATAGTTGGCTGCTCCCACGTTAGTGGCATAGATATTTAAAATTGTTAGATCTTCTTGTTGGACAGACCCTTTGAGTATGATATAGTGCCCTTCCTCATCTCTTATTATAGTCTTTGGCTTAAAATCTAATTTATCTAAGGATTGCCACCCCAGCTTTTTTCTGATGTCCATTAGCATGGTGAATTGTTTTCCACCCCCTCACTTTAAATCTGGAGGTGTCTTAGGGTCTAAAATGAGTTTCTTGTAGACAGCATATTGATGGGTTTTGTTTTTTTATCCATTCTGATACCCTGTGTCTTTTGATTGGGGCATTTAGCCCATTTACATTCAGTGTAACTATTGAGAGATATGAATTTAGTGCCATTTTATTACCTGTAAGGTGACTATTACTGTATATTCGCTCTGTTCCTTTCTGATCTCCTACTTTTAGGCTCTCTTTGCTTAGAGGACCCCTTTCAATATTTCCTGTAGAGCAGGTTTGGTGTTTGCAAATTCTTTCAATTTTTGTTTGTTCTGGAAGCTTTTTACCTCTCCTTCTATTTTCAATGATAGCCTAGCTGGATATACTATTCTTGGCTGCATGTTTTTCTCATTTAGTGCTCTGAATATATCATGCCAGTTCTTTCTGGCTGCTAGGTCTCTGTGGTTAAGTCTGCTGCCAATCTAATATGTTTACCATTTTAGGTTACAGACTTCTTTTCCTGGGATGATTTCAGGATTTTCTCTTTGTCACTAACACTTGTAAGTTTTACTATTAGGTGATGGAGTGTGACCCTCTTCATGTTGATTTTGAGGGGAGTTCTCTACACCTCCTGGATTTTGATGCTTTTTCCCTTTGCCATATTAGGGAAATTCTCTACAATAATTCTCTCCAATATACCTTCTGCCCCCCTCACTCTTTCTTCTTCTTCTGGAATCCCAATTATTCTAATATTGTTTTGCTTTATGGTATCACTTTTCTTGAATACTCCCCTCATTGTCCTGTTTGTCCCTCTTTTGCTCAGCTTTATTCTCTGTCATTTGGTCTTCTATATCACTAATTCACTCTTCTGCCTCATTTAACCTAGCAGTAAGAGCCTTCATTTTTGATTGCACCTCATTAATATCTTTTTTAATTTCATCTTGGTCATATTTTAGTTCTTTTATTTCTCCAGAAAGGGCTTTTATTTCTCCAGACAGGGTTTCTTTAATATCTTCCATGCCTTTTTCAAGCCCAGCTAGCACCTTGAGAATTGTCATTCTGAACTCTAGATCTGACATATTACCAATGTCTGTATTGATTAGGTCCCTAGCCTTCAATACTGCCTCTTTTTCTTTTCTTTTTTTTTTTCTTTTTCTTTCTTTTTTTTTTTTTTTTTTTTTTTTTTTTTTGGTGAGGTTTTCTGCCTTGTCTTTTTATACAGATAAGAACATGAGAGAATTAAATACTAAAATGTTGCCAAAGACCCCAGAAAAATGTGTATTAACAAATCATGGGGAGGAGAAAGGAGGTAAAAGGAGGTTAAAAAAAATTTTTTTTTAAATAAAGAACATATATATATGTTAGACTGGTGAATAGAACAGAGCCAACCACTTGATATTGGAAGTATTTTGGTCTCTTAGAAGAAACTGCCTCCCAAAATTTTAAAGAAAGAAAACCATAAATAAATAAATAAATAAATATATATATATATATATATATTCACAAAAATGAGGGTAAACACGATGAAGTGATGGAATATGACTGTAAAGATGAAAATTAAAAAAAAAATTCTGAAAAAGGGTTTGTTAAGATAAGTGGGTTGGGAGAATAAAGAAAAAGAAAGTGGAGAGAAGTTGCTCAGGTTGGAGACCACGACAAACCCTGTGTATACATTTAGGGTATATTTTGATGTATTAGAAGAAATTGTATTCCAAAATTTTTTAGAAGAAAAAAACCCTATGTGTAAACAAAAGATAAAGTTAGATACAATGAAAGATAACATACTACTATAATAATATAGGATCAAAATGATTTTTTTAAAGAAAGGTATTGTTAAGATAAACTAGTTAAGAAATGTTAAAAGAGGAAAGAGTAAAAGTTTTAAAAAATTAGAATAAGAAAAAAATAAAATAAAAAAATTTAAATTTGCAAGATTAAAGACTCATGGGGAGAAAGCCATGAATTCCATGTTTTGCTTTCCCCTCCTCTGGAATTCCATTCTTCTCCTTGATCAGTGAGCTTGGTCTTGCCTGGATTTCTTGTTGATTTTCTGGGGGAGGGGCCTGTTGTTGTGATTCTCAAGTTTCTTTGCTCAGGGCTGAATTGCACCACCCTTCCCAGGGGCTGGGCTAAGTAATCTGCTCCTGTTCTCTCTGTGGAGCTTTTGTTCCTTGAATACTTTCCATAGAGCTCTGGAGGACAGGAATTAAAATGATGGCCTCCCAATCTCTGGCCCAAAGGAGCCAAGAGCACTGGGCCCCACTCCTCAGTGTGCCCTCGGAGAAAAGCTGTCAATCCCTCCCATCTCTTGCCCTCTGGCTATGCTCCAATCTCACCTGGCCTGTGACCAAGTTTTTCTGTCTCTGGCACACAGCCCCGTTTGGAGTCTCCAACCCAGCATATCCCTGCCACTCTTCCAAGGGGAGTCTCGCTGGATCTGCCACTTGTGGGGTCCCTGCTCAAAGAACAGTGGTCTTCCTGCACCATGGATCACAGTTTAAGATAACCCCAAGCTGAGAGCTCACTCTTCTGCTCCGTCTCTGTAGCCGGCTTCCTTGCTTTAATACCTGAGATCTCTGCTACACTCAGACACCCTCAATCCTTCAGTGACCCCATGGGACCTGAGGCCACTCTGGCCCTGCAAGGGCTCCATCCCTGCTTAGCCTCTGGAGTGATATCCCTCAGTGGAGCAGACTTTTAAAAGTTCTGATTTTGTGCTCTGCCACTTGCCAGGAGCCACCCCCTACCTACCCACAGAGGTCTGTCTTTCCATTACTTTGGATTCACTCTTTGCAGGTCTCACCTTTCAGAAAGTGGTCGATTTTCTGTTTCTAGAATTCCTGTTCTTCTTCTCTTTGATCTCCTGTTGGATTTGTAGGTGTTAGGAATGGTTTGATAAGCTATCTAGCTGAACTCCTGCTACCTGATGTCATCTCAACCTGCTACTCCTCCACCATCTTCCCAACATCATCTATTTCCAAGGAATGTTCCCTGACTGGGTTAGCCTGTGATCTGTCTTTTGCTTCTTTGTTTTCCTCATTAGATGGCAGGTTTGTCCAAGGCAGGAAACACGTTTCCCCTCCATTAATTCTCACGCCAAGCTCACTGTTTGGAACTTATATTCCAATATACATTTATTGAATAAATTAAATAATATGGGCAAAAGTGATATTTAATTGAAGATGAAGCCTCAAGAGGATTGATTTTTATATACATATATATGCCTATTTACACATATATATGCATATAAATTATATATATATAACTTTAGTTTTATAATTAAAAAGGAAAAATACTGAATTTACCCCATCATCAATAATTATAATTTCATGGGCACCTGGGGAGCTCAGTCAGTTAAGTGACTGCCTTCAGCTCCATTCATGATCCTGGGGTCCTGGGATTGAGCCCTACATTGGGCTCCCTGCTCAGCAGAGAGCCTGCTTCTCCCTCTCTCTCTGCTGCTCCTCCCACTTGTGCACTAGTGCTCTCTTTGTTAAATTAAAAAATATTTTAAAAAATAATTACAATTTTTAAAAATCAGCCCTATATGATTTAAAAGATAAAACATGTTTGCTTACACATAAGGTGAGCAATATTTGAGAATTTTAAAAATGCCATGCTTAGTTGTCTACTTTTTTAGGGAAATACACAATTATTCACTTAGACTTGATTCTGTAAGTGCTATTCAATGTTATTTTAGTGACCAAAACTATGGGCATGTCTGAGAGAAAATAAACAGCATCAGATTCCTAAGGAGATGAAACATTTTATAGGATGCAATAAAAATTGTTTAATTAATATGTTTACAAGTCTCTGATCATTATAAATGGAGAAAAAATTAAGATCTCCTTTTCCTATAATATTTCTATGCATAAACTTATATGTGTTCTCATGTAAGATATAAAAAATTCTTTACATTTAGATTTTCCCCCAAACTTTGTCTTTTAACATGAAGAAAATAAAAATATTTATTTTCTTTCCCTCCCTCCCTCTTTTTCCTTTTCTTCCCTCCCTTGTTTATTCCTTCTTTTTTTCCTTTTTTTGTCCCTTCCCTTTGCCTCTCTTTCCCTCCCTTCTCTTCTTCCCACTCACCCTCCTTCCTTGATTGCTTCCTTCCTTCTTTCCTTCCCTCCCTTCCCCTTCCCTTTCTATAAGGTTAATAATCCCAGGAAGAGAATGTATTGTCCCATAGGTCAATAAACTACGTACCTATTTCCATTTTCATCTGATTAATGACTTGTGTGAGAGTCTGGGATCTTTAGGTGATAAATCAGGTAGAAAAAATGTCAGAGGAAATGAATGACGTGGCTGACATGGATATCTACAAGATTCAGGATAAAAATTCTCAGAGTACATTAAAAATGTTTCTGGCACAGAATGGAAGAAGATATTCAAAAATGACACTACAGACAAAAGGATGATATCCAAGACTGATAAAGAACTTCTTAAACTCAACACCCAAAAAATAGAAAATAAAATTTAAAAAATGGGCAGAAGTCATGAACAGATATTTCTCCAATGAAGACATACAAATGGCTAGCAGACACATAAAAAAATGTTCATCATCATTAGCCATCAGGGAGATTCAAATCGAAACCATGTTGAGATAATCACCTTACACCAGTTAGAATGGCCAAAACTATTAAGGCAAGAAACAACAAATGTTGGAGAGGATGTGGAGAAAGGGGAACCCTCTTATACTGTTGGTGGGAATGCAAGTTGGTGCATTCACTTTGGAAAACAGTGTGGAGATTCCTCAAGAAATTAAAAATAGAGCTACCCTATGACCCTGCCATTGCACTACTGGGTATTTACCCCAAAGATACAGATGTAGTGAAAAGTAAAGCCATATGTACTCCAATGTTCATAGCAGCAATGTCCACAAACACCAAACTGTGAAAAGAGCAGAGATGCCCTTCAACAGATGAATGGATAAAGAAGATGTGGTCCTCATATACAGTGGAATATTACTCAGCCATCAGAAATGATGACTACCCAACATTTGTATCAACATGGACATGACTGGCGGAGATTATGCTATGTGGAAAATTACTCAGCCATCAGAAATGATGACTACCCAACATTTGTATCAACATGGACATGACTGGCAGAGATCATGCTATGTGAAATAAGTCAAACGGAGGAAGTCAGTCATTATATGGTTGCATTTACTTGTAGAACATAAGGTCTAATATGGAGGACATTAGGAGAAGGAAAGGAAAAGAGAAGGAAGGGCAAACTGAAATTGGAGGAAGAGATGAACCATGATAGACTGTGGACTCTGAGAAACAAACTGAGTGTTTTAGAGGGAGGGAGTAGGGGGATGGGTGAGCCTGGTGGTGGGTATTAAGGAGGGCATGTATTGCATGGAGCACTGGGTGTTATATGTAAACATTGAATCTTGGAACACTATATCAAAAACTAATGATGCATTATATGATGACTAATAACACACACACACACACACACACACACACACACACAGAAAAAGAGAAAAAGAAAAAAAAGAAAGAATGTTACTAGCCAGTCAGAGGAGAGATTGAAATATGGAGAGGCCGGCCCTAGCGTAAGGTTAAACCATAGAAAAACTTGGGGAGAAGCTGCAATTCTTCCTGTGACCTCTGCCTGACCCACAGATATATTGTAAAGCTCTGGTAGTTATTTTGTTTTGTTTTGTTTTGTAATAGAAGGATCTGATTTAAGCTTTGCTTGCCTAACATCCATTTCAAAGATGATATCTCCAATACACATTTCCAGTCCCACCTATAGGTAAACACCAGGGTATCTTCACCCATCTGAGGTTCCTTCATTATAGTTATTATTTTATTATTTTTTTATGTTATGTTAGTCACCATACAGTACATCATTAGTTTTTGATGTAGTGTTCCATGATTCATTGTTTGTGTATAATTTTTTTATACTCAGTGCTCCGTGCAGTAGGTGCCATCCTTAATACCCACCACTGAGCTAACCTCATTTTAAAGATCTTTGTTGATTTCAACAATTGACCTTTTGGGCCACTCTTTTTCTTCCCTACCTGTGCTTCAAATTCCCTCTATTATGTTTCAAATTTATCAATAAAGAATGAGCCCACAAAGTCCAAGGTCCCCACCTTAGACCCCTATGAAAACAGAATCCCAGGCCTGTTCTCGCTCTCTCTCCCCTCAACCTTGCTGTGTGGCCTCAGATGTACTGTGCAATGTCCAGGTCTTGTAAGTAATAAACCTTTATTATTATTTTTTTTTTCAGAATTTCCTGCTGGTTATTGCTGAAGGGCATCTTACAATCATAAGAGCCACAATGGTCCCCTCATTGCATTATTTGGGAAGGGGAGATGTTTGTGGGAAGTTCACAGGGGCCCAGGTGAGTGCCCCCAGGCATTTCTAGAAGACATCATCACTTCTGATGGGGTAATACTGGCACAAAGCAAGAGCTTTCTGTCACGGGGAGTTGTTATCTCCCAATGTTATCTCCACTTGGCAACCCTTCTGCTTCATGATTTTCTATCTAAAACCCATGGCCACAACTCCTTATTTCTTTCCCCTCCACCAACATTCTCACATTCAGCTGGTAACTTCGACCTTGTAGCCCTATCAGATTTTTCTGTTTTCTACTAAATAGCTCTGGCATTTGGGCTTGTGTTCAGACTTACTGCAATCCTGCTCATTCAACAAATATTTATGAACGTATATTACACACCTGGATCTGCTTGGATACAGAGATGACTAGGATGTATTCCTGCCCTAAAAAGCTCACAGCCTAGAGGCAAATATGGAAAACATGCTTAGACTAAATTTAAATAATATCACATTTTAAAAGAACATATCACCAAGAGTGCATTTTAGATAACATTAAATTTCATTAAGAATCTCTCATACTGCATTCAAATACAAGTAGAGAAAATTAGATCCATGTAGGTATAAATATATTTTTGCTCCTAGGAAACATAGTTTATAAGTCCACAATATGCCCCTCTTGGCATTAAAAAGCCAAAGAGAGGTGGAGAGTGCTATTGTTTGTATAATGAATGTGCATTAAACATCTGCTTTATGTAAACAAATAAGAAAAGATCCAATAAACAATAGTGTCTCCCTTGTGCAGGCATTAGAAATAAACTTTTATTTTGATGATGCTTGACTATACTGTAGTAATTTTGATAGCCAACCAAGTATAGTAAAATAGGAATTTTACCTTAAACGGATTTCAAACTAATATGTCTATTATGCCATGTCTAATATGGCATGTTCTTCTCTTATATAAAATACAATAAGACGGGATTATTTTCACATAAGTCAGGTAATATGCTTATGCTCTGTAATACTCTTTGTGATTATAGAAACATGCAAGCACATGTCTTAAGGACTACTAATTTATTTTTATATAAAATTGGTGTTATCTCAAGGACATAAAATAAGCAAAATTATATGGAAAATAAGAATTTGGGTTAAAATATGTGATGGACTACTTGAATATACAGTATAGGATTGCTCTAGGTTCCTTACACTCTGACATCAGAAATGCTATTATTATTTATTACGGAGAGATAGAGTTATATACATAATAAAAGCTATAAATTGTATACATTGTTAATTTTTGGTTTTACAAATTTCTAATATGATGAACAGTGGCCTTCATGGAACTTCCATTCTTTCATTGACTCTCTGAATGGCATCCCTGGGAGTTAGGCAGTGCAGCAAGTTTGTGGTGTCCACAGCCCTTCTGAATGTCTGATTTAACTACTCTCCAAATTGAAGTACAGAGTTCTTAAATAACCGTCTGTGCAGTTCTTCAATAACCATCTGTGCTGAACAATATGGGAAATAAGAACATAATAGTAACATTTGCTTCTAGAATCATGTAACAAATCATGTACCAAATAGTCATGTAGAGACAGACTATAGTTTTTGCTTTCAAAGGGTACTCATTTCTCTTTTTTTCTGGTTTCCCATTTTTGCTTATCTGTAGGTTTGCCTTGCCTTTGTTTTGTAATGGTTTCTGTTCTTACAGGAAGCATATGAGAAGGGCTTTCCTGAGTCAGAATCCTGTTTCCATTTTGAGGTCACCTACACAATCCTGGGTGCTGATGTTTATATGACCTCAACCGCCTTCTGCTAGGTCTGCCTTCTTCTGATTTAATGTTGGCACAAATAATGCCCGATATCGTAACTCCTGCTGTGTCCACCAAGGTCTCTAATAGACCAAAGTTCGAGACTTGTGGGGCATGACTTAAAGGTAACTAGAGGCAGGGGCTAACAGATATACCTTGAACATAACAGGATGTTTTCAGTCAGAAATCAACAGAAGGAAAAAGAGGGAAGTGGTCCGTGAATCAAGGAGAAAAAGGTAAAAAGCCTGTGGAGATAGGAGGGCAAAAGAGAAATTCCAAGGGTCAAGGAGGCCACATAACTTTTAAGAATAAAGACAGTCTAACCTCCAGTTTTCAGTTGGGTGATGTGTTCTAATATAAAAAGCCCCATCATCTCAAAATATCCATAAACAGCTATTACCCATGTAGCATTATATCAATCATATTTTAGAGAATGGAGAAATGAGGTAGTCTTCAGAATGAAGGTTGAGTGGGGCTACAAAGGGACCGCAGGTATGAAATGGTGGGCTCGTCTTCGAATTCTTTTGAAACAGGAATTCAAAGTGGAAAAGATGAGGAACACACATCCTACTTCTAGTGGGTAGAGGAGCCAGATTGTATTAGCCATGAGAGTCAACCGTTAAATTTTCAGAAAAGTTGTGAGCTTCTTATTAAATATGGTCACTATTAAAAGTTAAATTATATAAGCATAATTAAATAAATTATTGTAAAAACAGAAACATCACTTCCTAATGATTTTACTACTTTTAATATTAGATACAGGCTTTATTTATGTTTACTGCATCTCTACAGTGGAAATACAATATAACTCTGTGCCTACTCCAGACTCAGTAATAGCTTGAGTTCTGTACTTTGAAATTAGCTATGGTGTGAGAATTTATGCCATGGACACTGGCAAATGTGATAAATCAGACCTTTTTGTGGAAAGCCAGGTTGTTAAATATTCACCAGTAATCATTGGTGATCAGCTCATATGCAAGAATTTCAAGAGACTAGCAATAAGTGGTGGTCCAGGGCATTTTGGGAAGGAAATTCGAAGGGGAAAAAAAAATCTCCAGGGACTGAGGAACCCCCACAATAGCTGAGTCACATGTGAGTTTAATGACTTCCCCTCACACTTTAGTCAATGGTTCTTGAATCTTGAATCCAGAGCTTAAAATCTGTGCTCTTACTGCCCCATAAATCCACTACTGCAGTTCTACTGAAACACCTCACTTCTAATCTTCTGTTTTGGAACTGAGGTGACATAGATATTTTTATTCTTTTTTGAATCAATTCAGTAATGTTAAGAAACTGTATGTCTGACAAAGAAGGTGATAAATCTCTATAACTACATCATTTTATGGTGTTTAAAAAGCCTCTACTAGACTTATATATTTTATCATATTCTGGCTTTATATATTACATTCCTAAAATCATGCTTATTGGATTTATCTTTGCTGATTAGGTTAACCACAGGGGATAATACAAGAACATCGAACAGATGTTTGATTATTGGAGCATTTGTGTACTTCCTATATCATTTCCTCATCCCCTATTTTCAGTATCTCGTAGCTAACGTCACTGATAATTGCAAGTTTACAGTATACTATAACCTTTTATTTTTTTTTTATAAAGATTATTTATTTGAGGAGGGAAGAGGCAGAGGAGAGGGGGAGAGAATCTTAGCAGATCCCCTGCTAAGAGCAAGGAGCCAGAGGCAGGGTTGGATTGCATGGGTCTGAGATCATGACCTGAGGCAAAATCAAGAGTCAGGCGCATAACCGACTGAGCCACCCAGGGGCCCTTGTTTTCTGACCTTTGATGGAAGCAGGAGAGCAGCTCCCACCTCCTGATAGAATCATGTACTGTGTAATTCTCATGGCTTTGTGAATCATTGATACAGTGTAGGGGTGAGGTTGTGGGCTCTGGAGCCAAACGGATTCCAATCCTTAACCTTTTACTTGATAGCTAGGTGACCTTGGCCATCTCTCTCAAACTTTTTCTTTTTTTCTTTCTCCTCTCTCTCTTTTTTTTTTAAGCTTCTTCTCTTTTTTAAAGATTTTCATTTATTTATTTGACATAGAGATAGAGAGCACAAGTAGGAGAGCAGCAAGCAGAGGAAGAGCAAGAAGCAGGCTCTCCACCAAGCAGGGAGCCCGATGCGGGACTCGATCCCAGGACCCTGGGATCATGACCTGAGCCGAAGGCAGCTGCTCAACCCACTGAGCTGCCCAGGCGCCCTCTCTCAAACATTCTGGGGTTTAGTTTCCTCATCTATAAATTACGGACAATGATGTTATCTACTTCATGGGTGTATTAATTTCCTATGGTTACCATAACAAATCACCACACACCTGGTACTTAAGAAATTTAATTGCTCATGGTTCTGAAGGCAAGAAATCAAAATCCCGGTACTGTAAAGGATGCACTCCCTCTAGATGCTGTAGGGGAGATTCTATTCCTTGACGCTTCCAATATCTGCTGGTTAATTTTGTTCCTTGACTTGTAATTGTGTCACTCCATTCCTGCCTCCATTTTTACATTGCCTCCTTCTCTGTCTGCCTCCTCTGGATGTCCCTTGAAAGGACACTTGCCTTTGGATTTGGGCCCACTGGATGATTCCGGATGCTCTCATCTCAAGATCTTTAACTTAATTACATCTCCAAAGGCCTTCCCTGCACCCCCCACCCCCAATTAGGTAACATTTACAGGTTTGGGACATTAGAACCTGATACGTCTTTTAGGGAACTGCCATTCAACCCACTAGAAGGTGGTAGTAAGAATTCAGTGAGTAATAAAGACACATGCTTAGAACAGTGCCTTGCACAGAATAAAGGAACATTAAATATTTCTCCTTCTCTTCCTTTTCTATTTTTCCTGCTCTGTCCCTCCTCTTCTTCTCTGTTCTGTTTTCTTTATCAAAATCACTAACTTTCCGTATTTAGTTCCAAGTCTCAGCATTCAGTTTTCAGGGAAGTCCTTCATTGCTTGCCAGCCAAACCTAACCTCAGCTTTGATGTTGGAGATTCTGGAGCCGAATTCTCCACTTTGAACCCTCGAGTTCAAATGAAACATCTGTCCTTGTCTTTGTTACAGAATATTTGTTTGAGTGTCTGCCTAAGAACACGTATTTCCCGCAGTTCGGTTGTCTTCCTCTTTCCAGCTTACCTTCCAGGGCCTGGATAACTACTGCGGGCCCTCAAACACATCAGCCACACTTCTGAATGCTTCCAGAAATGATTATGATTTAAAATAACTGCATACTTTGTATTATGCACACTTACTTGTCTCTTTGCCCAAACCCAGCTTCCAGATGTCTCTGCTTGCCTGACTTAGAGACACCAGTGATGATCATGCCCTGAGACAACTGTATGCCATGCATTATGTATTTTTCCCTCCTCACTTCTCTGCTGTCAGTTCCCAAAGGAGGAACGGCTAACTTAGCTCCTGACTCATCCTAGTAGGGAAGCCTCAGGAAGCCTGTCTTCTCTGTTCCACTTTATGTCTTGGGACACGATGCAAAGTGGCCCTGGACAAACTTGAGATACTATTAGCAGTGAGGCTAAATTCCATAAACTTGAGCAGTTTGAATAGTTTAGTAGTTTCTTAATATTTGGGGGGAGTTGTATTGAAGCAAGAAGTAAATGGTCTGTAAACTGAGAATATTGGGACGTCCAGCTATTCAGACAGTCACCCATGAGTCACACGTGCCAACATGCTGATTTTAGAGGCAAGCAAAATTTCATTACTCCCAAACTCAAAGAATAAAAGTAATACCTTCCATCAATATTTAAGAGTAGAACTCTTTTACAAAGAAGTGGAAAATATATGTATATATTACTATCCTTTAGCATTATGTAACCTGTTTACTACTCTGGAAAGTACCCTGCTGTATTTACTGTTTTATGCTTTCATTAATTCTTAATATAACCACAGATTTTGCTGTGGATGAGTGCTGCCTTTTTAGGGGTTATCTAAATACTTTATCTGATATTCATTTTACTTAGGGGGAAAAAACAGGATTTGAGTTCAAGTTTCCTCAAGGGATTACTCTCTGCTGTACAGAAATGACTTAAAAAAAAAAAAAAAAAGGTACATTATCTGAGGACTGCAGTGCATTAAAAGGGATTGTAGTAACAAGAAAAAATATGGTAGGATTAGCTCACTGTAATACCATATTGCACAATATTTTCAAGTTTAGTCATATTATACTACATTGAACTTTTCAGTTTATTGATTTCCTGTACATTCTTTTTAAGATAGTATAATGGCTGTTCAGAAAAGCTCTAAATTGAAAAGAAAACTAAAGCTAGGAAAGTAATTTTAAAGTTTCACTAATTAAATGTCCTCACTGGGTGGTCGCTTAGTCCCTTCGGTATGAATTTTCTGGTCTTTTAGGAAATTAATGCAACTTGTTTAATGAACAGAGAGGTGTGATTTGCTTCCTGCATCTGGAACACAGCTTCGAAGGGGTCTTTCCAATTTACCTTCTCATGACATCAGCAGGAATTGTGTTTTTTGTTTTTTGTCTTGTTTTGTTTTGTTTTCCCTGTAAAGAGAAATAGAATCCACAGTGTCCTGCCAGGACTTCGGAAATTACCATAGAATGTTTATCCTCTCCTGCTGAAGCCATACGCTAGTGGTGATGCTTCCTTATTACATTCCTACCACAGAAATTCTCCTGGAAACCAAGATTGGAAATATAGACTTTATTTCTCATCACTGCAACATTTAGAATATGCTTCAGCTCCAAGTGAATCAGAATGCCCCAAAACAATTGGCTAAAAGCAATTAAAGTCTCTTTTTCTCTCATGTTCAATAAGTTTGGATTCAGGAAATGCAAGGCTAGCATGGCACGTCACAGTATTAGAAACCAAGGCTCCTTCTTTTATAGCTCAAACATCCTCAGCATGTGGCTTTTGCTTCATGGTCTCAGTTAGCTACTCATGCTCCAACCATCCAATCCTCATTTCTGGAAGAAGGAAGGGGCTAGGAAATACATGCCTCCATTTCCAGTTCTTCAAGTAAGCAGCTTGGACGTCACCACTCTGCCCTGCCAATAAGTAAAAAGTTGAACTGACCGAAAATCAACAACTCTTCTTGAATTGGTAAGACAGAGGAAGAAACGGGGCACATCATGACCCATAATATCGCAGACAGACAGGGAGCTGTGGTTTACTCAAGCAGAGATCAAGGAGCAGAAAACACGGTGGGAACTAGTGCTGGGGCTAAGAAAAACTGAACTGTAATTGATAGATTATTGAACACTCAGTGTGGACAAGTATGAGAGTTAAAAAAAAAAAAAAATCCAGGGAAACCCATTCACATCCCCCTTTCCCCTATCCACCAGCAGTGTTGTGAGATCTACCTCCAGGAGTTTCATCAAGGTTATTAAAAAAGAAAAAAAATATATCCTTATGCTTTCAAGATGGGGAGGAGAAAAGGACAATTGTGGAATACACAAGAGGATCTGTTTCAAAATCTGCCCACTGGAGAAATTAGTTAACCAGAGCCTAACCTGCTGGGTTATTAGCAGAGCCTAGCAGAGCTGGGGGAAGGAAATAACCAATTCTAGCCCACTCCAGTTATCCTGTTTACACCTAAGGGGAGAGAACAGATCTGAGACACACTTGTGAAGTTTACAATACAGAGACATAAGCTCAATAAAAGACTGAGACTTAACCGGAAACTATAGAACACTTCCCCCCACCACCCCAAAACCTCACCATCATGAAAGGTCTCATTATAGCAGCTTTTTAAATTTGGTCCACCATGTTTAAGAAAAAATTAAAAGGTCTACCAATGGCAAAAAGCACAAATTGAAGAGAGAGCAAGCATCACAACTGGATGTGGCAGGGAGGCTGGAATTATCACCCTGCTAACTTAAAACAACTATGACTAAGATGCTAAAGTCCCTAATAGATAAGGCAGATAACATGTAAGAACAGATGGGCAATGTAAACAGAGAGATGGAAACCCTTAGCAAGATTCAAAAAAGAAATGTTAGATGTAAAAACAGTTGTAACAGAAACTAAGACTGCCTTTAATGGGCTCATTAGTAGACTGGGCATGGCTGAGGAAAGAATGTCTAAATTAGGGAACATCTCAGTAGGATTCTCTAAAACCAAAAAACAAAGAGAACAAAGATAAAAAACAAAAAAACAAAACCAAAACCAAAACAAAAGAGCAAACTATCCAAAGATTTTGTGATACTTACAAAAGGTATAACATATAAATAGTGCAAATACCAGGAGAAAAAAGAGAAAGGAATAGAAGAAACATGTAAAACAATAGTGACAGGAATTTCCCCCAAAGTAATGCCAACCCCCAAATTACAGATCCAGGAGGCTCAGAAAACACCAAGCAAAATAAATGCCAAAAAACTACATGAAGGTGTATCATTTTCCAACTACAGAAATTATAGATTTAAAAAAAATGAAAAATACCAGAGGATATAAAACCTTATCCACTGAGGAACAAAGATTAGAATTATATCCATGTTCTTCTCAGAAACCAAGTAAAATATTTAAAGTATTACAAGAAACTCCTCCCCCACAAACCTATTAACTCTATACCTTGTGAAATTATCCTTCAAAAACACAGAAATAAAGGCTTTCATAGATAAACAAAAATTGAGGAGTTTTTTTGTTTTGTTTTGTTTTGTTTTTGCCAATAGACCTGCCTTATAAATGTTAAAAGCTCTTTAGAGAAATTTGGATCTAAAAGTAGAAAGAACACCAAAGAAGGAATAAGTGAAGGTAAAATGAAAACTTTTATTTTTCTTATTTTTAACTGATATAAAAATAACTGTCCAAATAATAATATCAAAATACATTTAATTATGTGTATATATAGATTCATATTTTTATGCAAATTCATATTTTTATGCAAATTGTATGAATAGCAGCAATGATACAAGGGATGAGGGAGGAATTGGGATTATTTTGGTATTATAAAGTACGCATGTTACACATTATGTGGTATAAAGTTATTTGACAGTGTATTTAGCTTAGCTGTGAATATATATTGCAGAACCTCAGGAACCACTGAAAAAGGTAAAAACAAGCAAAGTAAAACTGACATGCTAAGGAACGAGAGAAAATGGAATCATATAAAATGCCCAGTTAAAACAACAAAAGACAGAAAAAAGTGGAGGATAAAGATAGGTACAAAGGACAAGGGCAACAAATAGAAAACTGTAACAAATATGGTAAATACTAATCCAACTATATGAATTTATAATCATCTAACATGTCAATCATCTAAATGCATGAATTAAAAAACAGAGATTGTAGAGTTGACCAAGACACAAGATACACATATATGTCACCTATAAGAAACCCACTATAAATTTAAAGACACATATAGATTAAAAGAAAATGGATGGGGAAAAAAAAATATGCCAAGATGGAAGTAATCAAAAGAAAGCAAGAGTAGCTGTATTAATTTCAGACAGAGCAGAGCAAGAAAGTTATTAGGGATAAAAAGGGCATTACATAATGATAAAGGGGTTAATTCTCCATGAAGACATAGCAGTCTTTACTATGTATGTGCCTAATAACAAAGGGTGCACAAGAGGTAAAAGCTGACAGAACTGCAAAAACAAATAGATGAACCTGCTGCATAGCTGGAGACTTTAATACCTATCTCAGAAATGGACAGATTTATCAAGCAGAAAAATTGGTAAGGACAGAGTTGAAATCAACAACACCTTTAATCAACTGGATATAATTAACAACTACAGACTAATAATCACTAATAATCTAAAACCAGAAGAACACACATTTTTCTCAAGTTCACACATGGAACATTCACCAAGATAGACTATATGCCGGACCACAAAATGCATCTTAACAAATTTAAAAGATTATGACTCATATAATGTCTACTCTCAGAACACACTAAAATTAAGCTAAAAAACAGTAACAGAAAGATAACCAAAAAACTCCAATATACATGGAGATTACACTTCACATTTCTAAATAATACATGGGTCAAAGAAGAAACCTCCAGAAAAAATTTAAAAAATAGTTTGAATTAAATGAAAAGGGAAAGAAAAAACATGTCAAAATTTGTAAGATGCATCAAAAGCAGTACTGAGTGGGAATACTATAGTATTTATAGTATTGAATGCATATAGTAAGTGTTTATAGTGTTGAATGCATATATTAAGTTATAGTGTTGAATGCATATATTAAGACAGATGATATAAATAAAAATCTGTTTCTATCTTAGGAAACTAGAAAAAAATAAAATAAAAAAAATAAGACATAGAGTAGGAATTAATGAAATTAAAAATGGGAGGTTGGTAGAGGAAAACTAATGAAACCAAATACTGAGAAGACCAATAAAATTGATAAACCTCTAGCCAGACTATTTAAGGAAAAGAGAAGATACAGATTATTAATATGAAAGGTGTATCAGGACAGAACTTGTAGATATTAAAAGCATATTAAGGGATACTATGAACAATTCTATGTCTACAAATTTGATGAAATTGATGAAATGGACTGATCCCTTGAAAAACAGAATCTATCAAAACTCATGCAAGGAGAAATATACAATCAAAATAGGTCAATATCAGCTGAAAAAACTGAATCAATAAGTAATTTCAATAAGGCGTCTCAAAACAGAGTTCATCAGTTCCAGATGGATTCACTGGTGTGTTCTGCAAATCATTTAAGGAAAGAAATTATACTAATTTTCCACAATCTCTTTCCAAAGACAGAGGAAGAGAAAATACTCCAAAACTCCTTCGGTGAGGTAGCATTATTCTAATACCAAATCCAGGCAAAAACATTATAAGAAAAGCAACTACAGACCAATGCCTCCATGAACATAGATGCAAACATCCTAAAAAAGGAAAAAAAAAAAATCAGTAAACGGAATCTGACAACATCAACAAAAAATTATACATCATGACCAAGTGGAATTT
Source organism: Mustela lutreola (assembly GCF_030435805.1). Lineage (NCBI taxonomy): Eukaryota > Metazoa > Chordata > Mammalia > Carnivora > Mustelidae > Mustela > Mustela lutreola. Next base: position 10,106,422 of record NC_081297.1, on the reverse strand, counting down.
ATCCCATGCATGCAAGTCTGGTTCATCATTATGAAATCAGTCAACATAATCTGTTACATTAATAAAGAAAAAAATCACATGATAATACCAATAGATTAAAAAATGTATTTGATAAAACCCAACATCTATTCATGGTAAAAACTCTCAGTAAACTAGGAATAGAGAGGAAGTTTTTCAACTTGATAAAGAACATCTTAAAAAAACAACAGGTAATGTTATGATCCAATGGTGAGAGATTTTAATCTCTCCCACTAAGATCAGGAAAAAGACAAGGATGTTTCCTCTCACCACTACTTTTCAAAATCATACTGGAAATCCTAGCTAATGCAATAAGATAAGAAAAGGAAATAAAAGGTATATAGATAGGAAGGAAAGAATAAAGCTGTCTTTGTTCACAGATTGCATGATCAGCTATATGGAAAATAAGAAAGAACTGATAAAAAATTCCTGGAAATAATAAGCAATTTAAGCAAGGCTGCAATATATAAGGTTAAAATACAAAAGTCAACTATTTTCCTCTATACAAACAATGAACATGTAGAATTTAAAATTAAACACCCATTAATATTTATATTAGCAATGTAGCCTAAAGCAAAATACTTTAGCATAAGCCAAACAAAATAAACATAACAAAAGCAGGATAACTATAAAACTCTGATGAATAAAATCAAAGATTGAAGGGACTAAGAACACATGAATCCTGATGAGCACTGAGTAATGTACAGAACTTTGAATCATTATGCTGTATATCTGAAAATAATGACACTGTATGTTAATTATATTCAATTAAAAAACAGGAAAGAATGAAAGGAATCAAAGATTTAAATAAGAGTGGAGACAGTCCATGTTTGTTGATAGTAGACTCAATATTTTCAAGATGTCAGTTCTCTTCAACTTCATCTATAGATTCAACGCATTACCAATGAAAGTCCCAAGTTATTTTGTGGATATTGGTAAACTGATTCTAAAGTTTATATTGAGAGCCAAAAGACCCAGAATAGTTAACACAAAATTGAAGAAAAAGAACAAAGTTGGTCAGACACTACCTGACTTTAAGACTTCCTATAATTCTACATCAATGAAGACAATGTGTTATTTGCAAAAGAAAAGACAAATGAATCATTGAAACAGAATAAAGAGCCCCCCGAAACAACCCCCGTAAATACAGTCAACTGACGTTTGACAAAGGAGGAAGGGCAATTCAATGGAGCAAAGAAGGTCTTTTTCACAAATGATGCTGGAACTACTGGGCATTTACATACATAGGAAGCAATGAATCTACACACAGATCTAATACCCTTCACAAAAGTGAACTGAAAATGACCACAGACCCATATGTAAAACACAAAACTACAAAACTCTGAGAAGGTAACATAGGAAAAAGCCTACATGACTTTTGGTATTGTCATGTCTTTTTAGATATAACATGAAAGACATGATCTATGAGAGAGATAATCAATAAGCTGGACTTCATTAAAATTTAAAACATCTACTCTGTGAAAGACAATGCCAAGATGATGAGAAGACAAGTAACTAACTGGAAGACATATTTGCAAAAGACACATTTGATGAAGGACTGTTATACAAATGTAAAGAACTCTTAAAACTCAACAATAAGAAAAATAAATTCAATTTAAAAATGGGCCAGACCCTAACAGATTCCTCAGCAGAAAAGATTTACAGGTAGCAAACAAGCATATGAGAAGATGTTCCACATCATGTCATTAGGAAAATGCAAATTGAGATAACAATGACATATGAGTACAGAGCTGTTAGAATAGCCAAAATCTCCAATACTGATAATATCAAATGCTCACAAGGATGTGGAGCAACAGGAACACTCATTCACTACTAGTGGGAATGCAAAATGGTATAAGGACTTTATAAGACAGTTTGGTAGTTTCTTACAAAACTAAACGTACTCTTATTTTAAGATCTATAAATTTCTCGTTCATATTTACTCAAAGGAATTGAAACTAATAACCACACAAAAATCTGCATGTAGCACCTTTATCTATCACTGCCAAAACTTGGAAGCAACCAAAATGTCCACCAGGAGATGAACAGATGAAGTGTGTATATCCAAACGATGGAATAGTATTTGGTGTTAAGAATCAATGAACTATCAAACCTGAAAAGACACGGAGGAACCCTAAAAGCACATTACTAAGTGAAAGAAGTCAAGCTGAGAAGACCACATGTTATATGATTTCAATATGACATTCTGGGAAAGGTAAGTCCATGGACACAATAAGAAGACCATTGGCTTTCAGAAGGTGAGGGTTGGGGGAGGGGTGAATAAGGAGAGTACAGCAGATTTTTAGGAAAATGGAAATGGCCTAAATGATACCATAATGATGGATATACCTTATAATACATTTTCCAAATCAATAGAATGTCCAGCATCAGAAGTGAACAGTAATATAAATTCTGGGTTATAATGGTATGCTGATGTAGATTCAGCAACTGAAACAAAGGACCACCTGGTGGGGATATTGGTAATAGGGGAGGCCATGCATATGTGTGGGTAGAGAATATTTGGGAAGTCTGTGTACTCTCTTCTCAATTTTGTTGTGGACCTAAAACTGCTCTAAAAATTACAGTCTTGGGTCAATTGGCTGGCTCAGTTGGTTAAGTGTCTGACTCTTGATTTCAGCTCAGGTCACCATCTCAGGGTCCTGAGATAGAGTCCCACATCTGGCTCTGAGGTGAGCGTGGAGCCTTCTTAAGATACTCTCTCCCTGTCTCTCTGCCCCTCCCCCGCCTGCATGCACACTCTCTCTCTCTCCCTAAAAATACAAACAAACATAAAGAATACAGTCTTAATTTAAAAGAGAATATATAAAAAAAAAAAAAAAACCCAAACATAAAAACAGGAGGGAGGAGAACAGAAGAAAGGAAGAAAATGATGAATGGGAGGGAAGGAGGAGGAAGACCTATCCCTGTCTCTTTAAATATACTCAATGAAAGGCACACATGACACTTGTGCTTATATTTTCTTACCTGAGTTAGGGCACATGGTAATTTCTTGCAAAGGGGGCAGAGAAATGTAGTCTTTATTTTTGGCAATTGTGTGCTCCAGTTTACCTTTATATGTTATGTAGAATTTTTTACTGTAATCTTAAAAGTTGTATTTTTTGTTTCTACAATGTAAAATTGAAGAACTTACGTAATAATACAAAAATTGCAAAATGGAAAAAACAGAGACTGAAGGTCTAAAATTCTTCACCATAAAGAAGCACAGGTTAGTGTCTAGGGCATATGCTTGCAATTTCATATCTATGTAATATATAAGATTACCATAATTTGTTTGTTAACAAAGTATCTTGGATTTTTTCCATGTCAGTATATACATAGGCACCATACTGACAATTTTATCCAATCTTGGTACCAGCATAGAGGAGAAGAAAAAAATTTTAATTTCTAAGTCAGGCCCTCTTCTGTTTGAACCGTCATTGTACTTTATCAAATATTTTAAATTATGAAACATGGACAGTCAAAAGCAGCTTGTGAAATATATTCTAAGACCAGTTCAAACTTATAATCATCAAAACATATTTTCTGGTTTGTTTTGTACCCTTAATGCTGATAATAAAGGCCACCTGTAAAATAGTTTGTTCCTTGGTTTACCAAACCAATGATGATATGGACTTAGATTTAAGTTTTTCTCCCCTCCTTATTTCAAATCACTAATATACTCTTCTATCCTCTCCACCCCACACACTGATATTTAAAATCTCATGTTTGTTGAATTTTTTCTTCTACAGAACCTCACGTTTTTATAACTGGGGCATTTATTTCTTTAGACCAGTTTATCTGTCTCCTACAAAATTCACAGGTAGCAGATGTCCCCACACCTATCACAGAATTACTAGGAGTTATGTTCTGTCATCTTTCTGTGACCATATCAATGGCAACATTATAGATTTACTTCTTATCTGAAGTGGTGGTTCCTGAACTGTGCTCCCTAGACCAACAGCAAAAACATCACTTGGGAACTTGTTTAAAATGAAAATTATGGACCTGCTGATTGAGAAGCACAAGGTGGGGCCCAGTAATCTGAGTTTCAAAAGGCTTTCTAGATGATTTGAAGCACATCAACCTTTGGTAACCACTCTCTAAATCAGAGGATTTTGACAGTGCTCACACATTGGAATTACCTGGGGAGTTTAAAAAAAAAAAAAACAAAATGACGCCTGGGTCGTAACCCCAGAAATTCTGAATTAATTATTCTGGAGTGAGGTTAGAGAATTGTGAATTTTACTAGCTCCCTAGATGATTATTAAGTGCAACCAAGGTCGAGAACCACTGCTCTAAATCATTTATAACTTCACATTATATTTGCCAACTCCAGGTTCTTCAAGCTTTTTGTCTTTCCCTGAGGATCTAAGCCATATGAGGATACAGAGAGGCTACAGTGAGTTAGATATTACCTTGTTCTGAGTGGATTTAGATATTAAATGAAATGTGACACTGCATCTTATCATTTCCTTTGGTTTTGTTTATCATACATGATGAGCCTTTGAACTTGAAGCTGAATTAATTTAATGCAATGTTTCCTTTTGAATCTATTGGATTTTGTGTGCATTGGGGTGACATGCAAAACAAACATCTAAATGCTCTTCCTGTGATCTTTGGGAAAAGCACCAGAGGAGAAAGAGTGTCCACGGTACATTAACCATGTAAAGTGAGTTTAATCAGATGGAATTGATTTGTTTAAGTTACACTTACATGTACAAAAAGAAATGTTCTGAACTAAATAAATTCAGTATTAAAATTGCCTTCACAGTCCATACCTAACCAATTTCATCACCATATATGCTACCAGTTAGATGCTACTTGTGGAAGAAAACGTGATTCTTCAGCTGGCAAATGAAGATAGCAAGAAGGAACTTCTTCACGGTTTCAGTGGGGAGGAATATGTTAAGGACCTCCTGCACCCGCATTATGCCAGACATGGATTAGAAGCACTCTGAACTCATTTTGTAACAGACAATGAATTGCTTTCTTCACACTCAGTCAAGTATTTTAATCTTGTCTTTTTTAAAACAAACATCAACTGGTGGCATACCTCTTTTTGTTTTTAATCTCATTTAATATGTGGAGAAAGATGTGGCTATCCTTTGTAAGGCAGGCTTCATAGTGGGAAAGGCTGCTTTGAAACTGGGCTTCCTATTGTTTTTGGGAGAAGAGGAGCCCAGAAAACTCCAAGCCAAATGACAGCATTTAAGCAACAGAAGCAAGATGGATATAATTACTGAAACACACAGCAAAGGGTGAAGGTTGCCCTTTGACTTGCAAAGATCTGTGGTGTGAGACAGATGGTCCAGCAGCAAAGGTACACTACTTGAGTTCATAACAACAATAGCAAGAAATCAAGAACAAGGAAAAAGAAAGCAGATGTCAACTGTTGTAATGAAAAATCATGACCCCTTCTTCCCATTCCAGAGATGAGCAAATTCTCAGATCTTGGGCCCATTTACTGAAAGAGAACCTATATCCTCAAAAGAAGGGCTCTGAAATGTCACAGGAAGTATACAGTGTAAATGTACTTTTCTCCCAATCCTCCTCTGAGGCAATTTAGCAGAGTATACTAAGGAAAGGGGAATACCCAGATCTTCTGAGGCCTATACCATACATGACCTGAGATGACACTGATCCCAGAGGAACCAAAAGGTTATTATGGTCCCTCTGTTAAGGTGAAAATCGGTAGAGTCCTGGCCCAAGTTCATCACACAAGGGTCTAATGCAGGAGTCAACAAACTGGGCCATAGCCAAATTCTGCCCACCTCCAATTAGGTAATATTTATTAGAACACAGACATTTTTGCTTTTTAATGTCTGTGTCTGCTTTTGTGTTCCCGCAGCAAATTTGAATAGGTGCAATAGATACCATATAATCTACGAAACATAAAGTTTACTCTGGCCCTTTAGAGAAAAAGTTTTTCTGACCTTTAGTCTATTCGGTCCCCAGACCTACCCTATCATTCTTTTCCGTAGTGTCTGACTGGAAAAATTAGGATGATTTAATCCTAAAACAGTGGGCAGATTCCTGACAGAGGTTACTTGCCATATAGAATAAGAGCCATAATAGTAGACAAGTCAGCGGGAAGCTCTTGAACATTCCACTCCCCACCAGCCAAGAAACTAAGTCAAAAGCAATAACACAAATCAGAAGGGATGGCATTGAATAATGTAGGGGTGTCATTCTACACTCCCCAAAAAAGGAATTCACTGATATGGCCATCCATAAACCATTGGACTAAGTATAAACTTCACCAATTATACTTAAACAATCAAAACTTCCATGTCAAATATCATATTTTTACTTGGACAGAATAAATACAGCCTTTGGAACTTGGTATGTGCCTATTCATCCTGAAAGTGCTTGTTTTCCATCCTTGCGATGAGGGGAATCAAGAGCATTTCACATTCAACTAGGATGAACAACAGTACATGTTTATAATCTTGACCCAGAGCTCTCTTACTTCTCCTACTCTTTGACATAATACAACCCAGAGATAACTTGATCTACTTGACATTCCTTCATTTATACTGGTCTATAATATTGATGGTATCCTATTAAATCAGACCTAGAAAGGAAAACTTGACAAATACTCTGAATGCTCTGGTGGTACACCAGAGCGCCAGAAAGTGGGAGAAAAATACAACAATTTATTAAGGGTTCCTTTTCATTGGGTTTGAGTTTTTAGGAGTCCATTATTCTGTTACATACATAGTCCCCTAACACGAAGAACACGATACTCTCGCTCTTAGCTTCTATCAGTAAGAAGACGACACAACACTTGAAAATCCCATTCTGATTTTGGAGGCAGCACATACCACACTTAGGAACTCTTGATTAACTCAGAAAGAAGGCTGTCCATTTTGAAAACTGAGAGTAAGAGGATTATAGTCCAGTTTTAGGCTGTGATACAAGATCAAAGCGGTTCTTCTGTTGAGTTAGTGTAGGCTAGATGGAAAGATCTAGAGGATACACAGTGGATATGATGGTTAATTTTTTATGTCCCTATGAAAGGCAGCTAGTAGCATGACACTAGCCCCTAATAATGAATACTTAACCAGGCAATATTAATTGATGATGTGACCTGAGCTATGCCTCATGAGCTAGTATTGGCATAATCACTAAATCATAAGATTAAGTGGGCATAGCAGTGATACATTATACAATGGAAAAACCTTCATTCAGAATTGGTCCCACCCATGTTTTCAGAGTAAAAATAAATTACAGGAACAAGGGGTTCATACCTCATTTATCTACCTGTGTCACATCGATGCCTTACCTCAGTTCACACCATGACCAGCTGATGGATAGAACAACTTGTTTGTTAATGCAAACCAATAAAGAGCTCCTAAGCCACTAAATACCCACACAAGGATGTACCCAAAGAACAGTGATCAGGGGAAATCATCTCAGAAGAAGTATCCTGGGTAGTGCATTTCGTCATGCACTTTGAAGAAAAATGTAATCTGAGTTAGGAATAAACATGATGCCTTGGTAGTGGTGAATGGCTGAGATCAAAGGCAAAGAAATGTATATGGATGGACCTATGGGAACAGACACAAAGTGTGTAGACTGTCTAGTGTCAATTTCAACCACAGAATATCCATTGGAATATTCCATTTCAGAGAAAAAACTGAAAACTAGATGTCCAGAATGTCTCATTCAGTAGATGCTAGCTAGTAACTGCTCTTGGCTTTCCCATTGTTTTCACCTGAAAAGAGGAGTCATGATGGCAGCAACGAAAGGTATGCATAGTTGAATTGGAATTAATTCCATCTCACCAAGCTTATTCTAGCTATCCCTGAAAGTTTTCCTCTACAATTTCTTGTTTTTTGAATTTTTAAAAATTTTTAAATAAATATATAATATATTTTTATCCCCAGGGGTACAGGTCTGTGAATCGCCAGGTTTACACACTTCACAGCACTCACCATAGCACATACCCTCCCCAATGTCCATAACCCCATCTCCCTCTCCCAACCCCCCTTCCCGCAGCAACCTCAGTTTGTTTTGTGAGATTAAGAGTCACTTATGGTTTGTCTCCCTCCAGATCTCATCTTGTTTCATTTATTCTTTTCCTACCCCCAAACCCCCCATGCTGCATCTCCACTTCCTCATATCAGGGAGATCATATGATAGTTGTCTTTCTCCGATTGACTTATTTCACTAAGCATGATACCCTCTAGTTCCATCCACGTCATTGCAAATGGCAAGATTTCATTTCTTTTGGTGGCTGCATAGTATTCCATTGTGTATATATACCACATCTTCTTCATCCATTCATCTGTTGATGGACATCTAGGTTCTTTCTATAGTTCAGCTATTGTAGACATTGCTGCTATAAACATTTGGGTGCACGTGCCCCTTCGGATCACTACATTTGTATCTTTTGGGTAAATACCCAGTAGTGCAATTGCTAGGTCATAGGATAGTTCTATTTTCAACTTTTTGAGGAACCTCCATGTTGTTTTCCAGAGTGGTTGCACCAGTTTGCACTCCTACCAACAGTGTAGGTGGGAATTTCTTTTTTCTTTTTTTTTTTTTTTTAAGGATGGGTGAGATTACTTTTTTTTTTTTTTTAAAGATTTTATTTATTCATTTGACAGAGAGAGATCACAAGCAGGCAGAGAGGCAGACAGAAAGCAAAGGGGAAGCAGGCTCCCTGCTGAGGCCCTATGCAGAGCTCGATCCCAGGACACTGGGATCATGACCTGAGCTGAAGGCAGAGGCCCAACCCACTGAGCCACCCAGGCGCCCCTCCATTATGATTTCTTATGAAGATGATTTAACCACTTGTTGGCAAGCTGGTAACATTAGGTAACTCCTACCCTTCTATGATTCATTTTATCAAGAATGATACATATTCCAAGTATAGATGTGTCTTCCTTGTCTACAGTGTCTCAGTGTCTGACAGCTCAGGGATCCACTTTACAGTAAAGTATGACAATGGGCATATATGATTATGAAGCCACTAGTCCTCCTATGAATTCCATCATGGGAATCTGATAGCCTGACAGAGCAGTAAAGCAACCTTCTTTAAGTTAGAGCTAAGCCACAGCATGGAGATGACATTCTGTGAGGTGAGGCGCTGTCTTTTAAGACATCATTATGTGGTGCTATGTCATGACACACTGATAAATATGGATCTGGGAACCAAGGGGTGGGAAGAGGGGTGTTCACTCTCATAGTTAATTCTGATCAATTTACTTGGAGACTTTGTACTCATTACCTGCAAAACTATAGATTTTGCTGCATTAGAAATCCTAAGGAACACTTCTTTCAGGGTACAGAAAAAGGATTCTACCAAACCTCAATCAAACTGTCATGTGGTCATTTTGGGCACCTCATGACTAGATACTAGCAGGCAGAAAAAATGAGTTCCTATATTATCAGGAGTAATTGATCCTGATTATCACAAATATATAGTACTTCTATATAATGAGAGTGGGACAAGAATGTCTACAACTCCTAGATGTTACTGGGGAAGATCCTGGTGCTTCCATGCCTAGTGGTAGCTATGAATGCATAGCCAAAACAGCCACATTTTAGAAGCACATAGTAATGGGGGGGCTCAGATCCCACAGAAATAAGTCTGGACTACCCCATGGGACAAAAAACCCAGACCAGCAGAAGTACAGCTGAAGGTAACAGTAAACTTGCATAGAAAGTGCAGGAAGATGATGAATATCAGTTATGGTTTTGTAATATCATATCTTATTCCATGAAACCTCTAGTTATAACAGATTATGGTTTTACTTTTGCTTACAATTTACAGAAGTTGTGTCTGCTTAGCACTTTGAAGCAGCACAGACAGAGCATTAGAACAATGAAAACTTAGCAAGGAACACGGAATTGTAAGTCAATAAATGAGCTTACACTCTGGAAAGTAAAAGCAGTGTGTGTAGTAAAATTTGTCTTTAGAAAATGTGTAACTTCTTTTCTTCTCTTTCAAAATACAATAAGGGGACTTGAGAGGTTACCTTTTCTGCTATTCAGAAAAATCTAAATTTAAGACATTCTGATAGGCAAAAAACTATGTGCGTGTATATGTCTGCTCAATAATATTGATTAAAAAGTTAAAAAGCCTCATCTGATGTGTAATCTCAGATCTTACCTAACTTCCTCCTGTTGCAAGCTATACTTGTTCAACGATTGATAAGTATTCCTTTCATTGTTACTCTGTATTTGTACACCATTACTAAGCTATCTTCTGACATCTCCAGTAAATAATCTTAGTTTTTTAAGATTTTATTCATTTGAGAGAGAGAGAGAGACCATCCATGCATGAGCGCTCGAGGGGAAGAGCACAGGGAGAGGGAGAGAGAATCTGAAGCAGACACTGCACTAAGCATGGAGCAGGACATGGGGATCTATCTCACCACTGCGAGATCAAGACCTGAACCAAAACCAAGAGTTAGACACTTAACTGACTGAGCCACCTAGGTGCCCCAACAATCTTAATTAGTAAGCAAAAGTGAAGAGACAGAAGATTTTGTCCTGGGATTTCCAAGTTCCTACACCTATTACTTATCTCGATTGCTTTTGGAGTTGAGAACCTAGGATTTAAACAACTACTTCTTTAAAAAGCTTCCAGACATAGATTTTCATATCCACTGCTTTTGGAACATACTGTCTCCTGAATTATGGCAGCAATCCAATGGAGGGTTTTATTGACCTGATGCTCATCTGTCTCAAACCCAGCCTTCAGACCAGAGTGTACTCTCAGAATGGAAATCTGATGCTGCTGCTTTTCTGCTATAAATTTTCAGATGTTCCTACATCATTCTATAAATCCCTCTGTGTCTTGGTCCCTAAAACACCTTGCTGGACTCATTTGCTGACACAATTTAATTCTCCCTTTTGTTTCTAAAAATGTACTCAACATCATAAAGTATTGTCTCTGTGTCACATCCATACATAGCAAATATATTCTAACTAATTGTCTATCTATTTCTCTTACATGCTCTTCAAGGGCAGGTTCCCCATCTTCTTAATTAATAATAACTGTGTATTGGATTGGACCATACCTTGGAAAGATGCCAGTAGCCAGCAGACATTCTTCATACTTAAAGAAATTTGAGAAGCCTTGGATGAGGGAAGTCAAAATGTAATTGTGAAAGCCACAGCAAAATACTGTAACTGGACCACTATCTTATGCCATACACAAAAATTAACTCAAAATGGATTAAGGACTTGAATATAAGACCTGAAACCATAAAATTCCTAGAAGAAAATATATGTAATAAATTCTTTGACATTGGTCTTTGTGATATTTTGGATCTTGCTCTGATAGCAAAGGCAACAAAAGCAAAGTTAAAGAAAATTATCAACAAAATGAAAAGGCAACCTACTAAATAACAGAAAATACATGAAATTATATGTCTGGTAAGGAGTTAATATCTAAGATATGTAAAGAATTCATACAGCTCAGTAGCCAAAAACCCCCCACATTCCAATTTAAAAATACACAGAAGATATGAATAGACCTTTTTTCAAAGAAGATACACAGATGACCAAGAGGTACATGAGAAAATGCTCAACGTCACTAATCCTCAGGAAAATGCAAATCAAAACTATAATGAGATGTCATTCCACACCTGCTAGAATGGCTACCTCCAAAAAGACAAGAAATAACAAGTATTGACAAGGTTGTACCGAAAGGAATACTTGTGCACTGCTGGTAGGAATATACATTGGTGCAGCCACTATAGATAACAGCATGGAGGTCCTAAAAAACAAAACTAAACTAAACTAAACTAAAAATATAACTGCCATATGATCTAGCAATTCACTTCTGGGTATAATTTAAAGAAAACAAAAACACTAACGCAAAAAGACATTTGCACCCATATGTTCATTTATTTTTTTTTAAGATTTTATTTATTTGACAGACAGAAATCACAAGTAGGTAGAGAGGCAGGCAGCGGGGCGGGGGGAACAGGCTCCCCACCAAGCAGAGAGCCCAATATGGGGCTCGATCCTAGGACCCTGGAATCATGACCTGAGCCAAACGCAGAGGCTTTAACCCACTGACCCACCCAGGTGCCCCAACATGTTCATTTTAATGTCTGTTGATGGATAAATGGATAAACACACATGTCTGCGCACATACATACACACACTGAAATATTATTCAGGCATAAAAAGGAATGAAATTTTGCTATTTGGGACAACACAGACCTTAAGGGCATTAACTAAGTGAAATAAGTCAGAGAAAGATGAACATTATATTATCTCACCCTAAAAATTAAAATTCTAAAAATTAAAAAAATTTTAATTTTTTTAAATTAAATTTTAAATTAAATTCTAAAAATTAAAAAAATCAACTCATAGATAGAACAGATTGGTGGCTGCCAGAGGCAGGGGGTGAGGGGTGGGTAAAATGGGTCAAAAGGTATAAACTTGCAGTTATAAAATAAGTAAGTCATGGTATGTAATGTAGAGCAGGGTGATCATAGTCAGCATGCTGTACTACCTATGCAAAAGTTGCTAAAAGAATAGATTTTAAAAGTCCACATCACAAGAAAAAAATTATAACTATATGTGATGGTAGCTGTTAACTATATTGGTTGTGGTGATCATTGTGCAATAGATACAGATGTCAAACATGTCAGGTACCTGAAACTAAAAACTGTTTTCTGTCAATTATACCTCAATGGAAAAAAAAAAAATACAGTTGTGAAGAACAGATTTGTGACCAGAGGAATAGGTCATACTATAATGGGGGACTTAATTAATGAGGACAAAAGAAGAGCCAACACGAGTTCATTCACTGGACCACTTAAAGATCCAATGAAACCATGGGTAGGAATAGGAAATTGAAAAAGAGAGTTTACAGAAATCCTCTCCTGAGGGAGGAATTCTTGTCACTCTTTAACCAGTCTTTTCATGTAAGAATGTAGATCTCAACCCAGCAGTGAGGAAAGACAGAGAAAGGAGGAATGTGGAAGTGAGAAGGCATGTGTCCTGAGATGTCAGAGGCTGCTTCAACTGGACCAAATCACATTTTCCAGTGTAAGAATGTTCAATAAAATTCTCAGAGATCAATAAGTACATTACATAAAGGCTGGAAAGATGATACGGTATTTCTGGTGTTTGGTATATTAGATGAAAATATCAGTTGTGTGACCATTGATTTTGATTTCTGTTGAGAGATAAAAATGCTGAGAGTACCAGCTGCTTCTTGGCCAAAGACGCTATGGGTCCCCAGCTCTGTAGTAAATGACCAACATACCTGGATGAGTTCCGCCACCTGCAGCCTGCCTTGTCAGCGCAGTTGGCTATTTAGGAACCAGTGGGGGTTTATTACAAGTTTGTTTATCTTTCCATAGAACCACCTGCCTGGAGTTGAATTGTCTGAGCTATAAATAGAGAAATAGTGCACAGGATAGCTTTACCATTAAAGAGGAGAAGACCATTAGATAAGAGCAGGGGAGCAAATTCTCGTTCTACTTTGTAGGAGCCTGGGTAGGGTCTTGGGAATTTTTATCCAGTTAACTTTGGAACTGGAAAAGAAATTAACAGCAGTACCAGGATGTTTAAACAGCTAAAATCTACTGAAAGACATTCTATAATCTCTTAAAGTCTGGGAAAGAATCCGTCGTGGGATATTAGCCTTGTCAACCCTAATGGCAAAATGACAATCAATAAAGCGAATCATTGTAGTGTCCTCTTGAAGTTACTAGAAAGTGGAACATACCCAGTTCCTTAATACCAGCTGGGTACCGTTCAAAGCACTCATAAACTCTTTAGAATAATGTATTGTATTATTGGTAGGGTCAAAAATGTCTCAGTTGGTTCACATTTCTATACCAATGACCGAACTATAAGTCAATTTGTTCTTGAGATGTACAATAGAGTATCCTTATAATTTTATGATGGAGAAGGTGAAAGATCAGGAATTTTTAAATTTAACTTGAATCTACTGTACCAATGATACCTATCTAAATTCCTGGGCCAAACCAGATTCATTCTGTTTTCTGCTGCACTGCATAAAGATAAATTCATACAGTTTCTTCTTTGTTTCTTAATTTTCTTAATTTCTAATTTTTTTAGTTTGTAAAGTGGTTTTTGAATTTCATTATTAGTATCTTTGAATATTGTTTTCAATTTTTTATCATGTAAAATACACATAAAATTATTAACTCTTCTTAAGTACAAACTTCAGTGAATTCTATACATTTCCAATATACAACCATCACCACCATCCATCTCTATAACTCTTTTCATCTTACAAAACTGAAACTCTACACCTATTAAACAAAAATCCTCCATTCTTCCTTCCTTGCGGGCCCTGGCAATCACTATTCTACTTTCCGTCTCACAGATTTATTTTTAAGAAAAACTGAAGTCAAATATTTTTCCTATTAATTTATTTACCTCACATATTTTCATGATTTATTCTGATCAAATATAAACATTGACAAATTATGATGCTGAGTGATACCGACTTCACACTGACTTTTTGTGTGTGTGGAAATGTAAATTTTGGTTTGTGGGAATGCAAGTTTTCACTTTGCTAGGGTGACCGTTGAGGCATGGGACTGCTGGATTGTGCCATGAGTATGTGTTTAGCTTTATAAGAATTTGCCAAAATGTTTTCTAAAGTTGATGTGCCATTTTGCATTCCCACCTGCAGTGTATAAGAGTTCTACTTGCTCCAAATTCCTGCCAGCATTTGGTATTGTCAGTGTTTTTTTGATAATAGCCATTCTAATATGTTTATAATGGTATCTCATTGTGGTTTTAATGTGCATTTCCCAAATGACTAATGATTTTGAGCATCTGTTTATGAGCTCATTTGCTATCTGTATATCTCCTTTCGTGAAGTGTATGTTCAAATATTTTGCCCATTTTTCAAATTGGGACTTTTGTTTGATGTTTTCTTGTAGAGTTTTGAGAGTTCTTTACGTATTCTGGATACAAATTCTTTGTCAGAAGTTGTTTTCACTGTTAATTCCTTTGCTTTTCCATACAAAGTTTAGAATTAGCTGGTGATAGTCACAAAAAATCCGGATGGGATTTTGACTGGGATTGGGTTAAGTCTATTGCTCAATCTCATCTGATAGGCAGATGGATACATACAGATAGGAATGATGGTTTTAGGATATAAAAAGGGTAGCTCACAACCAATTAATCAAATTCCTGCATTTTAAAAATATCTACCCCAATCTTTCACCTCCCTAATCAATCTCACCTGTGTTTGATCCCACAAGTGCTTGGATTATTCATTTGCATACTAGTGAATCCTTTCAATGTGTATTTATTGAACGCATATTATGTGCTAGAACTGTGGCAAAGACTAAAGTAATAAAGATGCAAATTTACCCTTAAATTTGCCCAAGCTTGAGATATGAACAAGATGCTCTAGAAGCACAGAGAAAAGGCATCCAAATCAGACTGCATAGTAAGTAAAGGCTATTCAGAAGAGGTGGTTTGAGCTAAAATTTGAAGGAAAGGTCTCTCACTATATATACGTGGTATATATTTTACCATTTTTAACCCTGAGTTATCATTGTCTACCCAATGAAAGGCCCCAGTAAGTGTGATGTGGGCTTTGTAATTCAGCTGCCCCACTACAATTGATGGGATCAGGGGCACACACCTTTTCCAACACAATCAATCAAATGTAAGGATAAAGCCTCTTAGACTCTCCCCAGTAATCCGAAAGGGGAGGGCTGCAGAAGGGCAGAATCCAGTTTTGGTGCTGGATTCTGAGACAGAGATGTTACTGTAGAGTAAAGAGTTGGCGGTAGAGCCAATGAGTTGGTTGCTCTCTTTAGGCATGTGAAAGTTAGAGAATAAGCAGAGAAAGCCAGCCTCCTTGAAGGGAGGAAGAGTAGGACGATAAGGACCCCAGAGGGAAGAGGTCAGAGAAACTAGGATCCTCAGAACTTGCTGGTTTTCCAGGTCCTATAGGGTACAGATGAACATTCCTTTCTTAAGTTCCCTGTACAATTTTTTCACAAATTTGACTTTTCACTAGAACAAGATAAGGATGACCTCTAATTTTTGAAGCCAAAAAAGCCTTGGTTATATTAAAGATTTAGCAGCAGGGGTTGAACCCTTGAGACAATATGGGATTGATTATATCATCAAAGTGGAATGGAGCTGCTATGAGCTAACTGGTGATAGGGCTAGTGTGAACCAAGGTTCTAATGGTCCCTGACCTCTAAACTATGAACACTTATTTAACCTTTCAGAATCTCCTTTACTCCTAGTTTCAAACAAGTAATTCTCATTTGATTTCTTTCCTAAATATTTGCCTGTTCCTTCATGTCTCCTTTAGTTTTTAGATCAGGGGTCAGGAAACGTTCTGTATAGAGCCAGAGAGTAAATATTTTAAGGCTTATAGGCCATGTGTTGGGCTACTCAACTCTGCCTTACAGCCATGGCAATACATAAGCAGATAAACATGGCAGCCTTCCAATAAAACTTTATTTACTGACACTGAAATCCAAATCTCATATTTTCCCATGTGAGGAAATAATACTCTTTTTGATTTTTTTCCCCCAACCTTTAAAATTTCTTAGCTCACGGGTGTACAAAAGCAGGCAGGCCATAGTTTCCCAGCCTCTGCTTTAGAGGTTCAACAGGACTCTTGTTTCACTTCCTCAGAAACTTTTTCCTCTCTGCCTGATAATCCATCTTTGCTCTTCTGATTTGTTATTCTATTCCATGATTGACTTTCCAAACCAGAAGTCTTAGATTCATAATTTCCTTGGTCGTCACGTCCTACTTCTCCCATGTTTTCTTAGACCATATGCAAGTTTATCCTAATTCTTTAGCTGCAAATCATTCCAACTCCAGTTTTCCTACATCTGTTCTACAAAACTCTCTTCCAGGATAAATTCTCCTGGAGACTCTTGTCCCTTTGTTGAATCTTTCTTCTCCAGCATGCCACATGTTCAGATCCTGTCCTTTTTCTTCACCACCGTGTGTTTGGCCTCTGTATTTCAACTCCATTTTATACAAAAAATGCACGTAACAAAACAAAATGCAATACAGGCAGCATCAATGACAGTTATCCCAGAGTAGCAGGTAATTTAAGACATTCAAAAATATAAGCATATAAGCATACTATATTGGTTGGGCATGGTTAGCTCAGTGCAATTAGTTGATGAAAATATTTCCATAAGAATAAATATAATTGATATTTAAATAATTATACAATAGGGCGCCTGGGTGGCTCAGTGGGTTAAACCACTGCCTTCGGCTCAGGTCATGTTCTCAGGGTCCTGGGACTGAGTCCCGCATCGGGCTCTCTGCTCAGCAGGGAGCCTGCTTCCCTTCCTCTCTATCTGCCTGCCTCTCTGTCTACTTGTGATCTCTCTCTGTCAAATAAATAAATAAAATCTTTTTTTAAAAATTAATAAATAAATAATTATACAATAAATTATACCATAACAATATACAATGTATACTATAATTTAGTTGATCGGCCACCCAATTTGGGACTTTTGATTAATAGTGGTTTTTTTCCACCTTCATTAATACTGCTATGTTGTAAACCCTAGTGACTGCTCCTTTGTACACATCCATGATTATTTAACTATTTAATTAGGATACGTTCCTGGAACTCGAACTGCTATATCAAAATGCTTTCATATTTTATAGAATGTTCATTCACACTCAAAAATTACTCCACAAATGTTATCAATTTTTACCTCCTGGGATAATGGATTGAATACTCAGGTTTTTCCTGGGCAAACTAATGTTGGACATTAGTAATTTTTTAAAAATCGCTAAATTAATAGGTGAGAAAATAGCATACATTAAAAAATATTAAGGGTTTTAAGACTTTGCCTAACATACATTTTCCAATTATTTTCTCAGTTTATGGAATCCTTTTCAATTTTATGACTTCTTATGTTAGAGAAGTTTTTAAAATTTTCACGGATTTTAGTATTTCATTTGTCTTTTTTTTTTCTTTTCAGTTCCTGGTACTTGGTTAGTTTAGCTAGTTGGCTAATGGTATTTATTAAATAATATTCCATTTTTATTGATTAGAAATGCTACTTCTTATTTATAATAAAAACATCATTTGGGGAACATTTTGTACTTTTGATTTTTTTCCTATTGATGTTTTTGTATATTCCTGTCATACTCTTCTAAATATTATAAATACATAATATGTAAATATAACTTTCCCTATTTTTTTCATACTTTATATGTGAGTCTAGAATTAATAGATGGGTTTTTTTAAAAAAAGATTTTATTTATTTGTTTGACACAGAGAGATCACAATTAGGCAGAGAGGCAGGCAAAGAGAGAGGGGGAAGCAGGTTTCCTGCTGAGCAGAGAGCCCGATGCGGGACTCGATCCCAGGACACTGGATCATGACCTGACCCGAAGGCAGAGGCTTTAACCCACTGAGCCACCCAGATGGCCCTAGAATTAATAGATGGTTTCCAGGTCAAATTATCCACTAAGCATATAGCCTTATCTGGTGTCAAGAAATGAAGTCACGGAAACACTGGATTTAAGTTCTCTGTTTTCCATAGTAACCTCATTGCACTATCGAAACTTCCTGTTATCTCTACACTAGAATATTTTTCAAGATCAAGTGCCCTTTTTACTTACCCCAGATTCCTCTGTTTCTGGCAAACTACTGTCACTGTACCCCAAGCCCCTGATTTTATGAGATTATGGTACTGCTTAAAGCCAAACTGCAAGTGAGTAGGTTAGCAGAGAAACAATTACTTCCAAGGTCTCTTGACTTGTGGTTTAGTGGTTTTGGCTTTGACTTTCTTTTTTTAAATTCATTTGTATTTCTTATTTAATTCTGTAAATGCCATAGATCTATTGAGAATTCATGGTTGCTTGTTTTCAAGGAACAGGCTAATACAAATAAATGATCAAGATATTTAAATTTATTTACCACAAAGTAAGTGTTTAGTGAAATCATGCTTTTAAATATAGGTATATTTTAAAAGTCCTATTGTAGATCAAGATTATAATTCCTTTTTAAGGTTGTTGAAGTTTTATAAAAGTGAACCCCTTGGGAGCTACCTCTGAATCTTGGAGTGCCTTATACTTGATAGAAGTTCAATAAATGTAGTTAAACCAAACTGAGCTCTCATTATCCAATCATGTAGCATGTTTGGTTTTTTTCCCATCACACATGTGTGTGTACATACACACATAAACTAGTTTTTAAGGTTTTTTGTTTTTTTTTTTTTGTATTTGTTACATGTTAGCTCAGTTGTCTATATAGGCATTATTTTTTTTAGTTAAGAATGTCCTATAGGGGATGATTCATCCTTTAAGATGTGATTTAGGGAGTGACTCCCCTCTCTATCTTCCTCCAAATCTTCCTTGATGCCTTCAGGCTGAGTTGACCTTTCTCTAGGTTGTCATGCTAGCAGTTATCATTTCACATACTTTGGATACTAATCTGGTATGTAATTGTTACCTCCTCTAGATTACTGATCTAACACAAATTCTAAACTAAGACGTTTGTCGCAACTGTTCATGAATGAATGCACATACAATGTGCTTGATTCAGAGCCAGCCTCGGGTTCAGGCAGACAGGTGGTTTACGAAGGATTTTCAGATTTGGAATCTATTTAAAAAAATAACAACCTGAGACATTTATAGAATTTAAGAAACAGCTGAAGCACAAATATCCTGTTATGAATGTTTTATGATCTTATTTTTTTTAAGATTTATTTATTTAAATAAATAAATAAATTTATTTATTTATTTAATAAATAAAGAGAGTGTGTGCATGAGCAGGGGGAAGGGCAGAGGGACAAGCAGACTCCCTCCTGAGCGTGGAGCCCACCACAGGGCTTGATCCCACGACCCTGAGATCATGCGCTGAGCTGAAGTCAGATGCTTAACCGACTGAGCCAACCAGGCGCCCATTTTATAATCTTCTTTTGAATTAACAGTGATCAATTCCTGTCTTGCACAATGTGTACAATTAGTGTCCACCCAATTAACTCCAGGTCTGACAGCATGTCTCTCTGTGGGGTCAAGGGTTCAGAATGGCTACAAGATGGGATGTCCTAGAGTTCCCTGACTTAAAGCCACCCAACATACATAGTCTTGTGTATATATATAGAGACATACATCAGAAGGATGGAAATACATTTAGAAATGTTCATGTTCTTCCTCAATATATAAAAATGTGTTAGTTACCATAGCAACAACAGATATAGATTCACTTATTCTTTTTTTATTACATGAAAAATAAGCAGAAACTGAAATATTTTACAATAAACTTTTCCATAGATGTCTAGAAAAATATTTTTGTAATCATCTATGATATTTGAAAGAATATGCTAAAATGGGAATGGAAGATTTTTTTCTTAATACAAAGTCATTGAACTATTCACAAAAAACCATCAAGTGACATATATTTCCAAATAATATGAAACCTTCCAGTGTAGGATGAATAATATTTTGTTTTTGCTATTTGGATCTGAAAAGGAATCAGATTTATTTTAAGTGAACAGTACCTAAAACTTAGGAATATGAGTATCACCTTTGGATGGCAAATGCTTTCTGTTTTTATATATAATATGTAACCACAAATGAACACATTTTATATTTTTAAATAAATAAGAAGTCAATGACCAAAAATAACCTCATTGCAAAAAATATTAACCACTGAAGAAAACAAGAAAGAAACCCTCAAGAAGACACAGGAATTCTAGCTATTGAAATGATAACCACACCACTATTATATTGGTTAGGATGGAGGGTCTAAGTTGGTTAACAGATTTAGTGAGAATATGCAAATATAAATTAGGAAAGTCAGCAAGCGTACTCTGCTAAGAAAAGGTCTTAAAATGGTAGTTCACACTTTTCCCTTGAGCTGTAGACCTAGAGCTTCCCTGAAAGCTCAACTCCGTTTGGACGTTTCACAGGCTCCACAGCTGAAGTTAGGATCTCTAACCACCCCCATTTTTCTTCCTGACCTCCTTCTTTCTATAAATGGCAGAAGCACCCGCCTGGGGACTTGAACCAGAAACATCATTATTTTATCACCTCTCCCTCAGGACTCCCTTTCCATTCCTCCAAAACCATCCAATGAATTTCCAGCTCCTTGGAATGAAGGCAGAACAGCACTAGTGTAACAAATTTCTATCCTCTCACTTCCTCATTCAACCCCCTTAAAGAGCCTCCCCTTTCCCTGCACCAACTACAGATAAATCCCAAACTCCTCTACGTGGCGTTACCTGGCCATTGCCTCCCCTCTGTGCTCACCCTCCTCTATTCTCCCAAGGACTACTGCCCTCTAGTAATTTACTATATACTTCACACTTCTGTATCTTGCTTGTGCAATTTCTCTCTCCTAGGATTTCCTTTCCCATCCTCTTCATCTGCTACATTCTAGCTCATCTTTGAACGCACGAGCAACATCTTTTCCAGCAAACCTCCCAGGAACCCCCAGGCTGGCTCCCTTTCTCTCTGCTTCTGCAGCGACCACCATTATCAACATTTACAAAAGTGCCCATCACCATACTGAATCCATGCTTTTGTCTTCGCTCTATTGTAAACTTCCTATGGTTTGGAACAGATCTTTCCCATCTCTGAATCCTTAGTGTGTGGCAGTAAACTTCTCTGAGAGGAGGCTGAGCTCTTAATAGGCTTAAATACCAGGAAGGGCAATTTAAGGTTATTAATATGATATTATCACTTCTGGTGTAATTGTCTGCCAACTCTTTCTAAAACGAAGGGAACATATTTTTCCAAAGTTTTTCCTAGAATTCTCATTTCGAACCAAGCCTAACACAAAAATAAAACAAACAGAACCCTGGGATGAAAAGCAATATAAAATCTGAAAAAGGGAGAAAAGAATAGCATCAGGAGAAGCCAGCCACCTGTTCCTCGCAGAAGAGACGAGAGCGGTTTTAGGATGTTGTTTTTGGGTGCACACACATTCCTAGGTGGAAGGGGCATACCATGCCCCAGAGACACATGGCATTAACTAGAAAACAGTATCTTTGGAATTAAGGGAAATGGCCCCCCCCCCAAAAAAAAAAAGCAAACAAACCAACAAACAAAAAACAACTTCTGGGTTCTATGAACTCCAGTGATGAACTTGGCTGTCTGTCAGCCTATCCTTGGCTCGTACATTCTTGGAAGCACATTGTTCCATCTCTACCTCATTCCACTGGGCACTATTTAGTGTTTCAGCAGACATGGCCAGCTATGCAGGTTACATTTACTCCAGAAGCAAGAAGGCACTAAATTGAATTCTAATGGCTCCAATGAGGACGTACAGCCCACCAAACACCTCACTTGTAGATGACTAAGTCATCTAGCAGATGACTTATGCACTGGGGATCCCTCTGTTCATTAACCAATGTGGGTTAAGCGCTTATATGGGTAGCTGGGAGTTGAAATGTTCAGTATTTATCCAGACAATGGCCTCTCAACTGACACACATCTTACTTAACCTTTGAAAACAGAGGGGCACCCAGATGCTGATTCTGAGGCAGAGTAAAGGTTATCTATCACAGCCCTTCCGATGCTTGCTTAAAAAAAATATATTGCTGTGTGCTGGGCTGTGTGCTGGGCAGGGCTGTTTAACGTCACGGCCAATTGTGCATTGTAAAAGCAACTTGAAAAGGGGCATTTAAGGGAGTAGGTTGATCTCTGTGATGGTCTTATAAATATCAAAGATGACATTTCCTTTTAAAATGGTCCAAATAGGGACACCTGGGTGGCTCAGTTGGTTAAACAGCTGCCTTCGGCTCAGGTCATGATCCCAGCGTCCTAGGATCGAGTCCCACATCGGGCTCCTTGCTCAGCAGGGAGCCTGCTTCTCCCTCTGCCTCTGCCTGCCATTCTGTCTGCCTGTGCTCGCTCTCTCCCCCTCTCTCTCTCTGATAAATAAATAAAATCTTTAAAAAATAAAATAAAATAAAATGGTCCAAATACTTTCATTGCATTTTAAGAACCTCAGACTCTATAGAAAGAGAAGTGCGTTGTCTCCCTGTCTGCTCCAATTGTCTACCAGTCACTGTCAAGGCAAATATCCAAATGGCTACAAGATGTGATCTGCTTCTGTAACTCCAACCAGTGACTATACACATTCAATACTCATTAGACCGAAGACATTTTTCTGCCTGAAAATGATTACATGTATGTATGTGTTTCATAAATTGCTGACTTTTAAGAGTATTGGTGCTATGAGTTTTACTTGCTAGTAACAATAATAAAAATGATTCACCCTTTGCATAGTATTTTATGCTTCTGAAAGTATTTTGTCACTTTCTAATTTGATTCTTACACAGAGGTTATAAAATAGAGCAGTGGCTACTACCCTCTGTTATTCTACCAAATGGCAACAGAGAAAAGATTGATTAAGTGAAAAAGCTAAGACTTGCAATGAATCTTCTAATACTTAATGATCGTCTAGCTTTGAGCGTTAAGGGCCTCCGAGTTAATCAAAAATTGGGGATAGAAGCTTTGGTAAAAACAAACAAACAAAAAAACCCCATATGAATTATTAAAAACTCTCCTACATATATTCTGTTCAAAGTTACCTTGAAAAAGTCACAGTTTGACATGTAGGATATGTGACAAGGAAAACATCATATAGTCGATCAAAAGGTGGAGTGAGTGATTTTGAAACTTCAAGACGTCTGCTTAGGTATTGGTCATGGATAATAAACCACAACCAGCTGCTGAGAACAAGAATGAATGTTTAATAAAGAAAAAATGGGAGCTGCGGCAAGTTGGCCAGGGGCAGACTGCTCGGTGGTAACTTGGTGCAAAAGCCAAGAGGGTTTTGGGGTTTTATGGGATTATGGGAAACTTGGAACTTTGCAAAAGCTGTGTCCAGAGTTAAGACTGTAGAGAGCAGAAGAGAAGAATTAGCAAGTGCTTAGCTTAATATGATGAAGAGATGTAAACTGGGATCTGGGCTTGGTCTCAAAAAGTACTGCTTCTCATACTGGAATGTGCAAGTGAAGCCCATGCATAGCTTCTAAAAATGCAATCTGTCTGGGGTGAGGCCCAAGCTTCTCTATTTTTAACAAGCTTCCAGGTCATGCCAAGGCTTCTGGTCCACACACCATCTTGGAGTAGCAAGGTTTAAAAGAAACACACCAGAAACCCAGCTTCCCCCCACCCCACCCCAGCTCAATCATCTGTACTTCTCAGTTTATAAATCAGGTCACGTTTAATGTTTAAGGGGACATGGTCACTAGTGCTGGTGCCAGAAGATTCCAGAGCTATGCACGCGAGGAGTCAGAGGTGGGGCAGGGAAGAAGCATCTTCGCTATTTTATGCCACCAATCATTTACCATCTCCCTAAAGAAAAGACACCTTAATATCTACTACTCACATGCCATTTCAGGTCATTGCAGAGAAAGAGAAATACAAGTTGTAGATGGAGAGGCTGTATCTATGAATTAAAACATCTTCCTGAAATCCAAAATGAGAATTCAAGATAAATCCGTATTTCTTGGCGATAAAGTCTCATTTAATATGTGGACAGTTGCCCAGAATACTTCATTTTATTTTTTTCATTTGGGGAGACTTATAAAGACCTTGCCTGTGTTGGCAGTGCAGTCCCCCCACATCTGTGCATGGGGGTGCCCCCACGTGGACTGTACCCCCCTCACCACATGTACTAGTCCTACTCTTGTTGCAAGATCTTCTGAGATTTACTTTTCCAGTTATTATATACTGTTGACCCTCCTTATGCCAGATTCTGTATTTGTAAATTCACCTACCCATTAAAATGTCTGTGAGCCCCAAGATCAAGAACTGATAGTGCTTTCCCAGTCATCCAGGGACATGCACAGAGCAGCAAAAACTCCGAGTCGCCTGATGTGCTTTCCCAGCTGAGGCTGAACAAGACAACATCCTCCCTTGTCGTTTCAGCTCTCGTGATAGAAACGAGTGTCCTTCTTGGGGTCTATTGAAGGCTCCATCTTTTTGTAGTTTTATCCTTTTCTAGGTGATTCTGCCTTTTAAAATGGCCCCCCAGAAGTCCTGAAATGTTGAATAGTATTCCTAAGCATCGTAGAGAAAATAGGTGTGCTCAACAAGCTTCATTCAGGCAGGAGTTAGGATGCCTGGCTGGGAGTTCAATGTTAATGAATCGGCAACATATGTTAAATGAGGTGCCTCTAAGTAGAAACCCGCATAACACAACGTTGTGTATTGATGGGGTTGATGACAATGAAGTCAGAGGCTTGCAGGAGCCCGGCCCTGCCTTTCTCCAGGGCTGTATTTCCCCAGTGAACAGTGCTTAGTATCTGCTAATTCAGTGCTTGCAGTGACTACACAGAGCATAGCTCCTGTGGATAATGAAACCGGACTGTAGCTCTCTTTGTGACAAACAAGTAGCTTATGGTTAAGCAGATGGGCTCTAGAGCAAGACTCTGTGAATTCAAATTCCAGCCCTACCATGTACCACCTGGTAGAGTTTGGGTTTTAATCTCCTCTTTTGCAAAAAGACCTCATTCATAAGATTGGGATGAGGTTTAAAGGCATGGGTGCCACACACCTTCCCATAGAGAAAACACTCAAAATAATATCTGGTAGGCAGCAAGCATCAACAGTATTCACTGTCACTACTGCTTATAATTTTATGGGGCATGAAACCTCAGAAAGATCTGGGAAGGTGTATAATATCACACCATAAGCGGCTGAGCTGAGACAGGAACACAGCTCTTCTAACACCAAACTCACAGGGGAGGCTGTCCAAAGGAGGAGTGAGAAGTGTTTGGAGCCTGTATGTACAGCTGGTCATCGCCCTAAATACAGAGTTGTGGGCTGTGTATTGAAAGGCACAATAGGATGGGGTCAATCAGTGAGAGATGGGAAAAGGGGTGCCTTTGAGTGATTGCGGCCATTTTCAGGTGTCAGATCTCAGACCCCTTGGTTTTGCAGCTTTTTATAGAATGCCTGTGGAAACATAATGGTAGGCAGGGGTGACCGCAGTTCAGCATTTCAGACATCTCATCTTTTCTCTCTCGTGCTGCAGGGGTTATGCTACAAATTGAAAGATCCAGCTACATGAAAGGGAACTGACACATTGAGCCAGAAAGTCTTTTCTTGTGCGGAAAGCTCTGATCTTCAAGTTAGCCAATCTGGAAGGGGCGGATTTGACAAGAACAATTTCAAATGTTGCACTTCCGGAGACCACAAGCATAACAAGGAAATTAGGGCCATATCCGGGATGAGTCGGGGGTGCGGGGGGGGGGGGGATGAAAATGTGAAAGTCAGACAAGGATGCCAAAAATCGAATATAGAATACCCCTAAGTGCTTCCCAGGCCTGCCAGTAGGACAAGTTCATGCTTGTGAGTCAGAAGTAGGCTCCTTGGGTTAGGGGTGCTCAGAAGACACCCCTCTTTCTCTTCACTGCCTGCGCCATGGTAAAACACAACCTCTTCAGAACTTGCCAGCTTACCCTAGGAAGCAGAGATGCTCCTTTGCCTTTGGAAGCAGCCTCTTAAAAGGATGCATCCAGCTTTGTCAGGAGGAAGGAGGTGGAAGGCAGATGGCTCGCCTTCTGGTATTTTAAGATTTTTGGCATTGGGAAAACAGATTTCCCTAAGGATCAGAGAGGAAAGGGAGACGGTTTTTAAGAAAGGAGATAGCACAATGGAGGAAGACGATGAGTAGGGGTCTCAGGCACGCAACAGGGAGTTAAAGATACGAAGAAAAATTCATTGAAGTTTAGGACATTGACAAGCTTAAGGAGTAGAGAAAATTATGATTGTGTCCAGTGAGCTGAACACCCACTGGACAGTAAGTGGCCAGCGCTGAAGTGGCCAGCCACAAATCCCTCCACTTAGTTATTGTCCTTAATCGTCTCAGGAGGTAGTGAGGATTTTCCTCATTTTATTAGAAGGGAAACCAACTTGGTGAATTTTTAAAACCTACTCAAAGACACATAGGTGGTAAATCAAGGCAAGATTGTAAAGCGTGAGGTCTTTGTAACCAAAAACCCCACAAGAACGGTAATAAAAGCTGGTATTTATGAAGCACATTAGAAATGCCACACACGGTACTACATATTAGTTGGGCACTCAGTCATTTGATCTTCACAGCCGCCTTATAATTTATGTATTTATGTTCAACTGTAACCCATTTCAGAGATGCAGAAACCGAGGCTTGGAGAGGAAACTTGCCTAAACTCTCACAGCTTATTACTGTTCGAGCTCTGATGAAGACACATCAGAAGGAATCCTGCTAGGACTAAGAGAGGGTCTTACGAACAATGGTACTGGTATTCAAGCAAAGCCTCAGTGTGTACAGGTACAGCTGGGTGTCGGGGAGGGGGTGACCCCACCTGAGGGAATGGACATCTGACGATACTCCAAGAGAAAATGAAGAACAAGCTAACCCAGAGCAGAAGGCCTCCGGGCAAAAGGAAAACAAAGACTGCAAGAAAGGTCAGTGGGTGGTGGAGAACTGAGAACCTGGGAGGAAGTTCTCTTCGCCAGTCGAGCGGCTCAGCTCAGCAGTGCTAAGTAAGACGCTTGCCATCAGTCAGAGAAAAGACAGGAGCTGAGCAGGCAGCTCCAGAAAAACTAAGACGTTGTTTCACTGGAAAGCCAAAGTAGTGGATGTGAGGCCCAGTCAGAAAAAGATGGTATTTTTCCTAGGAAGTAAGTCTAGAAGAAAGCTAGGCGAGCCTGAAGGCTGGTGGTACATTCAGCAGGAACCATGGCCTCGAGGCCTGAGAGACTTTGAAGTCAGGGACAAGAGGAGAGCCTGGAAGAGTCCATGTACTGAACTAGAACCACACCCCGCCAAGGAGCAGTGTGAGGTGAGTGAATGACCCCCCCCCCCTCCACTGCTTGTCCTTGGTCCCCAGCATGGGTGTCCAGCCTGGCCCCGTGCTGCACCAGAGGGACTAAAGCCAGAAGGGGCACCTGCCTGGGAGGAAGAGAAGGTGCGAGAAAGCTCTGATCCAATGTGTGAACACCAGCAGCAGAGACAGCCTCGCTCTTCCCAAGCAGTGACAGCCCAAATCTGATCCTTGCTGCTCTCCCAAAACAAGAGGCTTTCTCTTCATTATTCTACCCAGGATAGCCTGCCTGCAAGCATCAGAGCCGGAGTCAGAATGATTTCTGCGCCCCATAATTTATCCCTTCATGCATCTATTTTAATATATTTTTTATAACTAAGTCAGTCCATTCCCTCTGCAGGACACCACACCCGGACACATGTTCAGAATCTCGCTTTTCTCTGACTCCCTGCTCCTGGGTAGAGAAGTATCCTCTGACGGAGCCATGCAACGTACGATTTATTTTAAGAGAAAATTGCCCACCTTTTAGAGTAAATAAAGCTGAGAGCAGAGCTGAGAGACTTCATTTCCACTTCCCAGTATAGCGACTGAAGAGTGAGCTTCCTTCAGCTTCAATTGCTTTTCTCACAAAGTTTTTATTTAGCTTCCTAGAAGAAAGCACAGTTTCCAGACCAAAGAGGAAGAAAATAAGGCCAGGCAAGGGAAGTAAGTAAAAGACATTTCAGCTCTGGATTTTTTTTTTTTTTTTTAAGTAATCTCACTCTCTCTTTCTCTCTCAGTTTTATTTGTATTTTTACCAATAATCAATCTTACTATATATTATGACGCATCATTAGATAAAGGCGTGGTATACATATGACAAGAGAGGAGCGGTGGAAAGAACTGAACTGAAATATGCATTCCAAGCCACTGCTGTAAATAATATATCTTATAAAAAATGTCCACAGGGGAGCTGGTATATAAATAGAACCACAGTGTGAAATAAGGATTGTGCCTTATTTTCTGTAGGAGCTGCTGTTTCTGTGGAAATAAGCAAAGATGCTAACAAAAAAATACACGAAGTCACGTCCCTCAGATGTCTGTCCTTCCCGTGGCACGTATGTTTGCTATCCAGGGAGCGATGGCACGTGTGCTCACTTTACCCACCTATGGACTTGATTTGTTTTTAAGGATTAAAGGACGCCAGCCTACATGGAGCTGTCACACATCAGTCACTGTGGGTTGAAATGACCCACAGTGAGTGACGCCCAAGCGGCTTTTACCTGAAGGGAAAATGAAGATACTGTACTTCCCAAGAACTTTACATAATGGCATATAAATTATTTATTTCCCAGGATGTAATTCAAATAACCAACAGGACAGGAAAAAAAATAAAAGGATAAAAGGTTGTGCATGGTATTTTGTGCAGTATAGGTGTCTCAACCTAATGAGTCTCCTGGATCCCAGTTTGCTTCTGAATATCACCAGGGGTGATTACAGCTTGCAAGAGTAGACCAGCAAAAGGCATGCTTTCCTATATCTTGGGCTGTAATTAAAGCCACAAGCCATCAGATAGCAAAGAGGCCAGCTGCAGCCCTTCAAACCTTTAGCACCCTGGCATTAAAAATAGATTACAGCACAAAATATGTACCAAAAATAATCCCAATAAAAAAATTTGCACATTTGATTACTATAATTGATTTTTTTTCTTCTAGATATGAATAAATGACCCAGGCTAAATGCCAGTTCCTTGCAAAGAATTTCATTTAAGCTTCACTGAATTGAAAAGGCTCAACCAGACTCAACATTTCCAACTTCCTAGCAAGTAGCAGAAAATCTACCTGACAGTTGCTATGGCAACACGAACAGGAAGAGTGAACCACCAGCCTATAAATCCACAGAGAAACCTTTCTTAATTGGAAGGCCTTTAACCCACACATTTTTCTCATAGCTGCAGAGCTTATTTCTAAAGAGATTATTAAATTCCTCAATTGACTTATGAAGGATGCTTCCCACTATATTACTGTGCTTTGGGTTGCTCGTTCTTTATATCTGTTTCCAAAATTACAAAGCAGACCAGGGATAATAAAAGTTAACACAGATGTTTCAATGAAAAATCCATATGATGTTCCGAAAATAACTTTTGCAGCGATGCCGAACAGAAAGGATTCCAATACAAGAACCAAGATGGTGCAGACTTGTTTGTCTCAAAGCTATATCTAAGTCACCAAACTTCTTCAGCATGCTCTGGAATTCAAAAGATTAACATGGGTAGGAAATCCTGACAGCATTTCCCACTGTGTAAGAATGGTGATCAGATCAGGAAAAAAAAAAAAGAAGAAATGAAGTGGGATATGTTAATTTTATGCTCACTCTTGGCTTTTTAAGGTGCTCTTTACAATTGAAAGTAAATACTAACCAGTATGTGACTGACTAAACAAAAAGCAAATGAGCACAACTCATTGTCTTCTTGAACCTCAACAGGGTCGTAATAGTATTGATTGGCTAAATTAAACCTGCCTAAATTCCATGATACAATCTACATGAAGAGGAACAGGAGTTATGACAGAGAAGGTAGAATATATACCATGTCCAGAGGCAACCTCCTCTCTTCTTCCTTCCTTCGAAGTTAAAGAAATGTTCCTCCTCCCAGCCCGACCCAATGTTCTTCTTGGATTTATTTCCCACCTTCTTCAGCTCCCTTTGGCACCCTTTTATGGAATCATGTCTACAAATCAACAAAGCCCCCCAGACCCCTGCTCCACTCTTGTACTGCTATCTTTCTCTCCTTTCCTTTCAGTCTTGTATTTGAATGAATTTTATTTTCTTCACTGTCTGGGTCCTTACTTTCTGTTCTCTCATTACCTCCCCGCACGATGGCACCCACTTTCCGTCACCACACTAGTTGTTATGGTCCCTGACTTCTCTTCTGGCACGGTGGACCGCAAAGGTCTTCTTTATGTGAATTTTTCCCTTGTTTCCATTACAGGGCCCTCTCTTTGCTTTTCTTCCTTCTTTTCAACTGTTCATTCTCTGCCTACTTGGTGCTTTTCCTCAGGATATTTCATAAACCTTCTTCTTCTTCCAGTTTCTATCTCCATTGGACAACCTCAAGCACTCCCATGGCTTCAATTAGTAATGAATGCAGTAATGCCTCAAATGCAATAATTACTCAAATATTAATTTCAACCTTGACATAAAAGGGGGGATAAAAATATTTACCGCATCAGGCTGTAAAGAGTCGTGAAGACAACATTTAAAATTTGTCTGACACATTTTTAGCTATCATTGATATGTATTTGAGACACTGTAAAGACAGCATGTACAAAGCTGAACTTTCTTCTCAAAGTGCTTCTTTCCATAGATTCATGCTCAGTAGATTTCCTACTTGTCCGTTCAGTCCATTTTCATCACTAACTCCTTCAGGAACCCTTCTTGAGTCCAGGACCCCTCTTCTGGGCTATCAAATCATGCTGTTTTATTCATGACTGTATCCTACTGCCTTGTAATTGCCTATTTGTTTGGATCTATTCATTTTAGAGGGCAAAACTCCATAGTTTCATTCCCTGTTTTATTCTCAACAAATACGTACTGAGCCATGAGTGAATGAAACTGGATCAGTACATAAAACAAACCATTAACTAGAAACCCTTAACTTATTCCTTCATGGTTGTCCTGTGAGGTCTTTGGTGATTTCTTCAGTTTTATCCATCCCAATCTCGTTTATGGAAAATCTAGTTGTTGCCAATCAACTTTATAGAGGTATCCAATATTGTTTTGGTTTCAGAATTACATTAGATGACAAGAAATCTTCAAGTAAAGTTGCGGGGGTGGGGGGGGGAGTTGCAAAGTATGAGTGAAAAGAAACCTGTTACAAATTTGTAAGTATGATATAATCAAACATATGCTCATCTACACAGGTAATATTTTCCCAGTGCTCAGATTGACATGGCTCCTGAAAAACGTTTATGTGGTATCTATTCTGACCATTAACTACCTCCAGAAAAATAATCTTCTTTGAAATAATTTGTTTAATGATGTGGCCAAAGCCTTTCTCTGGCTAATGTGGTCAAGAGATATTCTCAAAATCACATGCCTTGAGCACTCTCACACTGCCTGCTTTGGGGAGCTGACAGAAACTTCGGGTTTTCATTCAATGTGACCAGGTAACAACTGAGGGAAAAGAAGTAGGGGGCAGGGAATTATGTGGATTCCATCTAACAGTTTGCTACAGAAACAAAACAAAACAAAACAACAACTTGTGAACAGTATGCATACACAATTATCTCACAAACAATTAGTGTGGTCAAGACACAGTATCTGGAAGCACTCCTCATTTACGTGGATGACCACACACTTACCACACATTCATAAAGCTGTCACTTTGTGGCTTACTTTCTCAACCAAAGAGCTCTCTCAGTGTTCTGCTTCACATATTTCCAACTTACAAAACTTTGAAAGGACCGGGGTGGTACACTTAGAACAAACACAGGATGGGTTACTCTGACCTTTTACTTCTTCTTCTTCTTCTTCTTTTTTTTTTTTTTTTAAGATTATTTATTTATTTATTTGACAGATCACAAATAGGCAGAGAGGCAGGCAGAGAGAGAGGAGGAAGCAGGCTTCCCGCTGAGCAGAGAGCCCAATGCGGGGCTCGATCCTAGGACCTTGAGATCATGACCTGAACCAAAGACAGAGGCTTAATCCACTGAGCCACCCAGGCGCCCCTCCTCTGACCTTCTTAATCAATATAGAAGCCATTGAGATTTCCATGACTGTCCACTTGGGGAGGGTATAGACAACAGTGGAGCTTTGGTGCATAAAATATGGGATCCTGAATCCATGTCTTTTGCTGGGCCTGTGACTTTGGAAGTATTTCCCAAACCTCAGCTGCCTCTCTTGTGAATAAGAGAAAATAGTACCAGCCTTAGAGGATTGTTGATAAAGTTATGAGAGGTTATATGGATAAAATCATTCAGATTAATAAATGTTCTTGGGGTGGCTCAGTTGGTTTAGCTTCCGCTTCTTGATTTTGGCTCAGGCTATGATATCAGGGTCTTGAGATGGAGCTGAGCATGGAGCTTGCTTAAGATTCTCTCTTGGGGCACCTGGGTGGCTCAGCCTGCTAAATGTTGGCCTTTGACTCAAGTCATGATCCCAGGGTCCTGGGATGGACCCCTGCATAGGGCTACCTGCTCAGCGGGGGAATGTGCTTCTCCCTCTCCTTCCTGCTTGTGCTCTCTCTTGTCTCTGTCACTCTCTCTCTAAATAAAATCTTTAAAAAAAAAAAAAAAGATTCTCTCTCTGCCTCACCCTCAACCCCTCCCCACACTCATGCCCACTTTCTTGCTCTCTCTCTTAAAAAATAAATCAGTAAAATGCACTTAAAGAAGGGACAAGCCATGCAGCTCCAATTTACCTGAAGTCATCTCAAGTGAATATTGCTGCTAAACCTTGCCGTGCTTGGATCAGATGGATGTGTAAATGAATTAGCTCATGCATTGTTTCGCCACCTGCAACATCACTTAAGATGTGAACATTAGTAACTGCAGCCATCTCTTTAGCGCTGACCCTTGTTGGAACACATAATTTTAAAAATATCTTTTGTAGCAGGTTTTCAGCCTGCTCTCTAAAACTTATTAATAGAAAATTTAACTTGTTTATTGAAGTACATAAAATGCTGAAATAACGTTAGTGATCTGTCTGTATTGCGCAGATCATTTATATACTTACATGAAACAAAAAGTTATTCTTTCTTATGGGCAGTGAAGTCCAATATCTTTTTAATTCTGCTTTTCTTTAAAAAATAATTTTTAAAATTTTTCAAAACCATATGTCCAAATAAGAGCAAATTTAGAAATCTGGCTCACTCCTTTGGTTCTTTTCTTCATTCTTTCTGTTGAGATTCTACCATACGATATCAAGGTACATATTTTCACATCAGTTAACTGATTTAATCTTCATAATAACATTGAGATATATGTGGGTTTTATTCCTTTTTTATTTATTATTAAGATTTATAATAAAATTTTATTTATTTATTTATTTATGAGAGAGAGAGATCGATTGTAAGTAGGCAGAGAGGCAGACAGAGAGATGGGGAAGCAGGCTCCCCCATGAGCAGAGAGCCCAATGCAGGGCTTGATCCCAGGCCCTGAGATCATGACCTGAGCCGAAGGCAGAGGCTTAACCCACTGAGCCACCCAGGCACCCCTATATGTGGGTTTCTGAATATTATTGCCATTTTTACATATAAGAAGACTAAAACTCACAGAAGTAATTTCCACAGTTATACCAAGAATTAGGTAGAATGAAGATATATTTATAGATGTCTGATAATAAGACTGTTGTTTTCTTTAGCATAACTTTGCCTCGTGATACAATGACACTTCGCCTTCCGGTAATAATTTTATAACCCCAGTGTTCTCTATTTTCCGTTCCTTTCCCCTCTCTTTTTCTCCCTTCATTCTTCCCTCCCTGTCTATGATTTTGCACATGTGTATTTATCCTGCCTGAAGCTCCTCCTTTTCCTCCCCAGTGTTGGGAACTTAATTAGTACAGCAATTTTTCTGGAAAGACTTCTGAGAGGTGCCGGTGCTGGTTTCCTCTCTTAGTGAAGGGGAGATCCTCCTACGGCACAGCACTCCAGGACTCACTCCAGGACTGCCCTTCACAGTCTAGATCTGAAATGTAAGCATAGGCATGTATGCGCTTTGTTTTCCCTTTCTTTTTTAATTTGTTTAATCCGAATAGAGGTAGATAAATGAAATCATGGGCTAGGAGACTCCAAAATCTTAGGAATTTTATAAAAAATCTAAACTCTCGTTTATAAGCTTCCGAATCCAGTATTTTACAAGTAGCATTTTCTCCGAGTAGTAAATAGATATATTTACTATAATAAATATTATATATTATATAAATATTATATAAATAAATAAAATAAATATAATATAAATACATAAATAAATATATAAATATAAATAATATATAAAATATAAAAATATATAAAATATATAATATAAATAAATATATATTATATATAAATATAAATAAAATATAATAAAAATGTATAAAAATATATAAATATATAAAGAAATAAAATATAATATATATAAATATATAAAATAAATAAATATATAAATGTAAATAATATACCTAAATTATATAAATAAATATTACATGTATATGCATTACTGTTGAAACTATTTAATAATAGTTGATTATATAGCTAATTTGAGAGAACAAGTTGAAAGTACTAAAAAGTACCACAATACATAGGTTGGAAAAATAATGTCTTCTGTAAAAGAGGAATCACATGGCATACTTATTGGCTTTAATCAAGAAAACAATCCTTCTCCATGATATATCCAAATAGAAAAACAACTCTCCCTTTTTATTGAATCTCTCTCTGCCATAATTTTCTTTATGGCTTCTGCTTTTCTAAATAAACCCCCAAATTTGTATTTCTCTAACTTATTTCTCAAAGAGAATCTAATAAAAACAATAGCAGACAGACCAGTAGCATCACGTTTTCTTGCAATTAAAAATCACAGGGGAAGGCAACTTTTACCTGGATCTCTCTTTCTCACAAAGACGTCAAAGTCAAGAGCAAAGAATGAGACACAAGTAAGGTTACGCATTGCTATCTGTAGAACTTAATGAATCAGATTCTTTCAGTCCATATACCTCTCTCTTTGCTATAGGCAACCTGGGGAGCTACAGGAACTTGCAGAGCTCTCCCCTCCCCAGTAGTGTTTACACTGCTTCAAAATGTTAAGTTCAGTCTCCTTCAGTTGAGGGATTGGATAAGGAACTAATGCCTTTTGAGAATCACTGCATTCCAAGCCATTTTAAAAAAAAATTAAAAATTTTTTATTAACATATAATGTATTATTAGCCCTATGGGTACACGTATGTGAATCGCCAGGTTTACACACTTCACAGCACTCACCATAGCACATACCTTCCCCAATGTCCATAACCCAACCATCCTCTCCCTCCCCCCTCCCCCCAGGCAACCCTCAGTTTGTTTTATGAGATTAAGAGTCTCTTATGCTTTGTCTCCCTCCAGAGCCCATCTTGTTTCATGTATTCCTTTCCTACCCCTCAAACCCTCCACATTGCCTCTCAACTTCCTTATATCAGGGAGATCATATGATAATTGTCTTTCTCTGATTGACTTATTTCGCTAAGCATAATACCCTCTAGTTCCATCCACGTCGTCACAAGTGGCAAGATTTCAATTCTTTTGATGGAAACAGCCATTTTTTAAAGAAGAGGAAAATGAAACTTACAGAAGACGCAACTTGCCTGCAGTCACAAATGTGATTTAGGTTAGAATGGCAATTCAAAGTCAGATCTTCACACTGTATTATTATACTTCTGTTACCTTACACATATAATTCATTCTTTAGGACAAAAAATGAATTCATGTTTTAAAATATCTTCAAGTTCTGACTTTTAGTAATTGCAGAGTTGTTTGTGTTGGATTAGTTTTCCTGTTGATACCAATTATTTATTTATGCTTGAAGGACTAGAAAGCGACCAAAATCAGGTAGAAACTGGAGGGGCCTCAATTCTTGAGAGGAGGAAACCACAATGGTTAAGACCTAGATGCAATAACTTTTGTCCTGAAGGGAACTCCCACCCCTTCCGTAACCCCTAGGAAGGAATGAATAAGATCAAGACAGAGTTTGATTGGTCTGATAGGCAAGAGGATGAAGTCTGGAGATACAAAGTAGCTGAGAATTCCAAAAAGAGGTGAAGGAATTCCAAAATAAATGGAGCCACAGGGGAGAAACCCCCTAACTGGAATACAGACTCTTTAGATACTTTGAACCCTGGATAGTGTATATGCAAGGCAAGGCACCAGGGGAGATCAGGAGGGTAGCAGCAGCTAAAACCTGAAAGAGCTGAGAGGGATTTCCAGCAGCTGCACACCACAGAAAAGACTGAATTGGGAATTCAGTTCTCATCAAGTTAGAAGAGCTTGGCAAATATTTTGAAATACCAAAAGGGCTAGGAGTACTACCCAAGGACTAAGGCATTTACACTAGGATTAAGACAAAAGTAAAACAGACTTACCTTAACAATATTAAAAAAAAAAAAAAATCAAGCTTCTACCAGTCCAAGTTGATTTGTAGCAATTTAAATGCCTACTAGAGTAAAAGTTTTCAGATTCCTCAGAGAAAAATAATAGAATCCAGAGTCTCACCAAGATATAATCCATAATTTGTTTAAAAAGGAGATATAAAGACAAAAATCAGTTTTTAAAGTAGACCTACAGCCTAACCATATGCAAGCATTATTAGGTAGGGCTTTTTAAAAAATTATGATAAATAACCTCATAACAAGAGTATAAAGGAAGAGAGAGATATAAATGGAATTACACTACTGTAAAATCTTTTCATTAATCACTAAGTGGTATAATATTAATATCTGCATCTTTATCTATCTATACACACATACACACACACACATACACACTATATTCTCAAAAGAAGCTATATTAAAATGTTACACAAAGTACCTTGGATTAAAAAAAATCAGTAAAGGAATTGGGATGATATTTGATAAATCAAAATAAAGGGAAAATGAGGAAAAAAGAAACATAAATTAGAGATTAGAGAGGACAATGAGAAAATCATAAGATGGTGGATTCAAAATCCCATAGTTTTAATAATTACATTAAATATAAAGAGACTAAATTATTTCTTTTACTTATAATGAGATTTTCCTCCAAATGTTTCAAAGAAATTTTGCAATAATTATCACATGTCTCAGTAAAGTAACAATTTTACTAACTAGTAACTAACAACTTTACTGAGAATAAATATCTGCTTATCAAATTTATGAATGACTGGAAACTGAGAAGGTTACCAACTTGATTTTTTGGTAGCAGCAACAAATCAGTAGTTGGTAAAGAGATACCAACTAACCTGCTATAATCATCCTGGATTAGAAAAATAGGCTAACCCTAACAAGAGGAAATAAGTTACAGAGTAGGGGAGTAGGGGAGACCCAGATTATAAATTATTCGTTCGTATGAAAAAAACAAAAAGTCGATCTATTTTAGAAGTGCATCCGATAATAAAAGTCAATGCCAGTATAGGTGCAGTAAGAGAATGGGATGAGGAAGTCCAGTCAATGCATAAATGAGCCTTCTGGACAGCATATGAATACATCAGATGTGCAGTATTGTATTCAATTCTGGGTTGTCTGAAGTGGCATACTGCCAATGAGAATGCATTAAGAGGAGGATGAATAAGGGTGCCTGGGTGGCTCAGTGGGTTAAAGCCTCTGCCTTCAGCTCAGGTCATGATACCAGGATCCTGGGATTGAGCCCTACATCGGGCTCTCTGCTCAGCAGGGAGCCTGCTTCCTCCTCTCTCTCTCTCTCTCTGCCTGCATCTCTGCCTACTTGTGATCTCTGTCTGTCAAATAAATAAATAAAATCTTTAAAAAAAAAAAAAAAAAGAGGAGGAGGAATAGGGTGGTGAAGTCCCAGACATCACATTCATCAAGGATAAACCTGTACAACAAGAGAACAATTAAGCTGGAGAAGAATAGCCTCAAGGAGATATCTGAAGGATCATCATGAGGAAAATGCATTTGTTTTATGAGTAGTTCCAAATGGCTCCTGCCTCTTCTCTGTTTCTATAATGTCACATACTATGTGGTATGCTTAAGTGTGGCACACCATGTAGAAGGAAAGATTTTGTTTAAGCACCGCTTAATGAGATATGCAGCTTACTTGATATGTCCTTTTTGGTTACCAGAATCTTAACTACTAAATAACTATTATCCTTTTATGCTGCCCTTTTACATGGCTACCAGTACATTAGTGTTATGAAATATTTAATACCCATTTTTCAAGACAATGGGTGCAATGTCTATGTATCATGTGTGTATGTGTATATAATATATGCAAATACATCCCACTGTGTCTCCACTAATCAATGGACTCAATCATTTGGCTGGTGTGACTATCCATGACATGGGTATCAATGGATATCTATGATATCCGGAACTGTCCATGACCCTGTTCTGTCCAGAGCTTTTTCTTCCCTCAGCTGGAATTCTATTTCAGTTAATCTTCTTGTTGAAGACGGAATTAATATGGTTGTGTTCTCCATTCAGGGATCATTTACAAAGTCCAGAGAATCTCTGTCTTCATATAATTGTTAAATCTTCCACCACATAGAATATGTGTTTATTTACTACTAGATACTGTTTTTATACTTTGTGTTTGCCTAGGTAATAGCAGAATTCAAGCAAATGACCGTTCCTCTTCATGAAGCTCCCATGGGAATGAGTTTCTGTCTTGCAGTGTGGCCTGGTGGCTGAGAGTCCAAACTCAAGAACCAAACTGTCACTGTGGACATCCCAGCCCTCCTGCATGCCAGGTGTGGGACCTTAGGCTTGTTACTTTTCTTCTTTGTGTCCCAATACCAGCCTCACTGGGTTTTGTCAATATTAAATGACTTAATAATGTAAATTTCTTAGAAGAGTGCCTAGGATATAACAAACGCTATTATTATTTGTAATCCTCAGTGAATAATCCACCTGGAATGCCATCTGATAGAAGTTTCTACATACTCTCCTAATCATCACTGAGTGTGCTACTGGAAGTAATATATTTAAGCAAACCTTTAAGCAAAAATTACTGGAAGTAATATATTTAAGCAAAGACCAAGGGTTTAATTATGTTATAATTATTCATCTTCATGTCAGTTTTCTCTACTAACTTTAGAGCTTCTTGAAGTCAAGGACAAGGTCTTATATTAACTAGAATAGAACTAGCACATGGTCAGTAAAATCTTCTTGGGTAAATACTTTGTGAAGTTACAGGAAGGCACCCCTAATTTAATTTAATGTAATTTAATTTAAGGAAAAAGTAAAGAAGTAACAATATGAGTTGTCCAAGAATATGGGCTTCCATTGTATTTAATGTATAAGCCTAGAATCTATATATCAAGAATATTAGAAAGAGATTCCAACACTGAATCAGAAATTTTAAAATTATTCCCTTTCATTCCTAAGATTCAATTATTTTCTCTTCTATTTCATGACCATGTATTTATTGAGCATTTATCATTAATCAAGCACTGTATTAAGATGTAGAGAAACAGCTAATAATCATTAGGAACTTCTAGACTGAAAATAAATGAAGAATTAAAAAAATAGTTCCAACTTTAATAGAGGGAATAAGTGTATGTCCTACAGGATCTGTTGGGATGGGAGGTCACCTGAAGAAGTAAGTGTTGAGCTAAGCCATGAATGATGAGGGGCAGTCTGGCGGAAATGCCAACTTGGAGAAGGTCTTGTAGTCAGAAGGGTTAGAAAATTCACTCTAATAATGTATTCAGTGATGGGAGCTATGGCTATAACCCCATTTCTCTCAAAGGAAGAATAAGATACGTAAAAATAAAGGAGATGTCTTATTTTTAAGGTTATTAATGACAGAATCATGGATAATGTCCAAACTTTTTAAGTTCCATCTCCAATCCAAATAGTTGTCTTTCCATAAGTACATGATAATTTAAGAGCTGATTTTGCACCTTTTTGAAGAGTTGACTCTTTTATATTGATGAGTTCTTATAATATCAAGCAGTAACATGTATTACAATTAAAATTCTTAATAAAAAAATGCCAAATTAAGTAATCCATACAACATTTTAAAAATTCTCCATCTAACCTCTTTTCCCACCTTAGAATTTCATCATTTTCCCAAAGAAAAGTAGTTTGAATGCCCAGACATCTGAATACAGCCTTTCTTTTTATTCCTTCTTTTGATCTAACTAAGTGGATATTCATCTTGGGGTTCAAAAGGACTCCATTCTAGGCCTATATACAAATATGCTACATGTTCCAGGTAATTTGAAATTTTCAAGGTTAATTTGACTGTACATAATTTTTACTTTATGAGCTCACCTTAGAATGAAACCCTCACATAAGACATTGATATTCTCCTGGCTCTGTTGTTTCAAATATTAGCTATTCCAACTATCATCAACAAGCTTATTTGATGCGCTGGTTCTATTTCTATTATAAAGTTGTCTAGTTTCATTTCATATCAAAATGGATAGAAGAATTCACACGGTCATAGTGCCTATGTGTAACGCCGTTCCCTGTACCCTCTTCCCTTGCTCAAGCCGTCTTTGTTGCAAAGACCTTGGAAAGAATCCCTCCTAGAGGCCACTTGCTTAGTATTGGCACACCCAGGAGGCCACTACTGGTACGGATAGCAGTTAGGTCTATCTTTCTTAGCCATACCAAATATCAAAATACCACCACAAATAGGGTAGTAAGACTCAGAGAGAAACACCATCTATTGCAAAATAAAACAGAATGATTCCTGTACCCCTATACACATCTGTATATGGAGCAATTTCATCCTCTCATATGCAGAAGGGTCTATTTTTTCCTGCACTGTTTCTTTTCCTCAAGAGATGTCAGTTTTACTCCCTTCCTCGGAGTCATATTCTGTAAGATCAGGACCATCTGGGAATTTCAAGGGCAGTCTGGCAGAAACTATGAACTCGCTCATTCAATACACAATGTGAAGGCTTCTAGTACACAAAGGCTGACAAACTAAAGACTCTATTTCTAACACTCTCTTAAGGGTGGGGTACCCACTTGTGTTTTAGTTTCTGCCAATCAGATTTCCTCTTTGAGTCCTGGATGTGAAGCAGTCAAATGAGGACAGAGGCAGGGCTTGGGGCATGTATTAAGAATGGACTGAGGAAGAGACAGTATCATCTCAAACCTTGATGTTTCTGACTTTTTTTTTTTTTTTTTTTTTTTTTTTTTTAATTTTACAGCTTTCTGATTGAGGTAGAAGCAGCAGCACTTTAGTGACCTGCTTTTGCAGGATGGACTTAGGAGTCATTCCCGGAACCTCAGCTAAAGTTTGTTTCTTCACCTTCTGAACTAGTTTTAAGTCATTTAATACCACTTCTGCTCAAACTTTATCAGATAATAGATTACTTTCAGCTTAAACTCTCTGAAATGGACTCTTTCCTTAGACATTGAACCCATCCTAATATGTTCTGAGAGGAACATTAATGCAGAGCCCCAAACTGAGAAATCCTGAAGGGGCAGGGTTCTGAAAAAAAAAAAAAAAAAAACACTCTGTTCTTTGATTATAATTTTAGCCCATGTTCCTTTTGCTTTTTTGAGTCCTGGACACTTTCATTTAGGTCTGAATACCCATGTGGCCAGGGAGCTCCCAGAGTTTCTGAAGAGTTACATGCTGCTACAAGAGCCAGTGTTTTCAGCACTTACCATCCTTGCTAGGTACAGTGAAATATCTCACTAAAATCTCTTGTCTCCTGCTTTGCAGCTTTTTTGGGGGTAGAGTGGGGGCTCTCTTGCCCTCAAAGCTCATGCTGGAAAAGACAAAATCTGTTTCTTTAATCAAGACCACACCTGTGGGGGCTCAGTGGGTTAAAGTCTCTGCCTTCGGCTCAGGTCATGATCTCAGGGTCCTGGGATTGAGCCCTGCATTGGGCCCTCTGCTCAGCAGGGAGCCTGATTCCCACCCCCCACCGCCTGCCTCTCTGCCTACTTGTGTTCTTTGTCTGTCAAATAAATAAAAATAAAATCTTAAAAAAAAAAAAGACCACACCTTAGCAAGTTCACTGATAATAAAAATGATTGAAGGTATGATATATCACATTAAAAATCTTCCCATAGCTTTCCTTTACGATTTATCTCATTATCCTTTCCATTGGGCAGTTATTCCTAAATACCCTTGATGCAATTTTGTGTTCATTCTTTCTTATCTAGAACTCATTAGTATAACCTAAGGTGATTTGGGTTGTGTATAAGTCATTCAAATTTGCATAATGAGCCCCAGTGCCTCTCTGGTATGAACTAAGAACTAAGGAAAAATTTGACAGCTTCAGGAGAGCCATAAAATTGGCTCTTTTGGCGGGGGTGGGGGGGCAATCCCTTTATAATATTTTAACCAGGATTTGAAGGCAATATATCCAATGTCTCAGGAGAGACCAAGTCAATGACCCTTAATTGCCATTGCACAAAAGTTCACTCCAGGAGGGACAAGATGTCATCTTTGTAGTAAAAAACAGGTCTTCCTTTTACACATGATCTTTAAGAATCCAATAAGCTACATTACATACAGAACTGTAAGGGAGAGCTATTTGTAGGGCAATCTCCAGTAAAAAACAAAGCTGATATAAAACAGAGGATATAAGCCCAAAGAAGAGGATGTCCCCTCATCAGGTGAATTTCAACAGGAATTTAGGGCCTTGAGGGAACAGCTGTGCTAATATATGCTTTGTTCTTTTTCCCATAGCTAACATATCATCATGATCATAGTGCTCTGTGTAAAATACATTCATTACCCCATTTGACCTTCACGAAATCCTAGAGAGTTGATGTTATTGCCATCATCTTACTGATCATGAAATCATGGCTTAGACATATTTCATAATTTATCTAATGTAATGCAACCTAGTAAAACTGGGATTATGATG
The DNA here is from genome assembly GCF_030435805.1 of Mustela lutreola. Classification (NCBI taxonomy): domain Eukaryota; kingdom Metazoa; phylum Chordata; class Mammalia; order Carnivora; family Mustelidae; genus Mustela; species Mustela lutreola. The sequence continues at coordinate 10,063,188 of NC_081297.1, read as the reverse complement.
TAAGTACCTTAATTCCAGTTGTCCGACTACTCTATCATACACTATACTTAAGTCCTCTTATCTAGAGTGCTCAGAGAACTCTATGTCAATAATCTGGATCACTAAGAATATATTCAACAGATATTAGAGCAACCCATCAACATAACAATATGGCAGACTGAGTCAGAAAGGGACAATAGCAAAGCCAGTGCCCAGGAGCATATCACAGGTGGGCCATTCCATTAAAGATAAATTAACAAGACAGTAAACAACATGTGTCGGAGAGGATGTGGAGGAAGGGGAACCCTCTTACACTGTTGGTGGGAATGCAAGTTGGTGCAGCCACTTCAGAAAACAGTGTGGAGATACCTTAAGAAATTAAAAATAGAGCTTGCCTATGACCCTGCAATTGCACTACCAGGTATTTACCCCAAAGATACAGATGTAGTGAAAAGAAGGGCCATCTGTACCCCAATGTTCATGGCAGCAATGGCCACGGTTGCCAAACTGTGGAAAGAACCAAGATGCCCTTCAACAGACAAATGGATAAAGAAGATACACACACACATACACACACACACTCCATATACACTATGGAGTATTATGCCTCCATCAGAAAGGATGAATACTCAACTTTTGTATCAACATGGACGAGACTGGAAGAGATTATGGTGAGTAAAATAAGTCAAGCAGAGAGAGTCAATTATCATATGGTTCACTTATTTGTGGAGCATAAGAAATAACATGGAGGACATAGGGAGATGGAGAGAAGGGAGTTGAGGGAAATTAGAGGGGGAGATGAACCATGAGAGACTGTGGACTCTAAAAAACTATCTGAGGGTTTTGAAGGGCGGGGTGAGGGAGTTGGAAGTTGGGTGGGCGTGGTAGTGGGTACTATGGAAGGCACGTATTGCATGGAGCACTGGGTGTGGTGCATAAACCATGAATTCTGGTACATGAAAAAGAAATTTAAAAAATTAAAAATAAAAAAAAAAAGATAATGGCATGCACGTGGTCTAAATCAACAGATTCTCTATTCATAAACCGATCAGCCACTCCTTGAGAGATGTTGAAAATCCATTTTAGAATAAACTATGTGTTACTTATTTTTCTTTATTTTGATTATACTTCTCTGTAATGTATCATGGTTGCCTTGCTTTATTTATTTATTTATTTATTTTAAAGATTTATTTACTTAGTTGAGAGAGAGAGAATGCAAGTTAGGGGAGTACCAGAATGAGGAGAGAGAAGCAGACTCCTCACTGAGCATGTGTCTGAGACATGTGGGCTCCATCCTGAGACCCTGAGATCAGGACCTGAACCGAAACCAAGAATGGGACACACAACCCACTGAGCCACACAGGTGTTCCAGTCACATTGCTTTAAAATGAAATCACTAAAACTAGTGAGGGTATATTTCTAAACTTCTGTGAGTTTCACTCAAAAGGAATCTATAACATTTATACCTGAGGTAATCTGTAAATTAATTCCACAGATATGTCTTCATCAAATGTTACATGAAAAGGTTGTTGGGTGTCCTGATGCTCTGTCTGATACTCTGTGGGATACAGCACGATGCTGTTCAAAGAAGGAGATGTATATAACTAGGCAATCCTGTGTTTAAATATTTGCTTCATCATATACTAGCTTCATGAACTTTGGTAAATCCAGAAGAGTCTCTGAATTTCAGCTTCCTCAACTTTAAAATATTGAGAAAAAAATACTACAAGGGAGTTTGATAAAAGGATTAGAGATAACCTGTTAAGATCTACCCTACTTGTTAAGTATTACCTGTTTAGTACTACCCTAAAAGGGTTCTCAAAACAGAGTCAGCTCACATATTGGGAGATTAATTTTGCATTTTCTCCTTGCTTAAGAGGTCAGAAGGAATGGAAGGAAATGGGAGGTATTTTCCCTTTCCCGCTTCCCAAAAATGTAGCTACGTTATGTTTTCTTGAGTTATGAGGTTTGCCTTCAAAGAGCTATTATCAACTTGTTGCTAGCTGGTCAAAACCAAGATTACTGTCAAAAACAGGTACCCAAAAGGCAACCAACATCCAGACTTCTGTTTTTGAGAAAAGTCTAAATTGTGAGAGGCTGATGTGGGCCAGTCTTAGAAAGAGAGAATTTGGAAAGCATCCCCTCCACAGCAACGTTTTGTCAGTTCAGGTCAACAGGGATCACAAGTACGAACCAGAGATGGCCGAACTTCAGACAGAGCTGAAGGGTGCGGGTCCTGAGAGCTGTAAGGTGGGCTTCCTGCAGGACAAATGCCTGAGGGGCTCACTCAGAGCACTGAAGGCTGGCAGAGCGCTGGAGCTGGTGCCTGATGCAAACACAATGAGATCGGGCCCTGCTTCATGTAGGAGCTGGTCTACACCCAGGCAGGACCACGGTTCTTATCTCATACAAAGAAAGGAAGTAAAGCACCTTGATGATGACAGAGATTGCATTTTTCATAGTGTCAGAGCAGATTAAATTTGGTGGATGGGAAAACAAAAAAAAGGAAAGAAAAGGAGTATCCCATTTTCCAACTTGTGTATTACAGAATAACTTTCATAATCATAACAGAACCCCTGATGGTATGTACAATTTTAAAAAGGCATAGGCTACTTCAAAAATTTTTCACAACTGAGAACTCATTCTCCTTTAGTATTGAGAGTTATGATGCTCTCCCCGCGGGCCCCACACACATACGCAGAAAAGCAACATCGAAGGGTTTATTAAAAAAGAGAAAGAGGGAGAGAGAAAATAGCATACAGAGAAAAAACTGAATCATGAAGAGTGGGGAGAAGTTTTCAGTCAGTAGGAACGGAGGCTTCTCCTCTTAGATACTGAGGCAAGGATCGTAGCATGGAGAAGCCTACTATGTGCCTCGCAGTCTGCTATGTGTTAAGAGACATCAGTATTAGGACCTCCACTTTTGCAGACGTGGAAAGCCTCAGAAGATTTTTTTAAAAATTTGTCTATGTTCATACAGCTCATAAGCAGCGAAGATGGGATTTCTGACAGCACCTTCTCCCACAAACTATTGTTCTTTCTGTCATACCTGGTTCTCTCTCTAAAGTGTCTAGTGCTCCCTGGGGGGAAACAGTTTTGCAGCAAGTGTGAGACACTTCAAATGAGCTTATTGAAATTTTATGTCATCTGCCTTTTAGCAGGGAAACTCTAATTTTAAAGGGGCTGAAGGAATTTTTCAAAACTCATACATTTTTTAGCCATGCAACTAAATATTTAGGGAGAAGAAACGCGAGTGATTGGAACTAGGGGACTGACTTGAAAAGCCTCTGTAGGTCTGACAGCAGCCCCATACCCTTGGGCGAGGTATCTTGGGAAACAGTCCTTCAGAGGTCTAGATTTTTCAGCTCTCAGGCACCTGTTCCTGCTGTTCACACCTGTGAATGAAGGTCAGGCCCCTCCTTCCCCTTCATTTTGGTGACAAGAAAAGGTTATAATTTGTTGGGCCAAAGATAAATTACGAGGGGACAATCCAGCTGTTATAAATGATACATATTCCCTCCATGTTGCCTCTCACTCCATAGACATAGGAAGTTCTAGGATCTTTCTCGATCAGAAGTCTCTTTTATTTTCTTGAAAATAGAATCTGGGCCAAATCAACCACCAGACATGCCCTTCTCTTAAGGGAATTTAACCAAAGAGCCCGTGGAAACTGGGCTTTTCACCCATGGATCAGGAAGCATGGGCCACACTTGAAGATTTTTTTTTTTTTTTCCTGATAACTTTTCACACATTAAGAAAAAAGCAGAACAAATGCAAATTTTTAAAATGCTGGCAAAATAATTATAGTAGTTCTTGAAATACCCAGAGAGGCTGGATGAAAATTCAAAATGCTTATGTATGAAGAAGCAAAGCGGCATTGTTAATTTTAGGATGGAAAGTGTCTTTCCCTTGCCCCCCCACCCCCAAACTCAGTAAGCAGTATTTTCAGCAAGCAGGTCAAGAAGAAACAATGCATAAGCAGATGAAGTAAGTCCAATCAGCTGAGGTGACTGGTTTGAATCTAGAAAGGCAACAACAGCCGCATTCCACACCGTCAACTATTCTGAGCTGCAGCCAGAATGTCAATCAAGACTAGCAAGACCCTTCGACAAGCAAGCATCATAGGCTGCTCCATAAGCAGAGAAAAGATGTCTGAGAACCACAGATGTAAAGGAAAACCAGAAAGTCCTACATATTCCTATTATCTTATTAAGGGTATATTCCTCCAAAAAATAATCAAGAGGTAAAAGAATATTTTTTGGTATAAAATATCTTCCTTTGAGACCTGTCCATTTTTTTTTCTATCCTTCTCTTTTCCTTTTGCTCTGTCCTTCCATAAAAAAATTGGTCCTCGGGGCGCCTGGGTGGCTCAGTGGGTTAAAGCCTCTGCCTTCGGCTCAGGTCATGATCCCAGGGTCCTGGGATCAAGCCCCGCATCGGGTTCTCTGCTCAGCAGGCTCCATGAGACCCCATTTGTCTGATTTTATTCCCCTCTCCTTTATTTCAAATTTCTTGCATTCCCAACTCCTCAAAAGTCTCCATTATAATGTTTTAAATGTACATCATTATGCATATCTAACTACATTTTACATGTAAATATGTAAAAACATATTTCTATAAATAGACATGTAAGTGTCTCATAAACATATATATGCATATATATAAATCCCCATATGTATGTGTATCTATATCTGGATATATATCCTTTAAAATATAGGACTTTTGTTGTATATGTACAAACTTTTAGTTTGTGTAAGTAGTATGGTGCTATGTATCTCACTCTTTCTTCTTATCCTTTTCAGTCAACATTGTGGTTTTTTTTTTTTTAAATACCTGTCCATGTGTCCCATGTGTCCCTGTCCCCTGTGTCACCTGTCCCTCTGGCTTCTCCTGAAAGAGAACCTGAGTCAAAAGCTTCTGTGCCGACAGTTTGAGAATGCCCCGAGTGCTACTTGAGGGACAAAAAGAGTGAGCAGAGAAAGAAGGTCAACCCATGACTGGGTAATCAAGTCACCTCCACGGTTACCCACGAGGGGCCCTCAACCCCTCAGTCCTCTCAGGAATTGTATGAAATGCATCTCAGAAGTTTCTGCTCAGGAAATCAAAGCAGGCAACATCTGTTTATCGACTGGCTTTTGTCCTCCATGGGACAAACTGGATCTCACAGGCACTAATCTCTCTACATTTTTGAGTGGACCCGCCCTCTTGGGGGGAAGAGACCCACAGGCATCCCATACCGCAGCTGCTGAGAAGCCCCAGGGAAAGAAACAATGGTTTGTTGTAGGGACCAAGGTCAGGAATGGTCAAGTTGCACCTGCCCAGATCTTGTAAGTGTGAAAGTGGTTGCCGTGACAATGACAAGTGTTCTTGGAGAGACCTTCAAAACAGGGAGTCACCTCCCAACTGTATCTGATGCACCAGGCTACTGAATATGAGTCTGTGATGCTTTGAACCATTTTATAGCTCATTGTTTGCAGGCACCACATTTCTCTGTACCCCCAGACCTCCGTGCTCAAGGAGATGTCTGCCTGTTTAACATGCTTACCTGGAGATCTCACAGGAACTTAAACTCAACAAATCCACAACAGAACTAAGGATCAGTCCCCTCCAAACCTGCTTATGCAGGATTCCTGCCTGGTAATGGAATCATCAGCTACCAAGGGGTTCAAGCCAGAGACCGGTATACTCACATTTAAGCAATCATAAGGTCCCCTGATTGTATTGCTTATACGTCGTCTGAAGCAGTCTGCTTATCTCCATTTCCACTTTCCTACCCTATTCTAAGAAGCCATCATCCGTCTCGCATACTATCACAGAGGTCTACTGAATGGTCTTTCTACCTCCAGCTCTGCTCTCTGCCAAACCATTTCCTATTGCAGTCAGGGTAACCTGCTAGAACTGAAAATCCAGATATGTAACATCCAACTCTAAAATTCTTTAATGGCTTCCTTCCATGTAGTGTATAATAGAGTCCCACAGCTTCAATGAGGCCTGTGAGACCATGGATTTTTCTGGTCCAATCTCATGCTATTCTTTTCCTTACCTCCCACATTCTGGCTTTCAAACATGATGTGCTTTGTCCCTCCTTAAAACAGAGGCAAATGCTCTTGGTTCTACCTTGAATGCTTTCGTCTCTATGATGGACTAAAGATGGCATTTTTATTTTCTCCTTACTCCCTTCTAAAGGCAGAATTTATTTTTTCTCCCCTTGAGACTGTGCTGGCATGCAACTACTTCAAACGATCTGAGCTGGTTCTGGGTCTAAACCTTAAGAAACCCTGGTAACTTTCTCTTTTTGTGGTTTTCTGAGTGTTGAGCTGCCATCTAAGAAGTTGGGCCACCTTTATGGAGAGACCATGTGGAAAGGCCATATGAAGAATCAAGATTTTGAAACTACATGCACACGTGGAGAAAAGCCCACCCACCCAGCTGACCCTAGCCTTCAAGACATCCACCACCTCTGTGACAGACAGGTTACACATTCCAGCCCACAGACATGCCCAGTGACTGCAGGAACAACTGACATCGTACTACCAATCCCACAGTACTGAAAGATAATAAAATGATTAATCTGTGAACCCACTATGTGTTGAAGTGGTTTGTTAGACCACAATAAAGTTGCTTTGCCAGAAGAAAGGTATGCTCTACAATGCTAAGGGCACCCTGTAAATCCAAAGATGGTGATTTTGGCTGAAAAATTTCCAGCAGGTAAGTGAGCAGTCATGAGTAAATGATTTCCTCTTTCATAATGGAATTAGTTGAAAGTAGTCACTCTGCTCTAGGTGCATGGCTGGTGACCCCTAGATTGGTACCGGGTCGGACATTCAGTTTTAATTTTTGTTAGTGGCATGTTAGACCCTCAGAGGTACCTCTATCCAGGTTGGTTTTGGAAAGTGGAATCCAAGTTGCTGGATTTGCCTACTATCATGATGACTTCGTTCATCCCATAGGGCAAGGCCAGGGGAGGCTGGTGAAAGGTAATTGGCTTGCTACTACCTAACTCGAGGGAATATGTTTGAAATTCAGAAAATTTTCTGGAATACCTAAATTATTTAAAACCTAGTATGATTTTAGGATACGTAGAATGTAGCTATCTTTTTCCCTATGTTGATTGTTAATTTTTGAAAACAAGAATACATTATGTTTCCATCAAGAAGAATGCATATGAGAGATGCCTGGGTTGATTAGTCGGTTAAATGTCTAACTCTAGCTTTCAGCTCAAGTTATGATCTCGGGGTTGTGTGATTCTCTCTTTCCCTCTGCCCCCTCCCCCCATCCCCCACTCTTAGAAGAAGAATGAGGAGGAGGAGGAAGAGGAGGAGGAGGAAGGGGAGGGGAAGGGGAAGACTGCATATGATTAGACTCCAAAGGACCCGTGTCTAGAGAGAACCTTTGTTTTTGAGAAGAGAATCAGACTTGGAAATTGAGTCCTGGCCTATTTAGTTGCTATTTTGGGTAGAATTCATGGGGTTAATTAATTTTTACTGGTTAGAGGATAAATTAGACAGTGCACTAAATGGCAAGGCACTGGCCTATGATTCAAAAGTAAAGAAGCCTGAACTGATAGGAAGCTGCCTAGTAGAGAAGCCAAAGATAAACAATGCAAAGTGACGATAAATCAAGCATAGCTCTGTAAGGGGGGATCTTGCTGCCAAAATGCAAGCAAGAGTTAGGGAAGTGGTTTGAGTACACATTCCTTCCCCCACATACACACTCCTCTTTTCATTGCCATCAACTCTCTCTTCCACAAGTATTGTAATCAAGGATACAAAATGAACATGAGATTACAAAATATGTATTTATAAGAATGAGACCTCAGAAAATATAATCTAATTTCAAAGAAAGGGGTAATTGGAACTGTGTCATATCACATTCCTTCCTAATTCTCACCAAGTCTGACAAATAAAATAGGATACCTCCAAAATATCTCAACTTCTCTCTTAGTCCTAAATCAAGAAGGTCATAGTTAACCGGATAAGAAGATTCTGGAACAAAACACTGAGCAACTCAATTTCTCACGTCTCAGTTTCTTCATGTGCAATGTTAGAATTATACTGATTTTGAAGTGCAGTGGTAAAGAGGAAATGAAATAATGTCTCAATGGCATCTCCCACAGTCAGAGTCCTTTAAATAAAAAGATATATTTAAGAGGAAAACTAACAAGTATCTACTGAGCACTTAATGTGTTGTTCTTTGAAAACAGAGACATTGGACAGACTCCAATTTCATTCAATTTGAAAGCTACTTACTATAATATAATAATCTGTGGATTTATCAGCTTTATAAATAATAATCATATGCTGGCTAAAGAAGATCCAATGGGTTGATTAAGGTCTTCCCTATACAAACATCTTGGCTGAATCAATGTACTTGCTGTAAACTATGTAAAATGAGAACTATAAACACTCCATAGAACAGAGTGTTTTAGAAGTTAAATCTAGTAGATTTTTCTAAAGCCTGAACATTTCATTTAAATAAAGCAAACATTTAACCTCCGCATTAGACATTTAAACAGGGCCTTAATGAATCAATTAATTTCCTAATTTGTTTTGGACATCATTAACGTATTCATCTATAATCTGGCACACATACACTTTGGGATGCCTGGTTATAGAGAATTCTTAACTGTTAAATAAGAGGGTCAACTCATATTCTAAATTCCGCCTTTCAGAATTCTTTTATTTCTATTTCCAGAGTTTTGCTTGGGCAGGAAATGCTTTTACCCCCTTTCATATGGAAATTATTTCCACAATACACACCATCAATATTCATCAAGTATCACACCAATTAACAAACCGTGAATAATCTGGAACAAAAATTTAATGCATGAAAACCCACAAACATCTAGGTGGCTGTTAATAAGGCTATGTTTGAGGTAATCACACACAAATTTAATTTTAAATATACTTCCCTTAAGGAAGGGGTATCAATGTTAATTTAAGAATTTAATTTGTATGGCGTTTTAATAAAATGTCTTTCAAGAAATGTGCAAAACCATCCTGCTAGGAACTTTGCTTATCAAGCAAACACTTAATTTTCTTTTATGGAATGGAAATAGACTGCTCCCTTTGTATTTCCATACTTTCTATAGCTCCTATGAGGAGTTAACATGGTATCTTTTTTTTTTTTAATTTTTATTTATTTATCAGGGAGAGAGAGGGGAAGAGAGCGAGCACAGGCAGAGGCAGAGGGAGAAGCAGGCTCCCTGCTGAGCAAGGAGCCCGATGTGGGACTTGATCCCAGGACCCTGAGATCATGACCTGAGCCAAAGGCAGCTGCTTAACCAACTGAGCCACCCAGGTGTCCCAACATGGTATCTTAATATAAGACAAGTAATACAAGTTCTTTGAGTATATGAAGATATACTTCATAAAACAATCACTTTTGAAATTAGTAAAAAAAAAGACTTTTTTTCAGTTTTAGGTACTATTCAAGTTTAGTTAAGGCATGTTGAAGTTGATAATTTCTACAAGTGAGTTACACTGATTTTCAAATTTATATATACTCTAATTGGCTTTCTGAACTTTTTGGTTTAAACTGGCAACTATAAATCCCAGATAAATTCACATTTGTCTTTTGTCTTAAACTTAATAATGCACAACAAAGGGACAGCAATCCAGAACATGTATACAACTTTTCCAAAGACAAGTTAGTTGATGAAATGGCAGAGCTAGGACTCCGTTATGTTTCCCTTACTAAGGTTTTCTCCCTTTCAGTCAAATAATAAAGTAAAGCTAATAAAAGTTGAGAAGAGGAAATTATAAAGATACAAGCAGAAGTTAATTCCATTAAAATAAAGATATAACAGAAAAGATCAACAGGATGAAAGCTGATCCTTACAGACTAATAAAGTAGATAAATCTTTGGCATGACAAATCAAAGATCAAAGAAAGTACAGATAAGGAATATTAGAAACATAAAGGAAGATTACTTATAGCTGGGATTAATTATAGAAGTTTTAAGGATTACATGAGAAAATTTTTTAAAAACCCTCTATGACAAATTTGAAAACAGGAAAAAATTGCTGTTCACTAAAAGATATGATTTATCAATGCACACTGAGGAAACAGAAAACCTGAAGAGACGTCTCACAACTAAAGATATTCAATCTGTGGATAAGAATTTGTCTCCACAACAGCAAAAATCTCAATAAAAACATAGTTCCATATGATGTGTCAGGTATCTTCTATCAAATATTCAAGGGAGAGATAACTTCAGCATTATACAAACACCCAAGACCAGAAAAGAAAAATGGGAGCAACACTAGCTCATCTCATTTTATGTAGCTAATAGAACTTTGTTAACAAAATCAAGTAGAAAGAATATGAAGAGTTCCTGAGTGGCTCTGTTGGTTAAGCATCTGCCTTTGGCTCACATCATGATCCTGGAATCCTGGGATCGAGCCCCACATCAGGATCCAGCCCTGCATCAGACTCTCTGCTCTGCAGGGAGTCTGCTTCTCCCTCTGCCTCGTGCTCCCCATGCTTGTGCGCTCGCTCTCTCTCTCTCTCTCTCTCTCTCTGTCTCACTCTCGTTTTATCTCAAATGAATAAGTCATTTTTTTTAAAAAAAAAAAAAGGAATATGAAGAAAGGAAATTCTATTCCCTTAATATCACTCATGAATGTTGATGAAAAACCCCAAATAAATGTTAGTCAACCAAATCCCAGTGTGTATGTGAAAATATCAATTAGCTGTTTTGAATCCTTTAGAAAATCTTTGTCTTGTCTCTAGAGCATTTAATGAGTTTGCACTTATGTGATTTCTGATTTATTTCTACCATTAAACAGTTTCTACTTGTCCTGATATTTTCTTCTTTGTTCTTCTTTTCTTATGTTCTCTTGGTGGAATGAACATTTTTTTCTTTCTTACTGATTTCCATGTACTTGTCCTTTTCTGGGGCTTCTTTTTCTCACCTTTCTGGCTCTTGCCCCTACTGATTCTGCCAATTTTCTTCTTGCTTCCTTTCCCTTCCTTTATATGTTTGGAAATTGGAGGCTAAGATTTTGTACAGATTTAACATAGTCTAAATTTCATAGGCATCTTTCCTTTAGATGATGAGTTCAAGGACTTTAGAAAGGTTTAGCTCTCCTCAACCTCCTTTCCAATCTATATGATATTGTGGTCTAGTGTTTTAGTCCCATACTATTTTTTCCCCTTAACATTTGATTGTTTGGTACAATGTTTATTTTGATGTCCCCACAAATTTCCCAGCATCTTTATTCACCACTCCTTTTCGCACTTCAGACTTGCTATCTGAAATAATTTTCTTTGAGCCTGTAGTATTTCCTTCATGATTCCCTATACTAAAGTTGTTCTGCTGGTAGTAAATACCTCAGTCTTTACTCTTTACTTACTTATTTTTTAAGATGTTATTTATTTGAGTGAGGGAGAGAGGAGGAGAGAGTGCACTAGAGCGGGGGGGGCAGAGGGAATGGGAGAAGCAGGCTCCCCACGGAGCAGGGAGTCTCATGCAGGACTCAGTCCCAGGACCCTGGGATCATGACCTGAGCCCAAAGCAGATGCCTCACTGAGTCACACAGGTGCCCCAATATCGTAGTCTTTGTTTGAATTTACCTTTGCTTCACCCTCATATTTGGAAGGTACCTCTGGTGGGGGCAGCACTCAAGGCAGTTTGTTCTGCATTCATCCTGCATAAACTGAAGATAGTATTCAACTATTTCTTGATGCCCTGCTGTCACCTGTCAGCCCAATGTTGTTTTTGGAGGATGATGGATGAAGTCTCTGCAAGTGCCCATCACACTTGTCACTGTTGCTCTATACATTTACTGGCATGTGTTTAGGTAGAAATACTGGGACTTTTCTTCTCTCTTGATCCCTCTGTCTCTTCCTCCCTGGATTTTGTTTGGATTCCAAGATTCGAAAAATTGTAAATTTCAGTAAGTCTAGGCAAATTCTTAGCTACTATTTTTTTAATATTGCTTTGTCCTATTCTCTTTTAAACATCCTTTATAACACCAGTTATTCAGTTTGTTTTTAGTTTTCTTTTTAAAGATTTATTTATTTATTTATTTGACAGACAAGATCACAAGTAGGCAGAGAGGCAGGCAGAGAGAGAGAGGGGGGAAGTAGGTTCCCCGCTGAGCAGAGATCCCAATGCAGTGCTCGATCCCAGGACCCTGGGATCATGACTTGAGCTGAGGGCAAAGGCTTTAACCCACTGAACCACCAGGAGCCCCCTTTTTTCTAGACATTTTAAGCCATACTCATTTTGGGTTATATTCACCAGTTTCCTGGTTCTTCTGTCATATGTATTTATCTCTAACTTAATCCAGCCATTGAGGTTTTACATTTAATTATTTTTTTATTCCTGAGTTTCATTTGCTGCTTTAAGATAGTTTCATAATCTTCTATCGATTCTATTTTTTTCAAAGTCATAGTTCCAGCATGTCAGGTATGCTCTTATGTATATAAATGTAGTTATAGCTGTATATACGTTTAGCTTTTCACAATATTCTCTTTCTAAACTGTTGCTGGAATTTCTGGATATATCCTAAGTGTATTTATTTTTCTTTTATATTTTATGTTTACTTTATAGGAAATGTATTGTAGTCTGAGATTTTTACTTGGAATACATGTTTGAATTTCCATATTTCACACGTATCTTAGAAGGATATTAGGTGAACTTATTTTGAGGTATTCAATTTGCAGTAAAAGCAAGTTTTTTTGGGGGGTGTCAATTTGCTATCCCTCCTTAATGGGTGAGTGTGTGTGTATTAAATATGTATTATAATTATATATATTTTATATTAAGTTTGCTCATATATATTTTATATATATCATATAATATATAGTATATATTACATGTAAATTATAAATTAACATATAAATTATATAAGTATAATTATACATATATAAACCATATCTTGTTTCTCTGTGGGATCTGCCACACTAGGTTTTGCTGAGGTTGGTTATGCTGTAAGAGCTTGTATCTGGTGATCATGATGGAAAGCCTATCTTGGGTGCACAGCTCTTCCTCCCGCCTTGGGATCTGGAAGGACCTGGGTACTGTCTCAGCTCTGTACCCAGGTCATAGCTGATGCTTGGTCATATGTGGACACGTTGCCCCCTGCTCAGGCCAAATGATTTAAGACATCATTTCTCCATTCAATTTCAATATGGTGCCCTTTTGGCCCTATTCTAGGTAATTTTGGACTTCTCTGAAACTGCTGCCAAGCCATGATGGTCCTTCCCACATTAATTTTGGATTTTCATTTTCTACACTCTTGTTTCTCTGATTCTGATCTTCCTTCATTTCTAGCTCTTAGGAATTCCTCAGAATTTTTTTTCCCCCTACAAATGTCTTTCCTTGTTTTCCAGTGCACTTATGATTTTCTTTTCTTTTCATTTCTTTTTTTTTTAAGATTTTATTTATATGACACAGAGAGACAGAATACAAGCAGACAGAGCAGCAGGCAGAGGAAGAGGGAGAAGCAGGCTCCCCACTGAGCAGGGAGCCCAATGCTAGGCTCAATCTTAGGACTCTGGGATCATGACCTGAGCCGAAGGCAGACACTTAACTCACTGAGCCACCCAGGCGCTCTGATTTTATTTTCTTAAACACAATTTATTATGACATTTCACAGAGATTTGGGGGAGGGAGGGAAATTAGTTCCTTGTGTTCACCCTACCGTTTTTTTTTTCCCCAATCCAGTCCCAATTTTTTTCTTTCTATTCCCTCGTTTGTTTAAATAAAATTATCATTTTAATGACTCCATAACATTGGATATGTATCTATACCATGGTTTACTGAGACATTCCCTACCATTTGAGACCTCAGCTCTCTTACTAATGTAAATAACACTAGAGCAGACACAGTTTAAGAGATAGGCATTTTTATATATCCACAATTATTTCCACAGAAACATGCTATAAATATGATAAATTATAGTATATTATTAAATTATAAATATAATATTATACATTATTATAAGTAGTATTATAAATAGTATTAGTACTAATATAATATTAGAAATAGTATTATAAATCTATAAATTAGATAGAAATTACTATTAATGCCCTTTAAAAAACAAAACAAAATTTAAAAATGGAGAGGGTTTGTAAACAGTGACCAGAGGATTTTAACTGAAAGTTTAAGGTAATATTATGTGTGCTGCTTAGTCTTCTTTAAGGCAGCACAGGAGCCTAAGTTTTGGGTGTTATTACTGTCAGCCTATCTGTGATGCTGATTAGAAACAAATGACTGGTTTCATCACACTCAGTTTCACACCAAGAAGAAAAGGTAACACTCCTGCCAGGTGTTTCAAAAACAGCTTATGTGCAATATACACGTAAAGACGGAAAGATGATGTCATCACTTCTCTTTTTATACCTGATTCCACTAATGGTATTTCTGTATATATGCTTAGCAGAATACATAGTGAGAATATATAAAAGCGATCTAGCTACACATACACATACAGATATGTGTGTATATATTATGGACTGGATGCTTGTGTTCCCTCCAAAATGCATATGGTGTCCCCTAACCTCCAGTGTGGGGGAATTTGGAGATGGGGCCTTTAGGAGGTAATTAGGTTTACGTGTGGCCATCGGGTAGGGGCTCCAAGAGGTGATTAGTACACTTATAAGTAGAGACAGTAGAGAGCATGCTTGTTTTCTTCCCACGATATAAAACACAGTGAGCAGCTGGCCCTCCACAGGCCAGGAAGAGAGCTCTTATTAGAACCCAACCGTGCTGGCTCCTGATCTTAGACTTTCTGGCCCTTAGAACTATGAGAAATAAATGTATGATTTACAGCTACTGATTCTGTGGTACTTTGTTTTGGCAGCCTGAGGTGACCAAGATTTTGGTCCTGAGAAGTAGGGTGCTGCTGTAAAGAACGCCCAAACATGTGGGAGTGGCTCGGCAACTGGGCAACTGGGTAATGGGTGGAGACCAGAGGAATTTAGAAGTGTGGATGTTAAGGGCGATTCTGGAGAGGTCTCGGATGGAAATGAGGAATATTTCATCAGAAACTGGAGGAAAGGTGATTCTTGTTCCACAGTAGCCAAGAACTTGGCTGGGCTGTGTGTTAGTTGGAAGGAGAACTTGCTGGTGATGAAATGGAGAGCTATCTCAGATTTCCAGAAAAAGGACTGAAAATGTGGCTTGCTTCCTCCTGACCATTTATAGTAAAATGTGAAAAGAGAGACATTAGTTGAAGAAAGGATCGTTAAGTGGGTCACCTGGGTGGTGCAGTCCTTGGGCATCTGACCTTGGTTTCAGCTCAGGTCGTGACCTCAGGGTCCTGAGATCAAGCCCTAAATAAGGCTCCGTGCTCAGCTTGGAGTGTGCTTTACAGTCTTTCTTCTCTCCCTCTGTTCCTCCTGCTCATGCACTCTCTCTCAAATAAATAAATAAATCTTTGGGCGGGGGGAGGGGGGAAGAAAAAAGAACTGTTCAGCAAAAAGGAACCAGAACTTGATGACTGGGAACATTCCTAGTCTGTCAATATTGTAAAACAATGAGAACAATTGCTCTGAAGAGAACACTAAGTGTGTGGTTGAAATGCTTTGATAAAGAACCCATGTGTGTAACTCATTAAGAGGCCTAGAATAGAGGTAGGATGATAACAGCAGAGACACTGCCAGTTTGAACCAAAGCAGGGATAGAGAAGGTGAACAGAAGACAGGCAGGCTTCTGGGCTTGTTGGATTTCGCAAGGTGGGGCTGCGGAGCTATTCAGCTGGGACAGTGAGCCAGCTTTTAAAAAGGGAAGAAAGATTCCAAAGATGATTTAGCAGTCACCAGGTTACCACCCCTATCACAGGCCCAGAGTTCAGAGGCACAGGTGGCAAGCCTACTTTGGTTTCAGGTTCATCAGCAGAGACTCAGAGAGCCACACAATAGGGCCATTGAAGAGAGCCATGGGATCTGCAGAGAGCCCAAGAGAGCCTGAAGATGCTGCTGCCCCAGGGGACAGCATCAACCAAAGGGGGTTATGCTCAAGGCTTAAAACCTAATAGAATTCACCCAAGTTTTGGACTTGGGTGGGATCCACCACTCTTCTTTCCTATTTCTTCCTTTTGATGTGGGACTGTCTGCTTACGCTTATCCTTTTTATTTTGGAAATGAATAGCTTGTCTGGTTTCACAGATTTACAGCTGAAAAGGAATTTTGTCTCAAGATGAATTATACCTTGAGGCTCCTCCATATCTGATTTCAGATTACATTTAGATGAGACTTTGGACTTTAGACTTAAGATTAATGCAGGAATGAACTAAGACTTTGGGGGTTGCTGAGATGGAATAAATGTACTTTACATGTGAGAACATGAATTTTGGAGGCCAGAGGGAGGATATGAGGGACTGAATATTGTGCCTTCTCCTCCCCCATCCCCTGCTAAATGCATATTGAAGACCCAACTCCCAATATGATAATAGCATTTGGAGCTGGTGCCTTTGGGAGGCAGTGCAGGTTAGATGCTGTCATAAAGGTAGGACCTTCCTGTCTTTGTAAGA
Source organism: Mustela lutreola (assembly GCF_030435805.1). NCBI lineage: Eukaryota > Metazoa > Chordata > Mammalia > Carnivora > Mustelidae > Mustela > Mustela lutreola. The sequence goes on along the minus strand of NC_081297.1, from coordinate 10,046,726 downwards.
CATCTGAGAAAGAAGAGGCAGAAAAAGAAGAGGCCATCTGGCACCCAGGAAGATGGCAGCCACCTATGAGTCAAGAGAAGACCTCAGAATGAAATATACCTTGATGGTTCCTTGAACTCCCAGCCTCCAGAACAGTGCTGTTTAAGGCACCTGGTCTGGGGTATTTTGTTACCGCAGCCCAAGCACACAGTGTGCACATAATCATACAGATACACATTTTTTTTTCTTTAATCCAAAATGGAAAGCTTTTACAGATGCAACTTGAACGTTAACCCAAACATTTAACATCCTAACTGAAGAACTATCTCCCTTGGGAAAGCTTTAAAAACATAGTCTATTTCTTCTTGATTCAGATCCTGGGCCTTGGTATCTCCAGTATTTCTAAATTTCTACCAAATAATTGAGCCTACCTACTATTATTCATACAATTAACTCCTGCTTTCAGATGAGGCTTTTAGTGATAACTTTACATTTCTTTTGCTCTATTTTCTGTTAGTATTATGAGAAATCTCTAAATTTCGGTGACCTAATATACTTTGTATCCTTGTCCAACAAGAGCATTATCATTTGCTAAGAGATTTTTGGCTTATGTGGAAGATTTCCACATCTGCGGCCAGCCCTGTTCTATCCACTACATTCAGAAAGTGTTCCCCGCCTGCCCCCCCAACTTTCTCCTTTAAATTGAAATGAATGGAGTAAATACAATGATATCTCTAATCATTGTGCTGTATAAATGCCACATTACAGTAGGATTTAAAAAAAATAAAAGACAAAAACACTATTCCAGCAGGCAGATTTCCTGAGACAAAATCATAGGTCGAGAAGCAATGCACCTTACTGCGGGGCAGTAGATGAAGTATAGAATTTGGAACCCACATCCCAGATGGACTCCTGTACCTCCAGTGTGCTAGCTACGTAGCTTTGAATGAGATAATTAATTTTCCTGACTTTAACTCTGTGATCTCAGAATGGGAATAAAAATACCATTCCTTAGAGGTCATTAGGAAGACAAATATACTTAATGTGAAGTCTCCGGATTGATTCCTGGACCTTCCATGGTTCTAAATGGAGACCGTTAGTATTATTGCTGTTGTTAGTGCTTCTGTTACCGTGTTCACCATGTTTCCTTCTCCACCTCTAGCCCTTGCAAAATATGGACTAATCCTTATACCTATTGTTGGTGTGGTCTGAGTGTCATAAATTGCATGGGGTTTTCAGTCCTACAGCATAGGGCTACCTTCTCAGTTCTTTTATGTGCCGACCACGTAGTTTGGGAGGAACTATTCAGCCCCCTGTAGAAAAGGGAACAGTAACATTTGCCTTCTGTATCCCTGTGAGCATTAAATACAATAATGCATGTATATAAATGCATAGGAAGCAATAAAGTAAAGGCTTACAATAAATTACAGTTCTTATTAGTAACACTTAACATTATTAATCCCATGACGAATCCAAAAAACCAAAAATACAAACAAGGATTTCTGGCAAAACCCATTTAGGAGATGTAAAACTTCTCCTGGTTTGTTCCATACCCATTCATATCACAATATTCTCTGTCTTCTACCCAAACCCCAAATTATTTTCTTTGTTTGCTTTATAAGGGAGAGATGTCACAGAGAGGAAATCAGGCAAATAATGCAACTAGAAAAGGCTGTTAAAATGCACACCCCTAAACACATTTTTAAAAGAGATACTAAATAACCTATTGTCCCCAAAGAAAAGAAAGGCAAACAGATAAGATCACAACACACACCATGGAAAAAATCCCAAAGTGAAAAGGTAGTTATATAAAGAGCTCACGAACAATGTAAGAACTATAAATACATACATAATTTCATCATCCGCTGTTTCCCTGTTAAATGTGCTCCCTTCCAGATTGTTCTCACGCATCTGTTCAAGACAAAGCCTCGGAGCCTCTTAAATTACTCACAGCTCTTAAAAACATACACTTTGGGTTGCAATTTTTAAAGTATTTAGATTTTATTTAAATGTGATTAAAGACCGTTTTATGTCCCTGGATTTGGAAAGAGATAACGTATTTCCCATAACCAAACCCCTCAAACATGTAAGGACTGTACTGAATGCTAATTGAACCTGGAAAGAACATTGGAAAAAAGTGAAAACTCCAGGCTTATATTTAAACTAACTATATAAGGTACTGTAAAAGATAATGAAGTTCTACTAAGTAGCACTGAAAAATTAACTGGTAGAGATTTTTACTTTTGGCTTACTTATTTATTTCCAAAATCTTATTTTTAACCACTCTGTATTTATTAATTTATCCAAGATGTTTCATGATTTTATCTCATATATACATACATAGATTACATACATACTGGCTGAAGTATCCTATCCTAGATCATGAGATCTTGAAAACTGTTCCTTTATAATTCAAGAGAATACTCCAATAATACTTTCATAAAGTCTGTTCTAGATTTTGTGGTGTCCAGATGCAGTGCCTCTCAATCAGATGGGGGCCCCCAAATGTGGGGCAGTAGTGGGGTAAAACCCTGGTAGTGTGGGTGGTTAAAGGATTCATGTGAGGCAGAACAAAGGAGCTAGAAGTTTGAGTTTCTGATGGGCCTGCCTGATGGGCCTGCTTGTATTCAGTCTGGGGGTCGCTGTGGCCCTTGTGCCTTGGTCAAGTTTCCATTGCTCAAGCCTGTAGCCTGAAAGCGACCTCTGCATTTCTCCATCCCTATCCCCCAACAGATCAACAATGCTTGGATAAAGCCTCTGCTTGCAAGTTTATATCAACAGGGGGTAGCTTCTGGGATAAATATATATAGCTAAGGGATAAAGCCATCAAGAAGCCCTCTGTTTGAAGTCCAGCCTTAACAATAACCTAACTGCAAGGAATCACTGGCAAGAGGGAGAAGACTGATCTCAGGATAAGGGCATTCCCACGGGTATTGCTTAATCCAATCATAGGGAAATTGGAGCCAGCCACTATTTCTACAAGTCCACAGTCAACTCCATGGAGTGCACGTTGGCTTCTAAGGAATGATTCTGTCATCCTACCACACAGAAATGGTCAAGGTGATAGTTGAGTTAAATAATTATTGGGGAATCAATCCCATTTTCTACCTGTTCAAAACATCGTATGCCTGTGGGGTCCTGCTATTAACCTCACAGAACACCCAGCACAAAGATGGTCTCTACATGGGCTATTGTGGCAGTTTCTCTGCAGTTTACCTCATGTGGTCTAGCTTAGGCAAACAAGACTCAAAGACAATCAGAACTAGAATTTAACATCTGAAAAGGTGGGTTAGTGAAAAATACTTTTTGTCTCCAAATCACCTTTATTTCCAGAGACAGCCAAATCAAGTCTAGTTTGTTTGAAAAAACAAGTCCAATTTTTAACAAACTTGGCCTATTAGTTTATATAAACTCAACAAGAATAGTGATCAGCCATAAAGATTTTTCAAAAACTGATTTGCTAAACTTTTCCTTTCCTTTTCTTTTTTTTTTTTTTTTAAGATTTTATTTATTTATTTGACAGAGAGAGATAACAAGTAGGCAGAGAGGCAGGCAGAGAGAAAGGAAGGGAAGCAGGCTCCCTGCTGAGCAGAAAGCCCGATGCGGGACTCAATCCCAGGACCCTGGGACCATGACCTGAGCCGAAGGCAGAGGCTTTAACCCACTGAGCCACCCAGGCACCCCTTGCTGAACTTCTCATAACGAATCTCAATTGAACTTTCAGTAGTGTCTCAGGATCAGAAGCCAGGCCAACTACTTACCATCAGACTGGCCCGCAGTACCTGTAGATTTGGGTGAATTGCTCTTCTTGAGGTGCCCAAATATCCTGAGGTTTCCACACCTGCCAGGCAGTGACATTCTTCACCTGCCTGGCAAGGCTGCTGGGAACTCTGCAAGCAAGGTATCAGACCAGCATTTTCCAGGGGGTTTATGGCTGTGTTTCATAAAGTCAACCCAAGTTCCTTAAAACTGGTCATATCTGAGTCTACACATGTCTCTCTCAAATATGACATTCCAGTCAAAGCCTTAGTAAAATAGCCAATGCTTCCAACGGTGTCCTGTTACAAGAACAGATTCTTATTGAACTTATGCAAATGATTAAGATTGCCATGGAAGAAAGAATACTCACTGAGACTTTGAATTTCAGAGGGTTCAGGTAGAGAGAAAAGTTAAATGCTTGAATCTGTTCACAAATGAATATTTTATCATATTTTTTAAGTCCTAGATCTCTTAAGAGAAAGTTTCCTTAATCTGGAAGAGTGAACATTAGTGAACCAGCAATGTTTCAAATAAAAGTTATAAAAACTACAATCATTTTTCTTAATTAAATTAATCCCATGTTACTAATTCTTATTCAATTTGAATGCAGTTTTTTAGTTAGTCCTGGAAATTTTTACCCATTTTAGTTTTCTTAAGTATATCAAATACCTGTATTTATCCTAAAGGTCCTTTTTAAGAGTCCCTCTGAAGAAGAATACATTTTGCAGGAGAACAAGAACAATTGTAAATGACAAAAAAACTCAGAAATGGACATTGTTAATGATCTAATAGGAGAGTTCATTATGATGTAAGTGATAAGGAAATTATTATTTCTGACACATAACATTTCAATAATCAGAATATACAGTGGTGACCTTATACCAAAAGGTAACATACCAAATGAACAAAACTAATTAGTCAAGAAGAATTTGTTTACAATTTAAATTTTGGGGAAGTCTGTTAAAATCTAAGAAAATTTTAAAGCACATCCCTAAATAGGGAGCATCAAAGATGTAATAAAGGTAACACAGTGAAACCTGTTTTTCTGGGCAAAAAAAAAGAGAAAACAACTTTGTTTACATTTTCTTAAAAAGCAGACCAACCATTCAAGAAATTGTTGTCTTTTTAACTGAGAGAGAGTAGACTTTCAGTCTTATACCAGTGTACTTTTAAAATCCACTCATTTCAACCTTAGTCCATCCTGACCACACCAGAATTCCTTTCCAAAGACTTCCCTTCACAAATCTACAAGTCTCCTTTCCTTCAACAAAAATGTATTCCCATTCCTTAAATCTTTCTTACAGAGTCGCTTCCCTTACCCTTATTTCCCTCAGTCTTAATTACATTTAGTAGAATTTTAACTCTTAAAAAGCTCTCTCTAGTGAAAACTAAGTAGTAATGATTGATGAACTGTTACATCAGAAGTCTTAGACACAAAGCATATTTTCCAAATGGCCCAAATATCCTAAGTTTCTTTGCAATAAGAAGCCAAAAGCACAAACCTTATGTTTAGTAATCAATGCTTTAGAATTTCATCCTATTTGGAAAAGACCTAGATGTCCAATGAATTCGATCCAATCTATCATCCAAGCAACACTTTAGTTTCAGGTTACCAAAGACTTTGAAAGCCATCTTAACAATTACTCATGAAAACTTTGAGACAAAATTAACCGTTATTGTAGGTCATCTCATGCTGACAAATTGCAACAGAGAGAACACAGACTTATTTGACCTTTAGTAAACCTTGGTAGAAAGAAGTTTCACTTAGTTTAAATACCAAATTTTGTTCCACCTGGGTCCATTTAAGTTAATCAATTTGTTCCCCATTGTCAATTTTCACCTGAGACACCAGTGGGGCACTCTGAAGTGGGAAGTGTGTGTAGGCCACATGCAAGACAGGAGGAGGGGGGGCAGAAGAGGTGAGGTGCCACTAGAATGCTGAGAAAGAGGGTTCCTGGTTCTAAACCTTATCAGCTCAGAAATCAATGAGGGAGAAGCCCCTACATCTATTAGGAGTTGGAACAGTTAGAAAGTGGACATCCAATAAGTTGGGAGACAGCTGGTTATTGGCCAAACATCTTCTGCAAAAGGCTCTTAGGTCAGGGTCCTGATTTAGGGCCATGAAATTGAATAAGACACATTTGGGACTTCCAAACATATGGAGGAGTTCTAGCAAAAGAGGTCAAGTTGCAAGATAGTATTAGAAGAGAGAGTTCCATGGGAGGGCCATGACTCTTGATCTGGGTGTTTGTACTGAGGCCATAAATGTCAGGCACCGGGGGTCAAATTTGATCCAGTTTTTAAGAACATTGCCCAAGGGTCAGTCCGAGGAAGAGAGAGGGTAGGATAGACTGGCTGCTGATTCCCAAAGGGGTCTGCATCCAAAGGGAATAGAGCTCTGACTCATGGTCACTCCACTGATCTGAAAAAGGACCACACCTCTGCCAGGAGCCAGACCCTTCTGGTGTTGTTCCACCATGAAGAGGAGTTGGGGCAAACATGGGTGAGTCATTTGGGGTGTCCCACCAAAACGATTGAGGGAAATGGCCTGGCACTTCCAGTGGGATCATCCCCCGGCAACAAGGCGAGCCTGACACCGGCCCGGCCAGACTAGGTGGGTAAAGGGAGGAAGAGGACTCACCACTCGGATGTAGGATCACGTTTGCCTGCAGATCAAGATGTCTGCTGGACCCAGGGGAAGAGAGGAGAGGAGGTGGAGGCCCACAGAAGCCAGGCTGCTGAGAGTCAGCCAGCATCAAGAAAGGGTCCCGGCCGAGTCCATAATGTGTGCGGTTTCACCCTGGGCAAGCTGCCAGTCGCACTGGACTCTGGGACCAGACCTCGGGAGCAGAGTGAGAAAGCAGAAGGGGTTCTTCGTCACAAGTGCCGCCATCCAACCTGTTGGTCCTCAGATGTTCAGACCTCACTGGGGAACCAACCTGGCCAGAGGCCCTCAGTTGTCTGAGGAATCCTAGGGTTAGAAGGCTAAAGGGCTGAAAAGAGGGAGAGGGAGGGAAGGTACTTCTGAAGAGCAAAAGGGGAAATCTCTCATCCTTTCCAAGAAAAGGCGGTGGGGTTGGTTCCCTTTGCGGTTCAGATCCTCACTGAGAAGTGACCTCTGCTGGAGGTCATCAGCTCCCCAAGGAGAGCTAGAGTGGGGTCCACAAAAGGAAGGTCCTGAGAAATTCCCAGAGAACCGGAGAGTTCTGCAACAGCAAAGGTTCCTCCTACAGGGAGTCCCCCTAAATGTGGGGGCCGCGGTCTCTCTGTGTAGGGCCACCAAATGGGGTACCTTTCAAACTGATGGGGGTCCCCAAATGTGGGCTGAGCGGGGGGGGGGCAGTGGCGTGGGTAGTGAAATGATTCACTTGAGGCAGAACAAAGGAGCTAGAATTTTATTGCACACACGCCAAGGAAGCATCCGGCAGGACAGCAGGGGAGAGGCTGTCTGCAAGGAGGCAATGGGTCGGGGCTGTATTTAAAGGGGAAAGGTGAGGAGGTATGGGGACCTACAGAATTTTCCCTTTTTTGGTTACTGTGCCTGCTTATCGGTAGTCCTTTGGTTAGTTAGGGCCTACGGGTATTTTGAGGTGGGTCACCTGATAGGCCTGCCTGTATTCAGCTCCGGGGGTCTCTGTGACCATTTTTACATTTCATCCCTCAAGCCCATTTGCCTAAAAGCTGCTCTTACCTCAGAGTTTTACGTATATTCTATTTTTAATAAGATAGTGCTACATTTTATGTCTAAGCCATTTTATTTTTAATTACTTTAAAAATATTTAAGGGAGAAAACTGGTTCCAACTTTCGGCCAGAAGCCTGGTTGATAGCATAAAACTATCTGGAGACTGCAGACTACATGTGACATTTTTTTCAGTAATCTCCATAAAAGTGACATTGAAAAGGATCATGAGGTAGGAAGCCAGACCTCCTAAAGTAGACTTGTTCACAAGACAATACTCTGTCGATGGCAACAGACCACCATTAGGAAATCTAGTTTACAGACAAAATCCCACTTTTTTCTATTTGTCACCAAGAAACAAGGAATACATTTTTTTTTTTTTCCCTCACAAAGGAATGGAATGAAAACAGAGCTGGGACATCGGAGAAGTGGAAAGCCAGTCATATCCCTGTCAAATGTGAATAGAGAACAACTCCAGAGATAATTAGAAATGCCATGGATGAAAATGAATGTCTTCTTTCCAGTAAAATGCACTGTTTATAAATCCATTGAAACTTTAAAGTGGCCAGAAATAGAATCTGAAAGAGAAGGACAAAGAACACAGTCAAAAAGCTCAGAGCCTCAGGGAACATTGCAGGGGGATCTCATTGCAGGTTGCATTTGCTTAAGCTCCTTTTTTTTTTTACCCCCTACTACGTAATTGTGATTTTGCTCTTAAAAATAAGAGCGTATTTTTTTAAATTAATGCATTATAATCAGTATATAAGAAACTGAATTGTGTGCTAGTTTGGGTTTTCCCTGATACTCAATGTAGTCAAAGAATTTATATTGAGTCTCTTCAAGGTATTGGCTCATTGGTGGCAAAACCCTGAATTTTATTTTATTTATTTATTTATTTTTTAAACCCTGAATTTTAAGCCACGTGCCTAAGAAAAATCCGCGTCCAAAACCCAACCTTAGTAAGATGGGTAACTTCTGAAGAGAGAACCCTAGCATTTACTTCACTGTTTTAATTATCTACTGAAACCTACTACAATGCTCATAATAGGGGCTTTTTTTTCGTTTTCTTTTTTAAAGGCATCATCCCATAAATATTGCCTGGAATCACCTATCAAAGAGAATACTTTGGAAAACAAAGGGGCCATTTGGAAAGAACAAGCTTACTATTTTTTATTGGGTTGGAGCCGGACTAGAGTGAACAAGGAACAACTGCAGGCACAGTATAAGAATCTGGGACAGGCAATTCTACGATTAGCATAAAATACCTCTTTTAGCTCCGAGTTATGATTCAAGCTGATTTCTCATCCTTACCAAATCACTTGTGTGAATGTTAGGGCACTAGTAGGGAAAGAATGGTTCCTAAGAATTGGAATGGAGATGAATGAAGATGGATTCAAATGAATCCTCCCTAGAAATCCCTTTAAACCTTCCTTACCAGCAGATAGTACTCCTCCTTCCCTGTCTGAGGAAGTAGATTTCTCCTAGCAGAGCATACTGCAATGACCTTACATTGCAAAGGGTCCACAGTTGCTACCACTCATGACCTCCACATACATTCTAGAGTCAAATCCAACCTAAGGATTCCAACCAGGGAAAGGAGTACCATGTCTGACTTGGGAGGAGTCAACTTATGTACGTTGGGAAAATTGCAAAATGTGATTTATATCAGGAAGAATATACACGTTCATCAATGGACTATCACTGTATTTGTCCAGGGTAAAAGGAAAATAAGTCTGAAATGGCCAAGTGTATAATTATGGGTGCACTTATGAGGGATTCTAGATTCCCTCTGTTAGCCTGAGCAACTGGCAAAGGCCCTCACAATTTGCTCACATGTCAACTGAAACCTGAGTGTCACACTGCTCTACGTTAAATGAAACTGAAATGTGCAATTTCCTTGCTGTCATGTAGAGGAAAACATCTAATGGTTTAAGAAACTGGGAATGTTGGAGTGGATTTCTAATGTGTGACTGACTCACCCATCTGGGATGGCTTAGAGGATGCTCTTCACAGAATCCTGGAGCAACATTTGGTGAGAGGAGCGCGGCCATCGTCGGAAAGCTCTGCAGATGTCCTCTATAGGATAGGACGATGGCAGGTCCTTTTGAGGAAGCGCCTGCTAAGCTGTCACAAGTGTGTACTGTCGGTGCTTCTTTCCCTTCTCTTCTCAACAGGACTTGGAGCCATTGGCTTGAGTCACTGAGTCTTTCGAATGGGAAATAGGGATGTTTGGGGTTACTAGACCCTGCGGAGCGGGCATTAAACCTGAGGAAATCGATCAAAGTGGGCACTTCTGAGGGTTGGCTGATCAACAGGCATCTGGCCTGTTTCCCAACATATGCAGGGGGTCTATAAATTTATCTGGGGTGCATTTCCCATTTTTGAATAGGCAATGGAAAGACGCTACTTGACACGTGGTATAAACCTCTCTTTGCTTTCCAACCCATCTTTTCATCTCCCATCCAAGTACTAACCAGGCCCGACCCTGCTTAGCTTCCGAGATCAGACGAGATCGGGCGCGTTCAGGGTGGTATGGCCGTAGACCGACCCATCTTTTCGTAAAATCTTTTTTTTTCATACCACATTTTATGATGGTACCCTTAGCTAAGTTATAACTTCCCAGGGCACTCCTGAAAGTTATAAATATTGCTCTGGAGGAAGTCTCCCTAATCCTGTAGGTCTTCCTGTCTTTTCTCATCTTATACATATTCTTATTGGGGGGGGGGGCGGTAAAGCTGGACTCATGAGAAATATTCTGAATTTGGAACAACCAAAGCCTTTAGAGTATGAGAATATGGATTTTTCTGTTTTCTGTGTGTGTGAGAAAATGGATTTTTCTAAATATAATCAGGATGTTCTCATGAACTACATTTCTTAATCCCTTCACATTAGATAAATTTTTATGTGATTTCCCTCAAATTGGGTGTGTATGACTCAATAGTTAAAATACAGTTAACGAGTTGTATCATATAATATCTTAATTAGGCATCCAACCTAATCTTATGTAACATTTATTATGGACTCTCTCTTAAAAAGTAATATGTAATGCCATATTTGGAAAAATTTAAATATGCATGAGAACATACCTAGATTTACAGAATTCCAATAGTGAATATGCAAGTAAAATGTTTGCTATTTCAGATCATATCATGGAGTGTCATTACGCAGGAGGTTGAAATGCAAACAGCAATGGGCAGAGAGCATTGAGAATTCACTCACCAATTTGGTAATTGTGCATTTAGCAATTTTAGTACGTCATTGGCACTCAGAGCAAATGACAACAATGTGTTAAAATTTTAGGTTGTTTCTGATTCACCCTTTTCATCTCCTCCTAATTATAAATGAGATGGTGTGGAATGCATGGAGGGGGCTGGGAGTGGGGAAGTAGGGGAGAGAGGAGGAGAGCAAGCAGGGAAGCACTGGCAGGAAGCACCCATTCGGATCTGTCAGCTTTACTGTGGCTGCAATTGACTACATGACAGAGTGCCCAGCAGCCGTTTGTGAACAGGACACTTTCTCAGCTTCCTCCAAAGCTTGAGGAAAGAGCAAAGGTTGGTCAGGATTATGGCGTGGTGACATCCATCCCAGTTTTTTCTGACATCATCTGAGTTTAAGTCAAAGGGTATAAACAGAGGACAGACAGGCTTTCCTAGTGTAGTGGGTGCTCCTTATCATCATTCGATGCTGCAACAAAGTACTTTAAGGATCAATAATACAGGACATTATATTATAGTCAGCACATATCATGTGTTACCCCCGATAGGAACATGTCGTGCAAGGCACCATAAAAAGTTTCACGCCAAGGTTCATGACTGGATGGGAAACACATATGGGAAAACAGAGACCCGCAGGGATGCATCTCTGGTATGGGGACACACACGAACCATACCCAGAAAAAAGGTCTCTCAGACACACAGTCTGAAGCCAGGGGCCCCTGACCCAACACAGCATTTTCAATCAGAATTCCAGAATTGTGGTAATGCTGTGGGCTCAGCTCTCTCCCTCTATAGCTGACCTAATTATGTCACTTTGTTTTTTGGAAGGTTTTATTTATTTATTTGACAGAGAAAGAGCGTGCAAGCAAGGGGAGGGACACAGGCAGAGGGAGAAGCAGACTCCCCGCTGAGCGGAGAATCCAATGCAGGACTCAAACCCAGGTTTCTGGGATCATGACCTGAGTCGAAAGGCCGACATGTAACCCTCTGAGCCACCCAGGGGCCCCTAATTATGACATGTTAAAGCCCAACTGATTTCCATCATCTTTAGGATACAAACCTGAATCCCTAACACAGCTGCCAAAGCCCCATGTGTTTTGGCTCCAGCTGATTCTTTAGCACCCCTTTGTTTCTCTCTGTCTCCATCTTCCAATGAAGTTCTTCATCCTTCTCTGCATCCTTTTTCTCACCACAAAGCATTCCACACACTGGTCCATCTGATGGAAAGTTGTGGCAATTCTACTTTCAAATTCACTTACACGTCACTCCTTAGACAGGGATCTGTCCTAGACTAAATCAGGCACCATTATAGAGACCCACTGGTTTGGTTTTTTCTTGCCATTGGGTTCTTGCCATTTTTAGCATTTTTAGCATCCATGTAGCTACTCGTTCAGACACCATGTTCTCTGCTAGAGCTCCATGGAGACAGAGAACCTGTTCTGACTGTGACCATATTTCACCAGGATGACAGGTTCTGGAGGAGAGTAGACACTAAATAAACACTGCACAATAACTTCGAGTGAGCATCATGAGAAGGGATACATTCTGTAGGCAGCTCTATCTTTTGTGATTACCCTCCCAGTTTTATGGAAGGATAATTGAACTGAAATTCATTTCAGATATTTAAAATGTAAAACTTGATGAGTTGTAACATGTGTGTGTATACCTGTTTCTATAGATGGAATATTTGTGTTCCTTAAAAATCCATATGTTGAAACCTAATCCCAAATGTGCTAATATCTGGAGGCTGGGCCTTTGGGAGGAAATCTAGGGCCTTGAGAGGTGGTCCTGATCTCTCATGAATGGAATTAGTGCCCTTCTAAAAGGGATCTCAGAGAGCTTCCTTACCTCTTCTGCCCTGTAAGGACACAGCAAGAAGACATCTATGGATAAGGAAGTGACTTCTCATTAGATACCAAATCTGCCAGTGCCTAGATCTTGGACTTCCAAGCCTCAATAACTTAAGAAATAAATTTCTCTTGTCTAGAAGCTACCCAGAGTATGATATTCTCATATAGCAGCCCGGAAAGACAAAGATACCTGTAAAGTCATTACCATAGTCAAGATAATGAACATTTTCATTATCCTTGAACATTCCTCTTACTCCTGTTTCCCCTGGCTGGTCCCTAGCCCCAGGCAACCAGAGGTGGCTTCTTATGGAGCAGATAGATTTGCATTTTTTAGCATTTCATATGAATGGAATCCAACAGCATGCATTCTTTGTCCTTTGACTTCTTCTATTAAGTGTATTTTTTTGAGGTCCACTCATGTTGCATGAATCAATAGTTCATTACTTTTTTAATATTGAGTAGTTTTTCATTGTATGGCTATGTACAACTTGGTTACTCATTCATCTATGTCTGGACATTTGAGTTGTTTCCAGTTTGTGACTAGACAAAGTTGTTATGAACAGCCACATGCCAGTCTTTGTGTGGACATCAGTTTTCAGTTCTCTGTAAATATCCAGGAGTAAAAGGTCCACAGCAGGCAGATCCTACATATTTAACTTTTTAAGGAATTGTCCCACTGATTTTCCAAGTGCTTGTACCACTTTATATTCTTATGAGCAGTGTATGACAATCCCAGTTCCTCCAAATTTGTAACAGCATTTGGTATGACCAATCTTTTAGATTTTGGCCATTCTAATAGGGAGTATCTCATTGTAACTTCAATTTGCATTTCCCTAATGACTAAAGGTCTTGACTATCTTTTCACTTGCTGCTATGTATTCTTCTCATTTATTTTTCTTGCAGTAGGAACACTTCACATGAAATATACCCCCTTAACAAATTTTTAAGTATACAATCCAGTATTATTAACTACAGGCACAATGTTGTGCAACATATCTCTAGAATTACCATGTTTAGTGAAGTGTGCTTACATTTTTGTCAATTTTAAATTGTTTTTTTTTTTTTTTTCATTATTATTAAGTTGTGGAAGTTCTTTTTGCAATTCTGGATATATAAGTCCTTTTTCACCTAAGTGCTTTGCAAATATTTTCTTCTATTCCATGGCGATGTCTTTTGAAAAACAGAAATTTTTAATTTGGATAAAGTCTAATTTTTCAATTTTTTTTTTCCTTTTAGGAATCATGGTTTTAGTACCACAGTCAAGAAGTCTTTGCTTAGGGGCACCTGGGTGGCATAGTCAGTTAAGCATCTGCACTGGGCCCACATGATCCCAGTGTCCTGGCATTAAGCCCGATGTCTAGTTCCCTGCTTAATGGGAGGCCTGCTTCTCCCTCTCCCATCCCTGGTCGTGCTCTCTCTTGTTCTCTCTCTCTCTGAAACAAATAAAATCTTAATAACAAAAAAAAAAAAAAGAAACATTTTTCTTAATCACAAGTTATTCTGTAAGTTTTATAGTTCTAGGTTTTATATTTTATTCTCTGGCATACCACATTTTGGTCTATGATCCATTTTGAGTAAATTTTTGTATATGATGAAATGAAGATAGGAAATTTCATTTTGTATATCAATGTTTGAATATTTGTTGAAAAGACTATTTATTCTCAATTGAGTTGTTTTTGTACTTTGTTTAAAAATTAGTGATGCACACACACACACACACACACACAAAATCCTTGTATTTCAATTTGGTCTTTTTTCAAAGGTGTTTGGGCTATTCTAGATCTTCTACACTGCTGTAATAAATTTTACATTAGCTTGTAAAATTGTACCTAAAAGCAACCAAAAAAAGCATGGTGAGGTTTTGGTTAGGATCACTCTGAATCAAGTCGGGGAGAACTGCATTTTAGCAATACTATTCACTCTAATTCATGATCAAGTCATATTTTCCAATTTCTTAGGCCCTTTTAAATTTATCCCAGCGAAGTTTCATGGTTTTTAGTGGACAGGTCTTACAAATATTTTTCAGATCAATTCCTAGATATTTCATACTTTTCAATATTATTATAAATGACATTTTAAAACAATCCAATTATTTAATGTTCATAAATAGCTAATGTAAGAAAAGACAGTTGATTTTTACATATTGATTTTTGTATCCCACAACCTTACTAAAGAAATTTTAAAGGTTTAGGGTTCTGGAAAGTAATAAACCATGTACATATACATCTTTTTAAATCTTTTAAAGATGATAGAGAGAGAGAGAGAGAGAGAGAGAAAGCGCGAGTGGTTGGGAAGGGCAAAGGGAGAGGGAGAAAGAATCCCCAGTGGACTCCACGCTGAGCAGAGAGCCTAATGTGGGGCTCAATTCCAAGACCCTGAGATTATGACCTGAGCTGAAATCAGGAGTCAGACACTAACAGACTGATCCACCCAGGTGTCCCAATTTATTTATTTTAGAGAGAGAGGGAGAGCCCAAGCAGGAGGGAAAAAGGAAGAGTCTCAAGCAAGGAAGGGTCTCACGCTTGGAGCCGAAAGAGGAGGGGCTTGATCTCATGACCTGAAGTCACAACCTGACCTGAAACCAAGAGTTGATCCCCTAACCTACAGTGCCACCCAAGCGTTCCTATTCCACATCTTCTTTATCCATTTATCAGTTGATGGACACTTGGGCTGTTTTGATAAGATGGCTATCGTAATTAATGGTGCTATAAACATTGGGATGCAAGTATCCCTTTTAAACAGTATTTCTGTATACTTTGGGTAGATGCCTACTACTGCAATTGCTGAATCATAGGGTAGTTCTATTTTTAACTTTTTGAGGAACCACCATATTGTTTTCCAGTGGTTAAACCAGTTTCCATTCCCACCAACAGTGTTCGAGGGTTCCCCTTTCTCTACATGCTTGCCAACATCTGTTGCTTCCTGTGTTGTTAATTTTAGCCATTCTGACAGGTGTGATGTGGTATCTGATCATGATTTTGATTTGTAAGTGATTATTGAGCATCTTTTCATGTGTCTGTAAGCCATCTGGATGTTTTCTTTGGAAAAATGTTTATACATGTCTTCTGCCAATTTTTTAACTGCATTATTTTTGGGGGGAGGTGTTTAGTTTTATACATTCTCTGTGTATTTTGGATACTAATTCTTTATCAGATATGTCATTTGCAAATATCTCCCCTCCCCCAGTTCCAAATGTTACCTTTTAGTTTCATTGATTGTTTCCCTTTCTGTGCAGAAGCTCTTGATCTTGATGAAATCCCAAATGTTTATTTTTGCTTTTGTTTCTCTTGCCTCAGGGCACGTATTTAGTAAGAAGCTGTTATGGCTGATGTCAAAGAGGTTCTGCTTGTGTTCTTCTCTAGGATTTTGGTGGTTTCCTATCTCCCATTTAGGTCTTTTTTCCATTTTAAATTTATGTTTATGTACAGTATAAGAAAGTGGTTCAGTTTCATTCTTTTGCATATTGCTATCCAGTTTTCCCCAACACCATTTGCTGAAAAGACTTTTTCCATTGGATATTCTTTCCTGCTTTGTTGAGGAGGAGTTGACCATATAGCTGTGGGTTCATTTCTGGGTTTTCTGTTCCATTCATCTATACATCTGTTCTTTTGCCAGTACCACTGTCTTGATGATTCCAGATTTGTAAAATAAGCCCAGAATTTTGATGCTTTCAGCTTTGCTTTTCATTTTCAACTCTGCTTTGGTATTCAGGGTCTTTTGTGTTTCCTTACAAATTTTAGGATTGTTTGTTCTAATTCTGTGGAAAATGCTTGCACTACTTTGACAGGGACTGCATTAAATGTGTAGATTCCTTTGGACAATATAGACATTTTAACCATATTTGTTCTTTCAATCAATGATCATGGAACATTTTCCCATTTTGTTGTGTCATCTTTAATTTTTTTCATCAGTACTTTATAGTGTTCAGAGTACAGATCTTTTACCTCTTTGGTTAGGCTTATTTCTAGGTATCTTATAGTTTTTGGTACAATTCAAAATAGGATCAATTCCTTGATTTCTTTTCTGCTGCTTCGTTATCACTGTGTAGAAATCCAACAGATTTCTATATGTTGATTTTGTATCCTGTAAGGTTACTTAATTTTCTGGGGAAGTCTTTTGGGCTTCTATAGGGTATCTGAAAGACCCCTCCCCTAGAAGATAGATAGGATAACTAACCGCTTGTTTCCTTTTCTGTGAACCGCTGGCTTTTAGGCATAAATTAGGTTATTAATTGCTCTTTTGCCCTTCTGTAACCACTTGGCTTATAGAAATAATAGAAGACGCCATGATGGCATTCCTACCTTCCCCCTTCTTGTTCCCCCTCCCTGCCTCTCTCCTCCCGCGCGCGGGCCCTCAGAACCAATCAGCTTGTTCCCCCTTCCCGCCTCTCTCTTCGCGCGAGCGGGTCCCCAAAGCCAATCAGCAAACTCCACTAAGGCCTTTTTCAAAAGTTCTAATTGTCAACCAATCAGTTGCGCCCCACCCAAAACTAGTTTGTACCTGTCTATAAAAACCCGGCACCACCCCAGCCGGGTGTGCTCAGCTAGCAGGAGCTGCTGACCACCCGCAGGCGCGCGCTGACCACCCGCAGGCGCCTGTGTAACAATAAAGAACCTCTTGCTGATTGCGTCCAGTGGCAGTGTTGGATTCTTGGGTAAGGGGATCCGCGGGTCTTTCATTTGGAGGTCCCACCGAGATCATCGGACTCCTGCCCACGGATCCAACTGACTCCCACCGGGAGGTAAGCTGGCCAGCATTCTTGTCTCCTGTCTCATGTTCTCGTTTGTATCCAGTCTCGTGTTCTCGTTTGTAGGCCTCTGTTTTGCCTATGCTTCAGTAGTATAGGACTGTACGACAGCGTGCGTTGTTGCTCTGTATTCTGTAGGCAGCTTGAGAAGGAGTTGACGAACTCGGACTTCTCCCCTGCCACCCTGGGGGACGCCCCAGGGATCAAGGTTCTGTCCGCCGCAGAGGAGCCTCGTGGTTCCCCTGGGCTGGTTCTGTCCGCCGCAGAGGGGCCTCGTGGTTCCCCTGGGCTGGTTCTGTCCGCCGCAGGGGAGCCTCGTGGTTCCCCTGGGCTGGTTCTGTCCGCCGCAGAGGAGCCTCGTGGTTCCCCTGGGCTGGTTCTGTCCGCCGCAGGGGAGCCTCGTGGTTCCCCTGGGCTGGTTCTGTCCGCCGCAGAGGAGCCTCTTGGTTCCCCTGGGCTGGTTCTGTCCGCCGCAGGGAGACCTCGTGGTTCCCCTGGGCCGGTTGGATTTGTACTCTCGGTTTGGTACCGAAATCGCGCAGCATCCTTCTTGTTAATTGTTTTGTGTGTCTTACTTATTGTCCTTGGTGTTTTCTTTGACTCCGAATGGAGGCCAACAATGTATGTCTTCATGTTATGTCTTTAAATGTGGATATATGTTCCTTGTACTGGTCATGAAGGTTACATTCTTTTTAAGGGGACTCTGGCTTTATTTCTCTCTGTTTCTCCTAATAGATGTGGGGGGCTTCTCCCTCACTCACTTCCCATGTAAATGGCTATTACTGGAGCCAACTGGGGTTGGTCTAACTCGAGACAGAGACTATAAGGAATATTCCCAAGCAGCTGCCGAAACTCTCTTTGTTTCGGGGAAGTTTCCTTGTGTTCTCTGGCCTGACTTGGACTGCCTAACCCCTCCCCCCCTTGCTGGTGGGAAAGCATGGCGTCTGCTCCTCTGTTGGGGCTTATGAGCTCTGAAACCGGGAATCTTTTCTCTGCCTCCTGGCAGCACTTTGTTTCCTCTGTTTTCCCCTTCTGTTTCTGTACCAACGCGCGTGCAACCTGCATGACTAGCCTCTAGATCATGCACCACAGCTCCTTCTCTCTTCACTGTCAAGGAGCAAGAAGAGAACCCCCTGGACCTAACACCCACTCCAGATCTTCCCACACATGTCTCAGGTAAACATTCAAAGCGGAGTGGGCCCAGGTGGAACGCAAATCAGTATTGGAACTAAGTTAAGTTTGTTGGTTTAATTAAGATAGATGCATCTTTGAAGTTAACAGCAGTAAATGTGAAGCTTTATTCTATCGAAGTTTACTAAAGGTCAAATAAGCTTGTGTTACTTGTTAAAATTTGTTAGTAAAGGAATAACTAAACTGATGGTTAATTGTCTGTCTCAAAGTTCTAATGGGTAATTGCTGAAGTAACTTTCAAAGTCTTTGGTAACCTGAAAGTTTTAAAGTTTTGCTTGGATGACAAATGGAATTAAATTGTGGACATCTAGGTCTTAACCAAACAGGATAAAATGTTAAGTCGTTAATTACTGAATGTAGGTTTGTGCTTTTGACTTCTTACTGCAAAGAAACTAAGAGTATTTAAATCTGCTGGTAAGCTTGTTTTCTACTTAACTGATTCATAAATTGCCACCTGAAGAATTCTGTTGTAACAGTTCACAATTGGTTAATAACTAAAGGTGTTTCTAAGAATACAAAGTTCTGCTTAGTGTAACTAAGACTGATGGAAATAAAGGGAAACTGTATATAGGAAAGTAGGAGATATGTAAGAAAGATTTAAGGAATGGGAATACATTTTGTTGAAGGTAAAGGAAGGTAATTTTGTCCTAAATGAGATGGTTGTTTAGAAGGAAATGGCTTGGGACAAAACCTGAATGCAAAGGAAAGTTGTAGAAGGTTTGTGAAGGGAAATCTTCAGAAAAGGAATTTTAGCTATGGTCAAGAATGGATTAAGATTGAAATGAATGGGTTTTAAAGGTACATTGGTACAAGACTGAAATTGTCTCTGTTCAAAAGGACAATGTTTTCTTAGATCAATTGATCTGCTGTTAAGAAAATGTAAATGGTTTTCTCTTTGCCTGCCCAGAAAAACCAGTTTCTATGTTCAGTTTTATCAGGTGTTTAACATCCCTAATTATATTTAGGCATGTGCTTTAAAACTTCATAAGATTTTAGCAAATGTTGACAAGATTTAAATCGTAAATCTCTTTAACTCAGGCTTTTCCTTGGTATGTGAAGTTGCTCATGAAGTACTACTGAACCAATGATAAACCTTGGGTTACATTTGGGAAAATGCTATAACTATTCTAGAGATTCTACACACTTCCTAAAGTTTTAATGTTTTGGGAGATCACCGCTTGATACTGTAATTATGGAAATGTTATGTATCACAGAAATAACCTGATTTCCTTGCAGCTAAATTGTAAACTCCCATGTCTCTTTAGCTCTAACCATATCCATTCTGAGTTTTTGTCATTTATAATTGTTTTAATTCTCTTGTAAAATGAGTTTTATCTTCAAGTAGATTCCTATAAAGGACTTTCAGGACAAACAGATATTTGATATACTTGAAAATCCTAAAACTGAAATGGGTAAGAATTTCCAGAACTGACTAAAGCCGCATTCACCAGAATTAGTAACATGGGACTAAATGAACTAAAAGATTATAGTGTTGTGTCTCTTAATGTTTGGTCTTACTTTAAACATTGCTGGTTCTCTCTAATGTTTGCTCTTCCAGACTAGGGATACTCCCTCCTAGTTATCTGTAACTTACAGAGATGTAAAAGTATTGATTTGTAAACAAATCAAAGCATTCAACTTTTCTCTCTATCTGAACCCTCTGAAACCAAAAGGTCTCAGTAAGTATTCTTTCCTCCATGGCAATCAGTCATTTGCATAAGTTCAATAAGAATCTGTTCTCCTTGTAACAGGACACCATTGTAAACTGGTTATTTTACCAAGGCTTTGACTGGAATGTCATATTTGAGAAAGACATGCATAGACTCAGATATGACCAGACAGTTTAAAGGAACTAAGGTTGACTTTATGAAACTTGGAGCCATAAAGCCCCTTGGGACTGTTGGCCTGATACCTTGCTTACAGAGTTCCCAGCAGCCCCACCAGGTGAGTAAAGAATGTCACTCCTTGGTAGGTGCAGTCTCCGGAAGAGGAATTCGCCCAAAGGTATTGCAGACATGCCTCATGGCAAGTACAGGGCTTGGCTTCTGGCCCGGAGAGGCTACTAAAAGTTCAACCTAGAGATTCCTTATACAAAGTTCCAGCAAAGCAGATTCTAAAAGATCTATTGATCACAGTCACTGTTCTTGCTGAGCTTATGTAAATAATTAGGCCAAGTTTGTTAAAACTGGACTTGTTTCACAAGTGAATTAGTCCTGATTTGGCTATCTCTGGAAATGAGGGTTATTTTAGAGAGAAAAATTGTTTTAGTAACACACCTTTATGGATGTTAAATTCTAGATTTGATTGTCTTTAAATGTTTGTTTATCTAAGCTAAACAATTTGAGGTAAACTTCAGAGAAGTTGCACAATAGCTTCTTTAGTCGATCTTATTATTTTGTGGGGATATTAGCAGACCCCACAGCACATGATTAAACAACTGGAAAATGGGATTGATTCCCCTACAATTGTATAACTTAACTAACACCTTATGTGTGGCTGGGATAATGAAATTGCCTAAAAACCACCATACCACACTCCATAGGATTAACTATGGACTTGTGGAGATAATGGATGACCCCACTTTCTTTATGAGTGGATTGGATGATCCATGGGGGGCTCCCCTTATCTCTTGACAAGTTTCCTCACTTGCCAGTGATCCTCTGTAATCAGGATATTGTTAAGGCTGGACCACTCAAAGGTCGTCTTATTGGTTTCATCCCTTAGTCATATTTATCCTAGAGGCCACCTCTGTTGAGGTGCAATTGCAAATAGATGCTTTAGCTAAGCATGGAACAGCCCTTCTATAAAAGAGCCTCAAAGCTCACTATGGGACAGTCCTTGACTGTAATGATGTCACATCAGGTCCAGATTTGTCTTAGAAGGCAAAGGCCACCAATGGATGATGGAGGCCAACTTATTAAATACTGGGCTACATTAACAGATATGCCAGAAATAAAACTTGTCAAACTTTAAACCTAGTTACCTGTATGCCTGAACCTGATCACTGTACTTCTTTCTTTATAGAGCAAAAAAGGTTGTTGATCTTGCTTACTCTATCTGGCCAGATTTAAGATGCCCCTGTTAAAAATATGAATGACAGTTGGTTTTCTGATGACAGTAGTTTTCATAGAAAAAAATAAGAAAAGCTAGGTGTGCCATAGTGTTCACTAGCACTTTGCAATTGCCAAAGTCTAAGAATTAACATTTATACTAACTCCAAATATGCTTTCCTGGTACTACATGCCCATGGAGCTATTTGGAAGGAAAGGGGATTGCTATCAAGCCATAACTCCCCAATCAAATATGGGCCTAAGTTCCAAAACCCTCCTTATCGCTATACTAAGGATGGCATATATCAAATCTGAGATACGTATCTGTGGCTTACACCCACAATTGGACAGCTCAGTCAGAAGGCAGTTTTATGCTGGGAACAAAAGAATCATACGTAGGATACTTGGACAAATAACACACAGTATCGAGGATGGCTGTCTTTAGAAACGTGTTCCCAAGTTATAGTACTCCAGGCTACTGACTGGTTTGCTACTGACTGGGCAAGGCGACCTGGCATTAGATGGCCAGCTCCAAACGGAACCCACTGGATATGTGGAACCAACCTGTGGCCCTGGCTTCCTCCAGGGTGGATAGGTCGCTGTACTTTAGGATTTGCCTGGATTCATGGGCGCATTACTAAAACCATTACAACTCCAGCTAATCTCCCCAACTTGAAACAAAGATGGACACGATCTGTTTTTAAATGGTATGATCACTTAGCATCCATTTTTGTTCCATCTGCGGGACTAGAGGATGTCATGTGGCATGTAGAAGCCCTTAATAAATATACTACAAAGGCACTCAATGATCCACTAAATGGCATCTCCCTCCTTAATACCGAAGTGTCACAAATACGCAAGGCAGTCCTACAAAATAGGATGGCTTTAGATGTCCTGACAGCAGCCCAGGGTGGCACAGGTGCAATTATCAAGACAGAATGTTGTATATACATCCCAGACTATCACAAAAATATCACAGGACTAATAAAGGATATAAATGCCCAGATTAAGGCTCTACAAGGTCCCTCTCTTAGTGATTGGTTAAGTTCCTGGTTTGAAGGAGGGCTATGGCCAAATCTCCTTCTCGGGCTTCTTATTTTTTTTTTTTAAAGATTTTATTTATTTATTTGACAGAGAGAAATCACAAGTAGATGGAGAGGCAGGCAGAGAGAGAGAGGGAAGCAGGCTCTCTGCTGAGCAGAGAGCCTAATGCGGGACTCGATCCCAGGACTCTGAGATCACGACCTGAGCCGAAGGCAGCGGCTTAACCCACTGAGCCACCCAGGCGCCCCTCGGGCTTCTTATTTTTATCACCTCATTAACCTTAATATGTTGCTTTGTTCAATGTTTCTCTACTTGGTACCGAGACTCCATTGCTGCAATGACTTCACCATGACAGACGATCCTTGTCACGCGCAAGGACGCCTCTTCACTGTCAGCGCTGGATTCAGCTGCCTCCACCTTTGTAACTCCCTTATGTTCCTACCCTGATCAATATTGACCCGAGGCGGGAAGGGGGAACAAGCTGATTGGTTCTGAGGGCCCGCGCGTGGGAGGAGAGAGGCAGGGAGGGGGAACAAGAAGGGGGAAGGTAGGAATGCCATCATGGCGTCTTCTATTATTTCTATAAGCCAAGTGGTTACAGAAGGGCAAAAGAGCAATTAATAACCTAATTTACGCCTAAAAGCCAGCGGTTCACAGAAAAGGAAACAAGCGGTTTCCGAGCAGGTAGGGACAGCTCTACGCCCCTATTCAGCACGAAGAAGTTATAGAAGATGAGACCTTCCACCTTCAACCCCCTTAAAGATTTCAGGGTCAAGATTGTTCAGGGGGAAATAAAGGAGCAGGAGGCTGGCTGAGGAGAAAGCAAAAGCTGGCCCCTTGCACCCCACTTAGTGCAAGAACAGGACGAATGGATATAAGATTCTATCCATGATAAAGAAAAAGGGGGGAATGAAAGACCCCTCCCCTAGAAGATAGATAGGATAACTAACCGCTTGTTTCCTTTTCTGTGAACCGCTGGCTTTTAGGCGTAAATTAGGTTATTAATTGCTCTTTTGCCCTTCTGTAACCACTTGGCTTATAGAAATAATAGAAGACGCCATGATGGCATTCCTACCTTCCCCCTTCTTGTTCCCCCTCCCTGTCTCTCTCCTCCCACGCGCGGGCCCTCAGAACCAATCAGCTTGTTCCCCCTTCCCGCCTCTCTCTTCGCGCGAGCGGGTCCCCAAAGCCAATCAGCAAACTCCACTAAGGCCTTTTTCAAAAGTTCTAATTGTCAACCAATCAGTTGCGCCCCACCCAAAACTTGTTTGTACCTGTTTATAAAAACCCGGCGCCACCACAGCCGGGTGTGCTCAGCTAGCAGGAGCTGCTGACCACCCGCAGGCGCGCGCTGACCACCCGCAGGCGCCTGCGTAACAATAAAGAACCTCTTGCTGATTGCATCCAGTGGCGGTGTTGGATTCTTGGGTAAGGGGATCCGCGGGTCTTTCATATCATGTCATCTACAAATAGAGAAAGTTTGACTTCCTTGCTGATTTTAATAAAACTTGTTTTTGTTGTCTGATTGCTGAGACTGGGACTTCCAGTACTCTGTTAAATAACAATGGTGAAAGTGGACACCCTGATTTTGTTCCTGACCATAGAAGAAAAGCTCTCAGGATTTCCCCACTGATGATGATACTAGCTCTGGGTCTTTTGTATATGGCCTTTATGATGTTGAGGGGTTTTATTATGAATGGATGTACTTTGTCAAATGATTTTTCTGCATCTCTTGAGAGGAGCATATGGTTCTTATACTTTCTTTCATTAATGGTGTATAACATGTTGATTGATTTGCAAATATTGAACCACCTTTGCAGCCCAGGAATAAATCCCACTTGACTGCAGTGAATGATTCTTTTAATGTACTCCAGGATTTGATTTGCTGGTATTTTGTTGAGAATTTTTGCATCTATGTTCATCATTGGTACTTCTGTTTTTTAGTGGTGTGTTTGTCTGCTTTTGGAATTAGGGTAATGCTGGTCTTATAGAAAGAGTTTCAAAGTTTTCCTTTCATTTCTATTTTTGGAAATAGTTTGAGAAGAATAGGTATTATCTCTTCTGTAAATGTTTGGTAGAATTCCCCTAGAAAGCCATTTGGCCCTGGAATCTTGTTTTTGGATTTTTGATTACTGATTCAATTATTTTGCTGGTTATGAGTCTGTTCAAGTTTTCTATTTCTTCATGTTGCAGTTTTGATAGTTTATATGTTTATAGGAATTTGTGCATTTCTTCCAGATAGTCCAATTTGTTGGCATATAATTTTTCATAATATTCTTAAAATTATATTTCTGCAGTGTTGGTTGTGACTACACCTCTCTCATTCATGATTTATTTGGATCCTTTCTCTTTTCTTTTTGCTAAGTCTGGCTAGAGGTTTATCAATTTTTTAATTTTTTCAATGAACCAGCTCCTAGTTTCACTGTTTTGTTTTACCAGGTTTTTTGTTTTGTTTTGTTTTGTTTTAATTTCTGGACCATTTATTTCTGCTCTAATGTTTATTATTTCCCTTCTTCTGCTGCCTTTAGGCTTTATTGTTCTTTTTCTAGTTCCTCTACATGTAAGGTTAGGTTATTTGAGATTTTTCTTCCTTCTTATGGTAGGCCTATCTTGCTATATACCTCCCTCTTAGGACTGCTTTTACTGCATCCCAAAGGTTTGCCACCTGCATAATTCCATTTTCATTTGTTTTCATGTTTTGTTTTTTTTTTTTAATTTCTCCATTAGTTTCCTGGTTGACCCATTGATTCTTTAGTAGTGTGTTGTTTAACCTCCATTTGGGATCTTTCCAAATTTTTTCTTGTGGGTGATTTCAAGTTTCATAGTCTTGTGATCAGAAATTATGCATGGTATGATTTCAATCTTTTTATTTATTGAGGTCTGATTTGTGACCCAGTGTGTGATCTCTTCTAGAGAATGTCCTGCGTGTATCAGAGAACAGGGGCATGGGATTTGGAGCAAAGCAGGCTAAAGAGCCAGTGACTCAGACACCCTTAGCAGGTGTCTCTGCCACTATAGAGAGGGGTGGGGAGGGAAATGATGCACATTAATTCTTTTGTCCCCAGAGAGGCAATGCTACCGCTCACAGATGTGCTCCAAGAAGTACAAAGTCTCTCTCCATGTGCCTTAGGTGATCCTCAGATCACACAGTCTGCCTGGCAGTTGCTTGCCTGCCTTCCTTCCAGGAGTAGGGCAGTGCCCTCAGGGCTCTATTCCGCCAAGCCCAGGGACCTGTAAAACTCCAGTCTTTGAGCTCCACTGGCTGAAAAGCTCACAATTATCAGCTTCCAATTTTCCCAGCCAATGGCTTTGAGGAAGTGTTCTCCCTGTGCGTATCCCAGTGTGCTCCATGCTCTCTTGTCTTTCTCTGTGACCAGGGCTCCCTCCCATTCACAATCAATTTCTACCCCAAAAAACATCTCCACACTTCTTACCTTCCTCAGTGTGGTCTCTTCTCTCCCTTTTGTTTTACGGTTTGTTCTATCAGTTCTCAGGTAGATCCCTTGGGTATTCACAATGATGTGATAGTTATCTAGCCATGTTTGAGGGATGAGGCAAGCTTAAGGTCCTACTGCTAGATTGCCATCTGAGCTCCCTGCCCCCCAATTATCTACTTTCAACAAAAGATAGATTATTCATATAGAAAATGAATAAGGAAATACTGGACTTAAAACATACATTAGACCAAATGGACCCTTCAAGACAGAATCTATTTCATCCAACTATAGCAGTATATACATTCTTCTCAAGTGCACATGGAACATGCTGCAGGACAGATCACATGACGGATCCCAAAACAAGTTTTAGCAAATTTTAAGAAGATTTAAATCATACCACAGTTTCATTTCCAACCACACAAAAAAGAAGAAATAAATAACAAGAGGAAAGTTGGAAAATTAACAAGTATATGGGAATAAATAGCATGATCTTGAATAACCAATGGGTCAAAGAAGAAACCAAGAAGGAAAACAAGAACTATCTTGAAATAATTGAAAATGGAAGGACAACATATTACAATTTATGGGATGCTATGAAATGAGTTCTAAGAGGGAAGTATACAGTGACAAATGCATACATTGAAGAAATAAGAAATATCTCAAATAACCTCACTTTTCATCTCAAGGAAGTAATAAAAGAACTAAGCCCATAGTGAGAAGGAAGAAATAACAAAGATCAGAGCAGAAAGAAATTAAAACAGAGCAGAAAAACAATGGAGAAAATCAGTAAAACTAAGAGTTTTTTTTTTTTCCTAAAAAGAAAATACACAAAACTTTAGCTAGACTAACCCAGAAAAACAGAGAGAGGATTCATCTACAGTCAGAACTGAAAAAGGAGACATTACAACTGATATTATAGAAAGACAAATGATTATGAGAAACTTCTCAGAACAAGTATATGCCAAACTCAATAACTTTGGGGGGGGGGGAAAGGATTAATTTTTAGAAACATAATCCACAAATAGCATATTTGGTCTCAACATGATTCAGCCTGCATCATGAAGAAATAGAAAATCTGAGCAGATTAGTATCAAGTAATCAATTTCCTTAAATTGAAACTATAATAAAAAATCTCCCAGGACAGATATGCCTCAGACCAGATGGCCTCACTGGTGATTTCCACTAAACATTTAAGGAAGAACTAATGTCATTTCTTCTCAAACTTCTCCAAAAAAACTGAAGAGAGAATACTATCACATTTATTTATGAAGGCACCATTACTTGATAATGATACCAAAGCCAATAAGGATACTACAAGAAAAGAAAAACATAGGGTTATCCCAGTGAATGTAGAAGCAAAAATTCTCAACAAATGCAGCAAACTAAATTCAGTGCACATTACAAGAGTCTTTGGTGATGATCAAATGGGATTTATCCCTGGAATGCAAAGATTGTTCAGCATATACAAAAATCAATAAATGTGATACATGACATTAACAGAATGAAAAATAAAAATCATCTCAATAGACGCAGAAAAAGCACTTGACAAAGTATAACATCCTTTCGCAATTTAAAAAAACACCAAACAAATTGAGTATGGAGAAAAACATACCTCAACACAATAAAGCCCATATATGAAAAACCCATAGGCATCATCAGAATCAATGGTAAAAAGTTGAAAGCACTTCCTCTAGTATCAGGAACAATATAAAGGTGCCTACTCTCACAACTCCCACTCAACACTGTACTAAAAAATCATAGCCAAAGCCATTGGGGAAGGAAAAGAAATAAAAGGCATCCAAATAGGAAAGAGAAGTAAAATTGCCTTTGCAGATGATACGAGGTTCTATATAAAAATCTAGAAACCCCACCAAAAAGTTGAACAAATTAACAAGTTCAATAAAGTTGCAGGATGCAAAATCAACATACAGAAAACAGTTGCATTTCTATACACAAGAGAACATTTGAAAAAGGAAAAAAAAAATCCCATTTACAGTAGTATCAAAAACAATAAAATTTAACCAAGGAGGTAAAATATGTGTACACTGAAAGCTATAAGATGTTGACAAAAGAAATTTTAAAAAGACACAAATACATAGAAAGACACCCCTCATTTATGGATTGAGGGAATTAATATTGTTAAAATGTCTGTATTACCCAAAGCCATCTATAGATTCAATGCAATTTATATGAAGATTCTACTGACATTTTTTTGACAAGCAAAAAAGCCAAAATCTAAAATTTATATGGAACCATAGAAGGACCTGAATAGCTAGAGCAATCTTGAGAAAGAAGACAAAGCCAGAGGTAATTCCTGATTTCAAACTAGATTATAAAGGTATAATAATCAGGCAGTATGGTACTGGCATAGAGCAATGGAAAAGAACTGACAGTCCAGAAATAAATCCATGCACAGATGTTCAACTGATATCTGACAAGGGAGCCAAGAATACTCAATAAAGAAAGGCTTTTCAATAAATGGTGTTCAGGGAAAAAAATGATATTCACATGTAAAAGAATGATACTAGATCCATATCTTACACCACCCACAAAAATTAACTCAAAGATGTAAATGTAAGACCTAAAACCATGAAACTGCTAGGAGAAAACAGGATAGAGCCTCCTTAACATGGGCCTTAGCAGTGATTTTTTGGATAGGACTCCTAAAGCAAAGCAACAAAATCAAAATAAAGAGTGGAACTACATCAAAATGAAAAGCCCCTGCATGGGAGAAATGATCAACAAAATGACAAAAACCCACAGGATAGGAAATATATTTGCAAATTATATCTGATAAGGAGTGAATATCCAAAACATACAAAGAGTTCACACAACTCAACAGAAAACCAAACTAAACAAATCCAATTGAAAATAGGCAAAAAACCTGATTGGATATTTACCCAAGTATATACAAATGGCCAATAGGTATGTAAAAAGATGCTCAACATCACTCATCATTAAGAAAACCACATCAATCAAAGGTGATATGTCATACTCATTAGAAAGGCTATCATCAAAAAGACATGAGATAACAAAAGCTGGTGAGGATGTGGGGAAAAGGGAACTCGTGTGCACTGCTGGTGGTATAGCCATAGAAAACAGTACAGAGATTCCTCAAAAAATTAGCAATAATATACTACCATGTGATCCAACAATTTCGCTTCTGAGTTTTGAAGTGAACTGACATGAAGACACTGTTGAAATGTGTGTCTGTATGCTGACGTTCACAATGGAGTTATTCACAACAGCCAAGAAATAGAAACAAGCTGTGTCCATCAATGGATGAACGGATAAAGAAAATGTGGTATGTATACAGTGGAGTATTAGTCAGCTATAAGAACAGGGAGATCCTATCATTTGTCACCCTATGGATGGATCTTGAGGGTATTATGCTAAGTGAAGTCAGTCAGAAAGAGAGAGACAAAAAAAATTCAGATTTAATCTGAACACCAAAAACAGAAAAAAAAAATCACTTTTTTTTTTTTAAACAGGAAATGGGGGTGGGGTGGGAGTAGGAAATTGGATGAAGGAGGTCAAAAGGTACAAGCTTCCAGTTATAAGATCAGTAAGTCCCCTAAGGATGTAGTATACAACATAAGTACTAGTTAACACTGCTGTATGGTGGATTTGAAAGTTGTTAAGACAGTAATAGATCCTAAGAGTTCTCATCACAAGGGAGCCAACTTTTTTTTTCTTTCCTTTTTATTTGTATCTGTATGAGATGATGCTTGTTAACTAAACCTACTGTGGGAATCATTACACAATATTTGTAAGCCAAATCATTACACTGTACACCCTAAACTTATATAGTGCTCTATGTCAATTCTATCTCAATGGAATGGGGGAAAAATCTGATTAAAAAAAAAAAACTACAATGCAGGATTGATACATATCCTATTGCAATAGAAATATAACTGAGAACACATATCTTCTAGGATGGAAAAATGATACATATTGGAAGATCAAAGTCATCAGTGTTTCCAAAATTTTCCAGAAGGCAGCCATTGTATTCCTTGCTCAGTTACCTAATACCATGATTAGCCAAACCTCCTTACTGTAACATAGGATACTAACAGTTGTAATTATTACTGCATACTGTTGTTTTACTCCTCTACATCATCTTCCTTCTTTTTGAAGCATATATTTCTCTCCCTTTGTTGCTAGCTCTTCATTTCATACAAAGAGTCTCGCTGCTTTGTTCAACCTTGAGGCCCTATTATCTTAGCATTGCCTGACACTCCAAAGTATTTGCTTAAGTGGTATGCTGATTTTGCACATTTTTTTTATGATGAAGAACATTTTATTCTTGCAGAATTCTTTGAAAATTGAGGTATAATTTACATATTATAAATTACACAAATCTCAAGGTTACAGTTTGTTGAATTTTGATGAATGTATATATCAGGCAACCTTCAACTGAATTAAGGAATACAACATTTCCATCACTAAGGAGAGTTTCTTCATACCATTTCCGTACAATCCCTCTACATCAACAACCACTATTACAATTTCTATTCCCACACACAAGATTTATCTGTTTTTTGAACTTTTTATAAAAGGAAACATGCAGTTGGCACTCTCTTGATCAACATAACATTTTGGCCATTTCTCCATATCATTGAATGTATCATCATTTTGTTCCTTTTTTGTTGCTGAATAATATTCAATTTTATGAATATAGGACAATTTGACAATTTGTTTCCTGTTGTCTTGGTGATGAGCATTTGTTTCTAGTATTTGTTTATTATACATATTTTTTAAAAGATTTTATTTTTTTGACAGAGATCACAAGTAGGCAGAGAGAGAGAGAGAGTGGAGGAAGCAGTCTCCCTGCTAAGCAGAGAGCCCGATGCAGATAGGTGCCCCTATACATATTTTTTTATTTGAGAGAGAGAGCATGAGTAGGAGAGGGAGAGAGAGTGAATCTCTCCAGCAGACTCCATGCTGCGCGTGGAGCCTAATGCGAGAGCTTGATTTTCATGACCCTGAGATCATGACCTGAGCCAAAACAAACAGTTGGATGCTCAGCCAACTGACCTTTATATAAAGGTGCTATGCATATTCTTGTACAAATATTTTTGTATACATATCAACTTATTTCTCTTTGACATATAGGACTTGCTGGATAAGAAATGTCTGGTTAGGGGCTCAGTGGGTTAAAGCCTCTGCCTTCGGCTCAGGTCATGATCTCAGGGTCCCAGTATCAAGCCCCGGGTCAGGCTCTCTACCCAGCAGGGAGACTGCTTCCTCCTCTTTCTCTGCCTGCCTCTCTGCCTGCTTGTCATCTCTCTCTGTCAAATAAATAAATAAAACCTTAAAAAAAAGAGAAATGTCTGGTTAACTTTATGAGGAACATCCTAGTTTTCCTAAGGGCTTATAAGACTTCACATTCATACCAGCAATGTATGAGAGTTACAGTTTATCTGCATCCTTCCTAACACTTAATATTTTTTAATTTTAGCCATTCTTATATGTGTGTGATAATATTACCTTGTGGTTTTATTTTGCATTTTCCTATTAATAAAGTTAAGCACCTTTTAAAGTGACTGTTGTGAAGGGTATGTTAAAATATTTTGCCACTAAATTTTTTGATTGACTTGCTTTATGTTTGTATATAAACAAATGTGATTTCTTTGTATTATGAATGTTTTCTCCAAGTGACTGGCTTTCTTTACTTCATCTTTTTTTTTTAATGGTTATCTACCCTACAATTTTGAAAATCTCATTTTTCATTTTATGTATGCACCATCATTTACTTAGTTGAATTATTTCCAATGTTTACTTTAGATAATATTGCATCATATATCCTTGAAATTATTTTACACATATTTTCTTAAGATATATTTTATAAGAGACTTAATTTCTGAGTCAGAAAGTGTGCCATCAGTACAAAACCTATGGGATACGGCAAAGGCAGTCCTAAGGGGGGAATATATAGCCATCTCCATGCCTCATGCAAAAAAATTGAAAAATCTAGACTACACCAGCTCTCTTTGTACCATAAAGAACTGGAGAATCAACAAAAAATTAAGCCAATCTCAAACACAAGAAGGGAAATAATCAAAATTAGAGCAGAGATCAATGAGATAGAAACTAGAGATACGGTAGAACGTATCAAAGAAACTAGAAGCTGGTTTTTTGAAAGAATCAATAAAATTGATAAACCACTGGCCAAACTAATCCAAAAGAAAAGAGAGAAGACCCAAATTAATAAAATTATGAATGAAAAGGGAGAGATCCTGACTAACACCAAGGAAATAGAAACAATCATCAGAAATTATTATCAACAAGGATGTCCACTCTTGCCACTGTTGTTCAGCATAGTACTAGATGTCCTAGCAACAGCAATCAGACAACCAAAAGGGATAAAAGGTATTCAAATTGGCAATGAAGAAGTCAAACTCTCTCTCTTTGCAGATGACATGATACCTTATAATGGAAAACCCAAAAGACTCCACCCCCAAACTACTAGAACTCATACAGCAATTCAGTAATGTGGCTGGATACAGAATCAATGTACAGAAATCGGTTGCTTTCTTATACACTAACAATGAAAATATAGAAAGGGAAATTAGAGAATTGATTCCATTTACTATAGCACCAAGAACCATAAGATACCTGGGAATAAACCTACCAAAGAGGTAATGGATCTGTGCTCAAGGAACTACAGATAGCTCAAGGAACTACAGATCGCTCATGAAAGAAATTGAAGAAGACACAAAAAGGTGGAAGAGCATTCCATGCTCATGGATTGGAAGAATAAACATTGTTAAAATGTCTATACTGCCCACAGCAATCTATACTTTCAATGCCATCCCAATCAAAATTCCACCAGCTAGACAAAAAACAATCCAAAAATTTGTATGGAACCAGAAGAGAGCCCAAATTGCTAAGGAAATGTTGAAAAAGAAAAACAAAACTAGGGACATCATGTTGTTTGACTTCAAGCTTTACTACAAAGCTGTGATCACCAAGACAGCATGGTACTGGCAAAAAAACAGACACACAGAGCAGTGGAACAGAGTAGAGAGCCCAGATAGGGAGCTGCAACTCTATGGTTAAATAATCTTTGACAAAGCAGGAAACAATATCCAATGGAAAAGACAGTCTCTTCAATAAATGGTGCTGGGAAAATTGAAGGGCTATGTATAGAAGAATGAAACTGAACCATTCTCTTATGCTGTACACAAAGATAAACTCAAAATGGATAAAAAACCTCAATGAGAGGCAGGAATCTACCAAAATCCTAGTGGAGAACATAGGCAGTAACTTCTTCAACATCAGCCACAGCAACTTCTTGTTGCTTCTTGTCTCCAAAAGCAAAAGGAACTTTTGGGACTTCATCAAGATCAAAAGCACCTGCACAGCAAAGGAAACAGTCAGCAAACAAAAACAAAGAGACAACCCACAGAATGGGAGAAGATATTTGCAAATGACACTACTGAAAAGGACTGATATCTATAAAGAACTCCTCAAACTCAACACACACAAAACAGATAATCACTTCAAAAAATGGGCAGAAGTCATGAAGAGATACTTCTCTGAAGAAGACATACAAATAGCTAATAGACACATGAAAACATCATTAGCCATCAGGGAGATTCAAATCAAAACCACACTGAGAAAAAAAAAAAAAAAACCATAGTGAGATGATGCCACCTTACACCAATTAGAATGGCCAGAATTAACAAGACAGTAAACAACATGTGTTGGAGAGGATGTGGAGAAAGGGGAACCCTCCTACACTCTTGGTGGGAGTGCAAGTTGGTGCAGTCACTTCAGAAAACAGTGTGGAGATTCCTTAACAAATTAAAAATAGAGTTACCCTATGACCCTGCAATTGCACTACCGGGTATTTACCCCAAAGATACAGATGTAGTGAAAAGAAGGGCCAACCCCAATGTTCATAGTAGCAATGGCCACAGTTGCCAAACTGTGGAAAGAACCAAGATGCCCTTCAACGGACAAATGGAGAAGGAAGATGTGATCCATATATACAATGATGTCTTATGCCTCCATCAGAAAGGCTGAACATCCAGCTTTTGCATCAACATGGATGGGACTGGAAGAGATCACTCCGAGTGAAATAAGTCAAGCAGAGAGAGTCAATTATCATACAGTTTCACTTACTTGTGGAGCATAAGGAATAACACGGAAGACATTGGGAGATGGAGAGGAGAAGGGAGTTGGGAGAAATCAGAGCGGGAGACAAACCATGAGAGACTATGGACTCTGAGAAACAAACTGAGGGTCTTGGAGGGAAGCGGGGGTAAGGGGTAGGATGAGGCTGGTGGTGGGTATTAAGAAGGGCACATATTGTATGGAGCACTGGGCATGGTGCATAAACAATGAGTTTTGGAACACTGGAAAAAAAATAGAATTAAATAAAATTAAATTAAAAAAAGAAAGTGTGTGTGTTGTATAATATATGTAATATATGTGTGTGTGTGTGTGTGGTGTGTATAATTTCTCCTTTTTCCACTTCATATTCCTTATAAACTCATATTAAAGAAGTCAATCTAGGCCTTTGGGGAACCGAATTTAATTTTTCAATTCCAGTAATTATCATTTCCAGATAGAAACTATGATTTTCCCCTTTCTTGTTATACATTAACTGTATTGCTCATAAAAAAACAAAAAACGAAAAACCCTCCCCAATGTAATGTGGAAGAAAAAGAGTAAATATTTATTAAGAACCCACTACATGAGAGGCACAGAGCTATCCTCTCCATATAAATGATTTTGATGAACAGATCAAACCAATGAGGTTTTTTTTTTTCTCATTTCATTTTTTGAAACTGAAAAAGCTGAAATCTGAGACATCTAAGCACATCCAATAAGCAAATGGTATAGGCAAGATTCAAATCAGGTGGTCTGCCTCTACGTCTCAGTACTTTTCCTCCATTCAAATGGCTACCTTCCTAATAAAATTCCCATAAAATAGTGTGGCAAAACTGATGTAAAAACACAATTTAACCACCACTTTCCAGTTCCACTTGTTATGTGAAATGTTGGGGTTTGAAAGCAAATGGTCCAGAAAGAATTCTTGAGATGTCTTCAGTGCAAAAAAGGTGGTTTTATTAAAGCATGGGGACAGGACCTGTGTGCAGAAGGAGCCGCACTAGGGTTGTGAGGCGTGGCCAATTATACACTTTCAAGTTAGGAAGGGGCTAGAGATAGCGGAATTCTCTAAGGAATTTGGAAGAAAGGTTTCTAGGAGCTGGAGGGGCTAGCTGCTGTTAGGAGAAGGTCATTTACCACGGTGAAGTAAAACCTTAGTTAGTCATAAGGCTATCAGTGAGCCATGTACCTGGAGGATGATTACTAAAATATATTTTGGGGCCAGAGTAAGGCGGTAGAGATATTGGAAGTTTCCAAAGGAATTTTTATATGTTAAAGAAGAGTTACAGGATCCTACAAGTTGGGTTAGTATCGAGCTAAGGTTGCCTTTTGCCTCTCCTGTGGTAAAGAAATAACATCCAGGCAGTTGAGTTTCTGGAGGAAGGTCACCCTGTCAGTCTTAAGTACTTGCCAGTGGCCTGCAATCTCCCCCTACCAAAAACACCCCCCACACCCCTTGCAACATCTCCTTGCCTTTGTTCTCACATCAGTAAGGAGCTTGGAAGCCACCACTCCTCGCTAACAACAGGGAAAAAACTGAACAGACTGAAAAATATTAACAACTCTCCTTGGATTCATAAGGCAGAAAAGGACACAGAGCAAATTGTTGTCTCTAAGACCGAGAAACAGAGAAACAATCGCAGGTCATCAGGATTTACCAGAGCAGAGACTCAGGAGCAGGAAGTGGCACAGGAAGGAAAACCTCAACTATTAATGACAAGTGATTCAGCACAGGTAAGTCTGAGAGTTAAAACTCCAGGGGGACCCCAGAATACTGATAAACTTACCTTTAGGAGCTCAAGAAGGTTCACAGAGTAAATACTGGAGAAAAATCCTCTCGGCCGTCTGTCAGGGAAGTGGAAAAGGAACCATTTTGAAACACGCCAGGACACTCTTTTCTTCTTAACAAGACTTGCCCTCAGGGGAAACTAATTAACCAGAGCCTAACCTGCAGGGCTGTTATCAGAGCAGAACTGACACCCGGGGAAGGGAAATACCCAGCCCCTGCTTGCTTCAGTCATCCTGGCCTACCTGAGGGGTAGAAAATAAATGAGAAACACTTGCGAAGCTCCCAGTCCAGAGGCACGGGTCCATTAACAGCCTGGGACCGTGTCACAGAACCACGGGGTGCTTCCCAACCTCCCCACCCACCTGCCACGTTACTAACAGCAGGTGCTTCTACCAAGGACATCATATCTGGCTATCAGTAAGAAGTTAAAAGGCATACCAGAAGGCAAAGAAACACAATTTGAAGAGACAGAGCAAGATTCTGAACGAGACTCCAGTGTGGCAGGGAGATTGAAACGATTGGACGAGGAATTTAAAACAATTCTGATTCAGATACTCAGGGCTCCGATGGATAAAGATGACTGCGTGTGAGGACAGACGCGCACTCTGACAAGAGAAGTGGAAATCCTATGAAAAAAATAAAAAATAAATTCTAAGTATAAAAACAACTGCAATAGAAATGGGCTTGTTAGTAGACTGGACACACCTGAGGAAATATTCTCTCAAAAGCAGCATCCTGGGAGCCTGGGTGGCTCAGTGGGTTAAAGCCTCTGCCTTCCGCGTGGGTCATGATCCCAGGGTCCTAGGATCGAGCACTGCATCGGGTTCTATCCTCGGCAGGGAGCCTGCTTCTTCCTCTCTCTCTCTCTGCCTGCCTCTCTGCCTACATGTGATCTCTCTCTGTCAAATAAATAAACAAAATCTTAAAAAAAAAAAAAAAAAAGAAAGAAAGAAGCTGCATCAATAGAATCCTCAAAAACCAGAGAAACTAAGACCTGGCTTTTTGAAAATATCAATTAAATTAATAATCCTCTAATTGGGCTACTTAAGAAAATAAGAGAGATGACATAAATTATTAATATCATAAATTAGAGGTGGCACATCACTACAGATATCATGGACATTAAAAAGATACTAAAGAAATACTAAGAATAACTCTATGCCCACAAATTTGATAACCTACATAAAATAGACCATTTTTTAAAGATTTTATTTATTTGACATAGAGAGAGAGATCATGAGAAGGCAGAGAGGCAGGCAGAGAGAGAGGGAGGAAGCAGGCTCCCTGCTGAGCAGAGAGCCCGATGAGGGGCTCGATCCCAGGACCCTGAGATCATGACCTGAGCCAAGTGCAGAGGTCTAACCCACTGAGCCATCCAGGCGCCCCTAGACTACTTTCTTGAAGGACAAAATCTGCCTAAATTCATGTAAGAAGAAAAAAAAAAATTGGCTGAATAAGCCATGTCTATGAAAGATACTGAATCAATAATGAGTAACTGCCCAAAACAAAGATCATCAGGCCCAGACAGGTTCATTGGTGAATTGTATCAAACATTCAAGAAAGAAATTGTGCCAATTCTCTACAATCTTTTTCAGAGGAGAGAAGCAGAGGTGGTTATATTAGGCCAGCATTATCCTAATACCAAAACCAGACAAAGACATTCAAAGAAATAAAAATATGGACCAACATCTCTCATGAATATAGATACAAATATCCTCAGCAATTATTAACAACTTTGGTTACAAAAGAGTACAAAAGTTATACAACATAACCAAGTGGAATTTATTCAAGATATGAGACGTCATATCAACATTCAAAAACCATTAATGTAAGCCACCACATCAACAGACAAAAAAACAAAAAAAACACAGGATCTTATCAATAGATGCAGAAAAAGCATTTGACAAAATCCAATATCGATTCATGTTAAAAACTCCAGTAAACTAGGAATAGAGGACAATTTTCTCAACCTGATAAAGAACATCTACAAAAACCCTACAGCTAGTATTACACTTAATGGTGAGAAACTTGGTTTTCCCACTGTGA
The DNA here is from genome assembly GCF_030435805.1 of Mustela lutreola. Classification (NCBI taxonomy): domain Eukaryota; kingdom Metazoa; phylum Chordata; class Mammalia; order Carnivora; family Mustelidae; genus Mustela; species Mustela lutreola. The sequence goes on along the minus strand of NC_081297.1, from coordinate 10,008,818 downwards.
TCAGGTTTTCCCACTGTGATCAACACTTCTTTTCAGCACTGTACTAGAGGTCCTTACTGATATCATATGGCAAGATAAGGCAAGAAAAAAAAGGTATACAGATCGGAAAGGAAGACCTAAAACTATCTTTGTTCACAGATGACATGAATGTCTATGTAGAAAATGAGAAAAAAATCAACAAAATCCTGGAACTAATATATGAATATAGAAAATTTGCAGAACACAAGAATAATGCACAAATGTCTATGGCTTTCCTATATACCAACAAAAAATAAGTGGAATTTGAAATTAAAAAGATATCACCACTTACATCAGCATCCCCCCAAATGAAATACGTAGGTATAAATGTAACAAAATATGTACAAAATCTTTATGAAGAAAATTATAAAACTGATGAACAAAATCAAGTAACCAAAAAACTGGATAAGAAGACAGTATGTCAAGATGTCAGTTTGTCCCAACTTGATCTATAGATTCAGGGCCATTGCAATAAAAATCTCAGCATGTTATTTGCAGAACAAATTGACCCTAAATTTTATTTGGAGTGTCAAAAACTCCAAGAGTGGTCAACACAATATTGAAGGAGAAGAACAAATTTAGAGGACTGACACTGCCCTATTTCAAGACTTACTATAAAACCACAGAAATTGGGGCACCTGGGTGGCTCAGTGGGTTAAAGCCTCTGCCTTCAGCTCAGGTCATGATCTCAGGGTCTTGGGATCAAGCCCAGCATCGGGCTATCTGCTCAGCAGGGAGCCTACTTCCCCCCCTCTCTCTGCCTGTCTCTCTGCCTACTTGTGATTTCTCTGTCAAATAAACAAACAAACAAACAAACAAACAAAAAACCCCAGCAATCAAGTGTGGTATTAGGGAAACAGAAAAATAGACCAATGGGACAAAATAGAGAGCTCATATAGAGATCCTCATGAATGTAGTCAACTGGTCTCTGACGAAGTAAATAAGGTAATACAATGGAGCTAAGATAGTCTTCAAAAAATGGTGCTACAATGACTGAACATCCACATGCAAAAATATCAATCTAGATACAGACTTTACAACTTTCAAAAGAATTAACTCAAAATGGATCATAGATCTAAATGTGAAACAAAAACTATGAAATCCTAGAAGATAACATCAACTGGGTACAGTGATGTCTTTTTAGATATAACATCAAAGATACAATACATGAAAGAAATATTGGATAAGCTCTACTTTATTAAAATTAAAAACTTCTGCTTCATGAAGGATAATACCAGGAAAATGAGAAGACAAGACACAGACTGGGAGAAAACTTTTGCAAAAGACACATTTGATAAAGGACTATTACCCAAGATATAACAAAGAACTTTTAAAACTTAATAATGAGGAAACAAACAACCTAAGTTAAAAACGGACCAAAGATCTTACCAGATAGTTCACCAAAGAATACAGATGACAAATAAGTCAGAAGATCATTTGTCAGAAGAGAAGTGCAAATTAAAATGAGATACCATTATACTCTTATATGGATGGCCAAAATCCAGAACACCAAATACTGGTGAAAATGTGGAGTAGCAGGAACTCCCATTCATTGCTGGTGGGAATAGAAAATTCTTAAACCCTTTGGAAGACAGTTGGGCAGTTTCTTACAAAACGAAACATACTCTTACCATGCAATCCAACAACTGTGCTCCTTGGTATTTACCCAGAGGAACAGAAGATTATGTTCGCACAAAACCCCAACATAGATATCTAAAGCAGCTTTATTCATAATTGCCCAAATCTAGAAGAAAACAAGATGTCCTTCAGTAAGTGAATGGGTCAGTAAATTGTGGTACATCCAGACAATGGAAATGAGCTATCAAACCACGAAAAGACATGGAGGAACTTTAAATGCATACTGTTAAATGAGAGAAGCCAACTTGAAAAGGTTACATCTTGTGTGATTCCAGCGAGATGACACGCTGGAAAAGGCATATCTTCTGAGAAAATACAGCTCCTACAAAAGCAACAATCAGAGATCAAATAGACAAAAAGAAAACATTCTTCTTGACCAATACATTTGAAGCAAAGCAAGCTGGAGAGGAGTAGTTTTACTGCATTTTGAGCCGGCTGATGCACAGATTTATTTTTCTAAGATCCGCAATTTGAAATAATAAATGATGGGGTTCAGGAACAACAGTAGAATTGGCATATCTGAAATCTAGGAAAGGCCAATCAGAGGGAGAGGATAACCATGACCTCATAATGACAATCATAGTTTGTTATAAGGTTCCCGAAGTGCGTGTGCAATGGTAGTGATGGGGCATTTTTAGCTGCCAAGATTCGAAACACATTGTACCTTAGGATTCTGTCCAGTTGGGTAAAGAAGTTGAGAGGAGGAGGGATGGTTTTGAGGCAGGAGAATGGAAACTGACTAAAGCCATTTACAGATCTGTAGGACAACCTTAAATATTTCACTCCTAGGTTCAGGGTAATCTATAGGTTAAATTTTGATATCTTGTAGATTTTAAGAATTGACCTGTTTTTGAAGTAACATGTTTTCTTAAAACATTTAGGTTGACCCAAAGAAAACTCCTGCCCCTGAGATTCATGGGAAGATCCAGATATAATTATCTTGGAATATTTCAATATTTTTAGGTTACAGGAGACCATATGTTCACTTGCCACTACTAAATGCAATGTGAATAAAATAAAGCTTCGGAATGTGCAAAGTAAACTGTATATAATGATTGTCTCTTCCTATCATGGATTTTTAAAAAATAACCAATATTTTTACATAGGCCTTATTTTAAAAAACAATTTAAATCTCCATAAAAATGATTTTTAAAAGACTTTATTTTTTAGAACACTATTAGATTTATTGAAAAATTAAGATTGTACAGAGTTCCCATACAATTTATACACCCTTTCCCCTATTACTAATGTATGAATCACTTGTTTCAATAAACAAGCCAATATTGATGCACTAAATTTCACAGTTTATTCAGATTGCCTTTGTGTTTGACCTAATGCCCTTTTTTTTTCATTTTAGGATTCCATCTGGGACACTATATTGCATTTAGTCATTATGTCTCTTTAGGTCCCTCTGCATTGTGCAGTGTCTCAGACTCTTCTTGCATTTGATGAACCAGACAATTTTGATGAGGTAGTTTTGGTCAAGTATTTTTTAAGATATTTCTCTACTAAAATCTTCTGATGCTTTTTTCATGATTAGATGGAGCCATGGGTTATTGGGAGAGCAGAAAGACAGAGCGCCATGTTCATCACACCACATTAAGGTTACATACTAGCGCCACGACTTATCTCTGTTGATGTTGACCTTGCTCACCTGACTGGGTAGAGTTTGGCAGTTTTCCCCATTGGAAAGTTACTCACTTTCCCCTCTCCATGTCATACTCTTTGTGGGGGGGGGGGGGATGTCATTATAAGCACAGCCTACACTTAAGGAGTGAAGATTTACGCTTTCATTCTTTTTTTTTTTTTTTTTTTTAAAGATTTTATTTATTTATTTGACAGAGAGAAATCACGAGTAGATGGAGAGGCAGGCAGAGAGAGGGAGAGAGGGAAGCAGGCTCTCTGCTGAGCAGAGAGCCCAATGCGGGACTCGATCCCAGGACCTGAGATCATGACCTGAGCCGAAGGCAGCGGCTTACACCACTGAGCCACCCAGGCGCCCTACGCTTTCATTCTTGAAGATAATGTGGCTGCATACATTTTTTGGAATTCTTTTGCATGCAATATTTGTGACTTCTCCAGAACTTATTTATTTACTTAAACATTTATTTTTATCAGTTTGTATTTATGGAAATTTACTTTTTACTTTATAATCTAATACTACTTTGTTTTGTTCTTCAAATGTTCTAGTCTTTGGTCATTACAACCTCTTTCAGTTGGCTCCTGGGTCCCTTCAGTTTACCCTCATCAGTCACACACACACACACACACACACACACACTTTTGTGTGTGTTTAAAGCATTCCTTATTTTCCAGCACAATAGGATGCTCCAGGATCATCAGCACTAGAATCACACATCTCTTCAAGAAGTCCTGGTTCTTTTTTTTTATTTTTATTTATTTTTATTTTTGTAGAATTAGAATTAAAAACCAGGACTGGATGCTGGGTGTGTCATTTCTTTTAGGATCTCTCAGCTGACAAGGCAAGAAAATATATGTATGTATACTCATCCAAATAAATATTTCTGTGTGTAACCATCTGTATCTATTTTAAGGAAAATATGACTACATCCTGAAATGGCCAACTCAAGTCCATTATATCATGGATCACCCTAGCCTTGTTTCCTTACTTACGTGTAAACGCCCACTATAATAATTGAAAACCCGGATCCTACCACCCATGTCCATTTTTACATAATTCTTCAATTCCCAGTTTGCAGGTCTAGCAGTAACAGAATTAATAATCATACCCAACACTCACATGAGAAACAACCACCTATAGTGCAGTCGCTTATGTGCAGTTCCTTGGCCCTTAATCTTACAGACTCTGCTCAATTTCAGTTACTTAGCTATTCTGATAAGTATCAGATGATATCATTATCATTTTGATATCCAGTTCCATATAATTAGTGATATTGAAAATCTCTGTATTGGCCATCTGTATGTCATCTTTGGGAAATGTCTATTCCAGTCCTTTGACCATTTTTAATCAGGACATTTGATTTTTAAATGTTAAGTTGCATAAGTTCTTTACATATTCTGAATATTAACCCATTATCAGATATATCACTTGCTGATATTTTTTTCCTCATTTCATATACTGACCTTTCACTTTGTCGATTGTGTCCTTGATACACAGAAGTTTTAAATTTTGATGTAGTCCAATTTATTTGTTTTTCCTTTTGTTGTGTGTGTTTTGGTGTCATAACTGAGAATCCTTGCTAAATCCAATGTTATGAAGTTTTCCCCTATGTTTTTCTCCTAAGAGTTTTATAGTTTTAGGTCTTACGCTTAGGTTTTAATCTTTAACTATTTTAACGTATGATATAAATAAGGATTCAAATTTATTTTTTTTCCATGTGAATATCCAGTTTTCCCAATACCATTTGTAAAAGAGACTGTTCTTTCCCACTTGAATTATCTTAAATCCCAGTATAATAAAAAATATTATTTGACCCTGTTTGTAAGAGTTTCTTCCTGGACTTTCTACTCTGTTCTCTTGGTCTATATGTCTATCTTTTTTTTATTTTAAGATTTTATTTATTTATTTGACAGACAGAGATCAAAAGTAGGCAGAGAGGCAGGCAGAGAGAGAGAGGAGGAATCCTGCAGAGCAGAGAGCCCGACGTGGGGCTCCATCCCAGGACTCTGGGATCACGACCTGAGCCGAAGGCAGAGGTTTTAACCCACTGAGCCACCCAGGCGCCCCTATATGTCTATCTCTATGCCATTACCACACTGACTTAATTACTGTAGCTTTGTAATAAGTTTTGAAATAAGAAAATGTTAACCATCCATTTTGTTAAGGCAGCCTCATGAATAAACTTCAGCTATGTAAGAATGAGCCTTGGACCTGGAATATTTCTTTATCAAGGATAATGAATCCACACAGCCTGTGCTGAACTTACCATATTATGTGGACATATCTCTCCCTGTTTCAAATTTAGTGTGTTCTTCTTCATTCTGCGTGTGTGTGTGTGTGTGCATCATATGGCATCTGTCCAATCCCACTGCTCTATGTCTTCCTTGTGGGGTGGGGATGGAGTCCCTCTGAAGCTGCACAGGAGGGGATGTATAGGACAAGTTCCATGCTTCAGCATCTGGGAGGGATCCACTCACCAGGAGGAATGGACTCCTGCTACTGAAGTTAAATCTTGCCCTGTCTCTATGGGAGTACAGTTATTGTTCCATTTGATGCCTGACTATGTTGTTTCCCTGGTGACTCTGATACCAAGACTCAGTGGGTAAAAGTGCTCAGACTCTTCCTCCTGATAATAAGCAACAGATGCCACTTATACAACATTGTTCTTGTTATCAAAGATTCTTTTCGCCGTTTGGGTTCCCTTGAGATAGCCTACACATTTTAGAAGGGGTTATTCTATTTCTCTAAAAAAGTGTCATTGGGATTTTGATAGGGATTGCATTAAATTTGTAGGTTACTTTGGGTAGTATTGACATCTTAATAATATTAACTCTTCCAATCCATGAACATGGGATGTCTTTCCATTTGTTTGTGTCTTCTTTAGTTTCTTTCAGAAATGTTTTGTAATTTTCGGTGTACAACACCTTTGTCTCCTTGTTTAAGTTTATTCCTAAGATTTGATTCTTTTGGATGCTCTTATAAATGGAACTGCTTACTTCATTTTTTTCTTCCTTTTTTTTTTTTTTTTTGTATTTTTGGATTGCTCATTGTTAATATATAGAAATATGATTGAGTTTTGTATCTTGATTTTATATCTTACAACTTTACTGAACTGACTTATTCTAAGTTTTCTTTTGGCAGGGGGAGAGTCTTTATGGTTTTATATATAAGAACATGCCATCCAGGAAAAGAGATAATTTTACTTCTCTCTTTCCATTTGGATGTCTTTTTATTTCTTTTTCTTGCCATTTTTTTTCAACTGTTGTTGAGTTTTTGATTGTTTTGTTTTGGTTTGTTTTTTAAGATTTTATTTATTTGAGAGAGACAGCAAGAGCCAGAGAGAGAGCATGAGCAGAGAGGAGGGGTAGAGGCAGAAGCAGACTTCCCACTGAGCAGGGAGCCAGGCCCCGGAACCTGACCAGAGCCAAAGGCAGTTGCTTGACCAGCTGAGCCACCCACATGCCCCCTGCTGTTGAGTTTTAAGAGTTGTTTATATACTTTGGATACAAGACCTTAATTATTTGTTCTGCAAATATTTTCTCCCAATCTATGTCTTGTCTTTCTAGTCTCCTAACAGTATATTTTTCAGAACAGAAATTTTAAATTAAATCTAGCTTATAAATATTTTCTTTCATGGATTGTGATTTTGGTATTATATTTAAAACTTCATTATCTCAAATCCAAGGTCAACTACATTTTTCTCCTATGTTTTCTTCCAGAAGTTTTGCATTTTATATTTAGGTCTATAATTCATTTTGAGTTAATTTTTGTGACAATTATCAGATATTTTTCTTGATTTTTTTGCATATTAATATTCAATTGTTTCAGCACCATTTGTTGAAAAGATTACATTTCCCCCCACTGAATTACCTTTGCTTCTTTATCAAAGGGGCACAGTTAGTGGATTATATTTGAGTGTAACTATTTCTGGACTCTTTACTCTCTTCCAAGTGTCTATTCTCTCACCGGTGCCAAAGTATTTTCATTACTGTAAGTAACTACTAAGTCTTGAAGTTGAGTAGTGTCAGTTCTCCAACTTGGTTCTTCCTCTTCAGGGTTGTATTGGCTATACTGTGTCTTTTGACATTCCACATAAACCTTATAATCAGTTGGTAGTTTTCTATGAAATAGTTTGCAGGGATTTTGATTGAGATTGTATTGAATTTACTGCTCATAAAATTTTAAAGCAAAAATGTTCTTTTCTTATGACGTACTCTCATTTCCTAGGAGGCAGTCTCATTTTACAGATGGATAACTAAAAATAAGAGAGGTTAAGTGCTTTGCCCAATGTGAAGCAAGTGACTCAACCCAGATTTCTGACGCCTTTATTACAAATGCATTATTTTCCGCATTACACCATCTCTCTCTCTCTCTCTTTTTTTTTTTTAACTTCTGAAGACACTACTTTAGGCCCTGTGCATAAAATAATCTTTCTACAGAATGCTGTTACACATAGAACACAGAACTGTCAATTGCTTTATCTATGTGTAAAATTTTAATGGACTTTTTTAAAAAAATGCACTGCATTAATCAGGTAAGTCATCATCTTGTAACCAATATCTTCCACATCTTAGTGGCTTAGGGCAAAGAATAATTTTATTCTAACCAACAGTTATCATGAGCTATCTTTGACTCTTCAGTTTAGGGCCCACCCTAGGAAGAAGCAGCAGCCTTATTTAAAACATTTTTCACCTTCAAGAGAAGGGGGAAATCGATGGAGAAACATCATCATTCTTAAATTTACTTAGAAGGGGCACATATCACTTGTACTCATATTTAATTGGCCAAAGCAAGTCATATGGCCAAGTGTGACTTCAATGAGGTGAGGAATATAATCCTGCCATAGGAATGGGTCTGGTAGGGAAGAGCAGCAAATATTTTGACAACAATAAAACCTACTTCTACTAGTTTTGCCTATTGATTAAGTCCACAGACTATAGAGCTAAACTGACCAGCTTTAAAACTTGCCTCTACTAGTTATCATCTAGGTGACCTCAAATTACTCAATCTTTCTCTATATTGGTTTCCTCATATTTAAGATTAAAATAATTGTATTAGCTACTTATTAAAATAAGTATGTTAAATTGAGATAACACTGATGAAATAATCAGCCATGTGTCTGCCACATGTACTATACATGTTCACAATAGTAATAATAGTAGCATTCAAGTGAAAAAAATGTTTTTTGTTCAGTCATTAATTCCTTAAATATTTGCTTAGTGCCTGTTAATAGGCAGATTTTTTTTTCTTTCACCTAAAATATTCGTATCTTTTTCTCTTTAAAGTTATTAAGTTCATTTTTTTAAACCCAGCAGGATTCAGCCTTAATTACAGATAAGACATATTAAAAGCAATGCAGGGAAGACTTGGTGATGGAGTCATATTGTTTCACTGTCAAAAACTCTGTAGATTTGTTTCATGGCTACTGACTCAGTTTCCCTAAATTGACAATGGGACAATTCAGTCAGTCAAATCCTCCCTGAATGCCTACTGTTTGCAGTGAAGTGGGAATATAAAGAGTAAGAAATGACTACCTTTGATGTTTTATTGTCTAGTGAGGGAGACAAATATCCACATGAAAGGCAAAACATTACAGCTGTGGATGAGGAAAGGGAGTAGTAAATTAAACATGGAGACGTCTAAATGAATAAGATTCAAAATTAAATGTAATGCCTGACTGCAACCTGGGCAGCCCCTCTTAGATTTAATGAAAGCAACTACCTAGTACAGTCAAAACAGGATTTTAAGGCTACAAGGTGAGCTACAACTCATATGAAAACAACAAAGGGGCAATTTTAAATGTTTGTTTACATTAAAAGTAAAACTTACATTAACTTTTTTTCTTACTTAACAATGATTATTCTTCTTCACTTTGTTATTTTATATTTAGTCCCAATAGTTACTGGAGGCCTCTAATCTGGTGAGGCTTCTGAGTAGATAGCTTTAGTACAAGTTGAACAGCAGACTGTGTTATTGGACTCTCTAACTATAGAACTTAAATAAATCATAAAATGCTGGGATTCCTGAGAAATATCTGTACTTATTTACCCAGGCCTTAGATATTCCAAATGTAAGGCAGATTTTACTTCTTTCCCTTCCTTTGAGGTTGGAAATACCAAAGATGAAGTGGGATTATAAGGTACCAACCATCCTTGAGGTGTCCTATCCTCTTTGGAGGAAAATATAAGTTGCCTTGTTAAATCAAAAGGAGAACAGAATTTCTGGACACCAAGAGACAGAGACATGACAAAGAGTTTAGCATATTCTAGGTTCCCTAGAAAACATAATGTCAGCATGCCAGGCAATACAAAGTATGACTCTAAGTCAGGATCAGCTACATAAATCTTGGACCCTGGTGCAAATTGGAAATGTGGGTGTCTTATTTGTAAGTTCTTAAGAATTGCAAGATGGTAATAGTAGAGGATTAAACAATTCACAGGATTCTTCTAAGTACAGGGTGCTGTGTCTTTATACAGGTGACAGCCCCATGAAGCCAGTCCTGCCCAAGTTTACCTCCTGAAGGCGGGGATTTTCAAATGTTCACATGGTCCTCAAGCCCAAAGTTGACATTCTTCTCAGAGAATGGAGGTGATGGCAATCCATTCATGACAGCAATCCCTGCAATTCTGTGCAAGCCACTGTTTGAAACTCGGGCTTTAGGGAAGCATTTCAAACTTCTTTATTGAAATGCAAAGACGCAAGCAAGCGTAATTCCCATAAAAGAGAATTAATTGGAAAAAATTTAGACATCTTTTCTTTCATTGTCTAAATCTTGAAGGCTACAAGATTAAAATTGCATCCTTGATTTAGATCATAATTAAAACCTGTTGATTTTATCTTGCTGTCATGAGAAGGAAAAAATAATTTCATGGTGATGTATTTGTCAGTATGGACAGGGTTATGCTACAGAAACAAATAGACCCCATCCTGTAAGAGCTAAACACAGCAAAAGTTTCCTTCTCTTACCAAGTATGGTTTCAGGGACTCTCCAGAGGAACTGTCCTTTATGTGGCAACTAAATTTAGTGCTGACTTCAAAAATGTATATAAAGGAAATCCATTAACTCATCGCTAGGGCAGATGTTCACTGCCTCCATAGTGGTAAACTAGGTCCAGTGTCCCATACTTAGTAATAGAATTTAGTTCACACCCTCTACAATTGTGTGTCTTTTCTTGCCAAACACTAAAAAGCTACCCTACTAAGTTTTCACAGGAAAGCACAACTTCATTTCTCATAGCAAGAGGCAGTGAAATTCTGCATTAGAAAAAGTGCAGCTCTATCTCATATGCTTTTGCAGCCTGGAGAATCTACTCACTTTCTTTGCTCAAGCAAAAATCAACACAGAAACCAGATGATACATTTCATTTCAATCAAGAGTTTCACAGAGCCTGAGAGACACAAACAAGATTTATGGCTTTTTAGAAGCTATAGTGTAAAAAAACAAAATTACTTCAAAAACTCTATTTTCTTGAAGTTAAATGCAAATCAAATAGGCCCTAATCTACTCAGCATTTATCTAGTGCCACTTGCCATAGTGCCTAGAAATTTAATATGATTATTTAGCATTTATATGTACTTTCTATTTGCTGTTTTTAAAAATCACTCTGCTCAGTCATTTTTAATCTATTCCATGAGTTTTGACAGGCCAATTGGTCCCATTTTACAGCTGAGGATATTATGAAGTTTTGAAGTTTCTGTGGTATTACATGAATCCAAGTGCTTGATCTTTTAAGTCTGCCGCTACTGAAGAACGTGTCCTGACATTGTGAGAAAATAGGGTTGGTAGGAGAGTTGGATGCACCTCCGAATTTCTTCAATAATCAATTGGTGACCTTTTTTCTTCATTTGATACCTGCTTGAAAAATTAATATTTGCTGGCTGACATGCCTTCATTTGTTGCATTCAGTTAACATAAGTTTTCTGAGTAAATAAAGTAATTTGAAAACTATGTGTAATTCACACACACCTGCTTGTATGTCTATTCTCTTTTCCACTGGTTGGAACTCATTGCTGTGGTTTGGCACCATAGTGCAAAGAGATTGCCTGAGACACTAAGATCAAGATGAGAGTTGATTCCAGCATGGGAGCCTCACATCACTGCATTTCTTATGGCTTGAACATGTGGGAGTTCAATTTATAAATGTGCGATCTTTCCCAAGTTGGCCCTGGACTCACGTGGATCCGTACAATCCATCACTGGAGCAGTTCTCCCACTACAATTCAAACTATGTGAACAGAAATCCTCACTTCTTCTAGGAAACATATGATAAGATTTCCTTGACAGAATTTTTGCTCTTTCCATCACCAGATATAGGTCTTGTGTACCTTCACATAACTGCTTTCACAGTGGTGTCTAGATATAGACATCATTCTTATGGGGGCGCATCTCCCTTTCCCAAATGTAAAGTCCCCTGGGGTTAAGGTCTTTGCTTTTGTCTCTTCAAATACCTTCACAGGCCCTAATACAGGCTGCACATAAGCTTCCAATTCGTGTATGTTAAATATAATTTAATAACGTCAACATTGATTTCAGAGTTTCTGGAGGTATCTCCATTTTCTGTTCTTAGTCAACCTGTGCCTAGGTGTGATTATTTATATTAAAAAATGATTTTGGAGTAATTTTCTGACCTACTTCTTTTAAAACCTCTGTGTGAGAATTTTTACCAGTACACAGAGATAAAAGAGATTCTATACCTGAGCTTTGAATTAAATAGAGACTAAAAACCTTACTTTGTTCAGGTGTTCTAGGACTCAGTGTACATCACCTTATTTAAGAAGCTTGTGTGGATATTCCTAGATAGAGTCAGGTACTTCCTGTGTCGTTAACCTCTGGGAGTACTTTGAACTCTGCTGGAGTTTTAACATGTGGTATGTTGCATGACATTTATTTATTTACATAACTGCTTCTAATAACAGAATGTAAACTCCTTGACAAAGAGAATTGGTGTTGTATCTATAATCCTGGTGCCTCACAGAAAGCAGTGTTTATAATGATGCTTGACACGTTTTCATCACACATAAATCATTTACATTTTGAGTATCAGAGACAGAGATAACTCCTAAGTCTACTTAAAGTCTATGACAGAGCATTCATATTGGATGGACTAAAACAGGTTTTATGAAAGGCGATCATAAAACCAGCTAGTTTCCTTGTATCTGGAACAGAAAAAGGAAACCTGATTAAGTAAGAGACTAGAATAATGACATCTATTCCACAATTCCTAGTAGACTTCCAAGCAAGGTCTCTGTAGCAAACATATACCCATTCCAACAAGGTCCATCTGTGCTGAGTTGGACCTTTAGCAAGATGTCTTTGCATTTCTAAAAGACACACAACCAGGTGATGTGGAATTTCGTCAAAAATGTGGGGTCATGTTGTAGGGATGACAGCAGCGGATGGTGATGGTATAAATACAATTGATGCAATTTCAAAGATGCCACTAAAGAATCTTTAGAAAACTCTTTTTTTTTTTAGTCTTTTCTCATCTCTCATTTGGGCTGGAAGTGATAAAATGGAAAATAAGCTTAGCTGCTTCTTAATGTTTGTTTCTCCTCTCCTCATTGGTTATAACTTGGTTTTGTCCCCAGCTCACTGAGTACTCTGAAAGACTGGACTAATGTTTAAGTCTTAATTTAATTAAGTTTAAAATGGCAATCTGCTTACTCTATCTTCCTTTCAATTTGCATCAATAAGCACCTGCCAAAAGAATATTTAGAAGCATTTTGATTGAAAGTTTGTTTTGGTAATTATCATGTCAAACTCAGGCTTTCTTGTTTTTCTCTTTTTATAAATCTCCACTACCATACTTCCTATATGTTAAAGTGTCCTTGATTTTAAGAGTTAACATAAAAACAGTTCTTTGGAAGAAGAAGAAGAAACATCTAAGTTTCTAATATCTAAGTTGAAACATCAAACCAGAGTTGTCTCTACTTTTTCTTTTTCTTCAAAATATTCAGGAAATTACCCAGTCCAGTGAAAGAGTTTCTGGGTCCATCAGGTATAGTTAATCTCACCATTTAATGATAAAGAGAAAAAAAAATTTGCTGGTCTTGTCAAACTTAAACACTTTTCCCTTGAACACTATTGAGCTATGAGCTGAGTTACTCAAGCTTCTCTCATCATGGCATAGATTTCCTTGCCTCCTACTAAATCCTACTGCTCCTCTACACACTCCATCCCCCAGGTTCAGACACAGAGTAGATCCAACCATCGATTTCTTTGTTTCTGTTTCAGGGATGCTGAAATCCAGTTCTGAGAAAAAGCATATTTTGTTCGTTATTGTCTGTTGGTCTCTACAGATCCACTCTAGCCATCTCTGTCTTGCTGGAGACTGGCTTTCCTGGATTGGATCGCCCAGACTTAACAATGTCTGCCAAGGATCATAGCTCCTAATGAAAGGCCCTCTCGAAAGCTACAGATCTCATTAATGCTCTTTCGTATTATCCTCTCAGGGGAGGGCAGCTCGCCAACCTGTGGCTAGCTCTAGGATACTTCATTCCCAGGACACTTCGCCAATTCTTATTGATTTCTCTTTACCCTACCAACGTGTTTGTAAATGAAACTTTGTGAAACTCTCCTCAGTTACTGCATTTGAGTGTGCTGCCTTTTTCCTGTCATGACCCTACAATATGTCATCATCCTTACACACAAACATACACCCACTTATATATATTTAAATTGTTACGTAATAAAAAGATACAGTAAGACATCTTTTAGCTTCCTTTTAGCATTTTAATCTTTTCCATGTTTGCATGCTAAACAGGTCTTACTTTTATAAAAAAAAAAGATTAATATGCATAATGAAATGATAGAGTCATGTGACTTGACATTAGCTTTGCTCAAGGTTCTACTAGCCAATATCCTTTTCATCTCTAGTTAATTCCCTAGACCATCCCACATCTGAATATTTCCTTATCTTCTCTGCATATGCAATCACCCCAATGCTCAGTTTTTTCCACTGACAGGGCTTCAATCTCAAGGAAGAAAAGCAAGTACAACTAATGTCAATTCCTCCAATTTCTCTGTTATCGCTTCAGAACTCCAAAGCTTCAGTAACACTATTTGCCATCTCCAAGAATTTTGAAGCCATTTTTCTAAGATTTACACCTGCACCTGAACTCTTAAAACCATCTTGGCTGGGGCGCCACTGAGTGGCTCAGTGGGTTAAGCCGCTGCCTTCGGCTCAGGTCATGATCTCAGGGTCCTGGGATCGAGTCCCGCATCGGGCTCTCTGCTCAGCAGGGAGCCCGCTTCCCTCTCTCTCTCTCTCTGCCTGCCTCTCCATCTACTTGTGATTTCTCTCTGTCAAATAAATAAATAAAATATATTTAAAAAAAAAAAAAAACAAAAAAACCATCTTTGCTTACATTCTATAGGACTTATCTCCATGATAATCATACCTCTTCAATCTTTTCAAATCTTGTTTTACCCTCTTTACTGATTTTTTTCTTTATCCTCCATAAACATCTTCCATTCTCTGCCTTTAGTTTTAAGAGGGAAATGCCTATTCTCTACAGTCCTTATCATTCAACCTCTTACTATTTGCTCTACTCCTTGTTGTTTATTTTTTCTTATTCTCTCCTTTGAAATTGTACTCTCAAAGGTCATCAGTGTCTTTACATTATCAAATACGAATGGTTTAACCCTAGTCCGTGGTATCTGAAAGTTCTGAGAATCTTTTTTCCTGACTCTTCTACTTTATGTCCCATTTGTTATTAGCTTTTCTTATATGCTCTCAATCCTATTTTTTTCCTGATTTTACAGACTTTGGGGACTTAATATTCTTCAGTTGAATGGTAGCAAATTATATCTTATCTCCCTTAATAACAGCACAATTTCTCAACTATTTCTCAGTGTCTCAATCCAGGAAACATGAAATTTGGATGTTGTTTTGATGGACTGCTTCAACTTGGGTCTTCTTTGAGGTAGCCTCCAAAGCAGACCATTAAACTTTAACCAGCTAAGTCTGCAACAGATTTCCTTACTGATTCTTCATTTCTGACCTGAATACTAACCTCAAACTCCTCTCCATAGTTAAGACCACTCTAAAATCTCATCCTGAAGCTTTCCCAAAAATCACATGTCTCATACCATCCCCTTCTTACATGTACTCAGATGTTTTCCTTTTTTTCAGAATAAACTAAATTTCACAGCATGGCACACAAAGCAGGTCTATGTCACATGCTTTATTTTTTTAAGGACTTATTTATCTTAGAGAAGAAGAGAATTTGCAAGTGCATAGTGGGAGGCACAGAGGGAGAGGAAGAGGAAGAGAAGCCAATATCCTTTTCATCTGAGCATGGAGCCCCAGGCAGGGCTTCATCCCATGACCCTGAGATCATGACCTGAGCTGAAATCAACAGGTGGATGTTCAATGCACTGAATGACCCAGGTGTCTCTGCTCTCTTTTTTTAAATTTACTTTTTGCACCTTGTTATCCAACAATGGTGAACATTTGGTCCTTTCTGAATACATCATGTACTTGCATGCTTTCTTTTTATGCTGTCCCCTCAGGATGATCTTTTTTCCCATCTGTGTTACTGAAATTCTACTCATTTCTAAAATCCAACTTACATCTTAATAGTGAGTATTAAATGCTTCCTTTTTTCATACTACCATAACATTTTTTTAATAAACATATAATATATTTTTATCCCCAGGGGTACAGGTCTGTGAATCGCCAGGTTTACACACTTCACAGCACTCACCTTAGCACATACCCTCCCCAATGTCCATAAAATGTTGTTTTATAACCATATCCCCTGCATATTTATCGGTAGCTCTCCTTCAATACATCATGAGCTCCAATGTCTTCATACTTTAATGAAAAATGAAAATATAATTTTGGGGTCATATTCGAGCCAGGTTCTAAAACAGAGATGGGGAAAGGGGGAAAACAGAACTACTAAATGTCTAGGACTAATATGTTATCTTATTAATTTATTTTGTATAAATAATGATCTTTTTAAAGCTATGGTTGTGCCAGTAGATAGTTAACTTGGAGATCTTTCATCCTGTATTTTATTTTATCTTATTTTATTCTTTTAAAGATTTTGTTTATTATTTATTTATTTATTTATTTATTTGAAAGAGAGAGAGAGAGAGAGAACATGAGCAGGGTTGGGGGCAGAGGGAGAGGAAGAAGCAAGGTTATGTCCTGGGACCCTGAAATCATGACCAGAGCACAAAAGGCAGATGCTTAACAGGCTCAATCACCCAGGTGCCCCATCCTCTATTTTAAATCATTACTCAAGAGCTTTTAATTGCCTGTAGTTCTTAGAGATATTCTTCCAGAAAGACTATTTACTCTTTCAATTTGTTTAGCTAACTACTTCCCATATAATACAAATGCAAACTTCAGAAGTGTGTCTCTCTGTATTACACTGCATTCTAAATTAAAAGTGTCTAGATAAATGAGAATGTATTACAATTCAATACATTTTCCTTTTATTTTTATGGTACTGCAGTACTTTTAAGGTCTTCATAACCATTAATTACTTTGATGCTTATGATACTGCTATGAGCTAGGGAAAAGAGAAACATTATTTTCCCCCGGTTTAAGTATAAACAAAGAAAGAGACATGGTTTTGAGTAACTTGTTAAGATCAACCATGAGATAGAGACAAGTATTGAACCCAGTTTTTCAATCTGGGTTATTGTGCTTTGCCCTAGAAAGGTTACTTTCAGTTTGTGCTCCCACTCCACCAAATAGATTTTAAAATATTCCAACTTAATCACAGATTTTACTGATTTTTGCCTACATTTTCAAAAAGAAAATTAAACCATGGCAGAAAACTGATGAACTCATGTGGTTTCTGGGTTATATGGAGATCATTTCCCCCAGGTGGTACATTTTTATAAAACAGGCTTCCCTATATTTGGTCCAAAAGTGAAGGATTTTGGTTTTCCAGGTTTGCTTTTTACTTAAAATGAAATTATGAATTACTTAAAATGAAAACCTAAAACAGTGTGAGTGGTACATACTTAATTGAGGCTATTCCTATAGACCTAAGTATCTGTTGACAGTATTTTAAAACCTGGAAGGTCTTATGCAATAACCTCAATTCCAGTCCTCAGCACATAGATAGATGGATAGATAGATCACCACCACCCCCCCCCCCCCCAAGAAATGGAAAGCAGTCCTCTTCATCACTTTACTGTTCAGATTATATGGAATTATATGGAATCTCATTTACCTTGGCTGGCGAGACTTTTTAAGATAAGAGTTAATACTTTCAAGTGGATGGTTCAGTAGAGTGAGCCAATGGAGAAAGCCAAGTAAATTTCAGTACTCTGGGAGTGGAAGGGAAATTGCCAAGAAAACGTAATCTCCTGTAGATTTTTCTACCTGAAAGACCAACCTAAGAGTTGAAACCCACCCAGTTGATGGCAAGAAGCCCAGAAAAGTGAGGCACCTGGCTCCCCTAAGCCAAGAATCTCTGGAATGGGAGAGACAGGTAAGCGATGAAAAAGAGCCTCATTCTAACAGCACAGATGGCCAGTGCCATCCCCGCCAAATGGCTCACCAGGTCTGACAAAGGGGGCAGGTGATCAAACAGACTAAGGCTGACATGACTCTTCGAAATAGTACTGGAAAGTATGACAGAGATGGGGGAGGCGGATAGAAGCAGAAATAGTCAATTTATGGAAAAATTATTGTCGTCTCCACCTGGCAGCATGTCCTTTCGACATCTGCCTTCCTAGGGCTTCTGGATTTTCTCAGCCCTGGCAAGTGGAGATCAGGTGCTTGAGCAGATGATATACTTAGTTCCTGCTGGGATGGAGGCTGAGTTGCTGTGTTTTGTCAGTTCCACCCCCATGATTGATGGGGTGGTGGGAAAGTCACCACTCCACTGGCCCAAACACATTCTCTCCCTCCCATCAGAGAACCGATTCTGCAAACAAAAGTGGATGGCATTCAAGAGTTACAAAGGTTGGAGAAAGAAGAGAAGTCACTGAAAATAAAGGGGATAGTTTGCAACATAGGACCTCACCATACGAAGTGTCAGTAGATATTAGATCTCTCTATTTTCCCCTCAGTCAGACTCTCTGCTTAATCGAGGTTATATATTCACTAATTTCTTTTTTGTAATCACCCTCTCTTTCACCCCAATGCTCTTCACATTTCTATATATAGAAATCTTGTCAGTGTGAATCTTTTTAAAGCAGAATCATGAAATACACCCTCTGCTCTATTTAGTCTAATCCACAAGAGATTGGGGAAGTTACACGAAGTTACCCAAGTTTATCTTATCAGACTAGTTAACAAAAGGCTTCCTTGAGAAAGGGAAACAAGCAAACAAACAATTGTTCTCCTGAAATTGTGCTCTTGGAGAGTCTGAGCATAACTTTCTTAGAAGCCCTTTAACCATAGGTGGACCATCCTTAGGAGTGTATGTATCCTTTGATCCAGGAGTTCGTTATCTAGAGTTTTTCTCTAAGAGGTTAAGCTGAGATATGCACAGGAATTTATCCATTAGGATATTCATTGAAACATTAGATGCAACTTAACTTTCATTATGATATTTATTATATCAGCTATGATACAGTTATATGGCAAGCTTCTAAAAGGATTCAACCATTAAAAATAATAATGCCAACAAATATTACATTAATACCATTATCAGTTCTATGCTATGCTGTGATTAAAAACAACAAATTCTCAGGATGCCTGGGTGGTGCAGTGACCAGGTTTCAGCTCGGGTAGTGATCCCAGGGGCATGATATCAAGCACCAGGTCAGGCTCCATGCTTCAGCGTGAAGTTTGCCTGGGATTCTCTCTCTCTTCCCCTCTGCCCCTCCCGCTCATGCTCTCTTCAAAAAAAAAATCTTATGTCCTAGTGGATTCTAGAAATATAGGTTTGTATATTGCTCATATCATGTGTCCTTGATGGGCTGAATAGGAGTTTGGCTCCACTTTTCCTTAATGTGGGATAAACCAGAGGTAGGGTCAATAATGAGCCTCCACCGTATCCAGATTCAAGTCTGTGAAATCTATGACTGTTAACCTTAATTGGAAAGGGGTCTTCCTTAGATGTGGTTACATTAAGGATCTTGGGATGGGGAAATTATCCTTGGATTATTCAGGAGGGTCCTAACTGTAATCACAAATATCCTTATAGAAGGGGGGAAAGGGAGATTTAATTCCTGGCAGGAGAAAAAATTTCCTCTGACAGACTCAGAGGAAAGCAGAGTCAAAGTGAGAAGAAGGAGGAAGTCAAGAAATGCAACCATAGGTGTTGGAAAAGGCAAGGAAATGAGTTCTTCCCCAAGGTCTCCAGAGGGGGAGCACGGCCCTGTTGACGTCTTGATTTTAGTTTTGTAACACTCATTTTGAACTTCTGGCCTGAAAACTGTAAGAGAATAAATCTGTGTTGTTTAAAGCCACCAAGTTTGTGGTGATTTGTTGCAGTAGCAATGAAAGCCTAATAGAGAGGTGAACGGGACAGGCACTGTCTGGATCCTTGCCAGCACCACGGCAGAAAAGAAAAGAGCTCTGGTGTGTTATCCTCTGGAAATTAAGTGTTTTCTCTCAGAAGTAACACAAGCCACCGGTCAAACTGAACTTACAGTCCCACCAGAACCTTTAGGGCTTTAGGAACCCTACCATGTATCTGAAACTAGGAGAACTAGCAATATTTGGTTAGTAGTACTAGTGATTGTTCACCACATTGAAATTATGCGTAATATATAGGGCACCTGGGTGGCTCAGTTGGTTAAACGTCTGACTCCGGCTAAGGTCATAATCCCCGGGTCCTGGGATCGAGCCCCAAATCGGTTCCCTGCTTAACAGGAAGCCTGCTTCTCCTTCCCCCCCGCTTTTGCTCTCTCTTTCTAATAAATAAATAAAATCTTAAAAAATTTTAAAAATGAGGGACGCCTGGGTGGCTCAGTTGGTTGGACGACTGCCTTCGGCTCAGGTCATGATCCTGGAGTCCCGGGATCGAGTCCCACATCGGGCTCCCAGCTCCATGGGGAGTCTGCTTCTCCCTCTGACCTTCTCCTCATTCATGCTCTCTCTCACTGTCTCTCTCTCAAATAAATAAATAAAATCTTTAAAAAAAATTAAAAATGAGAATAAGGATAATATAATAATAAGTGAAGATCTGGTTAGATTAATAAGTGAAAATCTGGTTAGAAATCATGTTGTAAAACAATTCTGCTACCAATATGGGAAAATAAACCAGAAATATGTACCTACACGTAAACATAAAAAAGATCCTGAAATGGATACTATAGTTTTTTTCTGGAAAGTGACTAGGAATAGGTGATTTTTCTTTTTCTCCTTTTAAAAATTTTTTTTAGATTTTTATCTTTTAATTTACTATTTTTATTATTTTTATTTTTTTACTTTTTCTCCTTTTTAAGTGTAACCAATGAGTATGTGTTTTTATAAGAAGAAATCACTTTTTCAAGTAGATTAGCAAGTATGCACTAGTATAATAGTATATAAACCTAAAACTAATATTTATACATATACATATGTTTTAAAAGAGTTTATTTATTTATTGAAGCGAGACAGAGCATGGGTGGTGGGCAAGGGCCGAGGGAGAGGGAGAAGCAGACTCCCCACCAAGCAGGGAGCCTGATGCGGGCTAGATTCCAGGGCCCTGGGATCGTGACCTCGGTGGAAGGCAGATGCTTAACTGACTGAAATACCCAGTGCCCCCTAAACCCAATATTTAAAATATAATATTCATTTGTGAAAAAGGTAAATTCAGGAGTTGGAAAGTATCACAGTTTGAAGGGTCTGAGAGATAACTGAAACCCAAAAGATGACAAAATTTATCTAAGACATAACCAATTATGTAACCTTAGACTCTGGGCAAAACTTGCAGCTTTCCTGATTTAAAAGGTGGTGGTTTGTTTTTTGTTTTGTTTTGTTTTCCCCCAATGCTAAATCCAATCTTTTGCTTATTTACTAAATTAGTAATGTTGTGGAGTTTTTTTTTTTTTTTTTTTTTCATTTCTTTTCTAACCTCACAATGATGATTTTTGGAATAATGGAAACTTAAAATATAACTATTTAATTCATTTTGCCCCTTTTCACAAGGGAGCTGCCAGATTCCAATAACCTGTTTATGTCTTGGAAATAGCACACTGTCATTTTTTTCTTTTTAAAGATTTTGTTTATTCACTTGACAGAGAAACAGCAAGAGAGGGAACACAAGCAGGGAGAGTGGGAGAGGGAGAAGCAGACTCTCCTGCTGAGCAGGGAGCCGGAGGCAAGGCTCCATCCCAGGACCCCGAGATCATGACCTGAGCAAAGGCAGAGGCTTAACGCCTGAGCCACCCAGGAGCCCCTGCACACTGTCTTTTCACGAACACATCCCAAGTACCAACCCACATGCACGACAAACCCAGAGGTGTCTTTCAAAAAATGAAAATAATTTCAATCAAAAGATAAGATGGTGGTTTCAGATATGATGTCTGTGATATTGTCATTTATAAGAGATGCCATATATATGTGTGTGTGTGTGTGTGTGTGTGTGTGTTTGTGTTTATCCACACTTCCTGGCTTATAGCTCCCCAAACCCCTGGAATTTCCTGAGCAACAAGAGCAATGAGAAAATCTTTTGTGAGAATATTTGGACTCTTGTCCTCAGTTCCTGAAATCACTTCAGAGCCATGAAGGTTACATGGGGTGTCTTGTTATTCTGAACAAGCTCTTTCTAACACAACTGGATTTATGTTAATGAAGGTGATTTCTGCAATCCCCCGAAGAATGAGGGCTCGTTGCCAGGGGAACCAACCAGGAATGGAGAGTTGGAACTTCCAGTCCAACCCTCTGATTCAGGGGATGGAACAGGGGCTGGAGGTTCAACCGTTCACCAGTGGCAAATTAATCAGTCACATCTACATAAGAAAGCTCCCCATAAAAACCCAAAAGGAGGGGTTTCAGAGAGTTTCTGCAATGGGTAGCCAGACACCTTCATAAACCACCGTGCTGGGACCCACACTCCACAGGGACAGAAACCCATTTGTTTAGGACTTCACCCGACGTACCTCCATGTGGCTGTTGAATTGTGTTCTTTAATGTCCTATGTAATAAACTGGCCATCTGTGGCCCCTCTAGCAAATTAATTCAACCCAAGGAAGTGGTCAAGGGAACCTCCATTTTACTGCTGGCCAGTCAGAAGCACAAGTAGCAACTTGACCTTGTGATTGGCCTCTGTAGTGGAGAGCGGCCTTCTGAGACTAAGCCCTTTGCCTATGGAATGTGACTCTTATCTTTGTGCAGACAGCGTCAGAATCGAGCTGAATTCTCAGACACCTCGCTTGTTGCTGGGTGGAAACTTAACACACACACAATTGAATTGGGTCCAGAAACCTAACTTAGTGTTCTTCTTGGGAATTCAGATGTAGGGCTGCCACAAGAAAGTACCACAGACTGGTTGGCTTAATCAACAGAAGCATTTTCTCGCAATTCTGGAGGCTAGAAATCCAAGATCAAGGTATTAGAAGCATTGGTTTCTCCCAAGGCCCTTCTTCGTCCGTCCTTTCTGTGTCTTCACATAGTCTTCTGTTTGTATCTGTGTCTTAATCTTCTTTTCTTTCCTTTTCTTTTTTAAAGATTTATTTATTTACTTAGAGTATGTGTACTCACATGAATTGGGGGAGGGGCAGAGGGTGAGACCTCTTTAAGCATCCTTCCCATTGAGCATGGAGCCCAAAGCAGGGAATCCATGAAATCATGACCAGACCTGAAACCAAGGGTTAGACACCCAACCGGTGGAGCACCCCAGGCACCCCTTAATCTTCTCTTCTTATAAGGACTCCAGCCATATTATTCTAATAGCCTCATGTTAATGTAATTATCCCTTTAAAGATCCTCGCTCCAAATATAGTCACGGTCTGTGATACTGAGGGTTAGGACTTCAACATACACATTATGGGGGGACAACTGAGCTCATAACACCAGGTTTTTGAGGAAGATCTTACTGACATACCAGGAGCCTCTGTTTTTTGAAACTGATGGACGTGCCACATCTGAGAGAAATTGCTGTTCAGCTGAGTTAAGTATTATTTGGCCTCGCCTTTAAACTCATCCTTGGAGACCAGAATCTTCTTGGAAGAAGAGACATTCGTGTATATTTAAATTTATAAACATGTTCTGCAGGCCTCTGCTTTCTATAAGAGATCTGCATACAAGCACATTGATATTCCCGCTGCCTCTACTTCAACACATTTGCAGAAGGCAGAAGCTTCCAGGAGAATGGCAATTTACCTCATTCCCTGCTGTAATACACAGCAGGTGTTAATTACTTTGTTATTTCAATTGTTCAAAATGCCCCTAATGCCACAACTCTGGGCACACTTAGCAATGCTATCCCCCCCCCACCACACACACCATTTATTTAAAAAGCCTGCCTCGAGTGTCTATTTGTTCAGCCAACATTCTACATTCCAAATTGTTACTGGCTAATTCTTACCAGAATATGAAATGCATTCCCAATGTGAAATGAATTCCTCAGACATGGATTTCTGACATTAATTGCAGTGAGAATATAAGGAGGAGCTAATGTTTATTTTATCACGGGACAAAAAAAATCATATCCTTTGAGTCCCCTAAAACTCACCTCCATACAAACTGGGGCCATTTTACCCCATCCATGGGAAAAGGGCTTCAATTTCCTAAATAGTGTGCATGGGTGCATGGATGTGCACGTGTGTGTGTGTGTGTCTGTGTGTGTCTCCTGTTCAAATGCTTACCAAGTACAGCTAAGTTGGGGCCTCTTGAGCTTTTCGTGATTTAAATGCACAAGCCCTGGTTCATGGAGCCAGCCACTCAGTATAATGGAGGAGGCTGTTGCTGCTGCTTCTTTTATCCACTAAACAAAATGTTTCCGGTTTGATATTTTGTCCATTTTAATCTTAGGAAAGATCAAAAGAAACTGTGAACATTCTGTTTAAGTCCTTTGAATATAAAGCGATTAAACATCAAGTAAAAAATGAAGAAAGTCATCCTAGAAGTCGTGAGTCTAGGTTTGCCCAGTCTTCCACCTGCCTCTGTGACACCTAGGAAATCCTGATGCCCCTCAGAGCCTCGGCCGTCTCATCTGTCTGATGGCCATCGGATACCTCCTGACATCTACATAATGCTTTATAGCTCAGAAAACACAATGAACATTTGATGCTTATAGCTAAATTGGCACCAAAGACAGGAAAAGCTGATTAAGACAATCATTTACCATCCGAAGATCCTGAGGCTCAGAAAAATGAATTTCTCACAGTAACAGAGCTAATGGGTATGGAAACAGTACTCATTTTCTAAAGGCAGAAGGGTAAAAAACCACATGCACTTTTGGTATCTCCTCCTGCTACATAATCTACCATTGTATTAAAAAAAAAAAAAAAAAGCCAACTTTTGGAAAGTTTGCAATAACCCAGCAAAAAATACTCAAGCCAAATACCATTTACTCATACTAAAGAGATCCAAGGATAACATAAATAATTTATATCTCCAGACAATACAAATCCTATTTTGCTTCTACATAATTTCATTTGAACAAACAAAATAATATGTGTGAAATCATCTGCAGTGTCTAGTTTATATTAGGTACTCAATATACATTGGCTGAATCAAAAACTATTAAACCTATTTTTTTTTCTCGTAGGTTTTTGATTTTTACGGGTTTTTCATTTTGCTCCTGTGGATGTTTTCCTCCAGAACTGTTCTCCTTTTAGCCTGCTCCATGAATCATGCTTGAGGATATATCAGATCCCAGGAATGGAAGCAGTTTTTGGTGGAACCCATTTTCACGACCAGGACAAGAAACAGCTCTTCTAGAGCTATGTCTGGAACATTCTCTATTTCCAAGAAACCTTACTGAAAACCTAGAGAGAAATGTCAGGTTTCAGAATGAGTAGATACTGGATGAGTGGTCGCCTGAAATGAATTACCTTACCAAATCCCATTGGTTTTGGCCTCTGGATGCATTAGGATCTATTATTCCATAAACTGCTGCATGGTTATTCCTAAGTAGCTTTGTGTGCTTCTTTATAAGGAAATTTTAGGAGACGATCCATGAATTCCTATGTTTTTCTTTTTCTTTCGTTCACCATGAAAGCATGTGACAATATAAAGGAAGCTGGCAATATAAAGGAAGACAGTGGGCTTTGTAGTTAGAAGACTTGAAGTACTTTGGGTACCGGACCCTCAAATTATCAGGTGTGTGACCAAAGCAATTCATACAGCCATTAACCTCTGATTCCGTTTCCAAAAATAAGGATGTTGACTAAAAAATTCGCAGGATTTGACTTACTTATAATCCCATGAGCCAAAGTGCATGAAAGAGACCTATGATGGTACAAGAACTAGTTAGTTCCTGAGTGAAATAACCTTAAATGTTTGGTCTTTGAAACTATGCATTTGGCGGCGGGCCGGGGGGGGGGGGGGGCGGGGCTTGAATTGCAGTTCGGTCTGTCCATATCACTGAGTGATAACCAATGGGATGGGCAGAAATCGAGACACAGTACTTCCAGGTGCACTCACAAGAACGATCCCACACAGTCTCTCTCTCTCCATTTCACTTGATTAGATGTTAATGCCCATAGTAGCCCTGAAAACTATGTATTGAAAAATGGTAGAGCCTTCAACCACCTGGGGGTCTGAATAACCTCATGGAACAGAGTCCCCAGCCCATCCTGCTACCAACTGACTTTATGAAGTAGGAATTAAATCTCTATTGTGTTAATTCATTGATAATTTCTAATTTATCTGGCCCAGCAGCTATCATAGCTCTAACCATCAAGTATTATTATGAATGTTAGCCCGTGTTACTTTATTCCAGTATATAGGGTTATTTTCAGCGTCTCTTTGTTGGCAGCACACTTTCAAACCCTAGAACTTTTAGTGGCACACTTGAAAGAATTAAATTCGGAGTTTGTGAAACCCAAGGGATACACACAGGGAATCCGATGTGGGATTGGCCGCTCCAGCAGGGTTGGTTACTTCAAGGCATGGACCACAAACTCCAGCAGCGGTGATCATCAGCAAGGCTCTCCTAATTCATTCCATACCACACTGATCAAAAGATTATCTCTAGCATCATCTCAGCTCTGCAAAGCAGTTTTAGTTTGCAATTGCTTTCATATTTTCTTTGAGCCTCTATCTTTTATCTTTTATCATATTTTTGTGCCTGTTTCTTTTATCTTGAACACTTAACTGGTGGCTCCTAATTCATGTTTATCACTCTATAGTTCCTTGTACAGAACCTGAACAAACCAGGAGTTCAACAAAGGTTGATCTGTTATCTTCTGATGTGAATATAACAAGCATTGCCACCCCTTGGCACCTGAGCCATGGTTTTCAAAAGCACATTCATGTACCTAAGCCACCATAACTGTGAAACCAGAGGGGCGAGGTTCCCAAGCACAGATGGGGGAACATAAGCTAAGAGAGATCAATTACATTTTCATGTTTCCATGACTAATAAGAAGCAGATCTGAAACTAGCTCTGCTCTATCCTGATTTTCAATCTAGTGTTCATTCTACAGAATAACATATAGTAACTATAACATTCATGGTGTTCTGGTGATCACAGAGATAGATACTCTTTATTCTGAAGGGGTCACAGTCATACCCACCCTCTACAAAATAGCCTCAAAAATAGAAATGGTCAATAAAAGTGACAGCAAAGGCTTTTGTCCCTAAGGGTCTATTTTGAACTTTTTTTTTTTTTTTTTGAATGAGTTCTATTTCTGAATAAACCAGATTTTCTGGAGTTACTTAGTAAAACAACTGTAATAGTTTGCCATAATGGGTAGGGCTGTCATGGTTGCTTGTATCACAACTTTCTAACCCAGATGTTTAAGTGAGGATTCATATATGTAGACAAAGGCTACCAGCAGGGGATGGGGGGCACCAGGCGCTGAGTCAGTCAAGTGTCCCGACTCTTGGTTTCAGCTCAGGTCATGATCTCATGGGTTGTGAGATCAAGCCCTGCATCAGGCTCCACACTCAGTGTGGAGTCTGCTTGAGATTCTCTACTTCTCCTTCTGCCCCTCCTTGTGCACTCTCTTTCTCTCTCTTTCTCCTAAAATAAACAAATAAATATTAAGAAAGAGAGAAAGAAAGAAAGAAAGACATTCAGTCTATTGAATTCTGTTCTAAACTAAATAGATAAAGATGGGGGGTGTGGTTCCCTAATTGAGAGAACCTGGAGTACTAAAAATATTACAGGAACATCACATCACGTAAGACTTGGCCGAGAGGGGCGCCTGGGTGGCTCATTGGCTAAAGCCTCTGCCTTCAGCTCGGGTCACGATCCCAGGGTCCTGGGATGGAGCCCTGAGTCGGGCTCTCTGCTCGGCAGGGAGCCTGCTTCTGCCTCTCTCTCTCTGCCAGCCTTTCAGCCTACTTGTGATCTCTGTTTGTCAAATAAATAAATAAAATATTAAAAGAAAAAAAAAAAAAGCCTTGGCAGAGAATGCTGGCTAGCTACCCAAACCTTGTTGACCGTCCTCTGGGCTTAAAACTGGACTATATCTCACAAGTGTGCCATGCAGTTAGATGTGTTCATATATTAGGACCGTCAAATGGGATGTAAGCAAGAATGGTATATTCCACTTCTAGATCTGATCCTTAAAAAACACAGATTATGGATCACCATGAATTTTTCTCATAGGAACAGCTAAAAGATGTAAGGAACTTATTTCCATGTATAATCACATGGAAGAGAACACGATGTCAACATTACTACTTCTTTCTCTGCTGTTGTTGGTGTTACTTAACCGTAGCTTATCCTAATCACAGAAAGAATAATTTTCAAAAGGAAACTCATTGATAAAAATATAGCATCATTTCAGGAAATTTCTGTTATTCATTTATTTGAAGGATGAAATATCATCCAGGCAAATGGCTGATTTTAAAGACAAAAGAAAAAAGAAATTGAAGTTTCATTTTCTTCCTAATAATCTCAATATTTGGTCTAAATAAAAACTATCTAGAAGTGCCTGGGTGGCTCAGTCATTAAGCATCTGCCTTCAGCTCAGGTCATGATCCCAGGGTCCTGGGATCAAGTCCCACAGCGGGCTCTCTGCTCAGCAGGAAGCCTGTTTCTCCCTTTCCTACTCCCCCTGCTTGTGTTCCTTCTCTCACTGTGTCTCTGTCAAATAAATAAATAAATTCTTTTAAAAAAATAATAGAAACAAAGAAAGAAAAAAGCCATATTGAAGTGTAAAAGGCACCGTCTGAAAGTAATGATCATGACTTCTTATGACTAATTTGGGAGACTAAGAATGATTTATGACACTTCTAAATGGAACAGAATTGGTTACAGTTTGAATTAGATAACACTGAGTGTCAGATCTACCACAACTACTTTGTTTCATGAACACTCTAGCTAGCTAGTGACTTTCTGAATTTACCTCTGTGGTCAACAAAGGTAGCAAGGCAAACCCAATGCCTACAAGACAAGGGACACTTCTAATGGGCAACTTTGGCTCCAGAAGTCCTCTCAAGAGTTCCTGGCTGGATCTTTCTTTGGCCTGCCTTAGAGTTTGAGACTCTTGTCCCCAGTCTCTTGCACCACTGACTAATGTTCTCCCTGGTTTCTTTGGCCCTCTCCCTTTTGTCCTTCGCAGCTGTTTTCTCAATAAATCTCATCCATGTCTAATCCCATCTTGGAGGGCTTGCAGTAACACGAGGCATGCAAAGAGCTTAGCGCTGAGTAAGTCCTTGATTCATATTCGCTGTTACTATTCATAATCTTTATGTTTTTAAAATAGGAGATTCCATAAGCACAGGGGTAAAGTGGCAGCCTGGGGGTAGGGAGAACTAAGAGTCCAAATCCAAGATTAGGAGAAAACACGTACAGCTCTAGTAAATCTCCCCTCATAGGGAATATTATGATATTGTCACCTAAAAACATTATGAAATATAAACAACAACTACAACAAAAACCTACAAGGGCTGATTTATAACCCACAGTTGGGATTAAGTTTTTTTTTTTTTTTTTAACTTGCTTTTTAACATTTAAAATCCTAATTTTAGAGATGTGGAGAAAAAAAATGTTGAAGGATTGAAGGAATAAGAAGTCTGGCTTATCACTTATTGAACGCTTGAATTTTCTTTCTTTCTTTCTTTTTTTTAAGATTTTATTTATTTGACAGAAAGACAACGAGAGAGAACACACACAGGGTTGGGGGAGTGGGAGAGGGAGAAGCAGGCTCCCATGGAGCAAGAAGCCTGATGTGGGGCTTGATCCCAGGACTCTGGGATCATGACCCGAGCTGAAGGCAGACACTCAACATCTGAGCCACCCAGGCACCCCTATTTGAATTTTCAAAGACGTACACAAATCAGCTCTTTCTCATATTTTTTGTAGGTTCTGAGAAAAGAGACAAGATGAAAATGGTGTAACGAAAAAATATATTTCTTATAAACAACAACAATAAAAAAGTATGATTTTCCATTTGCAAATTTTTTTTTAAGATTTTTATTTATTTATTTGACAGACAGAGATCACAAGTAGGCAGAGAGGCAGGCAGAGAGAGAGGAAGGGAAGCAGGCTCCCTGCTGAGCAGAGAGCCCGATGCGGGGCTCGATCCCAGGACCCTGGGATCATGACCTGAGCTGAAGGCAGAGGCTTTAACCCACTGAGCCACCTAGGCGCCCCCCATTTGCAAATTTTTAATAGCAGGCTGTCCCTCCCATATTTACTGAATGCTAACCCCAGGCACAAGTCTAATGCTATGTATTTGGGGGGAAAAGTCAAAGAATGCAGGGTTATGGTCCTTGTCATTGGGCTATTGAAGGTTCAAATAAACCTACATATGTGAATATTTTATTCGTGAATGGTAGTAAGTTCAACCCATGCACAGAAGTGTTACAAAAACCTGGATAAGACTAGCTCAACAGCAAAGACAGTTAATGTGATTAGTAGTTTCTTGAATATCTACCATGTGTCAAGCATTTTACAGAAGTTTTCCCATTAAATCCTCTCTCCATTACTGTGAAGTCTTCTATGTTTTATGGGTCAGAGTCTGAGACATACACGGAATAGGAGACCCAGGATCTTAACTTGGGCTTAAAGGGGCCAGGGTCTTGATTCTTAACCACTGAGGTCTACAGCGGATGCAGCCTATAATCCAATAAAACTTGTCAGAAAAGACTGTTTTAAGGAAGACAAACCTTGAAGACTTAGCATAGGTTGGAGCCTTTGTGGAAGGCGAGAGAAAAGCAAGTACTCCACGAGTGGACTAGAGAAGGCAGAACAACGACTCAGAATGGAACGGAAACAAAGCACGTGTACAAGAGAGGGAAACGGGCCGGCCTGTCAGTGTTCGAAGGTTTGCCCGGGGAGGAAGGGGAGGAAGGAGGAGCAGAGGCGGAAGGAAGTAGACCGTGGAGACAGCTTGAAATGCAGACCGGGAAGGTCTGACACCTGCTGAGGCAGGAACCCTGTTCTGGCAGTGCTGGGTCCTGGTGTGGGTGACTTCCTGGGCCTAGAGTCAAGGCATGAGGACCTGGTTTAGGGGCCAAACTCTGGAAATGGAAAGCAGGATGTGAGCCAGAAAAAAAAAAAAAAAAAAAATGCCAAGGAAGCAGTAGGCACAGCTGGGGGACATCATGTAAACAACGCATGGAGAAAGGAGTTGGCACCTGTCTATGGCCATGCACTGGCTCCAGACCAAACACGGACATTATAAACTGGGGGAATCAGGAAATGTTGCCTAACTATGACTTAGGTAGTAACTAAAGTTCCCCCACAGCCTTGCCTTCAACATTTGTCGAAGACTCTGGGTGAGTTCTCTCCAGTCCTGCCTAGGAACAGGACGGTAGGACCCCACCCAGGTGCGGCATTGCCGGCCTCGGTGAGGACCGCAGGAAAGGGGGTCCCCGTTCAAGTCAGAGCTGACCGGAATGCAACAATCAGGCAAGCACCAAGCCTGCCAGGGGAGTTCTGCAATCGGCCGCAACCCCACACCATCTTTTCCCACAGCAATAGCTAACGCTGGAGCGGCAGCTACCTTCTCCCGGGGCATCATCGTGTTTTTCTGCAGCTCAAGTGGGCCCAGCCTGGGCAGCTAACAATCGGCGGCAAAGCACACTGCTGCCACGCCACAAGGCTGGCTAATCAGGGCTATTATGCTGTAGAAAGCTTCACTGATGTGCCTCTTAAAATTTTTACCACTGACACACCTACCATCTGACACCGTACAATTAGCCCAGTGCTCTTGGAGCCCATGGTAGCGATAATATTACCACATCAGAGAAATCGTGATGTGAGATTCAGAGCAGCCGGTGTACATGCAGAGTTCCTGTGCCCTTCTAGGGCAAAGGATTGAGGCTGTTATTCTTTATATTGTCGAGAAGTGTTAATTTTCCAGAGCCTTTTCTCTTAAGAAAACCACTGTGCTGTATTGTCATCTGATCTATGACGATTAACCCCACTGAGAAATGTTACTCCTCTAGACTGGGAAGAAGGACATTGCTGAGCATTTCCTGGTGTGTATGACAGGAGAAGACTAGCTGTTCCGGGAGCTCCGTGACATTTCCGTCCACCAGGTCATCCGTGATCTCTCTCTGGGTTTTCCCTGCTCTGATGTCTCATTCGCAGTCCAGAGGACCGCACTTCCTGCCACGCACACCGACACATACACACTCACACACAGAGACACACCCGGACCTGCACAGACACGCAGACACAGACACTCATATACACAGGAGTGAGACTCGAATCTAATTTAAAAATAGGACAGATCAGGACAAGGTAAACTTCCAGAGAAAAACAATGCTTTAAGATTTCTCAAGCGCGCAAAGCAGGCAAGGAAATGGGTGTGAGTACTTTGAGTGGCATTCTAATATTTTTTAAAAACCAGGCTCCTAATACAGCACGTACAAATGTACTTTTGAACGATGATGATGGCGTAGCATTAAAACTTGATTCTTAGAACATTCAGATCTATAGAATTGTCAGGGGCATGGAGAAGAGCCCGTGGCCGGGGAAGCTGGGACAGGGGCTTTTTGAGCTGTAAACTAAACCAGTGTGCTTCTTCTAGAGCCTTGCTTTGTGGAGGAGATGAAATGTGTTCAGGAAGCCCTATTTACACACCGCCTATTCCGAGACACAATGCAGATTTGCTGGTGAGGGGGATCTGGGAGGCACGGGCAGGAGATTAAAGGGTTTGGGATAATATAAAATATTCCCTCTCGTGCTGGTTTTAGAACTGGGGAATAAGAAAGTCTCCACCTTTCTCCAAATCTGTTTTTATCCGTCTGTAGTCTCAGGAACTGAGACAGCTCTCCTGCTGCAACTTAGGGGGAAAAAAAAAAAAAGCTGAACCTTAGATACCAAAACATTTGATAGCTCTTCTTGTTACTGTTGTTTTGGAAGTAGTCGGGCTCCCTATTTTTCTTCTACTTCATCGCCTGTTCTGAAATCTGGGCCATTTCTTGGGAAGTGCCAAGAGAAAACAGTTTTTGCTGAATTTCCAGCCGGAAATTTGAGGAATGAAAATGTCCCAGTATGCCAGTGCTTGTACTATTTCTAGTCATGTTTTGAATCAGTTTTAAGTAAGAAAATGGAATTTCAAATTTCTGAAAAGAAAAGAAAAGAAGAGAAAGAAGAAGTCATCTTTACCTTGAAAATACTTTGAAGACTTTCTAAATACTTAGCTCTTTGCTTGGGGTGGGAGGTGGTGGCTACAGGTCAGGGAGCAGTGCTGCTGAGTATTTCGTATTACAGAAATGTTGGAAAGAGATGTGTTCCCTATTCGAGCGCTGCTTCAGAAGTCAGACTAGTGGCTTCCTTTTATATATTAGAGCATCTTTACAGCACAGATAATGTCTTTTTCTTGTATTATACCACAGATCCCCTCAATGTAAAGGTAAACAAGCCTGAAGGAAATAATTGAAGGCAAAGACCTGAAATCAGTGTCAGCACATCTTCTAATGAGCTATAACCGTAGCGAGCTGCTGTCCCGATGAGACCACCTGCTCCAGGCAGACAGATGGTGGCCCTATGGGGGTCATGGCTCCCCTTGTAAGGAAAGCTGGAGTCACATACGTGCACAGTTTTGGCAGGCAGAAAAAGACCGAGACGTTGACACTTCCCAGAAGAGAGTAGTGACTTTGTTAAAGAAATGTCAGCACTCCCGGCTCCCTGACTCCCTCTACTTCTATTCTTTCAGGGGGTTGGGCAGACTCACCCTTCCCAAAGAGCCTTGCACTTAGAAGAATAGCATGAGAAATTAGCATTCTCGGAGGCTCTGTAATCATGCAGATGGAATAAGCTGACTAGGTTGAGTAACAAAAATAAAACACAGGGCGGAGCTTCCATTTGGGTTCACACTCTCCTAACCGCAGCCTACAGCAGGGCGAGATTTTGGATGATTGAAGATAGCACTGAAGAGGGCCACAAAGAAGTGACACGGAGCGAGAGGAGGGAGAAAGGGGCACGCTGGGTCCAGTTCTATTTTTAGAATAGCCGATGTATGAGCTCCACTAGGAGATCCTTAGGGAGCTATACTTACGGAAGAAAATTTGTAACTTTAATTGATTACAAGTATGTTCTGTCTTCTAGCAAACAAATGAACACAATTCACATTAAAATTTGACTACAGAAGGTGGTAAAGTACATTACCTCTTTGTTCTATATAAAATAGGGCTGCATCTTTATTTAATTTTAATTTTTTAAAAGAATGCTTTGTTTTTATATTAATGTTTGAGTTTTAAAGACTTTAAAATCCCTTTACTTTGGGCACCTGGGTGCCTCAGTGGGTTGAGCCTCTGTCTTCGGCTCAGGTCTTGATCTCAGGGTCCTGGGATCAAACCCCGCATTGGGCTCTCTGCTCAGTGGGGAGCCTGCTTCCCCCATTCTCTCTCTCTGCCTGCCTCTCTGCCTACTTGTGATCTCTCTCTCTCTGTCAAATAAATAAATAAAATCTTTAAAGAAAATCCCTTTTCATTTGTCCTGGAAGCCATGTTTTCCATTGTTCAAAAAAATTTTGATTGCATTTATTATATAACTAATAAACTCATTCATTCATTCATTCATTCATCATTCATCCATTCATTCATTCATTCAATCATCTCTCCACTATGGAGTACTATCTCACGGGCCATTTAAAATTCATTATTGGTTCTCACCAACTAAATTGCTTCAGCATTCCTTAGTCATATTGACAACCAAAGAAACAAAAACAAAAACAGACAAACACACAAAACACCCCAAAGCAAAACTACTCATTTCTCAACACTGTAGAGGAGGAAGAACTACCACCACCACCACCAAAGATTGAGAAGTCTTTAAAAGAGGCTATAGATATAAAACAAAAAATATGGTTCCTCACTGCAGAAAGTGAACAGTCTGGCAGGAAAAGAAATATGCCAAGTGTAATCATTTATTGATGTATCGCCACTCAGTCCTGTCAGTTAGATAGTGTGATAATCGGCTTAGAGCACAGCTCTTCTCTTTCCTGAGCTCAGCCTGGAGCTATGCTCCCAGACTCTTGGTGTGACAGCAAGGGTATGTGGCGGACAGCTGGGTGGCAGAGGCCCCCTTATGTAACTGATTCTGCTAGTCTGGCTGGTTCCATCTGGCGCTGATGGCCCCTGCCGTAGGAGCGGTCTCCAGGTAGGTGGTATGTGTCTGATTTTGGGGGCCAGCCATTCACCCTCACTGTGCGTCTCTATTGCCGAGGAACTCCTCCTCAGAGAAGC
The DNA here is from genome assembly GCF_030435805.1 of Mustela lutreola. Taxonomy (NCBI): domain Eukaryota; kingdom Metazoa; phylum Chordata; class Mammalia; order Carnivora; family Mustelidae; genus Mustela; species Mustela lutreola. The sequence goes on along the minus strand of NC_081297.1, from coordinate 9,973,850 downwards.
AGCATTAGCTCCCTCTGCCCCTACAGCAGCTCAAATTCCTGGTCTGCTGTCCAGCTTGGGTTTGCCACCTTGGACAGAGCAGTCATCTGAGGATCCCTATGGCCCACGCTCATCTGTACCTCTGGGCTCCCCCATGTGGAGCCCAAGGAAGAGATGAGGCCCTGTTGTTCCCACTTGGAGGACCAGAGAATACTGGAATGGAGTGAGGAGGAAGCCCACAGCCCTCCCAGATCCAAGATATGACAGTTCCCTCAAGCCCTGCGTCATGGGATGCTACAGTTGATCTCATTCATTCAGAAGTCTGTGGATCAGAAAAGGGATTCCCCTGTAGGTACAACTAGACTCTCCATCTCCAGGACACACGTGTCAAGCATTGAAGAGGCATGAAAGGGCCTGCATAAGACAATTGGACATTCTCCTGGACTCCATGAACTCTCTTCAATGAATCCCTGCTCGGGAAGCAGTACCAAGGGAGGGCTGAAGGTTCTACAGCTCAGAAAACATTCAGCCAGAGGGACAGCTCTCAATGTCTCTATAGTGACCTATAATAATCAGAACCTCCCACTGATAGTGATTCTAATATTCACTGTTTGCCTAACAGTATGTTCAGAGGCCAGTGAACTCAAAATATCATCAAGCAACTAGATATATTTATCATTTTTTTCTTTTTACAGGTTTTACTTTTATATTTATGATGATTACCCAAATTGCAAGACTCAGGATGAGGCATTTGCTTGTACACAAAAGCATCCATTTGAAACGATCTGCAAGAGAAGGGGACCAAAGGACCTTTTTGTGCAGTGTTGACTTTTGTCAGGGAGCCGCTGAGGCCCATGGAGGACTTGTAGTCACATGACTAAGTCACAGGACCACCCGTAGACTCATCCCTGGCAAATGGGAAAGAAATGACAAACCGGCCTAGAACCATCATGATTCACACTCAGGGGATGAGTACCTTGCCAAAAAAACTTAAGTTTTGGGGGGTTGCTTTTAGAGAGTAAAAAGGGGGAATATGTCAGGAAAGCACAGAAGAGAAGTCAGCCACATTTTCTTCTTTTAGATATGCCCAAACATCATAAGGGATCCTCTTTGACTTCCCTTAACTTGGCTTCAGGGAGAGAAAAGGGAATATCCAGGAGGAAAGAAAATATTTGTATGTGCTCTAGTAATTCTAATCCCCCCCCCGCCCCCCATTTGCAGGGCTGGCTGGGAAGTCCAGTCATTTGGTTATGGGCTGGTCCTTGCAACTTGCAGTTAGACAGCTATGGGAATATGCCTGATCCTCAATGAGAACCAATCCTTGGAAGTCCTCTGAATTTAAAATGCACCTTGGTCCTTTTAGAGTCTCGGCAGACATTTTCTACACAGTGGGAAATTCTGACAGAATATCTCGTTAGATTTGAAAATGCTATGAAAATGTTAATTGCTTTGTGGGAACACTTACGAAGTGGAGTATAGCACAAACAATACCACATGTGAGTGCTGAGACGGAATGCTACAAATTGGGAGTAAGCAGTTCAAGCACTAAACTCCATTTCCCTAGAAAACAACCTAAAACTTCTTGGAGAAGAGGATGATTTCAGGGCTAGGGTAGGAAACGCACAAGATAAGTGTGGAGTGTCTGAAAGGTATACCTTCCCCAGCCAGGAAGAGCTCTAATGGCCAAAGATGGAACACCTCAAACAATAAAACAAATTAAATAGTATTAGGTTATACCCCAAGGTATGACACAAGTATATGTGAAGAGTTCCAAGTGATATTTGTAGAGATTTCCCTCTCCGGGAGACAGGAGTTAAAAAAAAACTCCCTTCCCAACATTCTTGAGTATGACCAGGTTCACTTCCAAATAGAGTATGGAAAGGGAAATAAATAAATAAATAAATAAATAAATAACTTCCCAGGAAGAAAGCTTTCTAACACTACCTTTTCCAAGTCACCAAGGTTAAGGAAGTCATTTTGATATCACGTACTCCCATGACGGACGATGGGAGGAGAGAGAGACTTCATCTCTGTGACGCTTTCCCTGCCAAATCTATAACCCCAGTGTGATCCTGAGGGAAACATCAGGTAAACCCAAATTAAGGGGCATTTTACAAAATACCTGACTAGCATTCAAAAACTATCAAGGTCAAGACCAAGTAGAAAGACTGAGAAACTGTCATAGACCAGAAGTGACTAGAGAGGATGATGCAGTGTAGTGCAGTATCCTGGGGGTGAATCCAGGAATAGAAAATGACATTAGGTGACAACCAGCACAATCTGAATAATATCTGGAGTTTGGTTAAGAGTCATGTACCAACGCTGGCTTCCTCATTCTGTTAACTATGGTTAACCATGGCAACGGAAGATGTTTACCTTGGGGCGAATTGGGTGAGGGGGGTCTATGAGAATTTGCACTATCATTGCAAATTTATGTAAATCTAAACTTATTCCAAAATAAACATCTCTTTAAAGGGAATCAAGAAGCGATCGGAACAAAGTTTGGCTCAACAGCAGGGTGATGGGCTTGTCAGAAAAGATTTTGTATATCATCTATGAGACACTGAAAGAATTTTCACTGGAGGAGAAACATGGTCAGGTTTTTCTTCTAGAAGATTAGACTGGAAGCATTGTGGAGTAGAGACAGGACAGAGAGCAAAAGGGAGGAAGGTGTGATTAGCTTAAGTACAGAATGCTATGCTAGTCTCGCGCATGTGTATGTGTGTGAATGTGTGTATACCTGAAAGGCAAGCAGGTTCAGAACAAAGACATTTCTTGTCAAATGTTGAGAAGGGAAATGCGTATATTTTATAATAAAAAATGAAACATAGATCATTGTTTCTATTTGGTTGCATTCACTCCAATAGACTCCTTTCAGTTATTTTAATGCTATTTAAAGAAACAGACAAAAGAAAAGCATTGTCTGATTTGAAAATAACACTGTGGATTTCATATAAAAAAAAAAAACAACAATACCCTAGATTCTGGTGCTTTATTAGCTCTTAACTATGTAATCTTGATCTAATCACTTCAATAGGATCATTTCTAAATGGTTTTCCCATTTCTAAAACAAGATTGAGATAGAATGCCTTTGATTTCCAAGATACCTATCAGAGTGTTGCAATGAAATTACTCCATTTGGAAAATTATTGGATTAGAAGATGATTAATCTAAGGAGAGAATTAATACTTACTGAGTGCTTACTAGTCTAAAAATATATTTTTATCATTAATGATTATTATTTTTTTTATCCTGTGAAGGTAACATTGGCCTAAACCACACAGAATTACTTGATTAACAAGAATTCATTTCAAACTTTGCCGTTTTATAAAATTTCTATGACTTTCAAAATCAAGATTCATGACTTCAGCATTTCCAAGCAACGTAACTTGTTTTGTAGCTATGGAAGTGTTTGCAGTTTTAAAATTGTTCATAAAAATAATTTTTATGCTTTAAGACTTCTGAAAAAGAAATCAACCATGAACATGTTAGACAGCCTGTTCCACAATGGCTGTTTGCTGATCAAAAACAGCCAAAATGTTGAAATTTTATAAGCCTGCACTACATTTGTTTGTGAACTATTACTAACACAAGTAGGACATTTATTCTGATAAGGCAAAAGTGAAGAATTTAGCACATCTAAGAAAATTTCCAAGCTGAGAAATTTGTTATGATTTCACCGTGACAGGACACCAAGTAAATAAACTTATGCATCATTTAATTACACACATTCATTCTTTTTCCCAAGGAAGGCTGAAACAAACATGTTCATCACGATGTTTATCCTTCTGTGACCCATCTATGTCCTATTGCTTCCGGTTCCTAAATTATTTCAGATTAGAGTTTCTTTGACATTAAAAGATCACCTGTTTTGGAACTGAAAAACAGACTGAGCGGCAGAAACAGTTCACCTTTTAAAATAGAGAGTGTTGCACTGATGGAGCTCTTATTGGCAATTTCTAGCATATGTACACAATAGAATTCTTCCTCACCGTGTATAACACTTAAATCACATCAGAAATCTTACTATGGATCCTCTAAAATAAACACTCATTATGAGTCAAGGACAGATAAATATACGTGACTATAACTGAATTTAATTATGTTAAAGGAGGGTCATAAAAGAGGTCCTTAAAGGCAACAGCAAGAAAATCTTTGGTAGATGAAGATTGTGATTCTGTAAATAATTTCCACTCCCCAAAGAAATTGTTGGTGGAAAGGAGTGCCTTATACTGGCTTTGCCTTGTAAATTGGAGTAGTAAATCCAACTCTGATCTGTCAGAAACCGTTGAAGCTTATTTCTACACAGCATTTATTTGGCTCTGTTTCAATTTATGCCATTACTGAATAGCTTCCTCACTTTTAATTTCATGAAATTGAGAATGTTGAAAGCCCACATCCGGCATGAAAGAGAAAAAAAAATGATGTATGATTACAAATATAACTCAGCAGAACACACTAAAATTTACATATGATCTGAAAAAGGAACCTGATACTGGAATGATTTATTCTGACAGTAATAGAGAAATATGGAAGAAATGGCCATCTTAATTGGGGCAGACCCTCATGTCCCATTGTCAGTGGACATTACATAAATATCCCTATGGCCTCATTTTGCACTAATGCAGCTTCCTGAGCCTCAATCCTTAATTGTATCCCATCCCTTCATTTACACCAAGACTTATTTTCAACTATTTTGAGAATCTTCCAGGTGTTAATCAAAAAAGAAGGAAGCCGCTGTCTCTGCAAGATCCATCTCTGCCTGTTCCTATGGTGTCTCTTAGGCATTGGGACAGCCTTGACTTTTACTTTTGTATCCATGACCCATACGATAAATGCCACCTGAACAGTAACAAGAAAGGAAAGAACAAATGGAACACAATATTAAAGAAGCATTTTAAAGGCATCTCAAAAGCCCAAGCAGCACTTTTCCTTTTTTTCTATGTAACACCAGAACTCATAGTCCTTGATCTTCTAGCCCGTTATTTCAGACCACTGAGCCATGTTGCCTCTCTGAATAAATGGACAAAGACTCAGAGATGCCTTTGCGGTGTGGGATGACTTTGGAAAATATATTGCATCTAGAACAAAGAAGCAATGGTGCCTTTCTAATTGATCTTGTTACCACCACTCCTTAAATCTGAGGTCCACTGCTTTCCTATCATTGAAAGACTACACAAAGATCCACTTCAAAGACTGGTAGAGTACAAAGATTCAGCTGGTTTCAAAAATAAAACATAAAATTCCTGATCTGATTTACACACAGAGCCTGAGTATATAAGAAAGCTTCATTCGAAAATTAATGCATGAGTGATTCAGAAGATTTTCAAATGATTGAGAATGAATGTCACTTGTAAATATGAAAAAAGAAGAAATCAGTATAAAATCAATAGCACTGGCATATAATTATTTTCCTATATTAAAAGATATTTGGCAAATACAGCCAGGTGCTCAAGCCTCTCCTCTTTGGAAATATTGTTTTCTTTTTTTTCCTTGGTTAAGATTGATTATTTATGGGGCGCCTGGGTGGCTCAGTGGATTAAGCCGCTGCCTTTGGCTCAGGTCATGATCTCAGTGTCCTGGGATTGAGCCCCGCATTGGGCTCTTTGCTCAGCGGGAGCCTGCTTCTCTCTCTCTCTCTCTGCCTGACTCTTCGCCGACTTGTGATCTCTCTGTCAAATAAATAAATAAAATCTTTAAAAAAAAAAAAAGGATTGATTATTTATTTATTTGGCACAGAGAGAGAGAGCGCACGAGCAGGGGGAGCAGCAGGCAGAGGGAGAAGCAGGCTCCCCGCTGAGCAAGGAGCTGGATTCTGGGCTCGATCATGACCTGAGCTGAAGATGGATGCTTAACTGACCGAGACACCCAGATGTCCCCAGAAATAGTTTCCTTTAATAGAATGAAGAATAAAGAATATTAACATCAGACATTGAAGCTTTCCTAAATTTGAAATCAGGAACCAGATCCTTGGAGTCTGTATTTTCCAAAAGGTACAGCAATTGGCCTTACGTAGCCATGAAATGTAAGTAAATCAGAGAATCATTCCTTAGTTTCAGTTCTCTTACCTGAGATAGATACAATTCTCTGCTACCTTATAAAATTCCTTATCACACATGATGACCCCAAACCAAAAGTGTTTATATTTGATTTTGTGGGAAAGAGGGCTCACACTTATTCTATTTGAAGCTTTCATACTTCTTATGAACAAATATATACCTCAATTAACTAGATTTCATAGCTGTTCTCAGTGACTTCAACGGTATAAACTACAAGGTTAAGCATTCAGAGAAAACAATGTTATCACTTCAAAGGTATACATTGTTACAAATAAGCCTGTGATTCACTTCCTTCTGCTTTCTGCACAATAATGAGACTTTAGGTAATAAAATGTTATCCTCTATATAAAAAGCACTTAGGTAAACCAGATTTCTGTCAACTAAGTGGACACCTCAAAGTTTTGGCAACAGTTTTGGAAAGTCTGAGATTTCTTTTTTTTTTTTTTTTTATTCTCTAATACTGTCCAAAAAATAGAGTATCTAGAAATTAGATTATACTTTGGTAGTTCTTGGTATTTAGTGACAGTGCAGACTGAAACACGCACGCACACACACACACACACACACACAAAAGAGAGAGACAGACTTGTTCCTATTAGCAGAATGAAGTGAAGGTCCAGTATACTTTCTGTGTGCTCCAGTTCATACATTTTGTCTGCTACTTTGACTCAGGGTTGAATAACTTTTAAGTATGAAACAAAATGGTAACAATTATACTTAGAATCACTCATCTGAGCTTAATAAAACTTAAAAAAAAATTCAGTCATAGGCCTCCAGGGGTAAAGTATATGGTAATTTCGTTCGGAAGTCATTACTAGATGAGGGGTGCCTGAGTGGCTCTGTCATTTGGGCCTCCAGCTCTTGGTTTCAGCTCAGGTCATGATCTTGGGGTCCTGGGATGGAGCCTCGCATCTAGCTCCATGCTCACAGGGGAATCTGCTTGAGGATTTCTCTCCCTCTTCCTCTGCCTTACCCCCCACCCCCCACCATGTCCTCTCTCTCTCTCTCTCTCAAATGAATAAGTAAATCTTAAAAAAGAAGCAATTTCTAGATGAAACAAAGCATCACTGCACCTGAAATCACAGAGAATAAAACAAAGTGTTGAATATTACACAAATAACAGGCTTATCTAATTCCACGCTGCCTGTTCTACTGGTCTGTGATGACACTGAAGATGCAAGACTGGTCTTCATGGGAGTCCATAGTAAGAGTCAGCAACTCTGCTGACTTTTCTCTGCAGACACACAAGATCATGATTCCCTGAAACTCTGAGATTAAGTGACTGTGTGACTTGTCTTTACAATGAGATGAGGGCACTGATGATAATTCACCATCTTATCTACTCCTAGGTCAGAGATTGTACATATTTACAGGTTAATAGGGAGGAATGATAGGGAGTCCCCAAATGACAGGGAGACAGGGAGAGAGACAGATGCTCTTGGTCCTGGAGACTAGGCATGAGACTGGACAGCAAGAGCAAAAAATACATTTTTAGTGTTTTAAGCCACTGATATTTTGAGACTGTTCCTTAATACAACATACCTGGCTATTCTAATAGACACATATCCTTTGTCTTAAATAAATAGCTTAAAAATAGGCTTGGAATTTTTCAATTATGCAGAACAAGGAAATCCCTATGATGCCAACCTATAACGTTAATTCTCAAGGGGAAATGGCACATCTTGCCATCTTCTAGAATATTACCGAAATTTATTCATGAGAATCCTAATGACAACAAGAGAAATGGGTTTCTTTTTGGCTTATAGAGGCCATAAAACAAATTACTATTATTATATCACTAATTTACCTAAGACTTTTTCTCAAAATCAACATTATGGTAATTTCTCTATTCGCTCTCTTTCTTCCTTTCAATCAATCTTCTTTTCTCCAGAGTTTGACAAACATATTGAGCTGTGTTGCTCAATACATATATATGTAGTCACACATTATATGTAAAATTCAAATACACAAACATATATATACACATATACTCACATATATACACATATGTGTACTATATATAAGCATAAGTATCCTCATTGTCATTAGAATCATTAGAAAAACCATTAGCGAATCATTAGAAAAAGACTAACACAGGAAAAACTCTGATCTGTGACATAATAATAAAGATCTGCATAGATAAATATAATTTTAGAACTAGAGGAAAGGCTTTTCATTTGTAAATAAAAGCTTACTACTCCCATAAAATAACGCAAGGGATAAATTTCACTTCTTTTAAAGCATTGTCTCTATTGTATTTAATCCACACAGCACTTGATTCTATAAATATTTCCTGCATTTTGCAGATGAGGGTACCCTGGCAGCGTTTTTTCTACATAGTTCAGACTGCTAATAAACAGTGGAGTTGGACTTCAAACTCAAGGCTGACCCCAAACCTCTAAGTTACATAAATAGAAGTAGTCTTCTTAATCTCTATTCCCTGCCCGCAGAATGTGGTTACAGCATGGGGTTAATGGAACCCCTGAGGGTTTCTAAATAACTTCTGAAAATTAATGAGCTTATAGAAACTCATATTTCAATAATTAACATACAATTTTAGAGCTCATTCCACTACGCCTCGTGAATGAAATTTTAGGTTAACGAACCTAAATAGACTATTATCGATGGGTCAGATAGTTTCATAAATGGCTCAATGGGAAAAACTATCAAGAAACTGTCATTTCCATATTCTTTATAAGATTAAAAGTGGAATTTTTTCCTATGTCAGATGACAGCTATTTTGTGATGTATTACCATTTTAAATAAGCAGTATTGTGTTGTAATATACAGTCCTGCTCCCATATAGTAACATTTTGTGCAGTACAAGGCCAAGAGGGGGCTTGAGGCCAATTTGTAGACTCATCCACTGTTCTCTTTACCCTGGATCCACCAAAGTCAGGTAGAGAAACAATAAATGCAGCCCCCGGGAAACTCTCGAGAATGTAGATATAATTTAATCCTTGCATCATTAACCCCAGCTTTCTTTTCATAACATCGGTGACTATCTGCAGAACAACTCTTCCCATGTCTCCCCAAAATCTAATCATACTGAAAATCAAAAACACTTCCTCCAAAGCACTTCCCTCAAGATAGATGGATGAGGCACAGCCCTGGATATATTCTCTACCTCTCTGGTTGGACCCTAACTGATTATCTCTCTCTCTCTCTCTACACACACACACACACACACACACACACACACACACACACACAAACACACACGGCAAGGCCACCAGGAAAGGGATGAGGGAATGAATATCTATGAGCAGACTCAAACTGGCAGACATGGGTAGAAACTGTCTGCAGACTGAATTTCTTTTTCTTGGGGAGGCTTCTGCTTAGGTTTTTAAGGCATTTTCACTGATTGAATCATGTCCATATAGATTATCCAGGATGCTCTTACTTATCCCAAGACAATTGGTTTAATTTTAATTATATCTGCAGTAACACCTCAATTCGTGTTTGACTGAGTAACTGGGTACTGTAACCCACACAACTTGAACATTTAAAAAAAAAAAAATCAGCACAATGGAGCTTTCGACCACATACGGGTTGTCCACTTAAACCCTTGCTTTATTCAGAGTTTCCTTCTTCTTTTTTTTTTTTTTTTTTTTTTTCTTCAGTCTGGTCATAATCATTACTTGGCTGAATCAATGCTTAAAATGTGAAGAGGTCTAGATGTCAAGGCAATACACACTGAAGCATCCTCTCAACAATGTTACCAGCAACTTTTCTTCCATTTGGTTAAACGTCAGCTCGCTGCATCTACTTTTTGTGACGGCAAACGTACCTAAGTTTTCCTCTTTTTTGTGTCCATTACTTAAGGATTTAAGGACCTGTACATGTTCATTAACCTTATAATATTAATTCACTAATTTCTAACGTGCCCTTGTATTTTCACTTTCACATCTATGAGAAAGTAAGCTACTTCTGTTCAAAACTACACACCAACGAACTACAGATAAAAGACAGACCTGCAAAGTCATCAGGTTGAAATGAAGGAGGAGATGGAAAGGTATGCTGAAGATCTGGAAGGAAATAAGTCAGTAGTATAACAAAGATCTACACGGATAATTGTTAGTAACATGACTGATTCATCAAAAACTTGAATCAGAATGTACAGAAAAGCCGCAACAGAGAAACAACGCTTATGAAGGACAAAACAAGAAGAACTGACATATAAAGATTTTATATTTGTTTACAAGGCATGACAAAACACATTTGAGAAGATGCAGTAGTCAAAGAGCTAATGGATACAATATTTCCTAACTCAAAGAAATATTTGTGTGTGAAGATTGGTAAGATTTATCATTTGCCAAGAAAAATCAATAAACTGGCACATAGGTATCTTTAGAAAAAATATTTAAAGAATCAAAGAAAAAATCCTATCAATGCCAAGGTAGCAAAAGCAGGTTACACTCATGGAAACAAAATCAGGCAGGCCTCTCAGACTTTTATACATCATTAAAATAGAAAAGAAAATACGAAGGGAAAATATCCACAGTCTTTTGAGTAAAAAGATTGGAAAACAAATTTTTATACCCATTGAATTCCATTTTCTACAAAAGCATGGAAAATAATACTGTTGTTACCATACTGGCAATTTTTAAAGATAAATAAATAATTAAAATAATAATTGGCAATTTCTAATGGAATGTGGCAAAGACAAACCAGATAGCAAAGTCGTTTTATCAAACTGATAAAATTACCAAAAAAAAAAAAAAAAAAAAAAAAAGAAGAAGAAGAAAAGAAAAGGTTAAACCTGCAAAAACTGTGCACCAGGTATAACAGAGCAAATGAAGTTTAAAATCGAATGCAGATTTCTGCAACCCAACCTGATAGGATTAATTTCTCCCAGTCTGGACAAAATATATAAAGTAACTATTTTCCTGCAGAACAAGTTTAATTCTGAGAAGGACAACACATGCAGTATGTTTCATCCGTGATCTGGCTTTGTGCCTGGGGTGTCTTCCCGACTCTGGCAGAGGATGGTGGAGCCCAGCCAGAACGTGATGATCTTACTGCTCTGAGGGAGCCGTGATCAGAGGACAGAATTTAGGCAGTTCAAACAATTAGAATTACTGATGAGGCAGGACCCTGGCATGGGCGATCTGCACAAAAGAGGGACTATGGAATTCTTAGTGTTGATTTCCCACCGGTGTCCTGCAGCATGCAGATGGTGACTTTTGGAGGCCTAGTAATGATAGGCTGCAGCAGAACTGGAAGGTAAGCAGAGATACAAGAGCCATGTGGTAGGACGAACCACAAAGCCAAAACAGATCTTCCCTAAAAATAAATATACTAAAGAGTCACAGGATTAAAAAATAATTTAATGAACTATAAGAACAACACTCAGCATCCTTCCATGAAAGACAACATAGCTCTGGCATGCCCATTTTCCAAGTATAATGTTCAAGCTAGATCAAATGCAAAACAGCAAGACACAGTTTTCTATAATCAAGGAAGGAAGGAAGGTTGGATGAACGAACCTGGTAAAATAAACTTAACCTCAGGTGGAATTTATAGATGATGATTTAAAGGGAGTGATTAGAAATATGTTCAAAGATATAAAGGAAAGTATAAGGTGAAAATGTAGACTGGGAATTATAGCAGAGAATGGCAAACAATAAAGAAAAGATGGAATGGAAATTCTAGAATTAAAATGTAAATAACTGAAATAAAAAATAAACTAGGGAAAGCTAAAAACTGATGAGAACCATGGAAGAAAGGATCAATGAACATGAAACAAATAAGTAGAAATTACATAATCAGAAGTGAGAAAGTTAAAAAGTGGGAGAGCAGAAGAAAAATGAACAGAGCCTCGGGAATCTGTATAACAACATTCAGGGTCTAATGTTAAAAACAAGAATAGCAAAAGAATAGGAGAGAGATAAGGGGGGACATATATATACATATATATACTAAAATTTCTTGAAACTAGGTTAAAAATATCACCTTATAGATTTCAGAAATTCAATAAATCTTAAGTACAAACACACAAAAAACAAAAAGCATTCCTACACATATTACAGGGAAACAGTAAAATGAAACAAATGGTGACTTTTACTAGGAAACAAATGGACACCATAGGATATTGCAGTGAGATTTCAAAAGTGCTAACGGGAAAAATAAAACCAGCTGTCCTAGAATTTTACATCTGGCAAAATGTCTTTCAGATATGATTGTGAAATAAATAAGTTTTTAGGCAAACAAAAACGGAAATAATTTGTCATAAGCAGATCTTCACTATGAGAAATTCTAAAGGATATTATTCTGAAACATGTATAATGACAGGAGGCTACAGTTAGAGAGGGAGGGTTGACAATAAAGAACAGAACGGACTTCACCAGTAATATAGATACGCTAGATTGTAGAAGGTGAAATCCAAGGAGCAGGGTGGAGGCAAAATACCTTTTTTACTAAGAAAGTGAGAATTTGGCATTTTTTACAGAGGGAAGAAAAAGAACCAGGTGCCTGATAAACAGGATGTGTGTAGGATTAGGGGGTTGTAAATAAAATGGTGAAGCCCTTTAATTCTTTATGAGAAGACAGTAAAATTAGTACACATTATTCTAAGTGTAAATGAGTTATATTACAAGATAGATGATTATTGGAGAATGGAATGCATGATTTAAAATTTCGGAGATGAGAGGGTTCAGAGTTTTGCTTTGGGCAGGAGTCTTTTAAATAAAATAGGGGAATGTGTCTTTGGAATTGAGGGAGCTGATGGAGAAGAGACCCTGATTAATAGAAGAGACCCTGATTAATATGATGGAATGAGGGACACCTAAAATGGCAAATAGTGGGTAAATATTAAAAACTGACTTTTTAAGTTTTTAAGAGACAAGGTACTGTTAAACATAACACACATCACATTCTGGGTTTAGTATATATCCAGTGACAAAGTATGACAAATCACGCAAAGGATTAGGAGTAATTGAAATTCTGTTGTTGTATATTTTAGATGAAGTAGTACTGTATCAATTCTGAGCATATGCTAATAATTTAAGGATGTATTTTGAATCCCTGGAGCACCCAGTAAAAATACAGCCAAATAACCAACAGAGGAAATTTTTAAAAAAAGAAAGAACACTTTTAAAATTATCAATCGACAACTAAAAAAGGCAGAAAAGAAGAAACAGGAGTATAAAAAAATGTGTGCTAGAACAAACAGAGAACAGAAGCACAATAGTAGGTATGAACTCAACCATGACAATCATTACGATAAACAATTCAAATAAAAAACAGAATTTCTCCAGACTGGAACAACTAGCAAGTCCCAACTATTTTTTCCTTTTTGTGAAGTACAGTTTTTAGAATGTTAAAGCTTCTCAGTTCGTCTAAAAATAACATTTTTTTTTTCTGATTGTTGAATAGGGATTCATCTAGCATACACCCTCATCCCAATATTTGCAGGAAACAATGGAGCATTGTAGCGAATAAGGTAATAAGAGAAGGTTTAGGTACTGCTCCACTGATGAACTGCGCATGAGTGACAGAAGGAGGAAGAGGTCTACCAAGGAGAGGAGGAAAGAGAAGAACCAGGAGAGGGTGACCTAGTTCGTACAACTTCTTAACCTTGGAAAGAGTGGGTATGGTGCATGTGCTGAGGGCTACAGTGCACTACAGAGTTTGGCGATGTGGAAGAAAGGTGAGCGCAAATGCAGAGAGTTCATGTAAGATGTGTAAATTTGAGGCATAAGAAAGGAAAGATAATAGCTGGACAAAGAATAGGGATTCCCGAGGGGACATTATTTGTAATGCTATGGGGGCTGAAACATGTATAATGACAGGAGGCTACAGTTAGAGAGGGAGGGTTGACAATAAAGAACAGAACGGACTTCACCAGTAATATAGATACGCTAGATTGTAGAAGGTGAAATCCAAGGAGCAGGGTGGAGGCAAAATACCTTTTTTACTAAGAAAGTGAGAATTTGGCATTTTCTACAGAGGGAAGAAAAAGAACCAGGTGCCTGATAAACAGGATGTGTGTAGGGATGGGGGGGGTTGTAAATAAAATGGTGAAGCCCTTTAATTCTTTATGAGAAGACAGTAAAATTAGTATACATTATTCTAAGTGTAAATGAGTTATATTACAAGATAGATGATTATTGGAGAATGGAATGCATGATTTAAAATTTCGGAGATGAGAGGGTTCAGAGTTTTGCTTTGGGCAGGAGTCTTTTAAATAAAATAGGGGAATGTGTCTTTGGAATTGAGGGAGCTGATGGAGATGAGAAGGCACCATAATTCCTAGGCACTGAGGTCTCCTGCTAGGAGAGCTCTACTTCAGTGGAGAGGAAGAATGTGACCCAAAGTCTCCAATATATGAAGAGGTGGTAGATAGATGATCAAGCTGGAAAGAAAGAGAAGTCTTGAGCTTTAAAGGAACAAAGATTCATACAAGAATATAAGGGCACAATTGCTAGGATGCAACAACCTCACTGGAAACTGAGATACTGGGCCTTAGGCAAGAAGACCAGCCTCTCCTAGAGTGGGTTATGGAGGAGTGGATATGGAAAGGAGAACTGAGTTTTATCAAGTCAGACAATAACTTAGGTGGAGGAACTGGGAAGTCTGTTATGGGATTAACCCAGAGCTTGGTGGAATAATCTGGAAATGATGTTGGAGTGGAGATACTGTACAGTGTCTGTCACCTCTGCATACCCAGTTGGAAAGACTGCTTGGGAAAATACGACTGACCTGCTGGAGCAGAGGGGTCCTCCCTTCTTCACGTTGACCAAGAGGATTCAGGATATGGGTTATTGTCAAAACTAGCTGACATCATGGTTGTGGGGGAAAAACGTAGACTGGTGGTTCTCAAACGGTGAACTTAATAGGAATGCACATTGTTGGGTCCCAGCCCAGATCTACTGGAACAGAAACTCTGGGGTTGGGGCCCAGACATTCATTTTTTAACAAACCCTCCAGGTGACTGTGATACATGCTTGAGTCTAAGAACCCCTGGTCTCTGCGACTGCAGGGTGGTTGTGGAGGGGACACTGAGATCTCTTGATTTATTTGTGGTTTAGAAAGGGACCCTGAGAAGAAGGTAGCTGGTGGCAGCAGGTCAGGAGACAAAGCAGCAGATTTCTTTGTGATTCAAGCAGAAAATGTTAAAATGAAGTATAAAATATCATCTATGTTAAAAAGCTTTTTGACATCCATAATTTTGTTCTGCAGTATATAGACATGCTCACCTAATTAAAATATTACTGTCACAAAAAGACAGGCTGATAGCTGTGACATACAAAACACCAACGGTTGGCAGAATATTCATTCATTTATTCAAAATATATTTGAGCACCTACTACTGTTGGATATTATGGGAAGTGAGTCCTGGAAATTTAACAATATGTCAAGAATAATAATAATAAAATTCCTTACATTCTAGAGGAGAAATAAGTGTCATCAACAAATCATTAAAATGCAAGGCAGGGTTAGCTGCTTTCTCTTTTTTAAAATATTTTTATCTATTTATTTAAAAGAGAGAGAGAGTATGACCAGGGGAAGGGGAAGAGGAAGGGGAAGAGACTCCCCATTGAGCAGGGAGGGGCTCCATCCCAGGACTCTGAGATCACAACCTGATCCAAAGGCAGACACTTAACCCACTGAGCTACCCAGGAGCTCCAGGTTAACTGTGAATTTTTAAAGAAGAAGAATACATTGTACTAGGGAGAGAATAATGTAAGGTGCCTAGTGGAGTCATACAAGTTTTTATACAATACATAACCACTAAGTGGTATCTTAATAAGCAAGAGATTTCCAAGCAGAACAGAAGAAAATCAGGTAAGACTGCATGTGCAAAACCCAAGTGTTATTATAAGATATGTGGTCTGGATAGGAGAGTAGGATGTGTGTGTGTGTGTGTGTGTGTGTGTGTAAAGTTTAAAAAAGGAATTTAGGCCATTACCTGTGACTGACACATGCTTTAGTGTCATTAAGACCATCTTTTAAAAAATACATATTTCTGAATACTTGAATTTTATTTTTTACAAACAAGGGTATTCTGAAAATGCAACCAGAACAATAAAAAATTAACATTAATACATGACCACCATCTAATCTTCACTCCCCATCCAAATTTTGTCAGTGCTCTTGATAGCAAAGGGACCACGCCCAGGATGATTACCATATTTAGTTGTCATTTCTTTTAGATTCCTTCAGTTTGGAATAGGTCCTTAGTTGTTTTTGTTTTGTTTGGGTCTGGTTTATTTTTATTTCCTTGAATTTAGCACTTTTGAAGAAGATGGGCTAGTGACTGCATAGTACGTTTCTTACCTGGGTTCTCCCTGATGTCTCTTCAGGATCGTTTTCAGGGTATGCAGTTTTGAAAGGGATTTTACAAAGTTATAACAGGACTTCTCATGGTGTCACATAATGTGGCACACAATTTTCTCACAAGTCCCCGGACTGATAATATTAGGTTTGATTACTCCACGTAGGTGGTGTCTGCTAGACTTGTCTATCATAAAGTTTCTTTTTCATTCCTACGTAATTGGTTTTTTGTAGGAAGGTGTATTTGTAGACACGTGCATTTCCCATTCCTTATCAAATTTTAATTTTTTCCCCAGAGTCCTATTTTAATCCGTGGGTTATAATTTCTTCTTATTATTCTGCTGCTCAGGTTGTCCTATATTTAATCAGTGGGATACCCTACAAGCTGGCCTCTGTGTCTTTTTACTTGTTCCTGCCATTCTTTGAGCACATACCTCCCAAGTTTTAGAAACAAGATATTCTGAGATCTTGTAATTTCTCTTCCCCATACCTGGAATCAGCCAGGTTCTTCTTAGGGAAGAATGATACTTATTAATCAAGATCCAAGCACTAAGTCAGCTCACTGCCATCACAGTGCTGCTGCTCCCAGACTCTCTCAGTGGACAGATGTATCTGTATACATAGAGGCATATATGTATACACACACTTTTACACATACTTCTACACATACTTTACACATACTCAGCATTTCCATCTGTATTCTGGATCTATGCATACAGGTTGAGTGTCCACCAACGTCTTCAATTCCCAATTGGCTCATTCTGTTTGTTTTTCTTCTTTCCCCTTTCTCTATTTGGGGTTCTATTCTCTGAGACTGATAAGCATGACTGTCATCATATTTATTTATTCAATTATTCTTCCTACATACACTGATCTCTTTTGTCATACAATTGCCCAGCCCTAGCAGGATCTTCTTTTACCCTGCTCTACCTCCAGCACCCTGAGTGTGCCACCACTACCCATGGTGGGTGACATCCCCCTTACCCTGCCCAGGCTCAGAAATAGGTCCCTATTAAGGAAGCCCTCATCACCCTTCTTGGGCTCCAAATCTCTATGGTGGGCAGCCTTCCCCAACATCACCTTCCCCACCTTCTTCCAACATTGGGTAAAAGGCTCTCCCCTGATCTCCAGCCCAGCACACATTCCTTCCTCACCATGCCCTGCCTCACACATCTCTCCCTTGTCCGGCCTCCCCACACTCTGCATGAATGCTTTTCTCATCCTGCTAGGCTCTGACATGGGTAGAGAGATGCCACACAGTGCCAGCAAGACCCTGACTGCTCAGTCTCTAGCACCCCGCACAGTGGAGGGTCAGGGCTGGCTGTTCCACTGCCCCATCTTCATCACTGCCCGCCCCCCCACCGCGCCCAGGCATTCTTATCTTGTTGGGTTACACCTAATGGCCTTAGGAGTGAATTTCCAAGAAGGGAAACATAGGTGAAGGGGAAGAAGAGGAAAAGGCAGAGAGAGAGCTATCAATATTCAAAAACAGAGGCAATGATATATTGGATTTGAAATCTAGAGAGATGTATTTGGAAACAATAGCGGCGCTGGCTCTGAAGTCTTAAGACTAGTGAAGTCCGGTATGAGAAACTTGCCTTATGTGGTACGTCAGCTGCTGGTATGCTTCAGGAGTGTGAACATGACTGTGAGGAATTTTTAAAGGAAAAAATAAACATTTTTGAGGCTAAAAAGAAACTGATGATGAATTAGGTGATCTGGAGGTAAGGGAAATGAAGAGGTCACACTGTCACTGAGTTTTAGCTCCAGTTTGCGAACTGACAGGAGGTGACATTCAATCATTTGGAATCCTTCATCTAAATGATCTTTTCTTTCTCTTGCTTTGATCCTTTAGTGCTCTTTCTCTCTCTCTTTCTCTCTCTTTAAGACTCACACCCATCCTGTGTACCTCTTAAATTTAAGTATGCCCTTTAAATCTCTCACTACAGAACTGTCCAATCAGTAAATATTCTGTAAATAGTAACTTCTCAAACTATGTAATCTTACAAAACTAGCTGGATCTTTCACTCTGTTCTGAGGGATCTTATTTTTCCTCGTATTTTTCCTTCAGTATCACAGTCAATGATAAAACATACATAGTAACAGTCTCGATAAATTACAGTCTACCTGACTTTTGGCTACTCCCAGAAACATGATCAGTAGGTCATAATATCAATGGAAAGCGGGGAAAGTCACATCACTTAAGAGTTATTTAAATTGCAGCAAAGTCAGAAACCACGAACTTGAAGATTATTCAAGCTCCTAACTTAAGCATTTCTTTACAAGAAAATGACTCCTATCCAATTTTTTTAAAAATGGCTGGAGTGAACATCAAAGAATAAAGTAGAAAACAAAAACTGGAGCCTGTTTTGTAATCAAAATTTTAAAACATGCAAGGGAGGACAACTTTGTTCAATTTCCTGAAGTTGAAGTCTATATCACCAATTTCTTTTTCATTTCTTGTTCCTGCTCCAATATCCATAGGTTATTATCAGCCGAGGCACAGCCAAAGCCTCTCAGTCATGGATGACTCCTTCTCGCTAGAAGTAATAAGACACAATTCCTTCCTCCAAGATGATGCCGTGAAAAAAATCAGTTAATGCATTTTGGGCAGGGAAATCTATAGAATCTAGAGAAAGCTTGGGGAAAAGGAAATTGAGTATTTGAAACTTCTTGGGTTATAACTTTGGCCTGAAATGTCAAGACATCTTTTCCTATTGCTTCCTCATTCCTTGTTCCATTTTTTATTTTTTCATGTTTAGTTTTGATTTCCTAAGCCGCATTAGAGCATTGGGCAGGTGTGAAGTGCTCCGTACGTGTTTGCTACTTAAGCAAATTTGTCATCATTTTAGCCATTTCTGTAGTTATCACAAGGGCAGAATAAAAAATTTGTTACTATTAAAATAGGCAGTTTACGGCAGATCCTTCCGTATGGAGTTATTCATTCATTCAAAGAACTTATTGAGCATCTGCTATCTTCAAAACACTGGACATAAATTTGGACATGAATAAAATGATTGGCTGCTAATGGCTCTATCTTAAAAGAACTATTTAATATCATAGCAACGATGAGACGTGGAAATCAGCCTGTATTAGAATTATGTATTAGAACTACGTAAATGCTAGAAATTTCTGTTCAGATGTGGAGAAGGAGGATGGTAATCAGTATAAGTTAAACCGACATGAAAAGAATCATTAGTAAGTGGTAATTGTTTTAAAATACCTGTATTTGCTGACTTGAATTTGAGAGATAATAGCCTCACATAATCACATAATTCATCTGCCCCCCATAGTATGCCTCCTTAGATTTAGTTATGTTATAAACCTTGCTAACATTAAATAATGATTTTAGTCAACAATGTTGTGCTATGGGTAGAAGCTATACGGTATAGTAGAAACAGAACTCTCATACACACACACACACAATTAAACCTGGCATTCAACGCCTTCAATTATTTCAATCCATTCTCCTTTGTACCTCTATCATCTATTATTCCTTGTGGCAGAGATAACAGTATGTGTTCAATACACCATTTGCTTTTACTCTTAAATACGCAGGAAGATGTCATTTCCCATCTGGCATCTAGTAGGTACCACTGGTGAAGTCCTGACCGATGGAGTGTGGTCAGAAATGACACACTGTGCGTGCAGGCCTGATGTCTAAAACCTTATCATTAATACTCTTTTTATTTTCATCTCTTCCATTGTATGATAACTGAACTCTTTGCAGAGATCCTGGAAGAGAGTATCGTATCAAAATGGACTCATTATATATCATGGTTTCTGCAAAACAATTCTTGGAACTGTGATATGAACAAGAAATGAAGTTTAGCTTGTTAGGCCACTGAGATTTGGAATGGGCTGCAAAACCTAACATTAATGACTTTAGTACGGGCTATCTTTGCACTGACCTCCAACCTGTTAATATGGCACGTCTCATGTACTCCCATTCCCACCTGTTCCTGTGACGTTTACCTGGGTTGCACCACCCATGTCCACTTCCCCGAAATACTGTATGTATTTCAAGACCTAAGTTAAGTGTTACCTTCTCATAGATTCTTTCTCCCTCATTTCCAACTAGATGAAATCTCACACTCTACTGAACTTTTATAATCTTTCTTCCTGCACTTACAATAATATTTGCCATATGCTACTTTTACACACATCACCCCAGCTTCTAAATCTGTTTAATGATGTACATCAGTGTTATCCTATTCATTCTGTATTTTCCTACTGTATTACTATGCATAGGTTCTATAAAACAAATATTTGTTGAATTAGCACACCATAATTTTTTACTTACAAATATGATAAAATGGGTAGCCTAGGGTTTTGACCATAGTAAACAGTTATTTAGGATACTGCACAATTGTATTTCTTGTTGTACAGATTATTAGAATCATTCTTTTTTTTTAAAAAAATTTATTTATTAATTTGAGAGAGAGTGAGTACACGTGCATGTGCCTGTGTGCAAGCGCGAGTAGGGAGAGGGGCAAAGCGAGAGGGAGAGAATCTCCAGCAGGCCCCCTGCTCAGCACAGAGTCTGATGCAGAGCTAAATCTCTCGACCCTGAGATCATGACCTGAGCTGAAACCAAGAGTCAGACACTCAACCAACCGAGCCACCTGGGCACCCCCTGAATCATCTCTGAAACATCTCCCTATAATAATAACAGTGAAACACGACTAAGTCTAACTGGGTGCTTGAAGGCAAAATGAGGGATATGGAAACTCTTACCACAATCAGAGGCCTACCACCATCAAGTTTATAGGGAAACAAAACTCAGAGACACATAAAAAGATGAAGGCATAAAAGCACTAGCAGTATATGTGGGTAAAGCTATAATCTTTAATAGTGGGAAGACAGAATTTTAAAATAACTTTTCAAAATCAGAGAGACTGTTCTTTTTATTGTCATTTTTATTTTTTAAAGTGATCTCTATGCTCAATGTGGGGTTCAAACTCACAACCCCGAAATTTCAAGGGTCATATATGAAAAAGACTCTTCTGTTTTTACATATAAAAATTTGGACATGTCACCATTAGAAAACACTTTCTTTTAGGTAAATACTTGGTGCTGTCCTGAGAGTCTTATCCTGTAGGGCCTTACCTGCCACTCAGATTCTGCTTTCTGCTTGATGGCCAAGCTTTAACAAACCCGTATACATTTCTGATCTGTGCCTACATGGATATTCCTTGTTTAGCATCTATTACTCAGTAATCTTACTTGATTTTTTTTTTCCTCCTAGATAACTTTTGCCCTTGATTAATCCAATTCTATCTCTACTAAATTCATCTGAGGGAAGATATCATGTTTTAATTGACTCTCAACTGAGAAAAGGATACTTAAATAATTTGCACTTATTGGGTTTCTGCAACAGAAATTATTCAGCCTCTCATAACTAAAGCAATGGGTTGAGGACCCTACACCTTCTCTCCTCCCCAACAGACCCAAATTGAAGATACGAAAGCCATCTGAGACATAGGTGTATCTCTGAATACTTGAGATGAATCTCTGCTTCCCACTTGCTATCATCCACTTAAACTTAGAATGCAGATACAATTGGGCAAAGAGGCACAGTCCTTTAAATGAACACTTCTCCAAAAATGGTAACATGAGAAACTTCATGCTTTTCAAAAGAATTTCAAATGACAGCGAGGAGCGAAAGCGTATGGACAAAGAAAGCCCGCCTGGAACTCCTGCCATGGACAACAGGGAGCTATCAATATTCCAGACTCTCTGTTAATGCATATATTTGTTTGCAAAGTGTTACATTATATGTTTATACACTGCATACAGTAAGTAGCACCTCATACTAATAATAAAGGAAATGACAATGTTCATGAGTTTTGCAATAGCATACTTGTATTAATTTTAGGTGCTACGTTTTCACTTTGACTTTGGAAAAAAGTATTAATAAATTTGTATTCTCACGCTCACAAAATAACTCCAGTGAGTTTCACTGACACTAAAAGAGAGACACAAAACTCCTTGAATTATGAAGTTTCTAAGTATTGACAATGAAAGGTACAACATAAAATATATTTTTCTAAAAAAAGACTGAGAATAAGCAGTTATGGATTAATCTGAGTAAAGCTATTTCAAATGCCTATGTCTTACAACGGCACTGAATTCTATAAACCTCAGCTTAAATAATTCCAAGATGTTAGATTAAAAAGCCCATTTCTGGGGCACCTGGGTGGCTCAGTGGGTTAAAGCCTCTTCCTTTGGCTTGGGTCATGGTCCTGGGGTCCTGGGATCGAGCCCCCATCAGGCTCTCTGCTTAGCAGGGAGCCTGCTTCTTCCTCTCTCTCTGCCTGCCTCTCTGCCTACTTGTGATCTCTCTCTGTCAAATAAATAAATAAAATCTTTAAAAAAAATAGCCCATTTCTATTTGGGATGGGAAGAGGCACAGAAAAATCACATTAACCTCTGAATTCTGGGGAAACGTGGAAATCAACACAAGATTATTAGTTAGCAAAGAACTCATTGTATACACTTATGCTCAGGGTCATAAGCACTAAACATGACCACAGTCCTAAGATGGATTCTTACCATAGATATTTTACTCCCTTTTATTTCTTGGTGTCAGGAACCCCAAAGGCATGGTTTGGTTTTGGGGGGCCTACTTTAGTCCTAGGTAGAATTCTGTATCAAGACAAAAATACTGAAGAAATATAGCCTATGGCTAAAAAACCCAGATTCTGAAGTAAGATCAATCTGGGCTGAAACTGAGAATTGTCTAGTTTTCTGTATAATCTTGATCAAGTTATTGTGTGTCCTTTGGCAAACCGATTTATCTGAGGATTTGTCCTCCGCCATAAATGTGAAAAAAGCAGGATCAAATTAATATCAGAATTACAAATTATGGGGCGCCTGGGTGGCTCAGTGGGTTAAGCCGCTGCCTTCGGCTCAGGTCATGATCTCAGGGTCCTGGGATCGAGACCCGCGTCAGGCTCTCTGCTCAGCAGGGAGCCTGCTTCTCTCTCTCTCTGCCTGCCTCTCTGCCTACTTGTGATCTCTCTCTGTCAAATAAGTAAATAAAATCTTAAAAAAAAAAAAAAAGAATTACAAATTACAATCAGAATTAAAGGTATAACAGAACATTTACTTCTGGCCAGGTTGTAGAATTTTGCAATAGAACAACACTCCCATTTAAAACAACTTGAAGAGCCAAACAAAATACAACAATCAACAATCATTGTGTAAAGTTATCACAGAACTGGGTACAGAGCTGATTTTCTCCTAGGAGCATTGCTTGATTCTTTATGTAGCCTAGGGTCTGAGAATCTGCATTTTTTTGTACACAATGTCTGATATTTAAAAATCACAAATAATTCCAAATGTTCCAGTTATTATTTTAAAAACCATCCTAGGGCCCATTAATCTGCAGCATGAGCAGAGTATAATAGAAATGGCTTTTCTCTGTATCACACAGTGTCAGCTTGTGCAGTTCGACTTGGCCTGGAAGATCCACTTCCAAGATGGCTCTCTCATAGGTATGACAAAGAGTGCTGCCTATTAGCTGGGAACTCAGATCTAACAGTTTGTTGGAAGTCTTGGTTCTTTACACATGGATCTCTCCATGGGGCTATTGGGATTCCACATGATATGGTTCTAGCTTATAGGAATATTAGAAGAGGTCTAAGAACCTGAAATATTTCTTATGACCTAATCTTTGAAGGTCCTAGAGTATCACTTTTATCAGCTTCTACTGCCAACCAAATCAGTAAGGTCAGTTTAAATTCAGGGAGAAGAGAATTAGATTCCAACTCTCCATAGAATAAATAGGGAAAAAAAAGTGTTATCATCTTTAATACACTACATCAAAAATAAGACCATATGACTGAAAACCAAGAGAAAAAATGCAGAATGGCAACAGACCAATAGATGATATGGATATGGGAGTAAAGAGACAAGAATGTTAAAATAAGTATTAATATGCTGAAGACAATAGAGAAAAAGATAGAGAATAGAACAAAATATTTGATGACTTACCCATGATAATTTGCAGATAAGAAAATATCAAATGAAAATCTTAAACCTTAAAAATAACATCAGAAATTAAGAAAGTAATGGATATATTTACTGTAACATCATATATACCAGAACACAAAACTGGTGAACAAGGAAATGGATATTAGAAGATATATAAACTAAGTGCATAATAATTAAAAAGAATGGAAGGCCACAGTGAGGCACATTTTAGTAAAAATGATGAGAAGCAAAAACAAAGTTAAAATCTTAAAAATAGAGAGATGAGTCACTTCAAAAAGAATTGTTTCTAATTTCTTAACAGAAATTATGGGAAGCCAGAAGACAATGGATAGCCATCTTTTAAACAGTAAAAGAAAATAACTGAAAACACAGACTTCTATACTAAAGAAAATTTTCTTCAGAAACAAAGGTGAAACAAGAATGTTTTCAGGAAAACAAAAGCTCTGAGACTTTAGCACCAGCATTCTTGCACTGAAAAAAAATATAATAGTAGTGAAAGTTATTTAGATGAAATGTAGAAATGACAGATAAAAGCGAGTGTCATAGAAAGAGCAAATATACAACAAATATAAGTGCATTTTGATGCTACAAAACAATACTTTCACCATATGTTATTTTAACTACGTAAAATTTGTATGACAACTACAACACAAGAAACAGGAGAGGGTAAATGAAGTTAACACATTCTATGGCTCTACTATTATTAGAAAAATGTAAACAAATATGTTTCTTTATTCTTTAGAATATACTATATTAAGGACACATTGTAACCATTGTAACCCTGAAATACACACTAAAAGAATCACTCAGAAATATGTAATGAATGAAGAGAAAATAAAATAATTTAAACATTTTTATTAGCCCAAGAAATGTAACGAAAGATAAAATGAATGTAAAGCTAATGTGTCAAGTAAAAAAAAAGTGAAATGATAGATATCAATGCAACTACATCAGTAATTATATTATTATTTTTTGTTTATTTTATTTTATTTTATTTTATTTTTTCCAGTGTTCCAAGATTCATTGTTTATGCACAACACCCAGTGCTCTATGCAATCTGTATATTAAACAGAATAAAGTTTTCGAGAAAAAGGCCAATATTTTCAGACTAGATTAAAAAGCAAAATTCAATTAAATGATGGTCATTATATATAAATCTCACAAATAAAATACAGAAATATCAGAAGTAAAGAGATAGAAATAGATATGTGGTATAAACACTAAATAAAATAAATATGACATGTTTATAGTAATATAAAACATAGTAGATGGTTAGGAAAAGAAATACTACAAATAGATATCTTTCAATATGATAAAGAAGTCAGTCTACAGGGAATATTTCACAATTGAAAATCATCATTTACTTTTTAAAGCAATAACATTGTTTTAAAACCTATCAAACAAAAATCTGGTGAATTAAATGGAGAAATAGACAAACTCACAATCACACAAATCTCCAAATCATGAAGATTTAAATATTCCTTCTTCAAAGTCTAACAGAAAAAAAGAGAAAAACATCAGAAAAAAAAATAGAAATCTAAAAAATTACAGTTTAAAGTGTTCAACTGATGGGCATCTGTGGAACCTTACATCCAACAAATAGTTTAATTCTTCTCAGCCTAAGGAACATTTACTCAAAATGACTATACACTAGGTTATAAAGCAAACCTCCACAAATGTTAAAAGACATAAAAAGCACAGATTACATTCTCTGACTTCAATGCAACTGAATTAGAAATTATTAACACCACCAACAAAAAAGAGTGAATGAATGGATTTACACCACTCTCAATTGGCTGGAAATTAAGCCATACACTTTTAAATAACTCATGGTTTAAGAGAGAAATTACAAAGAAAATTCAGAAATATTTTTAATAAATACTTAATGATAAAGAAAGATCACCAGTGCTCAGGGAGGGATTTATATTCTTATATTCACATGTTAGAAACAACGACTGTCTGAAAAAGTAATGATCTAAGTTTCTATCTCATGAAGCTAGATAAAAGTACAGCAAATCAACATCTAAGAAGTATGAGAAATTAATGAAATAGAAAATAAATGTATAATAGAGAAAACCAATGAAGCCAAAAGTTAGCTGTTGGAAATTGTCAAGAAAAATCAATAACCCCTCAGAATAACTGACCACATTGTGGCAGTTGGTGGGGGGGGGGGGGCGTGGATAACAGATTATTGATGGCAGGTTAGAAAAAGAGAAGGGAATGAAAAATCAGGAATGAAAAACTGGGCATCATTTCACCAGGCATTAAATAGATAATAAAATAACACTATAAACAATTTTGTGTCAGTTAACTTAAAATTTTAGATAAAAATTGGAAGCTGTCTTAACACATATAATTTTCCATAGCTGAAACAAGTAGAAATAGAAATTCTATATACTGCAGAATTGCAGAGGAATAGAATCTGTTACTTTGAATCCTTCTGTAACGAGAATCCCTAGCCTAGCTGACTTCTCTGGTCATTTATGCCCCTTATTTAAAGAAGAGGTAAGTCCAAATTTACCCCAGCTCTTCTAGAGAATAGATGTGTCAGTCTGGATCCCATAAAAAGCAGGTTGGGGGTTGATGGTTTGCCCTGTGATTGACAGATCTAAGAAGAATTTTGCTTTTAAGGTTTTTTTCAAGCTTTCTACTTGTGAGGAGTGATGACTTCCAAGTTCTTTAGTGTCAGAATAGAAACTGGAAGTTGCATTTTTTTTTTAAACTAGGTAAGCACACACATAATAAATACACATTATGCACAGATACGTAAAATGTATATATAATTTTTTTAAAAGACTCTTTTAACAATTTTGAACAACTACAGTTAAACCTAGGCATAAGTGAATTTTAGCATCTTTTTAAAATTTTGGACATATGAAATCAAATTATGCCTTTTTCTTTTCTTTCTTTTTTTTTCTTTCTTTTTTTTTTCTTTCTTTTTTTGTAAATAGGCTCCACAGGGACTTGAACTCACTACCCTGACATCAAGACCTGAGCTGACATCAAGAGTCAAAAGCTCAACTGACAGAGTCACCTAGATGCCCCAAATTACACCATTTTTATAGTAAAGTTTACATGGGGAGTATTTTCTCATAACTCACACTAAATACCTCTCCATATTCGTAACCACACTCATAAGGATAACTATATTTTCCCCATGATGTAAATATGATTTCATGCACTTTGTCCTTCCTAAATCTATTATTCTCTTCCTGAATCTACCAACTTCTAAGTGTATTTCCTTGCTAAGCTTTCTGTCCACAAAAGAGCAAGATACCTACCTTGTAGATCTAGCCCTCTCCAATAAAAGTCAGATAGCTTCCTTCCAAGAAAGAAAGGAAGCCAATTCTGAAATCCCCAGTGTCTAGGAGAAACTCCAACTTCTTCCATTCATTCAAGACCCTTACAGTTTCTAGGAATTGTCAAAGGGTTGCCACTTATAATCAGTTATAATATATTTGTAATCGCTTCCTTCTGATTAGAATCCAAGAGTCTAAAAAATATACGGTCTCTGGCTCCTTGACCGTAGCAAAATGTCCTTTCTTTAAACATCTCAGGCCATTTTGTTTTGTTGTTTTTATTAAATAAAATACCCTGGGTGCTATTTGTCATTTTGCATTCATACATATTCAGATATTTTTGTGTTGTATAGCTGCAGTGGGGGCATCATTGGGTAAATGACAAGACTCTGATCAAATAAATTAGTCATCTCAACTAACTGATCTGACAGAAAGTAAATACACAGAAAGTAAATAACTGGATATTGACCTAGATAACCCCATTCTCTCAATATGAGATGATATTAATGTGTTGTAGTGTTTATAAGCCTTAGGAA
Organism: Mustela lutreola; assembly: GCF_030435805.1. NCBI lineage: Eukaryota > Metazoa > Chordata > Mammalia > Carnivora > Mustelidae > Mustela > Mustela lutreola. The sequence continues at coordinate 9,945,701 of NC_081297.1, read as the reverse complement.
GCAGTGAGTTTTCTTTATTTTTCTTGTACCGCATGATTTTCTTAGGTCTGTTCTCTATAGTCTATGAAATATAAGTATCTTTAAAATTTGTAACTGTAGACTTATTTTGCTAAGCATGAAAGAAGATGGGATTGGGAGGGAGACAAACCATAAGTGACTCTTAATCTCACAAAACAAACTGAGGGTTGCTGGGGGGAGGGGGTTTGGGAGAAGGGGGTGGGATTATGGACATTGGGGAGGGTATGTGCTTTGGTGAGTGCTGTGAAGTGTGTAAACCTGGTGATTCACAGTCCTGTACCCCTGGGGATAAAAATATATGTTTATAAAAAATAAAAAATTATATAAAAAAAAATTTGTAACTGTAGAAAACACCATCTGATATTTAACTAGTCTGTGGGTTATTATGAGAAACTGTTGGTAAATGGAATTCTACTGCTCTGACCAAAAGAAAAAGTTGAGTTTGAGAGGTTGATTTTAGCAGATGTGTAGATATTTTGAGCAGATGTATAGTTTTCAGATCTTTTTTCAGGAAAGGTCAGAGACGTGATATGATTGTCACAAGATTTATGTTTAACTCTATGTACTTTATTTACCCAAACCTAAATCCTTCTCACATTGAAAAATTTCAATGATCACAACTTTCAAAAAGAAAAACAAACTTTATTTTTACTTACTGGGAAAAACTAGAACTAGAATAACATTTTTTTCTTATTATCACCTTAATGTTTATAAATTTAAAATAGAAATAAGATCAGAATACAAGAAAAATAGAGTAGTGGAAAATACTTCTTTTAATTTGTCAAATTTTGTACAGACAGAAACCCCTTCAAAGACAGGGGTTATATTTTATTCATTTTTGGAATCCCCACCCAGTCCAGTTATAGCAGATAGAAGCTTCTCAATGTATGTTTGTTAACTTAATCACTGCATTTGTATCTTTCCTCTGATCTTACTGAGGGCAAACACTGTAGTCCATGTATGTTCTAGTCACACAGAGCAGCTAGATTAAACTTTATGTAAAAGTAGAGCTCAAGATAAGATTGACTGGGAACAATTCCTAGCTCTTGCATTATCTGGGACAAGTCCTCGCTCATCTCTGTGATACCTGGATACACTGATTGCTATTTCTGTGCCTTAATTTTCTCACCTGTAAAATGGGAATTTTAATAGTAGTGGTTGTTGTAAAAATAATAAATTTTTGCATGTAAATCTCTTAGCACTCTTTCTGGCACACTTAATTCATAAGTATTAAGTGTTATAAATTCTCATTATGTTAAAATTATAAGTCTCTCAGTTAACCAAGACCCAAATGTTAACCATTCATTGGCAATTTATCAAACAAGTATCAGTTATGTAACAGAAATTCTGCAACCCATTACATTAACTAAAAAAAGCAAAAAAAAAAAAAAATGGAGAATTTTATGATAAGGAAAATAACAGGAAGCTATAAAATCAGAAAGTAGAGGTACCTAACCTTCTATAAGGATAGGGAACTATGTTCACTGAGAAATTTTATCATGACTAAATGCTAAACTTTATCAAATTATTTGTCTGCACCTTTGCTGATCATATTTTTATTAGAATTTTGGTATGGTGAATTATATTAATTGATTTCAATATTGAACTACCATGAATTTCCCACTTAGTCACTTCATATTATCTTTCTATATATGGCTTGATGCTAGAATTTTAAGAAAATCATAAACGAGTTTGCTCTGTTTTCTTTGAACATCTCCATGTGATTTCAGTGTCAAAGATGCTGGCCTCACAGTACCATGTGGGAAGTATTCTTTCCTTTTCAATTTTCATGAAGAGTTGGTGCAGAGTTGCTACTAATTTTTCCTTCAGTATTTGGTAGGATTAACAGGTAAAGTCATCTAGCCACAGAGTTTTTCTTGCTGGAAGATTTAATCTATGAATTCCATTTACTTAACAGATAGAAGGTTTTTCAGGCTACATATTACCATTTGCATGAGCTTTGGTAATTTGGGTCTTTCAATGAGTTTCTTCAGGAGCACCTAGGTGGCTCAGTAGGCTCAGCATCTGACTCTTGATTTTGGCTCAGGTCACGATGTCAGGGTGGTGGAACTGAGCTCCGTATTAGGCTCCACACTGGGTGTGGTGCCTGCTTGAGATACTCTCTCTCTCTCTCTCCCTCTCACTCTCGACACTTCCCCCACTGCTTGAGCATGCACAAGCTCTCTCTCTCTCTAAAATAAAGAAGAAAGGAAGAAAGAAAGAAAGAAAGAAAGAAAGAAAGAAAGAAAGAATTTCTCCATTACACCTAAGTTGTTGAATTTATTGACATTAAGTTACTCATTATAATCTCTTACTAATTAAAAGGAAAACCATATTTCCCCTGTTCGTAACACTTCTGACACCAAATATGTGGGATATTTTTACCATGCCAACCAACTCACCAACTCTTTGAACACCAACTGAATGTCCTATAATTCAATGATGATGCTAACTGTCCAGAGGTAACACACCACATCATTTAAGGACTCAGTCCCACAAGACTGCCTCCCACCCTCACTTCAGATGCCCAGGTACCAGATTGTCTCCTATATTTCTGGCAGTATATTGGGGTTTCCAACATCCCACTCCTCAGGTTTGATCATTGGCTACAAACACTCTCAGAACTTACATGTTCATTAAAAAGAACAAGATGAAGGCTTTAGATAAAGAGCCAGATGAAAAGATACGTGGGGAGAAACCCAGAAGGGGCCTGAGCCCAGGAGCTGTGGAGTTGGAGTGTGCCAATCTCTCAACACGTAGATGTTTTCACCAACCCAGAAGAAGTCTGAGAACCCCAGTTTAGTGACTTTTGCATAGGCTTCCTCACACAGGGATGATTATATTAATAACCAGCTCCCCTCCCTCCTTGGATGATAGGGATAGGACTGCAAGTTCTAAACTTCTTATCATAGCTTGGTCTTTCTGATGACTAGTCCCATCTTGAAGCTATCTAGAGACCCCCAGCCCCCAGTCATCTCATTAACATACAAAAACACTACTATCACTCCCAAGAGTCCAAGGGTTTTAGATGTTCCTGTGTCAGGAACCACAGTCCAAAATCAAAATATTAGAGCAAAGCATGCTCCTGGCACCTTATACTAAAGAAATTGTAAGGGTTTTGGGTGCTCTGTGCCAGGAACTGGGAAGAAGACCCAACATATTTCTCATTACTCTATACTAATACTTATAGAATGAATAAGGATATCATTTTTCTCATTCCTGGTACTGGTAATTTGTGTCTTTTGGTCTTGATGAATCACACTAGACATTTACCAATTTTATTGATCTCAAGGAAAAGTATTTTATGAACTTTTCTATTAGTTTTCTATTCAATGTATTTTTTTTTTCTTATATGTGTTATATCCTTTTTATCTATTTACTTTGGGTTTAATTTGCTGTTTTTTTTTTTTTTTCTAGTTTCCTAATGTGGAAGTTTAGATCATTGATTTTCTCTACAGTTTTCTTTACTTGTAACATCTTTATCTGGTTATGGTAATAGGACAGTGCTAATCTCATATGATTTAGAAAGCATTTCCTCAGCCTCTATTTTCTGTACAGATTGTAAACAATAGGTATAATTTCCTCCTTACATGAATTTGGTGAATTCACCGGGGATCTCATCTAAGCTTAGCGCTTTCTTCTTTGGAAGGTTATTAATGAATAGATAAAGACCTTATTCAGATGGTCTTTTTCTTCTAGTATGAGTTTTCATACACTGTATGTTGTTAGGGAACTGGTCTAGATTTTATGTAGATTTATCTACTATTTTATCTAGATTATCAATTATGACCATAGAGTTGTTTGTAATATTACTTTATTATCATTTCAATGTTCACAGGGTCAGTAGCAATGACTCCTTTTTATTTCATTTCTTATATTAGCAATGTGTTTCTATTCTCCCTTTTCCTTAGTTATCATAGCTAGAAGTAAATCAATTTTATTGCCCTTTAAAAAAAAAAGCTTTTGAATTTTATTTTCTCTGTTGCTTATTTTCAATTTCATTACTTTTTACTTTAATTTTATTTGTTTTCTTCTGCTTATTTTAGATTTAATGTGTTCTTTTTCTAGTTTCCTAAGAAACAAGATTAGTAGATCACTGATTTTAGATATTTCCTCTTTTCAAATTTATCCATACATTGCTATAGATTTCCTTCTAAGCATCAATTTGCAACATCACACAAATTCAGTAAGTTTTATTTCATTTTAATTGAGTCCAAAATATTTTTTTTAATTCTCTTAAAAACTCTTTGACCTATGTGTTAATTAGAAGTGAGTTGTTTAATATCCAGGTATTTTGAAATAGTCTAGCTATCTTTCTGTTATTGATCTCTAGCTTAAGTCCACTGTGGTCTGAGCACGTAACACTCGTTATGGTATGTTTTATTTCCCAGAGTTAGTTATTTTGATGAATGGTCCGTGTGCGCTTGAGAACAATTTGTAATCTGCTCTTTTTGGATGTCCATTATGGCCAGTTTATTGATGTTGTTCAACTGTATCTTCATTGATTTTCTGTGTACTAGATACGTCCATTAATGATAGAAGGGTGCTAAAGTCTCCAAATAAAACAGTGGATTCATGTATTTCTCCTTGCAGTCCTACCAATTTTTGTCTCATGTATTTTGATGCTCTCTCGTTAGGTATATATACATTAGGTATTAAGTTTCTTTAAGAAGTAGTTTCATTATCATTATATAATGCCCCTCTTTTTCCAAATAATTTCCTTGCTAAAGTTGGCTTTGTCTGAGTGAATGAATGAATGAATGAATGAATATAGCTACTCTTGATTAGTGTTATTGTAGTAAGTCATCCTCTCTCCTTTTATTTTAAATTTGTGTCTTTTTATGTAAAGACTGTTCTTAGAGACAACCTACAGTTGGTCTCTTTCAACCTTCCATGATGTCTGATAATATCTGTCCTTTGATTGGTATAGATTATTCATATTTACAGTGATTATTGATATGGTTGGATTTAATCTACCATATTTGTTACTGTTTTCTATTATTTGCCCTGCTTTGCTTGTTTTTGTTTGGTTTTGTTTTTGTCTTCTGCTCTTTTTCTACCTTCTCTGGTTTTAGTGGAGCACTTTATATGCTGCTATTTTATCTTATCTCTTAGCATATCATTTACACTTCTTTAAAAAATTGTTTTCATTGATTGCCTTACAGTTTGCAGTATACATTTATAACTAATCTAACTCCATTTTCAGATAACACTATACTATTTTATTGCTAGTAAAGTACCTTATAACAGAGTATTTTTAGTTTCTCCTTTCTCTCTGTTAAAATATTGATGCTAATCATTTCACTTATCCTATAACCTAAAATTACTGAATATATTGCTGTTGTTGCTACTTTAAACAAATTTTTATCTGTTAGATACATAGGAGTAAAAAGAAAAAAAACTAAAATTTTATTTTATATTCACTTATTCCAGGTGCTTGGTTAGCGCAGTAGGTAGCACATCAGTCTCATATTTTATATTCACTTATTCCTTTTCTTTTTAAAAGATTTTATTTATTTATTTATTTAACAGAGAAAGAGGGTGTACATGAGTGGGGGCAGGGGAAGAGGGAGAAGCAGGCTCCCCACTGAGCAAGGAGCCTGATGTGGGACTCGATCCCAGGACCTGGGGTCATGACCTGAGCCAAAGTCAGCTGTTGAACTGAATAGTCCCTATTCCTTTTCTAATGCTCTTCTTTTCTTTATATGGATCTGAGTTTCTGACATACATGATTTCTTTCTCTCTGAAGAGTTTTTTTTTTTTTTTTTTTACATTTCTCGCAAAGTACGTCTGTTAAAGACAAACCCTTCAATTTTTGTTTGAGACAGTCTTAATTTCTCTTTCATTTTTCTAGCTTTGACAATGGTTATTTTCTTCAACACTAAATATTTCACTTCACTTTTGCTTGCATGATCTCTGAAAAGAAGTCTAACATGACTCTTACCTTTCTTTCCTATAGGTACAGGGTTGCTCTGCCTACACCTGACTTCTTCAAAGATTTTCTGTTTACTTTTTATTTTCTGAAGTTTAATCATGATATACCTAAGTGTTTTTTTTTTTTTTTTAAATCCTTCTTAATGTTCTGTGAGCACCTTAGGTCTGCATTTTGATGTTTGCCATTAATATAAAAGATTCTCAGCCATTGTTCTTCAAAAACTTCTTCTGTTCCTTTCTGTGGTTCTTCCCCTTCTGGTGTTCCCATTTGACATACATTTTGCCCTTTGTAATTGTCTCACAATTCTTGAATATTCTGTTACATCTATTTAAAATTTAGCTTCATTGAGGAATAATTGAAAAAATATATATATATATATATGCATACATACACCTACAGTGTATGTGGTGACTTGATATACAATCACATTGTAGAACAACTGCCAAGATCAAGATAGTTAAGTATCCATCACTTCTCTTAGTCCACATAACTTGTGCGCCTGGATGATTACAATCTGCTCTCACCAACGTTTAAAATAAAACAAAATAAAATAATTTTTAAACCTTGGTCTGATAATTCCTTGACCTCTACCATATATGAATCTGTTTTTGAAGCTTTCTCTGTTTCCTTACGTGGCATTTTGTTTTTAGTATCTCTTGTGATTGTTGTAGAAAGCTGAACATGGTATCCTGGGTAAAAGGAGTCTGTTACTGGCTCTAGTGGGGGCTTCGGTTTCTGCACGTGTGCTCTAGCAAGCTGCAATTCCCTCTATTCACCTGTGCCTGGAGTCTGAGGGCAGACATCTGTCCAGTGATTGCACTTCTCTAGTGAATATAAAACTTATTGATTTTCATCTTATTTAGACCTTTTCTTCTTTTGAGGATTGTAGTGACTTCCAAGCTCATTATGTGTTAGACCAGAAGAAGTCTGGTTCTGTTTTGATTGATTGATTTTTATGTTCATTATGCATCATGTTATTTTGCTTTTCATTGCTTGTTACTTTTTGAATATATGACAAACATTGTGAATTTTTAATTATTGGGTTCTGGATAATTTTGTATTAAAAATATTCTTAAATATTCATAGTAACTTGGAAACAGCTTGATCTTCTTGCTGTTTTCTTTAAAGCTTTTTCAGATGAAGTCAGAGAAGATATTAGTTTAAGGCTAATTTTATCTCCCTCCCCGCCCTCCAAGCTACGACTTTAGAGTATACTATCTGGTTCCCTGTGTATTATGTGGTTTCTAAACCTTTGATTACTATCCAACATAAACCATTTTGTAAAAGCCTACTCCTTTGAGATGCTTCTTCTCCCATCCTAATATAGCTTTCTTACAAACATACACTCACCATTACTCTCTGAACACTTGGGGTTGATTCAGTGCCGATCTCTGGGGCTCTTTCTATGATTCTCTCCTCTATGCCTTGCAATCTCTAGCTGCCTTGGCCAATCTTAATTTCCACTTTTATGTCTTCAACTCAAGGAGGGTGCTGAGATCTGCTTCAGTTCCCTTCCCTGTGCTGATTCCTAGAAACTCTCAAGGTAGTAAGCTCACTTCATTTCTCCCCTTCTCTTAGGAACTATTAATCCTGAGAATCTCCTTAATGTTCCTCTTTAGGGAACTTGACATTTTGCTTCTGCCCTCTCAATCTATCATCATTTTAAGGATTTTTCTTGTCCTATAGTACTAACTGGGCTTTTCTCCAGTAAAATTTGGAAAGCAATGGTGATAGTTGGCATCTTTTTATTATCCAGCTTTTAAAGACAATGTTTCTAATGCTTCACTGTTAAATATGAAGTGTGTTATAAATTTTTCATATTGATTGTTACTAATTTAAGTAATTCCTTTTTCATTCTGTATTTGCTAAGATATCTTAACACATGAGTTGACTTTAATATACATGTTTGTATTAGTAGGATCATACAGTTTTACCCTTCAGTCTCTTAATATTAAATTCTTCCAATATCCCTTTTGATGGAATCTACCTAGTGATGATATAGTATTATTACTATTTATAATGCTGATTGTCAGCAAGGATTTCATCACTGTTAATCTCTCCATGCCCCATAATACCTATGAGCATGCCTTGCAAATAATGGATACTAAAGGAATTTAGTGAATTAAATCCATTTGAATTCATGTTATTTTAAATCTCTGAAGTAGACCATAAAATTAAAAAACAATTGTTCAAGCTCTTCCAATTCCTGTTCTCTAACTTACTTAATTACAGTCTAGAGTATCTACCATATGTCAGATAGGAAAAAAGAACATTTTGAATGAGGAAATGAACGGAAGGTAAATATTGTTCATGGAATCACTGAAGTGTATACAAGATGGCATCCCAGCTGCTAAGTTTTGGTTCAACAAATGTAATTTTCATGGGTCAGTAGGTTGGGCCTAACTAGAAACTACTTCGACTATGAAGCATTTCATCAGTTTCATTGGCACGCAGGTAGGTGACTGCAGGATGAGGCTTTTAGCACTTAACTTTTATACAGTAACATGATTGCTTTCATAAGAACTCAAACAGGCACACATACCACAGGTTTTCAAGAGTAAGTAGTTCATTGTGGTGCCATATCGTATGTACAGACCTTAAACGTGAACATGGGTGCTTGCTGATCTCTTTCTGTTTTATTTTGCTTTGCTGATTTTGTGTCCTAGACGGATTCTTCCTCCATTGGCACCACCTTGTTCCCAATGACAAAATCTCTCTACATTCTTGACTAACTTATGGAGATACTGGCTGAGGTAGTGTGGGAGATGTGATGGAAAGTGGGGTGAGGTATGGAGAAGATTTGCAGGAAATGAAACAGATTGCTAAAGAAACCAGTCCATTACATTTTTATGAAGTCTGGTCTCTAAGCTTGATCTAAATCAATAAGTCATAGAATAAATCAGTTGGACTGTAGTATATTTAGTAAATTAACATATTGTTAAATATCAAAGCACAAGTTAAAAGCACTATTTACAAAAAGCCGTAATGTACAGAAATTATTGAAGGCTTGCTTCTAAACAAACTATGTGCTTGAAACCCCCAAAGTCATCTCATTGAACCTTTAAGAACTGTGATTGGTAGGAAGCACTACTTGTATTTTACCAACACAGACAATGATTGTGATAGCCCACAATCACAAAGGTGACCGAACAGTGATTGAAATAAAGATCAGTCTTATTCTAACATTAATATCAACATATAACTGCTAAAACAAATTCTTAAATGCACTCTTGACAATATAAAACTTTAAAAAACTATATTGGATAGATGTGTTCTTTCGTCCTCAGAAGGCTTAACGAGTTTTCTAAGTGGAGATGCCTATAATTTTGGCTTTCTTTTTTTCTTTCTAAATCATTCCCAAGATTTTGTTTCCCTAGTTCTATAGCTCCTACTATAAAGCTGTTTTTGCACAATAGTAGCTTAAGTCCATGGTTCTTACAATAACTTTGCTTCCCTTTGTGCTGATTGTGATGCCCTGTTGGCATTTCCTATTTGTCCTTCAATCTACAAAGGTCAGCATACTGAAATGACAGTTCAAGATCCAAGGCCCACCCTTCATTCTGCAATGAATCATTCTCTACATGTGATTGTTCACATTTTTATTAAGGGAATTTTATTTTTTGCAGCCAAATATGACTTTTTTCTCTTTTCATTCCTATGTACTTAAAATGCTTTACTATAAAACCACACATTTCTCCCACTCAATACATGTAATTTTTTCTCTAATTCATTCTATTAGTACCCACTTGTCATTCACATATAATTCAAGCTTCGTGAGCTTAGCCTTAGTAATTTAATTCACTTATTAATTTACTTTTATAAATTTTTCCCATTATTCCATCTAGCCTGGCATGTTAGTGCTTCCTTACTGGTTTTTGTTTTTGTTTGTTTGTTTTTTCCCTTCTAAAATTACCTTCATGGCCCTTTCCTTGTGTTTTCTGGTCATTCACACAATATTCTCTAATTGCCCATCACAAAAATCACTAGTTAGTCCTGATTAACCTAAAACCTAAAACAAAACAAAACAAAAAGACCCTCTTTTCTCCCTGTGTTCTCCTGCTCAATGTGAGACATTTAAAAAATATAAAAACTGTTGCCCCAAAATGTCTGTCATTGTATCTGAACAGATTCAGTTTAACGCTATGTGTGTGCACACAAGAAAGGCTTTTCTAATTTCTTTTCCAACTGTTCTTCTGTTTCTTTTAAAATCTCTGTCTATAGCCCAAGGAAAATCAAAAGCTAATTGATACCGTGTATAATATATTAAGTCCTGTTTATAGTAGATCGGCGGGTTCTTGTTTGATAAACAGGTAGAAGACAAATGCAGATGTAGTGAGTTCTACCACTACATGGTATGGACATGAATGAAGGAAACAGAGCTAATTAGCTTGGTCTATGTAATAAGATGCTTTCAGTTTAACACAAAATAAAACAGGACTATAAAAATAATTACAATACTAGGATGTATGTAAGTGCTGTAAGAAATGCACAAACCGATTTAAGCAATCAGGTGAGGAAAGAATCCCAAACAGTAGTGGTCTTTAGGGAAGGCCACCTGTTGGTGGTAACATCTGGGTTGTACCTGAAATGATGGTGAGTTTCTGGCTATCAGAAAAAACATGGAATATACGAGCATGATAAATGTATGGGGTCTAGAAAATATGGGTTCATTTGGAGGGCAGCAACCTGAGCCATATTTAACTAGCATATTTATTGCCTTGTAGGGGGTAAGTTTGAAAGACTAAGGCAAATTCATAGGCTAAGGATCCCTGCTGAGAGACCAAATTTCTCCTTTTAATTGGTAAGTAGCAGCTGTAGAGTTTTAAATTGTTTGAAAATTTGAATGATTTGTTGTATCTTGTTTCATCTTTTCTCTTTCTGGCATTTAAAGAAAAAAAAAAGGGAAAGTTTTTAATAAGAATCCAGGATGTATTAGTAATTTTAAACTGAGAGGAAAAATAGAGGCCAATCTTTTGACATGTTCAGGTGTCCCTGGCAGTCAAACAAGACAAAATGATACATACATGAATTGTGTATGAATTGTGTGCCTCAGGAGGCCAGGAAAGAGCACACGTACAAAACTGGATTTGTAAGAATAGAAGAGAGTCTTGCTTCCAATCTGGGTTTAGGGTCCTTGTGTATTCCAGAATTTAGAACAGAAAGTAGTTGGGAAAGAATCTGAAATTACATGTGTACGTGTTTGTGTAATGTTGCAACCTGTTCAAGTATGTTTGTGATTTACCCTCTGGAATTGCTTGAACTATGCACCACTATGGCTTTGTCACCACCTGGTGACAGGTTGCTAAAAGTTTGGATTTGTTTATTATGCATCCATTTAAAAATTGTGTGTAAAACTATAAAACAGCCTCACATACATGACAATGGAATCTGAAATCTGTGAACCAGGCATTTCTGTTACCAATGGAACGGGAAGAGGGAACCTAATTTATCATGACATCCTTTCTGTATTCTTTGATTCCATTTTCCATTGTTCAAATGCCTTCTATTGTTAAAAATTTGCAAGGCAAAAATTGGGGTTACAGGGAAGCAGAAGGTATTATTTCTTCTTGTACTTAATTAATCATCAATTGTAAAGATGAAGTCTATACATAAAAGTTAAAATAATACAGAACAGTGCGATACTAAAAACAATTAATAATCGTTGTAAAGAAGAAGAGATCACTATGATTGGCACAGTTAATAGAAATGACACAGAAACAGTGAGTCTTGAGTTGGTGCTTAACTCAGTAGAGCTTCGGGAGGTCCAGGCCATGTCAAAGGAACGTGAATAAGAAACTCACAAATGTAGAGGTGGACATTTGTCACAGGACTGACGTGAGATCGTGCGTATGCCTTTTCCTCATGACAAGAGTATACATGATTCTAGAGCAGATTCGTTTTATGTTTGTTTTTATATTTCTTTAATGTCAAATACACTGTTTTATATTTATTAGCTAATTGAGCAATCTTTGTTAAATTAAGAAGGCAGGAAGCAAGGAAAATAACAGGGAAGAATAAACGAGATTGGTCATATTTTAGAGGGTCTGGAATAGCAAAAACGAGAAATAGCAAAAACAAGGAAAACCTGTATTTTCCTTGTCAAGGATGGAGAATCTTTTGGTAATAAGGATGTGGTATAAGTGATAGTTGAGCCTTTATTCAGACTTTTAATAGCTATTCGTTAGCACTGATCAGAAGACACCATTTTGATGACTAAAACATCCCTTACAACTCTGCACTATCTATATGTTCATTAATATATGTGATTGTGTCAACATGCGTATTGGAAAACACCTTACAAATCCCCCATGCATGATTTACAACCCATATAACTCAAAGCCTGCCATGCAAAAGTCATCTTTAAAGAGAAACTTCAAGAAGTACAGTGGGTTTGCATGAATACTTCAGGATCAAGGGCGAATGACACTAAGTTTCCACTCAAAAGTCCTATAAGTCAGAATGAAAGTAGTTTCACCTCTTCTTAACCATTCCAGTTGTCATCATGTCTGTTGGCCGAGGCTGGAGATAGCTAAAAAGGACATTGTAAGCATTCTCACAAATATTCTAAACCCTTATCCTAAGGTTACAAGTAGTTAAGTTATACTTTCATAGTTTAACTTTGATTAAAGAGTAGTACTTACTAAGGAGCGCACTCAGCATAATTCCTTCATGAGTAGGGCATTTTATCCCTTTTGGTTAGGACCAAAAGGTTACTACTTGTTGGAGCAGTCAGCCTGACCAGTCAAGCCTTAAACCCCATCTGCAAACGATCTACCAAAAAGACCTCATTAAACTGGACATTGTTACCTCCCTCTACCGTCTCATGGGAGGAGGGTGAAGAAGAGAGACAACTCATACATTTTGTATGAACTACATATGGGCATGTGACATTCTGAGGAGGAAAGATATTCTCCTAGCTGGTCTCCAGGTTTCTAGAACACTAAACTTCCAAAATAATGCAAATCACAGAAAGAGAAGAAATCCTGTTGCTTCAAAACAAATTTGCCCTTCGACAAACTGTTTTTGCACAACCATTACTTGAACACTAAGGATTGGAAAGCCCTTTTTAAGCTTAATCCGTTGAGATTCAAACCATTCACTCGAAGCACAGCTGCTTATTTTAAAGTCCAAAGACTGGGACATCTGGATGACTTAGTCAGTTAAGCATCTGCCTTTGACTCAGGTCATGGTCCCAGGATCCTGGGATCAAGTCCGGCTCCCTGCTCAGCGGGGGTCTGCTTTTCTCTCTCCCTCTGCCTGCCACTCCCCCTGCTTGGGCTCTCTCTCTCTCTTTCAAATAAATAAATAAAATATTTAAAAAGATAAAAATAAATAAATAACTAAAGTCCAAAGACAAGTCTAATCTTTATTCTTTTAGAAGTATTCTCCACAATGATACAAAGTAGAGGAAGGCAGTCTTTCAACTTACTAAGTTGAGTTCTTAAAGTTATTTCGTGCATTATGATTCAAATTGGCACAAATTTTCTCATAAAATATTTTTTTCCATAGAAAATAATTAGAAAGAATAATACAGTTATCTACATTTATTATCTTTTAAGAGTAAAACAAGTAATAGACACCAAAACTAAGTGGAAAAACTGTGATGGACATTTTCTTTGGCATTTTTCACACATCTACCATCTCTACTAAATGTGAAAAATAATCAAGATTTGGCATTAGATATTGGGTGTTTGACATTAAAAGGCACACCATGAATATATTTTTTTTAAGTTTAAATTTTCTTTGCATGAGTCACAGAATTAAATAAAACAGTAGTATTTTCGAAAGGACAGTAAAAAAAAAAAAAACTAACGGTAGCCAAGAACCTAGCAGACAGTAGTAGTTAGACACCCTAAATGTACAGACCAAGTCAAAAGAGAACATAGAGATTTCCATTCTCATTTTTTCTCACATCATAGATCTGCCTCTCCTACCAAGAAACACTGTTAATAAAAATGAGGCTTTGATGAGGCACCTGGTTTGCTCAGTTGCTTAAGCATCTGTCTCTGATTTCAGCTCAGTTCATGATCTCAGGGTTGTGAGATCAAGGCCCACATGGACCTCCATACTTAGGAGGGAATCTGCTCTCTCTTCCTCGCCCTCTGCCCACACCTCAGACCCCTGCTCAGGCATGCCCCCCCCCCCACTCTCTCAAATAAATAAATAAATAAATATTTTTAAAATAAGGCTTTAACTAATAATATAAATGGCAATATCCTTCTTGATTATTATTTATTGAATTCACATGCTTATTTCAGCTCATAACTAATGGGAAAAGAGAGAAACAATACAACAATGGTTCATCCATATAAAGAGATTTCTGTTTCCTATTGAGAATGACACATTGGGTACATGATTCACAAACCATGTTTCTTTTCTTTTTCTTTTTTTTTTTTTTTTAGGATTTTTATTTATTTATTTGAGAAAGAGAGAGAGCACAAGCAGGGACAGACAGCAGAGGGAGAGGGAGAAGCAGGCTCCCCACTGAGTAAGGAGATTAAAATGGAACTCAATCCCAGGACCCTGAGATCGTGACTGAGCTGAAGGCAGACACTTGACCCACTGAGCCTCCCCGGCACCCCTGAAACCATGTTTCCTTTTTATTTTCCTTTTTTTTTTTTAAATATAACCTTATAATTTTTCATAGGCACAACCTTACAATACAAAATTTTTGGAATCTCCAAGTTGGGCAGGGTAAAACCATGTATCCTTCCAAATAAATGCAGAGTTGATGCCTTCATTTGTTTTAAAATCGATTGTTAATTGTTTACTTATATCTGTGGGATGGAAGACTTTCCAGAAGCTCCTGGTATAACTTTTCAAACTGAGGTTCCGTTATACAACTTTAGCTTCATATATAAATGTAAAACAATTAAAAGAAACAAAAACAATTGTGGCAGAATCTCAAGAAGCATAAATCGCACAATAGAATGGAGAAAAAAATAGGCTTTTTACAGCATTAATGTATAAAATATAAAACCAGCCTCTCTAAACAGGCACTAATTAAAAACCTGAGGAATTGTTAATGAAAGTACATTCCATTTATTAAGATTCTATTATCTAAGAATCCAAACTACATTTTTCTTTAACACCTAAGAGTGAGCTACAGCCATTACCCAAAACATATTTCACCCTAGAAACAAATCCATCTACAGCTCGGCTTTGTCACAATTATCATGCTAATGGATTGATAGAAATTTCCCCTTCTAACAGTAAGTG
Organism: Mustela lutreola; assembly: GCF_030435805.1. NCBI lineage: Eukaryota > Metazoa > Chordata > Mammalia > Carnivora > Mustelidae > Mustela > Mustela lutreola. The sequence goes on along the minus strand of NC_081297.1, from coordinate 9,930,529 downwards.
AAAGAAACTGAATGAGCCGACCGTAATACTACAAGCACATGCACTGAAATGTTTATGATGATACACCAACAAAATAAGCAAACTCTACTGATCCCGTGTCTTGTCTAATGAACGTCCCTGAGCCCTTCCAATATATCCATCTCTATCAATGTAGACCTGAATCTGTCCCTCCCTCTCTCCCCATCTATGGACACGCATCTGAAGATTCAGATTTATCTTAGTTTTTACAATGAAGTTGGCCCTCAACAAAGGGAATATAAAGAGACTTGAAGCTTACATTGGGGAACGGTCCATCAACATTTTTAGCTCAGTTCTTCACCTGACTGACTCCAGTCAATTGCGTTTTGACCTTTATTTAATACTTCTTTGATTCCCTGGCAAGCGACAGCCATAATCTAGAAGTAATATTACTGCTTCTTACTTTTCCCCAGCTCTTTCAAAGTCTGAAATCTGAGCTGGATCTCTACTCGATGATGCTAACTCTCTGGTTGGCTTTGCCTGGACAATGCAAGGACAGCCAATCAGTACCATGTTATTAAATCTGATAGCGCCGTGCCCACTTGAGCCTCCACCTATTATCCGTCACACACCATCCTCTCCCCTCCCCTTTGCTACCAATGCTGTGGTTACAGCAGGGGATGTTTTGTGAATCTCAGTGGGCCTTTCTTGTCCCTGAATCTCAGTCATCATTAATTTGGCACATTTACCTCTGATAAAATAGCTATGCTAATGGCTAGTATGTTCATGAAATATGGCCAGAAACTGAAAAACAACACTGTGACAGTCTGAATAGATTCCTTTACCAATTTGGTTTCACAGCAATTACAAAGAATAGCCCATTCCATACTATTTAGAGCACCAGGATCTTGATATTCAACATGTTCTTAACTTTTCTTTCAGCAGTAATACACTTAGCATTAATAATTTGGGTGGCATTTCTAAAAAAAAATGTCAAAAGACATATTGAATCACTACACAGAAGTTGTGTTATAAATGTACTTCTCTGAATTTCAGATGAAGAAAATAAAAGGTTTTATTTATTTTTTTTAATTTTTTTAAAGATTTTATCTATTTATTTGACAGAGAGAAATCACAAGTAGACGGAGAGGCAGGCAGAGAGAGAAAGAGGGAAGCAGGCTCCCTGCTGAGCAGAGAGGCCGATGCGGGACTCCATCTCAGGACCCTGAGATCATGACCTGAGCCAAAGACAGAGGCTTTAACCCACTGAGCCACCCAGGCGCCCCAGAAAATAAAAGGTTTTAAATCAGATATCATACAAATTTCCAACCATCCAAATGTAGTATGTTAATGAAAAAACTCAATTTTCATGTTTATTAAAGCTGTACTCCTTTTGTTATGTCTGTGGATGCAGCAATCACATCCACAGATGCTACATTTTTTTAATGGACTCAAGTTTTACTACAGATAAGAAAAAAAAATCTCTACCATAGAGTAATAGTGTACATATTTCCTGGAGCCAAAAAGGGTGGTATTTTAAAAGATAAGATGACTAATGGGAACATCGGTCTATTAAAAGCTAAGTATGTAAGTGTAATATTAGAATATGCTTAGTAAATGATATATTCTTATTTACGATGATGTATTATACCATATAACTTTAATTACAAAGCAAAGAGAAAATATGAATAAATATAACAAACATTAAGAAGCATATTTAAGCTCTCACAAACTTAAGGGGAAACTATAGGGTAAAAACCTAAAAGTAGAGAGCAAAATGGGTTGACCAAGAGATTGCTAGGGAAGATTCCAGGTCTTGATAACCAATGAGAGTTTGAAAGCCCATCAGGAACAGAAGAGTATTTTGACCTAGGACAGTTAAGTTGACATTTAGATCTCCCACGTAAAGCCAGGGTTTTGGTGGCTACATCTTTGTTGAGAAGACAGACCAGCAAAGTCGGCCACTGGTCCAGGAGATACAGACAACAGAGAAACTTGATTATATTGGTTTGTTCTTTTGGTGGGAATAATATGGTCTGTCTTGAGAATTCATGGTCTTAGAGCTACTATCAAGAAGTTTGTGGTTCCGGTGTGTGCTTCCATCAACATAAAGATTTTATCCTTACAGCAGGGAATTATACATCAAAATTAACAGCAAAAAGCAGTCCCAGCCTGAATTAATTGGTAAAAACAAATAATTTTTTATAAGGGAAACACTTTCAATGAAAGTCTCATAGTTAGTTAAAGTTGATCTCACATAGGATATAACACGATTATACCCCCAAGAACCTCATACATACAACCACTCAATAAAGATCATAAATATAAAAATTATAAATAAATATTTCAATGGCAAAGATATAAATACAGTATCATGATATGAGAAAAAAAGAAGCCACACATCAAAAGACCATAATTATTTCAGAAAAGAACACATAGACACAAAAAATGAAAATAGATCTGATGAAACCAGAATGCATACAGTAACAAAATTCTAGTATACAGGGGAAAAAGTGTATCATTCACTGAAGGAATAAGAATCCTTCTACTCATCAAAATCATAGACTGCCTAGCGGCATCATCATACAGCTATCTATAAGTTCAAATGTGCCCAGCTCTAGTGTTATGCAGTAAATTTTTCAGTATAAGATGCCAAAACACTGGGGCGCCTGGGTGGCTCAGTGGGTTAAAGCCTCTGCTTTCGGCTCAGGTCATGATCCCAGGCTCTTTGCTCGGCGGGGAGCCTGCTTCCCCCTCTCTCTCTCTCTCTGCCTGCCTCTCTGCCTACTTGTGATCTCTGTCTGTCAAATAAATAAATAAAATCTTTAAAAAAAAAAAGATGCCAAAACACTGACAGTATTAAATCTAAAACTAATTGACAGTGACATTTGTTTCTGAAATGACGTTTAACGTCAGACAGTATCTACGTAATAATTATCAATTATCACTCCAATTTTAACATATACAACTAAAATTCTAGACAGACATAAGAGGTAAGGAAAAAAGTATATGAGAATGGAAAGACCATTTCTTAGGAACTTGGGGTCATTATACAACATAAGAGTCAACTTGCAAGGCCTCTGTCTATGCATGAACACACAATTTAGCAAGTGGTCATGTTAGTCTACTTTAGTATAAATGCCACGTAACATTTTTAACCAATAAATAGAGCAAATATATATGTTCTTATTTATCATAATGGCAGTAAGGCTGAAGTAGCAAATCTTACAGTGGTGTTACAATTTTTTTAGTTTAAGGGAAAAAAATGAACCTATGAAAACAAAACCATTATTCTTTACCTCTTTGACATAAATTAGAAATTCCCCAGAGGGGAAGCCTCACAGCCTTATGGGATAAAAGAGGATATAAGTCATTTGTTATGAATCTGTGATAAATATGTTCTCCTCCGGCCCACTTATTCACTGAGACATACATTGGTATACATTCGTTTAACTTATTCCATTAAAATAGACATTTCCCCAAAAATAATGACCCAAGGCCAATCTTCCTCTTAATGCAATCATGTCTTTCCTGTAAAAATTGAAAACAAGTGTAGTTTCTGGGGAAGCTTTTAATTACTAGGAAATACCCTGACCCTTCTCACCCTCTATGATCCAGCCAAAGTAAGGCCCTTGTCTTTTTTATCCGGGTTTACTGAGACACACCTGATAAATTAAATTATAAGACATTTAAAGTGTTTGACGTAATGATTTGAGATCTGTATACATTGTGAAGAGATTCCCACATTGAGTTAATAATACATCCAACATCTCACATGTTTTACCTTTGTGTGAGAGAACATTTGAGTTGTATTTTTTTAGTATGTATTCCATGTTATACATTAGGTCCTCGGATCTTATTTATCATGTGACTGAAAGTTTGTACCTTTTTCCAGCCTCTCCCTATTTTTCCAACTCCGTAGGCCCTGGAAACCTCCATTGCACTCTGTTTCTTTAAGTTCAACTACATGATATATGGCTGCGTGTATATGATTACATAATACCCCAGGGTTTTTGTCTTTTTCTGTTTGTCTTATTGAACTTGGCAGAGTATCCTACAGGTTCATTCACGTTGTTGAAAATGACAGGAGTTCCTTCTTTCTTAAGATTGAATAATATCCACTGGTACCCAATTTAAAAACATAGGCAAAGGACCCAAATAGAAATTTTTCTAAGGAGGACATATAAATGACTAACAAGAATGCAAAAAGATACTCAGCATCACTTATCATCAGGGAAATGCAAACCAAAACCACAACGAGATACCACCTCACACCTGTCAGATTGTCTAATATCAGAAAGCCAAGGATGACCAATGTCGGCGAGGATGTGGAGAAAGGGGGGCCTTCGTGCACTGCTGGTGGGAATGCAAGCTGGGGCAGCCACTGTGGAAAACAGGATGGAGGTTCCATAAGAATTTAAAAATAGGGCTACCATATGACCCAGTAATTCCACTGCTGGGCACATACCCAAAGCAAATGAAATCTTTATCTCAAAAAGATATTTGCACTCTCATGCCCGTAGCCACATTTTTCACAATGGCCAAGGTATGGAAACAACCAAAGTGTCGGTCAAGGAAAGAAGGAATCAAGAGAACTGTCCACAGTCTTGACAGAGTTACTCTATTTTAGGCATTCAGAGAAGTGAATCAGTGATGTTGTTTGATGAACTTTGCGAATTATGTTAGTACTTTATAAATGAAAAGACTAGTATAGAGATATTACATGTCCTGCTTCATAAGGCTCCTCCTAATAAATGTGATAAGGTAAAATTCCTAATATAAAGTGGTAGAAGCCTTGCTGTGCTTATCAAAACTAAAATGTGATTTCCTGGGGTGCCTGGGTGGCTCAGTGGGTTAAAGCCTCTGCCTTCAGCTCAGGTCATGATCCCAGGGTCCTGGGATCGAGCCCCGCGTCTCTTCGGGCTCTCTGCTCCGCAGGGAGCTTGCGTCCTCATCTCTCTCTGCCTGCCTCTCTGCCTACTTGTGATCTCTGTCTGTCAAATAAATAAATAAAATCTTTAAAAAAAAAAAAAAAAACTAAACTGTGATTTCTTGATTTCTTTTCCTCCCTTATCAGTTATGCTGCTTAGGCTTAAATGCTACAAAAAATTTTTAAAGTTTCTTTATATATAAAACAAAGAAAGCATCGGAGACAAATGACATGTTGCACAGGCCTGGGAAAGGAGCATTTCACGGAGACAGAAGAGTGAGTGGAATATAGGAAGAGACATTTCAGGTTGCTTGCTCTAGGTTGCATAGTATCTTCTGAGTGTTTGGAAAACTTAATTAATTCTGTGTTTACAGAATTGCATCAAATCTGAGTGGTCTCCAATTAAAAGATACAATATTATATATCATGTAGAAAAGCAAATGCTGTTCTCTAAACTACGACACACTATTAATTGATTTCAAGAGATGTAGGAGTGTGAGGAAATGTGTGTCTTAGAGTAAGTTAATTGGAAATTGTTTTTGATTGTCACATTGTGCTTCTTTTTTAAGAACATTGTGAAACTTGGGCACTCTAGGAATTGGCTTCACTTTCTATACCCCACAACCTTTGAGAAATCCCTCCTTCTCAGAAAATGCAGAATTGTTAGGGGTAGGGGTGAAATGCACTAAAGATGCCCAAGAGGAATCTCAAAAGAAAATCAAAGACGCAAGAAGGGGGGTACACCCAATGGAGTCAGAGTTTTCCAGTCAGAACTCTGGAGAAGCATGGTGAGTGGACAGCATTTCTGCCTAAAGCCAGAGTGCAAAGTAGGCCATGAGGAATGGGGAGAAATACCAGAGGTTTTGGTGAGTCACAGGGTCCATGGAATATGGGGGTAAGGCAGAAGCAGACCTGAGAAAAACGGTTAGTCATGATGACTTGGAACCCCTTGATATATCATTCAGGAAAATGAACTGTGGAATCCTTTTAAATTATTTTGTATAGGTTTTGCACCATGCTTTTTAAAATGTGATCTGAGTTGTCATTTCGAAATCATTTTAAAAAACATGTAGCCTATTGCTGCCACTAACGCATATATATTTTAACCACAGAAATGGAATAAAGTAAAAAAAAAAAAATTAGAAATCAGATAGAAATTGCAGAGTAATTATTGAGTTCCTTTTTCACTTTAATGTCCCCTTACTCTCTTGTCATCTCCCTTTTCCAGAACAGCTTTTTGGAGAAATGGCCACATTTGCAACACAACCCTACTAGTTTCACGTTCAGCTATGCCATCACATTTTGGAGATGTGATGTTTTTACTATTGTTTTGTTCTGTTTTTTTTTTTTGTTTTTGTTTTTTTTTTTTATTTCATGTGCATGGTTGGAGCTAGGCTCCATCCTGAGGAGCAGAAGGGAGTGAGTAGATGAATGAGAAGAATCCATTGCCACCAATACCAGAGAAGAAAGGCTAATGTTACTCAAGACCCGGGCCTGATCCACACAAATCCCAGGACCATGGAGGTCTTGTCCTCAAACAACTCTCACCCAGCTCGTTCTTCAGGTTTCCTTCCTCTCCTTCCTCTTCCTCCTCCGACTCTTCTTCCTCCTTCTCCTCTTTCTTTTCAGGTTTATTGAGATATAATTGATAGAAAAATTCACCCATTTGAGTGTAAAGGTAACGAATTTTGACATACGATCATATCATCACCACCACCATGATGATCAGAATACAGAGCACTTCCATCTCCCCAAAACCTTCTCCTGTGCCGCTCTGTAGTCATTCCCTTCACCGGGCCCAGCCTCAGGAAATCACTAATCTGTTTTCCATTCCCTTAGATTTTGCTTTTGCTAGATTGTCATTTAAAAAAAATCAGACAGAGTCTATACAACCTTTGGAATTTGGCTTCTTTATCTTATCAGTATGCATTTAAGATTTATCCCTTAACTTGCCATTTTTATGGCAAAGTAGTATTTCATTATATAGATAAACTATTTGCTAGCTCATAAATATTTGAGTTGCTTCTAGTTTTAGGCATTACAAATGAACCCCTTCTCAATGTTTGCATGCATGTTTTTGTGGGGCCATGTGTTTTTATTTCTCTTGGGTACATATCGGCAGGATTGCCAGGTGATAGAGGTGGCTGTCTGTTTGACTTTGTAAGTGACTGTCATACTGCTTTCCAGAGGGGCGCTATCATTCTACATTCCCACCAGCAATCTCTGAGAACTCCTACTGCTCTGCATCTTTTCCAGTACTTAGCATTGTCCATTTTTTTTGTAAGCTATTCAGGTAATTCTAATAGGTATGCAATGTCAATAGGTTTTTGAAGATTATATAATTGAGGAGAATTGCAGGAAAGCAAAATCTTATCAACAAATACCTCTTCTGGGGCGCCTGGGTGGCTCAGTGGGTTAAAGCCTCTGCCTTTGGCTCAGGTCATGATCCCAGGGTCCTCGGATCAAACCCCGCATCGGGCTCTCTGCTCAGCAGGGAGCCTGCTTTCTCCTCTCTCTCTCTGCCTGCCTCTCTGCCTACTTGTGATTTCTGTCAAATAAATAAGTAAAATCTTTAAAATAAAAAATGTGTTCTGTGATGAGGTCTGTGCTGCTGACTGACTTTATTTCATAATCATTTCAAAAGATTACAAAGAAAAAAGTAGCAATGAGATGTGGCATATAGGTTATTATTGGAAGATAATGAATGGGTGTTTCCACAAAGGGAAAAGAAAAAAAAAATTGGAGATTGTTTGTATTCCATTAGAGCTACAATATCTTTGTCTTCTATCATGAACTTGGTTGTACTTTTAAATAACACTGACTTTAAAAATAGTAAGAGAGTAGTTAGATCTTTTGAAGCTGTTACTTAGCAATAATTTTCTGGGTTATTGACAGTGATAATAATAGCAGTAATGTTAGAGGTTAACTGGACACTTAGGTAGACAGGGCTGGGTTCCCCAGCAAGAAAACAAGGAGCCAGGACAGCTAAGACAAAAATCACATTTTACAGCTTGGACAAGACTGCAGTAGTATGTTGTCTAGTAGCCTCTGCAAGCAAAACATCCTGAAACAAAACAATTAACCATAAACCACTGGTCACTATCACAAGTTGAGGCAGTTAGTTTCCAGATTCAGCCCAAAAGATCAGCAACACATGAACGATAACCTAATAGGTACACAGGTACATGATCAGAGCCCTGATTGGCACACCTTACCAGCCAATCCACAGAGGGCCCACACTCAGGATGCTCAAGATAGTTCTTTGAAAGAGTTTATAAAAACCCCTAAATCTGAACAGCAACGCCCTTGGGTTCTCTTTCTCTCTGGGAGCTTTGCACCATTGCTCAAGAAAATTTGCATTGCTGCCCACCACTCTTCGTCTGGTCTACCTCTTCATTCTTTGAAATGGCATGACCAAGAAACATGGGCACTAAAAGAACAAAAATCCTGTAACAGTAATAACATATCTAACCTAAAGATATTTTTCCAGAAAAAGAGAAATATTAAAATCAACTCTAGTATATACTGGCAAAGGTACCAAATAAAATAATTTACATTTCTCCCTGTTTTGTGTCTCTTAACTGAATTTAGAGCTACTATACATATACCTTTCTTAGGATGGTACTATATTTATGTCAAAATTTTCAGTTTTTCAAAGCATTTGTTTCCAACAACTTACTGAAATTATTGCCATGAACTATAGATGCAAATAAGGTAAAATGTCCCCTATTTGAGCCTGAATATTATAACAGAATAAAATTCCATTTCCATACTATAAAACTTTAGTGAATGGTCAAAGAATATACTCTTAATTCTGTTTAGTCATGTTTCAAATTTGCAAATACTGCTCCACCTTGGGGGGGGGAGGGAAGAACCAAAAAATTCACCTTGGATTAGGGTCAGGCTTATCACAATTAAAAATTTTTAAAAAGATAATTTTTTTAAAGATTTATTCATTTTTAGAGAGAAAGAGAGAGAGAGAGAAGAAGAGCATGGGGGAGGGGCAGAAGGAAGGAATCTCAAGCAGACCCCCTGCTGAGCACAGAGCCTGTCACCGGCCCATCCGGGGACTCTGCTATCATGACCTGAGCCAAAATCGAGAGTCTGAGGCTCAACTGACTGAACCACCTAGACATCCTCCCCCAAAATGATAATATTTAAAGGCAAACATGAGGATGAGTTTGGGAGCAGAAACAGAAAACAGAAAGTGAGATAAGGAATATGGATTGCCAGAGTTAGATTTCAAGCCCCAGGCAATGGCAGATCAAGGGAATTAAAAGAATGATTAGCCTCATGGGCACACAGGCTCCACAGTCAGAAAGGCAAAGTGCTAGAAAAACAATGCCTGAAGATCCAAATCTGACTGTGATGCAGCTAAGAATCCAGACAAAGAATGGAGTTTGAAACTGGATGAATCCAATTTCTAATTCTGGCTCCTTCACTTATCAGCGCAGTGACATTAAGCAGGTTATGAAAATATTCCTTGCATCAACATCTCCTTTCAGTAGTAGGATCATGTTGGCCTCAAAGATGTGTTAGGAAGTATTCCCTTTGATTCTATCTTTTAGAAGAGACTGTAGAGAATTAGTATAATTGCTTCCCTCGATGTTTGATAGAATCCACCAGGGAACCCATCTGGACCTAGCGTTTTCTGTTCTGGGAGGATATTATCAACTCAGTTTCTTTAATAGTTATGAGCCTATTTAGAGCGTCTATTTCTTCTTGTGTGGTTTTTAGCAGATTGTGTCTTTCAAGGGGTTGGTCCATTTCATCTAGTGTTTCCAATTTGTGAGCACAGGGTTGTTTATAATATTACCTTTTTAACCTTCTGATATACATGGGCTCTGTAGTGATGTCCTTTCCTTCATTTCTGATGTGAATAACGTGTCCTATCATCTTTTTTCTTCATTTGCTGAGCTAATTGATTTCACTGATTTTGGCTCTAATATTTATTATTTCTTTTCTCCTACTTCTTTTTCTAGTGTTCTAAGGTAGAGGCTGAGATCATTATTTTAGATATTTCTTCTTTTTCAACATACATTTAGTGCTATATATTTTCCTCTAAGCATTGCTTTTTCTACATACCACCCATGTTGATGTTCTATTTTCTTTCTTTTTTTCAATGTTTTTATTTATTTATTTAAGAAGATAGTGAGAGAGAGAGTCAGAGGGATAGTGAGAAAGCGAAGCAGATTCCCCTCTGAGCAGGGAGTCCAATGTTGGACTCGATCCCAGGATCCTGAGATCATGACCTGAGCCCAAGGCAGATGCTTATCTGACTGAGTCACCCAGGTGCCCTGATGTTTTATTTTCAATTTCATTTAGTTCAAACTATTTTTTAAATTTCTCTTTGATTCATGTGTTATTTAGAACTGTTTTGTTTAATCTATAAGTATTTGGGGATTTTCCAGCTATCTTGTTGTTACTGATTTCTACTTTAATTCCATGGTGGTCTGAGAAGATACTGAATAATTTCCATCCTTCTAAATTTGTGAAGGTATGTTTTATGGTCCAAAACGTCTATCTTGATGAATGTTCCATATGAGCATGAGAAGAATGCATACTCTTCTGTTGTTGGATGAAAGAGTTGATACCTGCCCATTATATCCACTTGACTTATGGCACTTCAAGTTCTACTATATTCTTACTGATTTTCTGCCTGTTCATATCTGATAAAGGGGCATTGAAGTCTCCGACTATAATAGTGGATTCACCTATTTCTCTTTCTGACAGTGTTTTTAGGCGGATAACACATAAAGAATTGCCGTGTCTTCTTGGAAAATTGACCCCTTTATCATTACACAATCCCCTTTTTATTCTTGAGGCATTTTCCTTACTATGAGGTCGAAAGTAGATTCTCCTGTTTTCTTCTAATTAGCATTAGCATAGCAAATCTTTCTCCATCTCTTTACCTTTTTTTTTTTTAATTTTATTTATTTATTTATTTGTCAGAGAGAGAGAAAGAGAGCACAAGTAGGCAGAGTGGCAGGCAGAGTCAGAGAGAGAAGCAGGCTCCCCACTGAACACGGAGCCTAATGCAGGACTCGAGCACAGGACCCTGGGATCATAACCCGAAAGCACTGGCTTAACCAACCAAGCATCCCAACCATCACTTTACTTTTAAACTACATGTATCTTTAAAGTAGGTTACTTATAGACAATATATTGTTGGGTCTTGTGTTTTGGCCTACTCTGATAATCTCTCTTTTAATAGGCAAATTCAGACTGCTAACATTCAAAAAGTGATTACTGGTACAGTTGAATCAATAACTACCATATTTGTTGCTATTTTCTATTTTTGGCTCTTGTTCTTGCTTTTTGTCTCTGTCTTCCACATGTTTTCTGCATTTGTTGTTTTAATTATACGTTTTATATGACATTTTTTTTTATTTGTTAGAGGCTATCCTAGAGTATGAAACATGCACTTAAAACTACTTTAAGACCACTTTCAAATAACACCACACTGTACCACAGATGGTACAAGTACCTTATAATTGCAAACTATTTCTAATTCTTCACTCATATCCCTTGTATCACTGCTGTCATTCATTATACATAGGTATTCATAACCATATGTGTATGCCTTAAACACACACACAAACATACCTAATTGAATATGTTGTTATTATTTTATTTTTAAAATATTTTATTTATTTTTGAGAGAGCAAGGGAGATCACAAGTAGGCAGAGTGACAGGCAGAGGGAGAGGGAGAAGCAGGCTCCCCGATGAGCAGGGAGCCCAATGCCGGCTTGATCCCAGGACCCTGGGATTATGACCTGAGCCGAAGACAGACACTTAACTGAGTGAACCAACCAGGTGCCCCTGTTGTTATTATTTTAAACAAACTATTGTCTGTTAAACCAATTAAAAGTATGAAAAGATAATGTTTCCTTTTACCCTCACTTATTCCTTCTCCAATGACCTTTACTTATATAGATCTAAGTTCAGATCTACAACATTGTTCTTCTCCATTGGCCACACATTTTCCTAATTTTTGTTTGTTTTGTTTAAGAAAGTATTTCTCCTTCACTTCTGAAGGATAATTTTGGAGGATACAGCATTTATGTTGGTGGGTTTTTTCCTCTCAATATTTCAAACATTTCATGCCAGTTTCTTCTTGCTTGCATGCTTTCTAAAGAGAAGGCAGATGTAAGTAACCCTTATCCTTGCTCTTCTATAGGTAAGGTGATTTTTTTCTTCTGGCTTCTTTCAGAATTTTTTTTTCTTTGATTTTTTTTTTTTTTTTCCCAGTTTGAATGCAATAATCCTCAGTGTAGTTTTTATTGGAGTTTATACAAGCTGGTGTTCTCTGAGCATCCTAGATCTGTGATGTGGTGTCTGATTTAAGGGAAATTCTCAGTCATTATAGCTTCAAATATTTTTTTTTTCTGTTATTTTTTGTTGTTGTTGTTCTCTTTTGGTATTCCCATCACACACATGTTATACCTTTCATAGTCACCTCACAGTTCTTGGATATTGGATATTCTGTTCCTTTTTTTTTTTCTTTCAATGTTTTTTTTTTTTTCTTTTTGTTTTTCCATTTTGGAAGTGTCTACTCACATGTCTTGAGATTCGGAGATTTTTTTTTTCCCCTCAGGGAAAAAAAAAATTAGTGCTCAGTCTACTAATTAATCTATCAGAGACATTTTTCATTTCTTTTACCATTTTTGGTCTCTAGCATTTCTTTTTGATATTTTCACAGAATTGTCTTCTCTTTGTTTACATGGTCCATCTGTTTCATATGCTGTGTACTTTACTGAGTAGAACAATTAAGATATTAATCATAGAGGGGTTTGAAGGGGCGGGGGGGTGGGAGGTTGGGGGAACCAGGTGGTGGGTATTAGAGAGGGCACGGATTGCATGGAGCACTGGGTGTGGTGAAAAAACAATGAATACTGTTATGCTGAAAAGAAATTTTTAAAAAATGTGAATCACAAAAAAAAAAGATATTAATCATAGATGTTTTAAATTCTTGGTCTGTTAGTCCCATATTCCTGTTTTTTCTGACTCTGGATCTGATATTGGCTCTTTTCAAAGTGCGTGCGTGTGTGTGTGTGTGTGTGTGTGTGTGTGTGTGTTTGCGTGTTTTGCCTTTAGTGTGCCTTGTGATTTTTTTACTTGCCAGCCAGACTTGAACCACTGGCTGAAGGGAAGTGTTATAAACAGGACTTTGGTGAAATGAAGTGAGGGGAGGGAAACGCAAGCATTTCAGTTTCCGGAGACCGGCTCTCTGACTTCAGGTGTGCCTCTGCATCGAAGGTGTAAACATCACAAGTGCTTCTTAGTTCTCCAGTCCCCTTCACATAGGATTGGATGGCTAGAAGGGGACAGAGTTGGATATTTACCTCCCGAGGTCAGTTAAGCTCTGGTAAAACCCCCGTGGTTGAGATTCTGTTAAGAAAAAAGAAAGAAAGAAAAGAAAGAAAGAGAGAAAGAAAGAAAGAAAGAAAGAGAGAGAGAAAGAAAGAAAGAAAGAAAGAAACAAACAAAGAAAGAAAGAAAGAAAGAAAGGGAGTTTCTCTTGAGGGCAGGCCTTGTTAAGAACAGAATATTCTGATGTATTTCAAAGTTGTTCTTTACCCTCACCCTTTACTATTTGCAGATGTTTTTCTGATATATTTTATGAGAAGCTGGTCAAGCTCCTGGAGGTAAAACTCACAATATTGCAGGGCCCCCCAGTGACTGAGCTCCCCTGGAGACTTTAACCTTCAGATTAACCTTCCACGATGTCTCCAGAAATTTGTCAAATATAGTTCAGGTTTTCCTATGTTAAGAATGGTTCCCTTGGAGGCTTCTGCTCCAGTAAACTGTGATTCTTTAAATTCACTTGTCTGCCTCCAAATTGAGGGCAGTGGCTTGTCCTGTGACCTTACTTCCTTGATGGGGCTATTTTGCAATTTGTCCAGATGTTCACTTTTTTCTAGGAGGTAGCTGCACCTTCTAAGCTTTTTACATGCTGGACCAAAAATGAGATAGAACCCCTGTCAGGCTCCACACTCAGCAGGGAGTCTGCTTTAGGATTCTCTTTGCCTCTCCTTCTGCCCATCCCCTAATTGTGCACATGGGTGTATGTGTGTGCTCTCTTTAAAATAAATGAGGGGGCCTGGGTGGCTCAGTGGGTTAAGCCGCTGCCTTCAGCTCAGGTCATGATCTCAGGGTCCTGGAATGGAGTCCCACGTCGGGCTCTCTGCTCAGCAGGGGGCCTGCTTCCCTTCCTCTCTCTCTGCCTGCCTCTCTACCTACTTGTGATCTCTGTCAAATAAATAAATAAAGTATTTTTAAAAAAATAAATTAAATAAATGAAAAGATCTTTAAAAATAAATAAATAAGTTCTTAATAAAGAAATAATGTAATATATAATATATAAATATTAAATAAAATATCTAAATATTTAAATTAATTAGTATATAATAAATCAAATAATAAATATTTAAATTAATTAAATAGTAAACATTTAAATATTGACTAATTTATTTAATATTAAATAAATATTACATATTTAAAAATATATAATATAATATAATATAATATAATATAAAAATAAATCAAATAGGAGCACCTGGGTGGCTCTGTTGGTTAAGCGTCTACCTTTGTCTCAGGTCATCATCCTGGGGTCCCAGGATAGAGCCCCTGCATCCAGTTCCCTGCTCAGCAGAGCGTCTGCTTCTACCTGTGGCCCTCCCCCTGCTCGTGCTCTCTCTCTGTCTCATTCTCTCTAATAAATAAAATCTTAAATAATAATAATCATGAATTAACCTACATTTTTAATCAACTTCCTCCTGATCATTGATTCTTAAGACCCATGCTTTCCAATCTGTTCACTCTTCTCGGTCAGATAACTCTTTAATAATGCTTTTACTGAGGGACTGATGTTTGATAAACTCTTACAAATTTCTGAAAATACCATTATTATTGTCTAATTTGGCTGAGTTTAAAAATTCTTTGTTTCAGGTATTTCCCTCATAGGAGTTTCTATCTCTTCATTGTTTTCTGGCCTCTTTGTTGCTGATAATTAAATCTCCTGCTGCTTCTCCAATTGCCGTTTTTATCAGGTGACCTGATTCTCACCCTGCCTCTTCCCGCCCATCCTCCCACTTCCACTTGTCACTGCAGCCCTCCTGCCCTTCCTTCCTCCCCCTTTTTTTTTTTCCTTCCTTTCTCAAGATTACTATTTTCTAGTTTCAATAAATATGTTTGGATTTTTCTGTATTTATCCTACTCAGTCTTTGGAATCCACTTTTCTTTAAGCTGGGGACTCTGTTTTTGTTTAGTTCCTAAAAAATACCATACGTAAGCTTTCCGGTTGTTGGTTTCACTCCATCTTCCCCATTCTGCTTATATAAGTTAGGGGTCTCCAGAAAAGCAGACCAACCGTATATATCAGGAGAGAGAGAGGGATATTTGTTTTAGGAATGTGGTTCATGCAGTTTAGGGGGCTGGCATGTCAGAAATCTACAGAGGCAAGATGGCAGCCTGGGAATTCAGTAAGAGTGGATATTGCAACCCTGAATCTGAAATCCCAGAGAGTAGGACAGCTCCCTGGGAAACTCAGGTAGAATTGATTTATTACAGTCTTGAGGAAGAATTCCTTCTTTCTTGGAAAACTGCTCTTAAAGGCCTTCAACTGGTTGGATGAGGCCCACCCATATTATGGAGGTAATCTGCTTTACTTAAAGTCATCTGACTGTGATTATTAATCACATCTACAAAACATCTTCACAGCAAAATTTGAACTGGTGCTTGACCAAAAACTTGACACTACACCCTAGACAGTTGACATAAAAATATTAACCATCATACCCTTTCTGCAAATCCAATAAAAATGTGCTAAAATACCTGTCTATTCTCCATAGAAATTGATTACTGTTTCATATTTTTTTTTTTTTAAGATTTTATTTATTTGTCAGAGACAGAGGGAGAGAGAGCGAGCGAGTACAGGCAGACAGAGAGGCAGGCAGAAGCAAAGGGAGAAGCAGGCTCCATGCCGAGCAAGGAGCCTGATGTGGGACTCGATCCCAGGACCCTGGGATCATGACCTGTGCCGAAGGCAGCTGCTTAACCAACTGAGCCACCCAGGCGTCCCACTCTTTCATTATTTCTGCTATATTTTGGCTGAACCTTCCAATTCATGAATCCTTTGGCAGATGTTTTTATATTTTGTGTATGTATATATATTTAATATCAGATGCTATGTTTTTCATTTCTTTAAAAGTTTTATTTGAGAGAGAGTGCGCATGAGCAGGAAGGATGCGGGAGGGCAAAGGGAGAAAGAGGAGCAGACTCCCCACAGGGCAGGGAACCTGATGCGGGACTTGTTCCCAGCATGATCCCAGGGGATCATGACCTGAGCTGAAGACAGATGCCTAACTGGCTGAGCCACCCCGGCACCCTCTGCTTTTCATTTTTAATACATAAATAGGTTTTTAAAATACATAGTTTTGGTTTTATATCATTTCTGTTTTTGTTTCATCACCTTTGTTTATTTTTAAGAAACAAAAATGTTTTATGCATAACTGTTTCTTTTAAGGAATTATTTTATCATTTTGAGCATTAAAATTCTATTTAAAGTGTTTTTTTTCAAGGTCTGTAAATAAATGCTGTATCTGAAATTAAATCTGTGCCTATGGATAATTTTGTAGTGTTCTATTTTTTTCCTCATACTTTTGAAATTTTGGCTTAATAGCTCATTTTAAGCAGAAAAATTTGTTTTGAATTTTTTTCCCCACTCTCGCTTTCTTATCTAAAAAAATTGGATATTACCTCCACCTGATTGTTTATAGCTCCTAGGCAAAAACTAGGTTTGGGATCCTTCTCTGCAATGATATTGAGATATTTACACATTTATTGGCAAAATATATGCTGTTTGTTCCACTCTCTTGCCATTAGAATTAATTTGTCTTCTGGCCTATCTGGGCCCAAAGTTTCCTATGAAGTCATGAACCCATGAAGTGTCAGTAATCCCAGGCTCTCCTGTGCATTAAGAACCACCCTAAAGCCCTGGCTTTAAGTGTAGGTCTCTGTCATGTTAGGTCACCTTGTATGAAATACTTAGGCTTCATTCCCTGGCAGGAGCCAAGCTCCTAACTGCCACTGCCTGCCATTGTTATAGCTCTCAGTTTTCTGTACTCTTTGCATATGCAGAAATGCCTATCCTATTTATGAGGCTAGATATAGCCTACTGATTATCTCATTTAGACAGTATCTTTCTTTCTTTTTTTTTAATATTTTACTTATTTATTTGACAGAGAGAGAGAGAGATCACAAGTTGGCAGAGAGGCAGGCAGAAAGAGAGGGGAAAGCAGGCTCCCTGCTGAGCAGAGAGCCTGATGTGGGGTTCAATCCCAGCACCCTGGGATCATGACCAGAGCCAAAGAAAGAGGCTTAACCCACTGAGCCACCTGCGTGCCCCATCGTTTAGGTAGTATCTTTTATTGTTCTACATTTGTATCATTTGGGAAAGAGAGTATGCCAAAGCATTAATTTATTGTGCCATATTTTAAAGAAGTATTTCTTGATGATTCATTAGTATCACAATATTCTCTAATCTCCCAAAATTTTGTAAGCTGATATATGGACTGATTTTAATTCTCTTGCCACAAATTCACACATTTTCTTCTTTGTGGTTACCTAACACCCATATGTCTTTCAGAAAGAATGTGTTATCAATAAAAGAATTAAAATGCTATACTAGATGGCAACAACTTTCTCTTTCCTTTAGAAAAATACTCTTTGGGGGGGGGGGGAAGAAAAAGAAGAAAAAGCCCCAATTCCTAAATGTAGCAATTTTGAAAAACCATCCAGCTTGTTAAAATGGGATCATAGCAAAGCTATTCATTTTCCAGACTTGTAGCTTTTATTGTCATCATCCTCATTAAATAGCATATAATTGAGTGTTCCTTTGGTATTTGGCACTGTTCTAGGTGTTTTAGTATTTAGCTAAGGAATTAATGAACAGTGGAAGCAAATCAGTACATGAGGATTTTATCTCTCCAACAAATAGCCAAAATACACCCAGGGCAGCTTTTTGGAATTCAGATAGCCCAATGCAATATAAAATGTTGTTAACACCATCACCTCTCTGGTGACTATTGCAGCCCTAGAACAGTGCCTGTTCCAATGTTCATGATCATTTATTGAATAATTAATTCGACAAATGCTTAATGAGCATCTACTTTGGGACAAGTACTCCACCAGATGGAGAGACAAATTACTCCATGTCAATATCTCTGGTATGTGTCTCTTTATAATCTCTCTTAATACAATGAGTAGCTTATATTATTAAGCTCTCAGTGAATGCTTATTGAAATTAATGAGTGGATCAATCAATAAATAAACACCTTTAGAAGAGAAAAGCAATATAATATGTGGTTTTGTTCCTCTGACACAGTATATTAACCCTTTAAATTCCCAGCACAAAGTCATCACATGGAATATATTAATTTTCCCATTAAATGCCCAGCCTGTTTACTGACCACAAACTTACATTTTTTAAAAATAAATTTACAAACTTACTTTCCATTGTTCCAGGGCTCAGAAGGTAACAATAGTCCCAGAACTTTCTTACCCTTAGAAGTTCCAATCAAAGCAATATGAGCAGAAATGATTCAGTGTGTAGAAGTACAAGTCTGGAATGTTCTCTTTTCTATCTCCAACCAACTAGAAGAGTGAAAAAGTAGCTGGGAACCACATGTTGAAAGAGACAGAGCTACAGGATGAACAGAGGGATCACCAGATCAGTACTTGGAGGAGAACCACGTAAGTGGAAAGACACACATGACCTTTTAGGTCCACTAGGAACAGACCTTCATTGTGCTAAGCAATTGAGGTTTTAGAATTGATCTGTTACAGCTGTTAGTGACACTTTAATGAATCAACTCTCCTCCCAAGGACCTGTGACAGTGCAAGAACGGAACCATATGATCTCTTCATTATTATATGTAGATATTCTATCATTGCATAGTTTAGCCAAAAAGGATTAATTTTTATATATTTTTTCTTATTTTCTTATAATTTATACCACTAGAGATTAAATTCCACAAAGAACTAGGAGGAAGAATGCAAAAAAATAAGAGGAGAGGTTGACCATTTTGTCAGGTTATGTGAGCTGATCATTCTGTGTTTTATTTTTCCTTAAACACACACACACACACACACACACAAACACACACATACACACACTGAAATGAAGCATTACTAATGGCCCTGTCATAGGAAGACTGCGGTATTATAAAAATGTTTGCCACCAAATCAAATCTGAGGGCATTTGAGTCCATCAAATTGCCATTCATCTCTGAAACTGACTGAAAGCACATTCAGCAGTAGCAAACTGCTTGTAGGCAATAAACCTAGCGTGGTGTTTCTTGTATCTCTGCTTTTGCTCTACCATTTCTTCTTTCTCGACTGACCTCGCCTGCATCTTCGATGGGTTACTAATTCTTCATCTTGCCTCAGCCATTATCTTCTCAAGGCTGCCCCCTCAGGGTTGGGCTCAGTGATCTTCATACACTGGAATTATCTTTTTCTGTTTGTTTCACACATCGGTAGGTCCATTAATGGCATGTATCATGTCCTACTTATCATTCAATTTCTGATACCGGCACTGTGCTTGTTATACATACCCAGGCCTTAGTGACATGTGTGCATGACCAAAAGAGCTACAGGATGGGAGGGCTCACTTTGGGCTACAGAGGGATAAGAAAATATGAGTATAGAGGTACAACCCATCATCTGCTTTTAAAAAAACAGGCTGTCTTTCCACAGTGCTGTGGAGAGGCAAAGTACCCCAGAAGAAACACTGCTATATTTAAGGGTGTTAAGGAGTTACATAAATATTTAGTGAAACTCTCAAGAAATACCATGTGAACTAGATAAAATATATATGTAAGTTAGTGGGGACAGTGAAGACTAGAAAGGCAGATTATGAACAGACTGTGAAGGACCTTGAATTACTGGCCGTCTTATACCACTTGACCTTCATTGATTTGACGTAAAAGATACTTTTTTTTTTAAATTAAAAAAAAATTTTTTTATAAACATATAATGTATTATTAGCCCCAGGGGTACAGGTCTGTGAATCGCCAGGTTTACCCACTTCACAGCACTCACCATAGCACATGCCCTCCCCAATGTCCATAACCCAACCACCGTCTCCCTACCCTCCTCTTCCCAGCAACCCTCAGTTTGTTTTGTGAAATTAAGAGTCTCTTATGGTTTGTCTCCCTTCCGATCCCATCTTGTTTCATTTATTCCTTTCCTACCCCCCAAGTCCCCCACGTTGCCTCTCAACTTCCTCATATAAGCGAGATCATATGATAATTGTCTTTCTCCAATTGACTTATTTCACTAAGCATAATACCCTCTAGTTCCATCCACACCATTGAAAATGACAAGATTTCATTTCTTTTGATGGCTGCATAGTATTCCATTATATATATACACCACATCTTCTTTATCCATTCATCTGTTGATGGACATCTAGGTTCTTTCCATACTTTGGCTATAAACATTGCTATAAATGTTGCTGCTATAAACATTCGGGTGCGCGTGCCCCTTTGGATCACTATGTTTGTATAAAAATATGTTTTTAAAAAGATTTATGTATTTTAGAGGGAGAGAGAAAGAGCAGGAGCAGGGGGAGGCCAAGGAAAAGGGCAGAAAGAGAGAAGCAGACTCTCTGCTGAGTGCGGGGCTCCATCTCATGACCCTGAGATCATGAGATCATGACCCTCAGGTCATGACCTGAGCTGAAGTCAAGAACCAGAAACTGAACCTACTGAGCCACTTAGGAGCCCCAGCAAAAATACATCATTTTAAAAGATTTTAAGAGAAATGGGGCATCTGTCGTATCATCTAGGAATTACTAACAAGGGATTGTACTACAATGAGAAGAATGAGATTAAAAGATAGGAGTGCAGGGGACAGATAACAAAGTAGATTAAGTTGAGGGGTCCAGTAATAAATTTTAGTTTTTGGTAAAAATGAGGCAGTCAACAATGGCACCATATTTCCAAATCTGAGTCCTCGGGGAAGAGCTGCCTCAACTTATCAGCTGGGAATACTTTCAGCTGCACTTAACAGGAATCCTAATTTATAGCGGCTAACATGGCTAGCAGATTACTCTTGACTGTTACAAGGGGTCTGAAGTTGAGTGACGGTTGACATGGATTCCGTAGCTCAACAAAGAGACAAACAGAGATTATGTGAGTCTCTTGGCCTGGCCTTCCTAGACACAAAGTGGAGGCTGAAGTGTTAGCAACACATCTGTATTTGAGAGAGAAATGGCGGGGTGGGGGGGCATTCAGGAGCTGCAGGTGTCTTTTTTCTTTGACCAGAAAAACAAAAACCTTTATAAGAATTATATCTCAGCATTGGCTAAAGCTGTATGATTTGGGCATATCAAGCTCCGTGAGGACACTAAGAAAGTTTTTAAAATGTGTAGCCTTCAAAGTGTGAAGCATCAGAGAAGAAGAGCGTTAAGAGTGAGAGTCTGGGGCGCCTGGGTGGCTCAGTTGGTTAGGCGACTGCCTTCGGCTCAGGTCATGGTCCTGGAGTCCCAGGATTGTGTCCCGCATCCGGCTCCCAGCTCCATGGGGAGTCTGCTTCTTTCTCTGACCTTCTCCTCACTCATACTCTCTCTCACTGTCTCTCTCTCAAATAAATAAATAAAATATTAAAAAAAAAAAAAAAGAGTGAGAGTCTGTGGTCAGGTAGTCTGTGGCATCCACGGGAGCAAGGGGATTCAACTTTTGAGAGAGTCCATGAGATGGAAATAATTTAAGCAGAATTGACAAAGAGATTTTCAAGGACTCTTATAGATTTGTTAGAAGAATCTTCAGGTCTACTACACTAAAATAACACTAGATATTTCTCTGTAAACTATCCTAGATGTTCCAATCAATCAGCTGGGAAGAGCATTAGTGGACAGAACAGAATACAGCTGCATTTCTAGGCTCTCTAAAACCTTCCTGTCCAATATAAATATAATGTGGGCCACATAGGCTGTTTTTTAAAAAATTTCTGTGGAGCATTATTTTTTTAAAAAGCTAAAATGGGAAAGTTAATTTTAATAATATGTTTCATCATATCAACATACACCAAATATAGTCATTTCAACACATAATCAATATAAACAATTAGTATATTTCACTGTTTTTTATATTTAGTCTTCAATATCCTATGTCTATTTTACACTTATAGCATATCTCAATTTAGACCAGCTATATTTCAAGGACTCATTCAAGGACTTGTGGCTAGTGGCTACCGTATTAGTGCATACTAGTAAGTGAAAGAAACCAGTCTGTAAAGGCTACATACTGTGTGATTCCAACTACATGACATTATACAAAAGTCACAGCTATAGAGACAGTGAAATGATCAGTGCCTGCGAAGTGGTGTTGGGGGTGGAAGACGAACAGGCAAAGCAGAGAGGATTTTTAGGGCAGTGAAACTATTCTGTGTAGTTGTATAAGGGTGGATGGAAGTCCTTATACATTTATCGAAACCAAACCATACCTTTGGTATGAGAATACCAAGAATGAACCTTAAGGTAAACAATGGACTCTGAGTGATTATGATGTATCAGTTTAGGTTTCTCTGGTGAAAAATGGGTGGCTCAGTGCGTTAAGGCGCTGCATTCATCTCAGGTCATGATCCCAAGATCCTGGGATTGAGTCCCACATGGGGCTCTCTGCTCAGCAGGGAATCTGCTTCCCCCTCTCTCTCTGCCTGCCTCTCTGCCTACCTGTGATCTCTCTGTCTCTGTCTCTGTCTCTGTGTCAAATAAATAAATAAAATCATTAAAAAAAAATGTGTCACTCTGGTGAGGGATGTTGATAACAGGGAAGCTATCCACGTGTGGGGTAGGGGGTATATGGGGAATATCAACGCCTTCCCCTCAATTGTGTTGTTATCCTACAACTGTTCTAAAAAAATGATACCCGCCCCCCCCAAAAAAAAAAGTCACAAAAGAACAAGAGAAAAGATAGAGGAAGTCACTCTCCTTGTTTAAGCATTTCCATACAAATGACACAGTCCGAGAGTGGACTGAATCTATTATAAAGAAATCTGATCTGTTTTCTTATGCAATGTCTCATAAAAACAGAAAGTCATAGGGTAACAATTTTGTGGATGTTTTAAAAACAGCTCCAAAACGATCTTACTTTGTTCCTGCCTGTTGCGGAAGGCGGAGTGGAATGCAGTTTTGGAAACCATGAAGGGCAGGGACATAGATTACTCTTGCTGAGGCCACAGGGTTGACTGCCAGTCCTATCCTCTGGCATGGTCAGGTGAATTCAAAGACTTTAGGCTGATGATAAATACAAAGGGACCCTCACTGATGCTAAAAAAGGAGACAATGAAGCCAACTACTTGGTAGTTGTTCTATTTTTCCTTGCCACAAAGCATTAGGTGGGGCTACTGTAAACAACGTGGCTGGTGTCTTAAGAGACAGGGCTCTGGCTTCCTGGAGGCTTCAGATCACGGTAACTGGAGCGCTAAGAGAGCAGGCTATGAGGCTGTATTGGTCTGGGACTTGCTGCCAGTATTCCTAGAGATGACAGTCATTCATCTGACTAAAATCAACTAGTCATTAGAGGAAATCAACTAGTCATTAGCGGAAGTCCAGCTAGAAGTCCCCAAACATGTCCTCCCGGAATCACCACTCGTCCTTCCTCCTGGAGAAATCTGACTTTTCTTTCAGAGGCACCCCAAAATAACACCTCCTCTGTGAACTCCTCCCTGATTTCTCCCGGCAAAAGTCTCTTCTTTTACTCTTCTTTTTCTCTCTCCTACGCCAACCCAGCTACAGTAAATAACTGTTATATCACAGAAATTTTAACAAAATGTCCACTTTTATTTATACACTCCTAGTTAAATATACAAAATCCTTAAGAGCATAAATGTAAGATAGCATCTTTAGCTATTGTCTTTCTACTGGTGACTACATCGGATCAGTTGTAGGCACTCAATTCATATGAATATTGGTATAATTTTTAGACTTGTATCTAACTTCATAACTTACCATTAGGAATATCAAGCTTTCTGTTAGTAACGTGAGGCAAATTATTTTTCCTACCTTACTGCGTTGTGGTACAAATGGAGTGAAATGTCTATTCATGACAGACTTTATATAAAATGTTAATTCAAAAGTCACTCTGTCTTTAAGAATTACTGACTTACAGAAAGTGTTGCTGTATAACATAATCCTAACAGCAAACACCTGTGTAGTGGCTACCATGCACCCAGCTCTGTTCTCAGAACTTTCACAGTTTTGACCACTAATTCTTACCCCAGCTTGGAGGCAGTTCTATCATTATCACGTCCATCGTGTACTTTAGAAAGTACAAGTAGTTCAAGTCACCTCCCTAAGCTGGCAGAATGACGCAGCGGAGTCAGCATCAAGTCAGGCCTGCAGGGTTTGACAACAACGGACCATCTTTCCATGATAACTGGATGGCGGGGAGGTGGCCGTGCCTCCCAGCAGTCATGCCAGCAAAGCTGCCAGCCCTTCCTCTCATCACCACTAAACAGGGTTCCTGAGGGACCAGCCAAATCCAATGGACTCTGCATTTCATCCCTGGAGAAGCATGCTTTTCATCAGCCCATAAAGGACAATTCAGATAGACATCAGAGCAACAGGTATGAGAGAGAGGAGACTGTGACAGGCTTTCGGGGATGGCGTGGCCTCCTCTGAACACTGCGAGTCACAGGGAGTCGAAGAAACAGAGGGGAGTTTGTGTCTCCTTGAAGAAGCTATTGTGCCTGCAGGTGACGCCGAGAAGCTTGAGTTCTATTTGTGTTTCCGCAGCAAGTTGAATAGATTTCTAAATTGTGGCTTGTTTTGTGGAAAAGTTGTATAATCATGGAATACTAATGCTGACAATGACCTTGGTTTCAAGTTGAACAGCTTCATCACAGAGTCCATGCCTGGAGGGACAATGTATCTTTTTTATATTTGTTTAAGTTTTTGTTTTTACAATAACAGCATGTGGTCGAAATTTACACCATCTATGGGATTCACCATTTTGAAAACGCTGCAGCCTGGAAATTAACCGCAACAAGACTTTACCTGCCCTCACTGAAGTGGCCATGTGATGTATGTTCAGTGAATTTGACAATTTTAATCAAATAGTCATAAATATTGGGAGCAGATACAGGAGAATCACAGGTCACAGATCCCAGAGAAGTGAATGAGGGTTAAGGTAGGAAGAGATATGGGGGAGATTTGGCTTCAGAGGGACTAATTTTTACCCTGGATATATTGCTGGGTTTCTATCTTTATGATTTCCCTTTGAGATAATGTGGGATTTAGGAATAAAAATACCCTATGCCATATGTGAGAGACATGTTGTACTTTAGAAATCTCAAGTGATATAGGTTTGCCTGTCAAATGAATGATATAAGGACTTCTAACTGGCACCAGAAAGCAGTCTTGCCCTTAAATCTTCTCCTCTGGCTTGAGCACATATGCTCAGAACTAGTCACATGTGTCTTATGCCTTTCTCTGCCTTAGCAATTTTTGAGGCTCCGAGTTTTCTGCTTGGATGGTGCACAGTTCTCTGCTCCTTATCAATTTGGCAGCTGAGCCCAGCTGCCTTCCCCTTCCAGCAAAGCCAGAGCCGCTCTGCTCTCCTCCCTCCCCTCCTGGAAGCTCATCATCCAAAGCTGACCGGGAGCTTCTTACAGTGACATCAGGGGCTTACGTCGAAATCACTGATAGAGCAAAGTAATAAAAATGGAGATGATTTTCTGCAGAGCTAACAAAAAGAGAAGGAATTTCTAAAGATGATGGCAAGTCTCCGCTGTGTCAAAGCTAAATGAGGCAGTGATCAGAAGGGGATTTCAGAAGTCACTGCTTGAGTTCACAATATTGGCTACTTGTAAATGGACGAAGACAGTCATAGAATGGGAATCTAAAATACTTACCTGGTTTTAGTTAATAGACAATACTTCTCCGAAGGGGAAAACTCCAGGAAGAGATGGCCTTTCTAATCCATAGGAAAGGGAATGAGTGTTTTTAAAGAGCAGGTAGACATGAGGTTTTCAAAGTTTCATCTCAAAAATCATGAAGAAGTTCCCACCAATATTGTCACACAGGCAATGTAGAGGTCACTTCCTGGCATTCAAAGAGCGGAGATATTAGTTATATGTGCCCTGAGAGATTGACTTATCTGATATTCTATAGTTCACAGTGGTAAAGTCACTTGCCCAAGGTCATAATTTAGGTAACGACATAAATTAGGTTACAAGGACATAATTTAGGTTACTCTTCTTAGGTAATAAGAAGAGTTATCATTTCATGACTGCAATCTTGAGAGTTTGAACAATACACTTAGGCCTCTTGATCACACTGAGAATCCAAAGCCAAGATATACTTTTTTCAAACAAATTATGATTTACTCAATGAATGTGTGTGAACTGTATTTTACGCCATTTTAGAAGTGGGATATGTGAGAGGTATCCTCTCCAGAAACCCCTGGAAATTTTGTCTGGTATCCCAGAATCACTGGAACTTGCCTTAAGGATGTTTTCATGTTTTCTGACCCTTTCAGAGACGCCAGGACATGAATTTAATTCCCCAAGGTGAATGGTAAAAACCCCAGACATGGACATTTATAACACTGCCCAGAGCATGCCAAATGTACGTACGATAGAGGCATGCAGAGTTCATCATTTCAACAAAAAAAATTGCCATAAATCAGTATAACTTAAATGGCGATTTACTCAGTAGGACCTCTACAGCACACAGAATGTGTACTTTGATTGGCCAGAAAGCGGAGCCTGTGGAACAATTCACATGCATTGAGAATAAGACTTGGAATTGATGTGGTCTTTTATATTTTCAAAGTCTCTCACAATCATGCATTATTTAGATTCAGGCTGAGCTTGGGACCTGACACCCCATGCTGAGCACTCCTTGGGGAAGAATGAAAGCCAAAAATAATACGCACCAGAGTTACGGGAGGTCCTGGCATCCCAGCCCTATCTAGACCTCAGACTGCACAGGATTGCCCAGTTCAGACTAGGATCTTGATTAATTTATTTATTCCCCTGATACCATCTGAGCTCTGTTATGTGACAACTGCTATTCTTGATGTTGGCTGTTCAATGGTGAAAACACAACAAATAAGGTCACAGACAAGGTCTTTGACTTCATGATGCTTATGTTCTAGATGGGAAGGGCAGGTAATAAGCACTTAAACACTCAAATAGGATTGTTTCAGATAGTGAGAAGGAATGCAAATAGGAAATCTGAGTAATGGGGTAGAGTGAGACTGATGGAAATGGGTGAGAGCAGTCACTTTCCTTTAAACAGGGTAGCCGAGAAAAGCCACTTTGAGACAACCGTTAAGGTTTAACCTGAGTGATGAGAAAACAGCCAGAGGAAGATCTAGGGAAGAGAGGACCCAGGGGGTGTTTTAGAAAGAGAAGGAGCTTGGAATGTTCCAGGTCAGGAGGAAGGTGGCTGCTGTGAATGCTGCAGAGAATGAAGGTATAATAAACATTGGTTGGTTTCCACAGACCTTTCCTCAATAGACAATTTCTCACCCAGGACATTCTGGTGGGAAGCAGAATTTGCTTCTTGCATGGACACTAAGAACCTGAATTTCTTGCTTCTACAGTGTTTCTATACCAATGCTAAAGAAGGTAGGAAAGGTCATGAGCATGTGTCTCAGGTGAAACGAATTGGCCATCCCTTATATTTGGAGCTAGAAATGTATTACAAGATCTAGTAGCGATAGGGGTATCAGCAGAGGCCTCTAAACTCTAAGATAACACCCATGGAGCAAGCTCATAGAAGGCACAGCTATGTCCCATGAGAATGCACCTAGATATTACTGTTTTGTTTTTTTTTTTAACATTTTATTTATTTATTTGACAGAGGGGGAGAGATCACAAGTAGGCAGAGAGGCAGGCAGAGAGAGAGAGGGAAGCAGGCTCCCCGCTGAGCAGAGAGCCTGATCCCAGGACCCTGAGATCATGACCCGAGCTGAAGGCAGAGGCTTTAACTCACTGAGCCACCCAGGTGCCCCTAGATATTACTGTTTTAAGATCCCTCTTCTCTTCCCAATTCTCATTGCCTGGTTCTTTAGAGTTCCCAGTAAATCTATGAACATCCTAGTGGTCTTCCACACACTTTTTAAAAGACTTTATTTTTTTATTTGACAGAGAGAGACAGAAAGCACAGCAGAGGGAGATGGGGAAGCAGACTCCCTGCTGACTGGGGAGCCCAACATGGGGCTTGATTCCAGGACCCTGGAACTGGCTAAGCCTCACAGGTATCCCACAAGTTTTATTATATGCTTGAATCATTGAGTTGTCTTGGTTACTAGCAACTTAAAACCTTTTTCAGATTGACATAAAAATTGATTCCAGGAGTGGATGCATATAACATAATGGAGGAGAGCAGGAATTTGTTTTCCGTCTTGGTTAGAGTGGAAGGCAATAAAAATCAAATAGTATTAGGGAATCTTACCTTAGCACTTCAAGGCAAGCAGTGGTGAAGAAGCTAATTTAATTATTACCTGTGGTCATCAGAAATCAAAGGCAGAACTTTGGGGAACTAAGTGGATCCTTCTAGGAAGGGGCCCTGAATTCAAAGATTATAGATGTGAATGGTTGTTTCTTCTTTTTCTTTCTTTCTCTCTCTCTTTCTTTTTTCTTTTCTTTCTTTCTTTCTTTTTTTTCTTTTTTTTTTTTTTTTTTTGAGAGAGAGAGAGAGAGTGAGAGAGAGCATGAGCTTTGTGGTGGGAGCGGGAGAGACAGAGTCTTAAGCAGGCTCCACTAGAGCACAGAGCCCAAGGAGGGGCTCAATCTCATGACCCTGAGGTCATTTCCTGAGTGGAAAGCAAGATTTGGATGCTAACCATCTGAGTGCCCCAGGTGCTCCATGAATGGTTGTTTCTAACAATGCTGGGAAACTAAAGAAAAAGGACCACCAATCTGAAGTTTCTACAACTTCCAAACCAGTTATGGACAGATTCCCTGTGTCTATGCTAAAAGGAATTTTTATGACTATTTTAAGGAGAATCTCTCATTTCTTGCCACGTGGAGGCTGAGATATCTTCTACCTTATTGCACCAGAAAGCTAATCTAATGGGCTTCAGAACTTTTTTTTTTTTTTAAGATTTTATTTATTTATTTGAAAAAGAGAGACAAAGTGAGAGAGAGAGCATGAGAAGGGAGAAGGTCAGAGGGAGAAGCAGACTCCCTGCAGAGCTGGGAGCCCGAAGTGGGATTCGATTGCAGGACTCCAGGATCATGACCTGAGCTGAAGGCAGTGGCTTAACCAACTGAGCCACCCAGGTGCCCATGGGCTTCAGGACTTCAAGCTCACTTCAATTTACAGTTTCACAAGGTCTCCCCTGAGAATTTTAGGACATTTACTTGGAAAGTATAGATCACCTTGAGTATTGGAATGGCATCTGAAGGAAAGCTTAAGGGGATTCAAAGCTCTCTGAACTATTCCTGCCCCTGCCCTTGGCAACACCCAGCAATCCTTGATTCTCTTTGTGAAAGAGCAGACTCCTTCTATTATCTGGAGTGATTTACCTACTCTTCCAAAGATGTTAGCTATTCAAGGTCATCTGCAAGGGAAGACAGTTGTCCTCATGGCTCAGTGGCAACAAATTCCCGTTGCTTCAAAACTATTCATGAGAACCAAATCCCCAGGACCAGTAAAACGCAAACTTCACTTTGGGAGGACAAAGCTCACAACTCTCCCAAACTATTAAAATTTTATCTATTTATTTTTTATTTTTGAAAAATACCTGAGCAATATACATGGAGATAGACTCACACCAAGAGGGTAGATTATTATTTTGGATCAAAGTGAATTTACCAATAAGATTCATTCATCAGGGATTTTTGACTGAGGGTTCTAACTGGGATAGATAGAGCTGATTATGTATTTTCACAGGGTTAGTTAATGGAATCCTAGATGTACTAGTGACTGTATTTCTACAGGGCCCCAAAAACACAGCACCAAATTCCCTGCCTAACTGAAGAATAATCCTAGAAAGGATTTACAGTAAAGAGTAAAGATGGAAGCAAGTATCAGTAGGTGACCTGCTGATAGAGAGCCCTAGGAAAATATAGTTTTAGGTCTCCTAGCCAGGTATGCTTGCTAACAGCGAGCCCCAGACTTGAGAAACTACTTCTTAGAATCACAAGAGTGCTGGATCAGCAAAATGTCCACAAATTCCCCTCTGTCCACTCTTTAATTAACCATTTAAAACGATAACTGTACTCATTTTCACTGTGGTGTTCTCAATCTAGCCACATAAACTCACTTAAGTATAGCAAACCTTTTTTCTCATTCCAGACACTTCAAAGGCTTATAAAAAGTTGGAGTATGGAGCTCTTGCCTAACCACTGACATACCAAGAGCAGGTTGGTGGGGTCAGTCTGCCTGGTTTCAAACAATAAGAAGATCCTTTAAGGAAATGAAGAACCGTAATAATACTTACTAAAAGTTGGTCTGATTTTTATTACCATTCATCAGTAATTCTAAAATATCAGTGATGAAATATTCCTTTCTGTTAAAACCTTTTCGTTAGTTTACATTTGAAACAATTGTTACCATTAAATTTTAATAATATACAAGCTTTAAATTTATATACTTTTACCTATTCTTTAATAAAGATTTTATTTTTATCTGGAAAATAATTCAGAGCAACCTGTAAATACCCAGCCTCTGACATATGCAGACTTCTCCATATATATTTGTTCAAAAGTCAGTGTATAAATGTTTGGAACCCTTCAAATTGGTTTCAAGTGCAATTTGCACCCCCAGCCCCTCCTGTACTACATATCCCTGCATTTAAACCCTAGATTCAAATAAACAACCTGTCACAAGTGATCACGAAGGCAAAGAAACTGACTTTGTCTCTTCAATTCTGCCTGTGCAAACACTGAAGTTTTCATTTGTGTTTAATGTGTGCAAGAATGAAATAGAATGCCAACTGTGAGATGTAGTACTTTTGTGTAGTTGGTCTCAATTTCAGTTCATACATGAAGCATTTTGCTGAATTTCAATAATATCTTTAAAACACAAATTTATTCTTCCTTTGACTTAATTATTTTACAACTAAGGAACAAGCAAAACTATCTATTATACTGATAATTACATGGTTACTATGGGAAATAATTTTATCATTCACAGGAAGGGTTATTAGTAAAAAAAAATTCACTTTGAGGGCACCTGGATGGCTCAGTCAGTTAAGTGACTGCCTTCAGCTCAGGTCACGATCTTAGGGTGCTGGGACCGAGCCCTGCATTGGGTTCCCTGCTTAGCAGGGAGTCTACTTCTCTGCTTCCCTTTGACCTTGCCCCCACTGCTCCTGCTCTCTCTTAAATGAATTTTTTTTTTAATTTAAAAAATAAAAAAGGAAGAAGCACTTGTAAAGTCTCAGTGATGACATTATGCCAGAAATCTTCTGGTATATATGAGAAATAATCAAAACAACTGCGAAGAGGAAAGTGCTAGAATCCCAACACACACCTGAGACCAATCTATGGTCCCTGAGAAAAGCCGAAAGATGGAATCACTCCAAAGTGTTGAGAAAATACTTGCGGGATTGAGGCTCGTGAGCCAGCTCTTCAGGAAGAATTTCATGACTGTATTTGGTATCCCAGAGCAGCTGCGCAGTGGAAGAGGTTGCTGCTGAAACCGGCCCCCTGATTTTCAGAGGAGACAATAAGATCTTGAGGTGGTGGAGGTTGACAAGGAGCCACCACACTAGCAGAAGCAAGGGGTGGTGGGCGCCTGGGTGGCTCAGTGGGTTAGGCCGCTGCCTTTGGCTCAGGTCATGATCTCAGGGTCCTGGGATCGAGTCCCGCATCGGGCTCTCTGCTCAGCAGGGAGCCCGCTTCCCTCTCTCTCTCTCTCTCTGCCTGCCTCTCCATCTACTTGTGATTCTCTCTGTCAAATAAATAAATAAAATCTTTAAAAAAAAAAAAAAAAAGAAGCAAGGGGTGGTGCCAGACATGAGAGGCGGCAGCCCAGCACTTCCCCATCTGTGAATGCCTGCTCTTGGGTTCACAGGACCAGATAGATGTACAACCCCTTGACTTATATAATGGGAGCATTCCATGTTGGCCAAAGAACAGCCTAGTTGAAGAGACCTCATCGGAGTCACAACTTCTCACTTAATTCTCTGAGATGAGTCACTTTATAAACTCAGAATCAAAGAAGAGGGTGTGGCAACTTTGAGTCAGAGCTCTGTAATACCTGAGGGACACCCTGGGAAGAGGGCAATCCCGGAAGAGCTTTCAGTGTGTCTCTGAAGATCCTGCCCACTGCTGCTGTCTCCGCACCAAGCTGAGACTCGAGGGACTCATTGGATCAATACAGCCTGGGGTGGAGTGAACCTCACAAGGGGGTTCAGAGTATCTCAAACCATTCCCATGCTTATTTCCTGAGTTTCTAAGAGTGATTGGAAGAGCTACCTTCAGGGAGAGCTTTTTGATCTCTTCAGCAAGGAGCTCCGATAGGAAGAGACAGAGAAACACAAAACTATCCCTGTTGCCGAGGGAACTGCTGAGGCTCGTGTCCTCACCAAGGTCTTCCTAGAGGGAGGGTAGCTAACACCATACGAGCTGCACTTTCTTTTTCTTTTCTTTTCTTCCTTTCTTTCTCTCTCTCTTTCTTTCTTGAGAGAAAGGGAGTAGGGAGGGAGAGGAAGAATCTTAAGCCAGTTCCATGCCCAGCATGGAGCCGAATTCAGGGCTTGACCTCACAACCCTGAGATCATGACCTGAGCTGAAATCAAGAGCTGGGCATCAAGCCCAACGGAGCGCATCCCCACCCCCCACTGCATTTGACTCTGATTGATTAGTGCATATAACACAAAGATGCTGAGTTATGGCTCATTTATTTGGGTTGTTATTCTAATTCTAGGTGCTTTTCTGGATATATCTCTTTGTTACGACAAATCAAGAAGAGTCCTGGAATTTAGTATGCATTCCTTATGTCAGTTCAGGTCCATCTTTGCTACCAAATGAGCTACTAAATCTTAATTTTCCGGGTTTGTTTTTTTTTAATTATTTGATCGCAGACCAAAACTCTCTTCTAATGTACCCAGTCATTGGGTTATTTTCTTCTCATCCTGTTCAAAGACATTACCTCCTGCCTATATGCTTAAATTATAGCCTTAATAGCCTTAAATGTTGTCATTTTCCAGCATTGAATTCTAAATCCACTTCTCTTCTAACTCAATGCACTCCCTTTGGGTGTCTTTATCCATCCCTCCAGATTCCATGTCTATCCAATTCTTTCACAAATTCCAAGTCTATAACTCCCATCCAAGTAAGGATCCCCCAGGAACACGCGCTTCCATATACCTGATGGAACTCCATTTAAGTCCACTACAGACAGATCGACTTCATCACATTAAAAATGAAACCTGTCATCGTCCACTCCAAACCTTCCTTGTCTCAGGAAACAGCACCCATACACACATTGGAACAATCTGTTCAGCCAGAATACAGAAAAGCATGACTGCCTCTCCAGGATCAGGAAGCCCAGGGCTCCAGTGCCTGCTTTGCCTATAAATTTCGGCATGAGGTCTTATGCAAGTCATGAACATTCTGAACATTCATAACATCCAGCCTAGACTCGATTGCTTATAAAATGGGCTATTTTTAATTGAAAGGCCTACGTTTCAGACCTGGTGTTACCACTTAACTGTGAGACTTTGATGGGAAGACTTTGATTGTGACTGACAACTCAGACCTGATGGCCGTTTGGGCCGGAAGGACAGCATCCTTAGGTCTCAACATGCTCAGCCCCACAGTGAAGCTTTGTTTGGACCCAGTTTCATTCAGCACCAATGCCCTGGAAAATGATCAGAGGTATTTTTGAAAGTTAAATGTGCGAGGGGAGAGCTTTTTGAGCAGGGTAACCCCTTCATTTACTTCCTTCCTCCCTTTAAAGGCTTTCAAAGAGTGTAGGGATTTAGTGATTCTTTTTTTTTTTTTTTTAACTTAAAGTCTTTTCAGTTCCAGCACGTCTAACTCTTGTCTCATTATAATTCCACATATTTCTATGAAAGAAACCTGACAGTGACAGAACACGTGAGGGAAGAATGTGGGGGAGGAAAGAAGCAGAGAAAGGAGAGGAAAGGTGATGTGTTCATGCCCGAGCGTCCTCAGTGGGCTCTTGTGGGTGCTGCTTTCAGAGGCCGGCATCTCAGCCATATGGTAACACAGTCTCTTGGCATCATCTTCAGAAGGCATCTAGAGCATTAATAGAAAATGGGATGAAGTCATCTCAGCTTAAATAGCAGAGAAGTAGCCCAATTTCACCCTAAATCCAGGAAACACTTAGATCCTTTACAGGGAGCTTTAACTGGTGCTGAACATCTGTATCTCCACCTGTGTTCGCTGCAACCCATGACGTGTGTTCTTGCTAGAGGCACCACATTCTTCCTGATTCATTCATTCACTCATTCCTGACTTCATTCCAAAGAGTACATTGAAGGGTGCTATCAATGGACGGGGTGTCTGTGTCTCCCCCCCAAACCCCATCATATGTTGAACCCTAACCCCCCAAAGTGACCACATTTGGAGGTCTAGCCTTTGGGAGGTAATTAGGTCATGAGAGAGAGAGTGTGGAGCCCTCATGAATGGGACTAGTGTCCTTATAAGAGGAGGCCAGAGAGTGGTTCTCTCTCTTTTCATAGTGTGAGGATCTGAGAAGATATCAGCAGTCTGCCAGGAGAAGAGGGTTCTCACAAGACCCCGCCAGGGCTGGTACCTTGATCGCAGACTTCCACCTCCAGAACAGTGAGAGAGAAAAGCTCTGCTGTTGATAGGCCACCTGGACTAGGCTACCTTGTTATAGAAGCCTCCGCTGACTAAGACGAAGGGATACACATTCCACCGCCTTCACATAACCTACCCTCTCTAATGGAGAGTTTCTAGCACGGCAGTTTCATCAAACTGCCTAAAAAAAATTAGTTGTTTTCCTATGGAAATAAAGAACAAAGGACAAGAGAAAAAATTCAGTCCTGATAATATATTCCACGGCTTCCACAAGCTTATCGTTTCATATTCTCTGTAAACCTACCTACCTTTTAGACTCGTGTGCGATATTGATTGATGAATCTCTTCGCAGGCTCAGTATGTTGTAAATTAAACCTGACCCTGTTTTGATCATCGTAACTGACCTGAAATATGAAGTATGATTTTGAAATAAAACTGTTGCTTCCTGATTTATCAGATTTGAGGAACAGATTAAAAGTATAATCTAGATGATTCTCCTGTTACTATTACTAATGTAGCACAAGAAAAATTTCCTCTGTGCTTAACATAAAACAGAAAGAAACATGTTTTTGTGCATTTGTGGGTAAAGGCATCTCCCTATGACTCCTGGTTTCTCTGTAGCTTTTCCTAGCTTCCATAAAGTTACCAAAAGATAAACTCCCTTGAAGGAACAATATATTTCCTTTATAACTTTCATTTCCTTAGAGTTGCTGATTTATTTATTTTGGGGGGGGGGGTACATTTTGGAGTGGGAAGGAGACCGGGTCTGACAGCTTGCTACAAACAGGAAGCTGGCAATGATCTCAGGACTGGAACCAGGGCATGAAGATACAATTGATGGCTCGCCCACATCTGATAGATTTAATAGGGATCATTTGATTCTTTCATACTTTTTAAATGATTATTCTTTCCAAAAGGAAAAGTCTACACAGGTTCAGCTTTATAACATTTAAAATCCCTCTTTTTTTTCCTACCTTGTCTTTGTGAGTCTTATCTGTACTCTTGCCTCCTCAGTTCTCTTAAGAATTATAATTGCTGTGATTATCGCTGCTATGAGAATAATTAGCCATAGCTTTTTGACACTCTAAATTGGGAATACAGAATCTTCAAGCAGCGGGGACTGAACAGCTACACCTTTCCACTTTGAAACCGAAATGGGCGCTGCCAATTGGATTCAGGTGCAATGATTCTGAGTCTTTTGCAGTTTTTACTTAATAAGGTAGAGGGAAGAGATAAGGCGGTTCACGTTTCCACATGAGATACTGAACAGAAATATCCTTAATGGGCTAATTGCCTATTATGACCAATAAATAAAAGGAAGTAAGAGAGCAGTATATTGAGAACCAGATTTTTTTTCATTGACTTATTCCATTGCCTCGGAAAATGACTGCAATGTTTTAAAAATTCAGACGAGAAAGCTATAATCATGATAGCAGACTTAAACAATCACATTACCCATTCTCCCTTTTACCATTAGAATGTTCTAATATTTGAATGAAATGGGATTTTTCTTCTGAGTATAGATAAGTTGAGGAAGCGCTGAAATACCTAGAGGGGATAGCATATTCATTTACATAATCATAAGGTTATATTTTATGTTTATTTTGATAATCTAGTGTAGTCAGTTTTACTTCTCCTAACATTTATATAGCTCTTTTATCTGAATCCAAGAATGATTCAGGAACATTGCAAAAATAATCAAACAATGAAGAAAATATAAAGAGGAAAATAGAATTTATCTGAAATTCTTCCTTCCAGAGATTACTGAAATTCGCACTATGGATAATACTCTTCCCCATAAATGAGGTCATGCTATACATGATTTATAAACCATTTTTGCTTTCAAGAATGAATGGCAGTTAATATATACTGTATAGTCACTAAAAATAGCATGTTTATTTCACCCTAATAATTTATTTAGCCAATTTTCTATTGCTGGATACTTAATGTTTGGCCTTATAAACAATCCTTGAGAGAACATATTCAGAACACATTGAATTGTTTGTAAGTGCAATCATGGACTTATAGGGCTACATGGTAGTTTATAGAAGACCTAATCCAACAAAGGTTCAAGAGTTTAAGATATTTTCTCAAGGTTATGAACTTAATTAGTGATAGAACCAAAATAATCTATTTACTGAACGCACAAGGTGAACAGGGGATCATGAACAAATGATGTGGTGAACAAAAACGTACATTTCAAGAACAGCAAATGGGCCATTTGGAACTCATCAAGCCTGTAGCATATAAACTGTGGGCCATGTAAAAGGTGCTTAATAAGTATGTAGTTATTATATTAAAACATGCCACTCGATACCAGAACTTTTACGCCAGCATCTTAATTCTTGCTCAGTCTCTCATTATGTCCATCCATCTTGCTAAGAGTTAATGAGTTTAAGAACCAAAGCTCTTTATGGCATACCATATTTTTTTTCTTTTCCTTTGCAATTCCTGCTGAACTTAAAACGATGCCAGACACGAAACTGCTATACCTTGTTGGTAGAATAATCAATGGGTAGAGTTTAGACACCATTCCGTAGAGAACTGGAAGCTGTTAACTTTGCCAAACAGATTATTAATAAATTAGAACCAGTGTACCTTTACAAGTTATGAATAGGATGATTTACAAGGTAAACCTAAAAGCAATCTTGGATGTGGCTAATGGCTACAGGACTGGAGAGAAAGGCCAGCTGGGAATGACAGGGAAGGAATAACTGAAAGGACCAGAGCTTCGGCCCAGTCTGCCTGGACTCACCGGGGAGTTAAGGAGAAGGAAGTTTGAAACAGTGCTACTGCAATGAGTCTCGAGTTTTTGCTCATATAAAGTATGAAAACTGAACATGGGAAGAGCTTCGGTAAAAACAGATGTTTTCATTTTAGATTTATGGAATATTATTCCATTCTTGCTTAGTAACTAATTCAACCCATTCATTGGGCAAAGGATGCCCTTGCTTAGGCTGATGAACCTAGGATGCCAGGTTCACAAGTGTATGGATAAAAATCATATTTTCTGGAATTCTAAGACTTTAGAGACCATCCAAAATAGACAAAAGCACTTGACAAGCATATAAATAATACATATTTAAACTACTGGTTGCTTAATAAATATTTTCAATCTCTCTGCTTAATAATTTGTATTATTTTATTGATTAAATGTAGATTGCTCACCAATCTATATATTTTTTGATTTATATGTTTAGAATTATAAATATATTAAAATATATGTTTAGAATTGCTTTGGGCATATTAAAGACTCAATATATTATAACTATGTATAAATCCATTCAAAAAACACTTACTGAACACCTGTAAGTGAGCACATATAAGTGCTCAGCACACTATAGCTGCTTCTGAATTAAGCATTCACCTTTTAAAAAAAGTCCTCTCTTTCCTCTTTCCTCCTTCTTTCCTTTGACTTGGATGTGATTTCTGACTTGAACTGTTCACCTTCCGGGGTTGGCACCCTCTTCTTTACCTGGCTGGACTGCTTTTCCCTGAACATGTATAGAAATCCCCCTGCCCATCCTTCAAGTCTCTGCTTAATTGTCATTGTCATGGAGAAAGCCTCTCTAACGACCTCTTCCACCACAACCTAGCACTCCAATTCCCTTGTTTTCTCTTCGATTTTACTGTCCTAACATTTTCACCACCTGACTTATTGCATATGTTTTTACTTATTTATTTTGTTTATGGCCCTCACCCCCTTCCCACATAGGGAGCATGGATTCTGTCTACTGTAGTCGGTGTCGTTTGCCTGGGACCCACCACTCAAACACTCAATAATTGTCTGTTGAATGAATGAATAAAGGAGAAGAAAAGGAATGATAACCACTGATTAACTCTTGTGGTATGTCAGACGGTATGCTACACACTTTGTACACCTGTTTCACTCAGGATAACCCTAGAATAAAGACTTTATTATGGCCACTTTAAAATTTGGAAAATGAGTCATACCTCCCTAAAACATGGGGAGAGTTCCTTTTTGTTTCTACTGAGGAGGCAGAAATAAATGCCCATAGAGAACGAGTTCTTTTAGTAGAAATTCAAACACTGAGAACTCTACAATTTGTATGGGTTTGATTTCAATGCAAAGAGATCTGTGCCACAGTCCCTTGGGATGCTTTTGTGTTGAAGCCCACACAGGCTCTGCTAATGTGATTTGGCTTGAATTATGTACTTGTTAGTCAACTGGAACTTGTACATTTCATCTGGTGCTTTGCCATATAAATTACCCTGTCTTCACTGGACACAAGATTATGTACTAGCCTGACTGCCCTTTTAAATTAAACATTACAAAATCAATGAGGTATCATTAGGGTATACTTCCTGAATTGAAAAAAAAAAAAAATCCTAAGCAAAAGGTTTTTATGGTTCTTTCTGGGTTGGGGCTGGGTTGGGGACTTAATTTTTGGACCTACCAGATTGCATGGGCTGTGTTTTTATTGCTCCCTACACTGTTTTCTCTTATTGATGAATCACCCCAAAATGGCAAGCAGTGGGTCTGATATGAATATCCCAGCTTTTCCTATTGCTACAAAAATATCCATTAAAATATGTCAAACCCAATCAATGTTAGGGAAGTTAAGCAAGGGTACGAGGTTATGAGAACGGAAAAAACAAAAAACCCAGATCTGTTTTACAACTGAAATCTAGAAAAATTATAGCCATAATATGCTTCTTTTGTAAATTATATGCATGCTGAATTGGAGTCTCTTTGTCCATGAGGAAGTGATACAGGGAAAATGTTCCTCTATAGGATTTGGATATTTGATTCTATAATGTTGGAAGAAAGATCTCTGGTTAAAACAATTATCTATGCCATTCCATTCTAATGAAAAGACCCTTGTGGGGTCTTGTGTCACTCAACAGGTCTGACCCTTGGAATTCTTTGTATGGTTAAAGAAGTATTGGGTTAGAAGTCAGTGGTAGAGTTGAGACTGTGATCTAATTTTCTTACAGTGTGTCCTTGACATACATATGTACACTACACGCATGTACATGTATATATATGTATAGATATATGTACATATACGTATGTACATACATATGTATGCATCTACTGTGAATGGGGAGCTATATGCTATAATTTTGAGTATAAAACATTGTACACTAATATACATTTATTTTTCTTGTTTCTGAAATTAAGAATTAATTCTCTTAATGCTTAATTCACACATCATATGATCACTGCCAAGGATTGTGGGCCAGGTGGGTAGAGGAGAGAAATCGCGAAATGAGAAGAAATGAGGGAAGTAAATCAAGAGAAGTTTTTCTAGGAGCAAAACCCTGTAAATGGCCAGAAAGCAAATAATTTTTATTTTATTTTGACATAGTTTACAAGTAACTACCAATACCAACAAAGAAACTACAACCAATTCTGGCTAAAATACATCATGAATGAATGCTAAAAAGAAGTCGTACACTAAGAGATGCAAAGTTACGCAAGTGTTAGACAGGATCACATCTGTATGTGGACAGGTCTACCAGACACGGTGTGGTAGAGAGCCCAGGGCCAAGGTTCACAATTAGTGGAGTTGTAGCCACATACCAGAAGTTTTATGTGTTTTTATATTCCATAATTTTTACATTATTATTGGAAGTTTTTCATTGTTGCACAAATAAAACTATGCATTTCACGTATGTGGCGAAAATATGAATCCATCCACTAAAAAAAATAAAAACAAAACAAAACAAAAAAACACCCTGAATTTTTCCACTTGAAATTCTGCTTACAACTGGGGCACACTATGTAATTTCTGGATTCACTCTTTTTGACTCTAAAATGAAGGTCATCTCTCAAGACCCTTCCAACATTCTTTGATCCAATAATTCTGTTTCAGTGCACTTGGTTGAGATGAGAGGCAAAGTGTAAGAAACATCATATGGAAGGGAAAATGATGTGGAAGAAAGAAAATGCAGACATCCCAGGAAGAATAACTTGCAGAATGTGGGTTTAAGGATGAATAATTGTATTAAATATTTCCCGAATCCAACCATATTTATCTCTGCCCACTCATACTACGTCCCCAGAACAGATCAATAACAGGTATTACCACTTCCCAGAAAGAGTATTAGAGTTTCTGGAGACATTTTTACGGTCCCAGTGCTTGCGGTGGGTGCTAATTGCATTGAATAGGCCATGCAGTGATGCGAGATGTCCTCAAAGATATGGTTTCCCACGTCACACAAAACCTTCTCAGGCTCCTTTAGATACTTCTCTAGATGAAAAGCCCATTTATAATTGAGACCCTAACTCTATTTATATGTAAATACTATATTATTATATGCTTTTCATGCACCTTAAAGTTTACCAGAACACAACTCACATGTAAACTGAGGAAAAAAATGTATTTATTCCCTTCGGAACTTGATCAAGAATTGTTCTCCACTTGCAGAAAAGTGTGCCAGGTAGGACAATTACATTCATGGCACAGAAGTAACTAGAATAATGTACCTGTGTTTGCCTGCATGAGTCTCCCACATTCCTGGTTATTCCACACACAGATGCGAGCAACCCAAAAACTCCCTGTATCTTTTAACAGAAGTGAGCCCAAGCATCTACATGTGAAAACGCATGTTATTTTATTTTATCTTATTATTTCTCTCAATTGTTACTTTATACGATAGTTACATATTAATTTTAAGGGGGGTATGGTGGGTTCTCTCATCG
Organism: Mustela lutreola; assembly: GCF_030435805.1. Lineage (NCBI taxonomy): Eukaryota > Metazoa > Chordata > Mammalia > Carnivora > Mustelidae > Mustela > Mustela lutreola. The sequence goes on along the minus strand of NC_081297.1, from coordinate 9,889,207 downwards.
ATGACTCTCCCTTCAGGATGGTGGACAGGGATTACAAAAGAGTCCGTATAAAGAAGGGGGCACTGGGAAAAATAAGGCTGAGAATCACCATTCCGGAATATTCTCTTTCCATCTGCCTTTCACAGTATTTTCTTTCTTTTATTTCTTCCAACTTCCAGGACAAATATAAATGATTACACTGAGAAATCCTGCTGTCATCTGGAGACGCCAAGTCCATGTATATAAATCTAAAGGCAGCACCTCATCCTTCAAACAACTGTAGCGGTAATTTGCCCGTTTCATTCATTCTGATCTAGACTGAGACTCTTTGGTACCTCTTTGCTATTTCCCTTTTCCCCTTTGATTTCCATCCCTCACCACCTAATTGGGGTTGTGGTTGAGACCCTCTGTGTGTCCTGTCTTTTGCTCTAGTAAACATGGCATTGATGATGATGGAGCTCTGGCTGGGAATCCTTAAGGACAGAAGGAATAGTCCATTAGGGACTGTAGAAATGTTCATGCTAAAAGGACATCACAGAAACTGGTATTATGGCCATTATAGCAATAAAGAAGCAACGTTACCATAACTCTCAGATGCCAGGGCCCCAAATCACATAGATGTCTTGGATATGCATGGGACCTTTAGACTAGACAAATGTCTGTTTCTGTTCTTTTTGCCCACCTCCCCACTGAATCACAGCATTTTATTCTGCATCACAGCATTCCTGGGACTCTGGGAGCCAGACCCATCCTCTCTCATGCCTCTCTCTTGAACTTTGAGTTTAACCCCTTTTAAATAAAACGAAAAACTGTGGTGTAGCTGACATCAGTGCCAACCTAGAGGCTAAACCAGTTTTCTCAAAATGTGCTCTTATCATGCCATCTGCTCTGAGTGATAATCCTCAACTTTCATTTCTTATAAAAATATTTTTGGCCTGGTTTCTGAGGCTATCAATAATCTCATGCTTGTATATCTAACTGACCTATCATTGACTTCTCATTCCAACTCATTCTTACTTCTTTTAACGTGCTACAATTATTTCTAGTTCCAAGTTTCGGACCTCATACAGTTTTTTCCTCAATGCCTGCCCTTGCTTCTCTCCACGTACCCTTAAGGTACTTTTACTAAGAGCCCGGCTTGAGTCACACCTGCCTTCTGCAGTTTCCCCTGGCTGAGTAGTGACCACACCGATTTCCCCTTTCTCCACAAATCCCTTTGGCATTTACTGAAATTGTTACTTGAACTACTATATTAACTACTTCTTCTATCTGAGGCTTAATTAATGCACTTAGTGCTGGAAGGCCTTATGCTTTTCTTGTATGCTCTCTTAGTTGGCACAGAGCTGGTATTGAGTTGGTTAACCGAATAAATTGAGTTGAATAAATCAGTTGAATAAATAAGTCATTGCTAAAATGAATAGTTATTAAAAGACTGGGAACCAGAAAAATGAACTCAATCTTTGGTGAAATTAGGAATTATTTCTAAAAAACAAAGCATAATACATGAAATGGATAGGGATGAAAAACTGAGAAATGACTTATCGAACAGAAAGTAGTTTGTCTTTTTTGATGCTTGGAAAGATTTAATAAAAAGAATGAGGAGTTCAAAATGTTTGAAAGTCTAGGGAAGTCAAGGTCAGGGAAATCCATTACTAGCTTTAAGGAAATCAGAGAATTGCAACAATTAAGGAAAATAGGCACCGAAATGCATGACTGTAATTGAATATCAGGAAACCACCAACTAACCTTTCTATCTTTCATCTGCAAAACACAGGTATCGGCTGTGTCTATTTCTGTTTTCTTCTAATACCAAATCTTGAACAGTGGCTCTTAGTGGTAAAATCTAAATTAGATGACGGCTACTACAAAATTCTGGAACATGCATGCAGCTTCCAGCCAGCTTGCAGGGGAGAATATTTGGAGGGAATGGACATGAATATTGATTTCCTGTGTGTGTGTGTGTGTGTGTGTATACACGTCACATTAGTCAACCCTGAGCATCTGCAGGTAGAGAATTCCAAGGAAGAAAAAACAAAACTGTCTTCCTGGAAGCCAGTCAGAGATGTTCAGAAAATTGAAAAAATCAAATGTAATAGAGTGATTGTGGAAACTGAAGAGAAGGAAATGAAAGTCTGTATAAGTAGAAATGCAATAATGAGATAATAATTTACTGCAGGAAAAAATCATAAATACGGGGCACCTGGGTGGGTCAGTTGATTAAATCTGACGTCATCTGGGGTTCTGACGCCAGAGTCCTGGGATCGAGCCCCATGTCAGGCTCATGTTCAGCCCGGCACCTGCTTCTCCCTCTGCCCCTCCCTCCACTTGTGCTTTCTTGCTTGGGTGCTCTCAAATGAATAAATAAGATCTTTAAAAATAAATTATAGGGCGCCTGGGTTAAGCCACTGCCTTCGGCTCAGGTCATGATCTCAGGGTCCTCGGATCAAGTCCCGCATGGGGCTCTCTGCTCAGCAGGGAGCCTGCTTCCTCCTCTCTCTCTCTGCCTGCGTCTCTGCCTACTTGTGATCTCTCTCTGTCAAATAAATAAATAAAAAATAAATAAATAAATAAATTATAAACATTACAAAAAGTAAATTAAAAATATATTATGAAATTAAAAAAATAAATTATAAATTATATCATATAAGAAGAAATCAGGGATGTATGACAAAATATCCATCCATACAAAGAGGAAGTAATTTAATATTTACTAACTAGTGAATATGTCATATCCAAATACTGATTCCTTAGAAGTTTGGCGGTTTATTTTTTTCACAAAGGTAACTGGTAAAGAGTTAAAAGATTTTGTGTTTAGTGATTAGAAAGATGGGATAAGAAGGTGGAAACAATGGACTAATTTTTTTTTTCAATATGATCTTTTGCTGTTGAATGGCATTTTAGCTTTTATTTAATGTTACATTAGTAAGTAATACTTTGACAAAATAAAAGTAAATATGATTTTATTTAAATTTGGGGAGTTTAAGAGGCAAGACTCAGGAAAACATTACTGGAAGACGTATCAGTAAGTAGAAAACACCCTGATGGGAAAGTGTAAGGAGCCATCTGTCTGCTGATGGCAGGTGTTCTAGACTTCCCCTTTCTGAAATCGGATTACTCAGTGAAGTCAGAACTTCGCTGAGAGTCAGATAATGGGGAGTAGGGTCAACTCATTATCTGCAGTGATATTTAATTTAGAGATCTCATGTTCTATAACCATTATGGAGCAATTCTGTAGTAAGATTTTTCCAAGCCATCCACACTCCAGCAAACAGTGAATGCTGTCTTTTTTTTTTTTTTTTTTTTTTTTTTTTTGGTCCTAAGTCATTATTCATTTATAGAAAGATAGCATTTTATTCCAAGATAAGATATATACTCTTCCATGTTCAATATTGAAAAGTTACAGACAAGGGGCGCCTGGGTGGCTCAGTGGGTTAAAGCCTCTGCTTTCGGCTCAGGTCATGATCTCAGGGTCCTGGGATCAAGTCCTGCATTGGGCTCTCTGCTCAGCGGGAAGCCTGCTTCTCTCTCTCTCTCTCTGCCTGCCTCTCTGCCTACTTGTGCTCTCTGTCTGTCAAATAAATAAATAAAATCTTGAAAAAAAAACTATAAAAAAGAAAAGTTACAGCCAAAAGGAATATTTCATCTAGCGTTTGGGGTAATTCACCTTACAAGAAAAAAACAAGTCTATATATTTATTCAGTGTCAGTTAGCTCTAATCCTTCAGTGGTTTCCCAGTGCTCTGGGGTAGAGGCTCTCATCCAGAATGACCTCAGAGTCCTAGCAAGTCTGGCCTCTGCCTTCCTTGGCTGTTTCACGTGGCTCTGTCTTTCCTTCAAAAGCAGCAGTGCTCTTTTTCACCGGACGGGCTTTTGCCTGTACTATTTCTTATTCTGAATTACTGTTTGTCTTCTTTGCCTAATTAATTTTTACGTATATATTTTTATAAGATTTATTTATTTTAGAGAGAAAGAGAATAAGCATGAACAAGAAGGAGGCTCCTCAACCAGACTCCCTGCTGAGCAAGGAGCCCGATGCGGGGCTCGATCCCAGGACCCTGAGAACATGACCTGAGCTGAAATCAAGAGCTGAATGCTTAACAACTGAGCCACCCAGGGACCCCTGCACACCCCTTAAAAAAAAAAAAAAAAGTCGAAATCAGTTTTAAGTTGTTTTCAGGGATGACTCTCCTGACCAAATTCCCCATCCCACACCAGACCAGACCAGGCCTCCTGATGTTTCTAGAACACTGTCTTTTTTCTTCAAAGCACCTAACATAACTTATCATAATACATTTCTATCAGTATTTGACTGATATCTTCCAGGCCAACCTACTACAATACACTGCTAAGACTGTATCTGCTTTGTTCCACCATTGTTTCCACAGAATCTAGCACAAGAGGTGGCATATAGTAGGTATTCAATAATATTTTTAAAAATGAATGAATAAAGAAAATTTTGTTTTAAGGTTGAAGACTGTTGAATAAGATATGCCTGAGCAAAGAAGTCTAATAATCATTTCATTATTTGAAAGGTATTATTATTTCTAAGATATGTATTTGATTTAAAAAGAAAAGACTCATAGAGCGGTAACATTCAAAAGAAATCACTCAGTTCTCTTTCTTTTCTTATAATGGATAATATCTGATCTTCATATTTAAGACACAGAAATAAGCACTTGAAACAGTCAAAGTACTTGTTAGTAACATAGTTAGCTTCCTTTATTTGCTCTAGTTTAGACCAAATTTCAAGGATGTCATGATGGGATTTCAATTAAGGCGCTCTGAAAAATATATAATAGAAAATAAAAGTAAATTATTTTACTAAAATCTCAGTGCAAGTTTGCAATTGATGGTGGATATTTAAATGACACTTCTCATAAAAATAATCCAAAAGCCTCTTAGTTGTTGATTCCAGAAAACTCATGGCCATTTGTCAAACACTGTGGTTTGAAAATGACTCTGAAACAGAATGGGTTCGTGACATTGGTGCATAGGGTACTTAACGATCATTATTATGAACTTTAACATGATTTTTATTTTCTTACAATGATACACTATTAAATACTTAGAGCAAGAAATGCAAAGGGAGAAAGATGATAAGAAAACTTTATGAGGGCGCCTGGGTGGCTCAGTGGGTTAAAGCCTCTGCCTTTGGTTCAAGTCATGATTCTGGGGATATTGTGATCGAGCCCCAGGTCAGGCTCTCTGCTCAAAGGGAAGCCTGCCACCAGCCGCCCCCCCCACCACCTACCTCTCTGCCTACTTGTGATCTCTCTCTCTCTGTCAAATAAATAAATAAAATCTTAAAAAATAAAAAAAATAAATAAAAACTTTAGGAAGAAATGTATCTTGATATTTAATTTATTCATCCATTTATTTATTTATTTATTTATTTTTAAGTGCTGACTGTGTGCCAGGGAATATCTGAATCCCTGGTTGTTTTTTCTTTTTTCCAGACTACCAGATTAAAGTACTCATTACACCATCACCTTCTGCTACTTAACTGAGAGCATATTGTGTAACTAATAAGAAACGACTTTTTTAATAGAAAAAAAAAAAAGCCTTAGTTCAAATGGCAACTGTAAACATTTATTTGGTCAAAATACTGATTCTACCCAAATTTAGTTTTCTAAGATTTCTAAGATTTTCTAAGATTTCTAAGATTATCTACCTGATGGGTATTTTTTGTGGAGATTAAATAATACATTAAAAGTATTAGACTCATAGTAAGGGGAAAGTTTGGAAAAACCTTGAGATTAAAGTGATGCTTTAAATGTGAAAGGTTAGAAGTAAAAATCGCCTCACCGCCTCTATCTAGTCTCTTGAGTCATATAATCCTATAACCTCTTTTTTCAGTGTTTAAATTTAAAGATTTCTTCAGAGGGTCAGATATAATAACTATGACATTTCTTAATTAATTGCCATTTAAATCCAATAATAAAGCCGAGAACATCTGCATTTTTGTTCTATAAGCAGTACCTTATTTTAACGAATAATACACATTGCTCCCAAGGTTTCTTGATTTTCTTGAATGCGGTTTTGAAAGCAGTGGTCAATAACAGAAGAAATGGTTTGTCACCAGCTGTGTTCAATACCTACAGGCCATTAAAATTCTCCTGATAAAATTCTCCTTTGGTGTATAAGGTAATACATTTGTCAGACTGACGGATATAGATATAATTTATAGATTTCTAAGGAAGCAAACATGGAACATGCATAAATATAGATTTCTGCAAAAAGAAGACAATGCAAGAACCAATAAGCTATATATTTCCAATAGACTCTTGTAATACTCTGATGTGTTCTTGACCACATTTAATTTGACAAACGCTTTTAGCTTTTAGAGTTAATGTTTCCCATTGCCTTGTAAAATTAACATCAACTTAGAGGGAGACAAAGACATAATAAATAGCATCTGTTTCACAAAGCTGTTTAGCGGACAAAAAACTTGAAAAAAAAAAAAAAAACAACCCATAAGACGAGACAATATAAATGTATTAGCACACACACACACACACACATATACACACACCAATTTTAAGGCTAGTTAAATCCACAAGTCTGTTTCAGCTCAGCTGCAATTCAAGAGGGAAACATTTTACATCTGCCATTTGTCAAAGTTTATTTTCGTACCTGATAATTGTCTGGGTGTAAATGTGTAAATACGGTTGTGAGATAACCAATCAAATCAATTAAAAAACTGAAAGCTGGCTGGAGAGAAAGAGGACCCTGAGAAACAGTCAGGATATATTTGCATGGAAAGAGCAGAGTGCAGATGAGTCATGTATCTAGATAATAATTTAAGTAAAAATCATTTTTGAACTGTTTTTTCATTATCTTGAAATATCAGATCAGAATATCAGTGGGAATTTTAAGGCCTCAGTTATCTGAATAATGGCTTTTTTTTTTCTTTTCATTTGTGTGTATGTGTGAGACATGCACATGCAAGAATCTAACACTATTCTTTGCACCATCAGTTAAAAAAAAGAAAAGTAGGGGTGCCTGGGTGGTTCAGTAGGTTAAGCCTCTGCCTTCAGCTCAGGTCATGATCTCAGGGTCCAGGGATAGAGCCCCACATCGGGCTCTCTGCTCAGCGGGGAGCCTGCTTCCCTTCCTCTCTCTCTGCCTGCCTCTCTGCCTACTTGTGATCTCTGTCTGTCAAATAAATAAATAAAATCTTAAAAAAAAAAAAAAAGAAAAGTATAGGGAAGCATCTAGAGTTAATCCTTTCCATTATGTTACAATGAAAATCTACTAGGTATGGCTTATCATCATCGCCTATCATTTTAACTCAGCACCATTGTCCCAATATTGCCCTACACAATACCATGGAGGGAAAAAAAGAAGGAAAAAAAGGAAGGAAGGAAGAAGGGAACATAATGGATCAGTGATGCTGACTTGGTTGGAAGTAGAGCTGCTTGGCAATCAAATTACTCTTAAGAGTTCACTGTTACTCTGTATTAACATAATGTCTATTAAATGGAACGTGTTTGGGTTTATTTTTTATATTTTAAGTATTCGAAGATACTTCTGGATATTGACTTTCTGATTGCTGAGTTCTCCTCTGTCTGTACTGTATGTACAAATCCAATGATAATGTGAATATTGACAAAGAAGTTTAATAATTGAACATAAAGCTTGGGAATTACTTCATACAGATTCAGGCAAAACTTAAAAGTATATTACAGTTGTTATGGCAAAGAAAATTACATGTGAGGTAATAAAATTTTGCAAGGAAGGCAAGTACTAGTATTATAGAGTGTGAAAGATCCAGGAAAGGATCTCAGAAATCGTTAGTTTGTCTTGAGAGAGGAATTCATCAAAACTGTCCCACCCAAAGAAAGAGCAACTAACATGTCCTTCAGTTTAAAGTGCTAGCACTTCACAGTCCTACTGAAAAGTTATTTTTTCAAAATCCTTCATGTAAAAAGAGAAAAAACAAGTGGTTGGATTTTTTTCTTTAAATAATTATTTTAATGTACATGTAAAGTGCTCATTTTAAAAAGAATATGTGACAGGATTGTGGCTGTGACATTTAAAAGTAAAGTATATTCAGATGATGCATTTTTAGAATTTCAGTATTTTTTCCTTACATCAATATTCAAACTCAACACAACCTTAATCAAAACAATTAGCATGGGATGTTAGAAACACAACACAAATTGGCCTTAAAATTAGTGAGACGTTTTGTCTCCAAGCCAGATGGATTAACAGGTCAGAATTTACCTTTGTGCTAGAGACTAAGAAAGAGAAAAGACAGAATATAAGAAAAAATGATTTTAAAGAAACTGGACATCAGGCAAGAGAAGACATGATTCCTGAGAACAAGAAACAAATGAGATGCTCTTGCATTTCTCTGGTTTATGGCCAAGTGAGAATTTCTAGGCCACGGCATTTGATGGGAATTATGGCAATGCCCAGTGATCTCTTCGAGATGAGATGAAACTAAAATTCTGATTAGGAAAGACACCTACAATGTACAAAGAAAGACAGAGTGAGAGAGCTGTACACAGCGAGGAAGCTCTGAAGATCTGCTGCAGATCCACTTGGTTCTTCAGCCGAATGCTGAGGAGTGAATGGATGTGAGCATATGAACTGTGGGGGAATATGTACCATTAAAAGGATGAGAAGGAAAAATCCCTCGGACTCAAACATGGCTAATGATGATTCCTCTTCCTACCAGCCAGAGTGAGAAACCTCATAGTTCACAGGGTGTCACATGGAACATTCAGGAAAGCTTTGCCTCGGTAGTGGGACAACATTAACCCCTGGTGAGCACTGCTCTGGTCCCCCATACCAAACATGAAAAAGCAAGACCTGAAAGGATCCATTTATTAGCAACTTAAATGAATCACATCTGGATCCCACAGATCAAGAATATTTATAGGAATTAAAAAATACCCAGTATATAATGAGTAAAATCTAATAAAAAAATTACTAGACATACAAAAAAGATGAAAACTATTTTTCATAATTTTTAGAGATGGCAGTCCATCAAAGCTCACTCAGAAATGATACGGATAACAGATTTAGTAGATAAGAATATGAAAAATAATTATTATAACCTAATTTAATATGGTCAAACACCTGGGAGAACGATTGAGAATGTTACATAGAGGTAAGGACAATAATAGAGGAAAGATTTAAATTTGACTTCTAGAGATGAAAATTACAATGTCAGAAATGAAAAATAGCACATTATACATTACAGTGGGTAAGATTAAATGCATAACAATAAAAACTAAGAAAGAGAAAACAAAACAAAACAAAACCAACCCAGAACATCATGATTTGTGAAACAACCTCAAGCAGTTTAATTAAAATCTGTGAAGGAAAATGGGCCCCAAGAAAAGTATTTTAAGCAGTAAGGCCCCAGAGGCAGCTGGATTGGTTAAGTGGCTACCTTTGGTTCAGGTCATGATCCAGGGTCCTGGGACCAAGTCCCTTGTCTCCCTCTCCCTCTGCCCGCTACTCTCCCTGCTTATGTTTGCTTGCTCTCTCTCTCTGTCACATAAATAAATAAAACTGAAAAAAAAAAAAAAGGAAAGAAAGAATAAAAAAGAAAGAAAGAAAGGGAAAAAAAAAAAAAAAGAAGTAATGCCCCAGGAGTACCTGGGTGGCTTTGTCAGTTGAGTGACCAATTCTTGATTTCAGCTCAGGTCATGATCTCAGGGTTGGCACATCAGGCTTAGCAGTGAGTCTACTTGAGAGTCTCTCCCTCTCCCTCTGTACCTCCATGTCTCCCACCCCCACACTCTTTCTCTTAAAAAAAAAAACTTAAAAAAAGTCCCAAATTTCCAAATTTA